>NC_135890.1:73546778-74146778 GCF_964194155.1 Cetorhinus maximus
GAATCTGGGCAACTTTTCTTTGAAAAAAAAGTTCAAAACAGCAAACAGGCAAGAGCTTTCATATTATGATTAAATCTTTGAAATATTAAAAACTAAAGTTTATTGCATAATAAGACTGGGCTTGTGTTTGCCACTGTAATCTTTAATGCTTCTGAATAGCAGGTCGGTAGAATGTATTGTGGTGGTAAGAGATTAAGTTAGGCTAATGAAAAAAATCATTGGCAATAGCATGCCTTTAAGAAAATAACCTTTACCCCTTTTTAGTCTCCCTTTTATCTCATCTCTGGATTTTAAAAAAAGTGGTAGAGCACTGAACAACAACTTGCATTTGTATAGCATTCTTAACATAGTAAGACATCCTAAAGTGCTTCACGGAGTGTAAGCAAATTTTTAAAAAATTGTGTTAATTAATATTTTCTTTCTCCACATAATTACAAATCATTCCCTGACCAACAGAGTGGATCCCTAACCTGTTCCCATGCTGGAGTCAGGCGCTAGAAGGTGTAATAGGGTGGCCTCACCATGATCCAGTCCAGCTTTCAGTTCCTGTGAGGCAGCCCCAGGAGACTGCTCACTGCATTTTCCAGGCCATCTCATCCTTTGACTGCAAGCAGTTGGACTGTGCTATACCACCTGTAGTTCATGGAGAAGTTTATGCAGAAAAACATCTTTGACCACAAGTCCATCGGGCAGTGGTTTGCACTTAACATCCTCAATGCCCTGCAGGAACAAGAGATGGTGGATCCTGACAAAGTCATTTGGCAGAATGCCTCATCGCCAGAAAATTCAAACAAGCACCAATATGTAGGTTGGCTGATGGTGAGAAAGGCCTTCCCTGTCATATCCTGCCTGGAGTCTTATCCCCTCCACACGTTGCCCTTAAGGTGGCATGCTGTGAGAAGAGACCGCTGTCCACCAATTTCTGGAGTGTGCAAAGGAGATGCAGTCATTTTTGTCGAGGTTCATTCTGAGCTGTCGTGAAAACGTAATAACTTTCATAATGTTATTGGGATTTATCGTAAAGTAGGAATAGCGGGGTCTGGATAGTGTGTGTGTGTGGGCGGGGGGGGGGGGGGGGGGTGGTACTTAATTGAATTAAAGACATCTGGTCTGAAGGCTTTGATGTATCAGAGGAGAAGTTAGATTTGAAATGCTAAATAAGTAAACATTGCTGAAGTTTTAGAATGTGAGGTATAAAAGGAAAATTTTCATTTTGAGATAAACCAGAGTTGTTATGAATTTCAACGAGAGGGTGAATTGTTACACTTAGCCAAAAGAAGCCAAACAGTGCATTTATTTTTCCCTAAGCTTACTGATAAAATTGGTACTATGAAAGATATTTTTATTAAAAAGGTAAAGTCCAGAGAGATATTGAAACAATGAGATTTACATTAAAAAGGGAGAAACATGTATAAAGGAGATGAGGTTATGTGTAAGCATGAAAAGCCTCCAGCCTCTATGTACTGCTGCCTATAGGAACCGAAGCTAAGATAATTCATTGTGAATATCCCTGTCCAGGGTATTGTGTGCTTTGCCTGGGTCTGTTAAAATCTATTTTTTTTTTACTGTTGCCTTAACGGAGGTATAACTGGGAGTTAGATTAATTAGGGGAGCTAGGAGTTATCATAGTAGTAATTTGTAGACCTATGTATGTGCTCAAAATTATTTCTTTCATTAATAAATGTTTAATATAGTTTTATAAAAACTTCCAAGTCTCGGTAGACTCATTATTACTGAATTCAAGGCACACATCTCGAAATAAAAATACAAATTGAAAAACAGTTGTGGCAGTTGTTTCAAGTTTCCCTCAGGGATTTGAGCAGCTCAGCATTTACCATCTGCTGTGCCATAACAGAGCAGCTCCATGATGCAAGGCTCTGTGCTCTAAGGGCTGTTCCCAGGGGTTTACACCGAGATAAATAACTACGGCTGGAGGACCATCAACTTATTGAAAGACACTCTTTGGTCTGCCTGAAACCTGCTGGTCTTCCAGTACAAAAAACTATTCACGACCGAGAGTTGCAGACTAGCACATTAATAGGTCCAGGGCTATGTGCTGAGGCAGGGATACACTAAGGCTTGAGGCAGCCACAGCAAAGGTGCAATGGAGAAAGGCCACCGTCTAAGACCTTTCAACCATAGTACACAGAGGAGCTTGAAACTGATTGAAACGCCTCGGGCTGTATGTTTGACATGTAATGAATATTGTAAACATTAACTGTAAGTGTAAATGTAGTGAGTAACTTACAGTATTGGAAGAAACTGATTTGGCTTGCATCTTATGTAATACCAACTTTGAATAGTCATGTAATAATGTACATTTATAAATTTTATGAATATAGTATACTTCTGGAAAAAAAAAATCTCATCCTCTGACTTTATTGGGAACAGCTTGTTTTTAGGCAACCTTCTGAAATTTCAGGGAATGTATGATTACAAGTTTTCCACCCCTCTTTCCTCCTTTAAGACATTACTTAAAACTTAGTATCTTTGACCTGTCCTGATATCGCCTTCTTTAACTTGGTCATAAATTGCACTCCTGTGAAGCTGCTTGAGATGTTTTACTACATTAAAAAGCAGAATACAAATAAATTCAAGTTGTTGTTGTGCAGTGATCTACCACTGCTTCAAAAAATCCAGAGTCAAGGCAAAAGGGGGAGAAAAATGGGAGTAAAAGATTATCTTTAAAGGTAGTCATTTTTTTGTGGTAGTCTCATACCGGTAATTTCAAATATTATTGCCTGAAAGTCCCACACTCCTTATGATTTGAGTGCCAGGTTGCTTGCTATCCCTATCGCAAAACCAATTAGAATATTTACAGTTATTGCAAGTCAAGGTGTACTGCATTGGACTGTTTCGATCTTGGTTGAAAGTAAATGCGCTGCCCTATCAGCAGGCAGAAGCTGCAGAGTGAATGTGCTTGTTTACTGTTAATAAATATACTGCTGCGTCAGCAGCCATGACCTGTACAGACCAGGGTCTGCTGAAAGAAAAAGTCAAAAGGGTTTTAACAAGTTAATTGAAGCTTTCAGTGGAGATGTCAGCAAAGCACCTGTGAAGGGGCCGCAGATTTGATCTGCATCATCGGTCATCCATTAACAGGTTGCTAGGATACGACGAGTAACTGTTGCTGCGACTTTCAATGCAACACTCCGTGCTCACGGACACGTTACTTAGCAAAGGTCAACCAGTAATGAATGAAAGTAAGAGCGCTAGGTATAGCTGTATCCTGGCATACTGAAACCAGTGGCTTGCTTTCATTCATCACATTTACGACTGGAGATTTCAACAGGCAAATAATTAAGGGAGGTGCGCAGAACGAATACAAGATGCGCATCTGAATTTGCACAGAGACCAAGACATCACTTTAGGTTGCGATTTCATTCCTCGACTGTTGTCAACACACATCTCATCAACATTCTCACAATGTTATTGGTATTTGGGGAAGGGGTGGGGGGAACAAAATATAGCCAATCAGGTTGCCTAATGCTCTGATGAGGCAATGGCTTGAATTAATGAGGATAGCTCACATTCATCTGCTACTCTGCGCCTTGTGTGAATGAATGAGACATAGTGCTGTGGTGCACAGTGTGTGCGTAAGTAAGCCCACTCACTGCATTCCTTGCAAGGTCACTTTCAGCATGTTGTCCTCTATCTATTTTCTGATATTTCATCGACAAGCAAAACAGCTTCAAGATTTTCTTTTTAACTAATAAAAGACAAAAAAATGCCAGAGATACACAGCAAGTCTGCCAGCACCTGAGAAATAGATGAGGGATTAAAGGTTCAAGCACAGGCGCCCGGTCATAATCGGGCTCTGTTAAAGAGTCTTCACCCAAAATGTTAACCTATCATTTCTCTTTCAGATGCTGACTGCTGTATTGTGTATTTTCATGATATTACATTTATTTGTTAGATTTCTAACGTACTCAGTATTTTTAATACTTCAATCCATCAGTGGATTTAATTAAACTAACATCCTTCCACAATGCTTCACAAATGCACTCAAAAATAAAAATAAATAACTAATCAAGTTAGTTGAACCCTGTATGGTGCAAGTACCATAACCCCACTGTCCACTGTCATAACCCCAACCTCAGAGGTGAGCCCATTTCACACTCCCCAACTTATTACTAGCTAAGAAATTACTACTATTCTTTAAGGAACTAAATAAAATGAACTGTTGATCTCCAATGAATGACAGGGCTACTAAATGTAAGGATACAGACTTGGTTCACCACTCACTACCCCTTAAGTGCACTGAGGACCAATCAAGTTTTTGTCACTTTGTATGATGGATACATTTTGTCTAGGCGACTGCATTTTAAGTTTCACAGCAGTAACTGCAGCACCAGAACAGCACAGCCTAAAGTTGGTGCACGTGTTTAATTCTGCAGTGGGGTCAGTGTAAATAATCTGCAACATCCACTGATAGGCTACAGACTGCTTTATATAAACACTGCACATCTGCTCATGGGTTTTTACAAAGTTTTATTTCTAAGCAGCCGCGAAGTCCACTTAGAGATAAACACAGCAAAACAAGATTCAAAACATCATAAGATCATTAGAACTAGGAATAGGAGTATACCATTTAGCCCATCAAGCCTGCTCTGCCATTCAATAAGATCATGGTTGATCTGATTGTGGCCTTAATTCCACTTTCCTGCTTGCCTCCCATAACCCTTGATTCTCTTATCAATCAAAAATCTGTCTAACTATAGCCTTGACTATATTTAATGACCCAGACTCCACTCACTCTTGAGGGAAGAGAATTCCAAAGTCTAATGACCATCAGAGAAAAAATTCCTCCTCATCTCTGTCTTAAATGGGCGACCTTCACTTTAAAATTGTGCTCCCTAATTTTAGACTCCATGAGAGAAAACATCCTCTCAGCATTCACACTGTCAAATCCCTTAGAATTCTATATATTTCAAATAAGATCACCTCTCATTCTTCTAAACTCCAATGAGTATAGGCCTAACCTGCTGAGCCTTTCCTCATAAGACAATCTCTTTATCTCAGGAATCATCCTAGTGAACCTTCTCTGCACTGCTTCTAATGCAATTATATCCTTTCTTAAGTAAGGAGGCCATAACTGTACACACTACTCCAGGCGTGGTCTCACTATACAGTTGTAGCAACACTTCCTTACTTTTATACTCCATTCCCCTTGCAGTAAAGGTCAACATTCTATTGCCTTCACAATTACTTACTGTACCTGCATGTTAATTTTTTGAGAGTCATGTACCAGGACACCCAGATCCCTCTGTACCACAAATTTCTGCAGTTTCCTTCCATTTAAAAAATATCCTGTTTTTCTATTCTTCTTGCCATATGGACAAGGTGACATTTTCCTACATTATACTCCATCAGCCAAATTTTTGCCTACTTAGTTAACCTGTCTATATCCCTTTGCAGGCTCATGTCCTCTTCATATCTTGCTTTCCTGTATATCTTTGTATCATCAGAAAGTTTAGCAATCTTTCATCCAAGTCATCAATATAAATTGTAAATAGTTGAGGCCCCAGAACTGGTCTCTGTGACACTCCACTAGTTACAGATTGCCAACCAAAAATGACCCATTTATCCTGACTCAGCTTCCTGTTAGCTAACCAATCCTCTCTCCATGCTAATATGTTGCCCCCACTACCATGAGCTCTTATCTTGCGTAGTAATCTTTTATGAGGCACTTTATTGAATGACTTTTGGAAATCCAAATACACTACATCTGCCAGTTCCCCATTATCCACCCTGCTTGTTACTTCCTCAAAGAACTCTAATAAATTTGTCAAACATGATTTTCCTTTCTCAAAACCTTGACCTTGTTGACTCTGCCTGATTGTATTATGATCCTGTTATTACTTCCTTAATAATGGATTTAAGCATTTTCCCTATGACCGATGTTAGGTTAACCAGCCTATAGTTTCCTGCTCTTTGTCTCCCTCCTTTCTCCTGGAGATGTTACATTTCCAGGTTTCCAATCCACTGGGACCTTTGCAGAATCTAGGGAATTTTAGAAGATTGCAACCAATGAATCCACTATCTCTGTAGCCATTTATTTTAAGACCCTGGGTTGCAGGCCATCAGGTCCGGGGACTTGTCAGCCTTCTAACAGTTTTCCAGTACCTTTTCCCTGATGATTGTGATTGTTTTAAGTTCCTCCGTCCCTTTTAACTCTTGATTTTCACCTAATCTTGAATTGCTTTTTGTGTCTTCTACTTTGAAGATCGATACAAAATATCTGTTCAATGCCTTCACCATTTCCTTGCTTCCCATTAATAATTCCCAGTCTTACCCTCTAAGGGACCAATACTCACTTTAGTTACTAGTTATTTATGCTCATATCTGAGCTTTATGTCTCCTTTGTACAAGAAGCTGATGAATTTGCAGCTATCTGATGCCATCCAGAGCTCTGAACAGGAGTTACCTCATTTTCAATAATTCAAACATAACCATTACAGCACCCAATTCTTCAACAACACTCAAGTTACTTGAAACATCTTCTAGTGAACGATAGGATGTTTCTCTTTCTGTGTTCATTAAAGGTGAAAGATGGTAGTACTGGGAAACAGCAAGCATACACTTGACATTCAGTCATTGTAGCAAGTACTAGTCCCAGGGCAGGTGGACTCTTAAGAACCAAGAAGTGCTTGGATGGACATGGCAGTAAGATTATTAGGTTATTAACAAGAGTACTAAATGTTAAAATTTAACCTTGCAGTTTACTAACACCAGGCTTTATAGGCTTCTTTGTAGGATAGCATAGTGAGAAAACCTAGAAGGAGGCGGACATGCTCTAGAGACCCTCATAGCTGCAAGGTTTGTGGAGGATGATGACGACATACAGTGAGGACAATCCTGACATCCTCACCTTGCATCTGTGAACGCTTGCCTTTAGTGTGGCTGATGGTGGTGCACATACCCTCAGTGCTCAGGTTCATGTTATGGAGTCGCTAGGTTCCAAAAGGATGATGACAACATGCAGTGAGGACACTCCAAAGATCTTTACATTGCCTCTGTGAATGTCTGACTCCTGTGGTTGAGGACAGCTCACTTGTGCTCTGTGATCAGGCTCATATCATGGAGACACAGCCGTGAAGCTTCAAATTCACCTGATCCTTTGTCAGCCTTCAGCATCTGACCCCGTCAGGAGCCGAGCATCACCAGTCACTGATGCTAAAGAGATGGGGGCCAGCCCCACCTCAAAGGTGCTGAGAGCACACACAGAGAATGACAGAACTCTGTGACACCTGCCCATGACATTCTCGTAACAATGAAAAGCACCATCGAGCTGCAGGCATCACTAATGTGTCCAGTGAGTGTTAAGCTGGACCATCACTTTGGTCTGAAGATTACACACTGCACACGGAGGAGACCCTGGATTGATCCACCTGCCTTTATCTTGTGCAGGAAACAAGGTTTCACACCTGAGTGACACAAACACTGCTCATCATAACAAGGAGCCATAGGAAAGGAGATATTCTTGAGAATTTGTTTAGAATAGTGAACACTAAGTACAAATGATTAACACCTGTTCCCAGGCTCTGCAACTGCTGTGGCTCAGTTCATACCTCCCTCGCCTTTGAATCAGAAGGTTGTGGGTTCATGTCCCACTCCTGGAAACCAAGAACTGTGAATGTACTCGAAAGAGTTACAATCTGTGACTGCTGATAACTCGAAAGAGTTACATCTTCCTAAACGAGGTGTCAGCTGTGGCTCAGTTCATAGCACCCTCACCTTTGAATCAGAAGGTTGTGGGTTCATGTCCCACTCCCGGAAAACCAAGAACTGTGAATGTACTCGAAAGAGTTACATGAGATCTGTTGATAACTCGAAAGAGTTACATCTTCTTAAACGAGGTGTCAGCTGTGGCTCAGTTCATAGCACCCTCGCCTTTGAATCAGAAGGTTGTGGGTTCATGTCCCACTCCCGGAAACCAAGAACTGTGAATGTACTCGAAGAGTTACATGCGATCTGTTGATAACTCGAAAGAGTTACATCTTCTTAACCTTCCTAACCCTGCCAATCCATCTTGGTGCTCACCCAACATACACAGCGGAGGTGGAGGTAGCATGCTGGCCGCTACGCTCTGTCTGTGATAACTTTGATGGGCGTCCTCTGGAGGGCCGAGACCTGGAGGACCTTGGCCTGCTTTTGGGGTCCTGCTCTGTGGCGGTGGCACCCACCTCGGCCTGTGGAGCTGGAGCTGCTGGGGTCACAGGAAGAAGGGACTTGGATGGGCTGAACACTCCCAGAGTCACCTGGCTGGATGGCCCCGGGTTGTGCATCTGCTGAACCTCCTCCCTATGGGCGTCCGAGGGCCCCTGGCTGACTTCTTGAGGAGAAGGGGAAGTTGGAGTGAGATCGAGCTGACCCACACCCCTGTCACATTGACACTGTTGGAGGCCAACTATGGCCTCAGTGATGGTGTTCAGCCTACGCAGCAGTGCAGGACCAATGTCCTGGACCAAGGTCTCCATGGCGGCCATCATCCTACCAGTGTTGACCTCGGTGCATTGGCATGCCGGTGCTCTCGCCTCAGACTGAAGGTGGACAGACTCCTCCATTGTGCCTTGCAATCTGAGGAGCGCAGCGGACATCACTTCCTGATCCTGCGCTAGCCTTTGTAGCTCCAGCAACTGAGGTATGGCCGAGTCCAGAGGCTCCTCATCTGACTTGGACTCAGCAGATTTCTGGCTTCCAGCAGTCCTCCGAGTGCCAGGAACCTGGGAAGTCCCTGCCACCGCCTGCTGTGGATCAGACAGTGCTATGTGCTCACCAAATTATGACTTCGAGGCTACTCTGGAACAGGTCCCGCTGAGGTGTGTGTCTCTGCACTGGTGGAGGGTGTGGGTGAGTGCTGTGATGGATCTTCAATTAGGGTGTCATCAGATTCTTTTTCTGAGGTGTCTTTGGGGCTTGGGTCAAGGACCTGGCTCGTGGACCCCCTCCGCTGCTTCCCAGATGTGCCTGCGAAAGCAAGGAGAGATAATTAGTGCAAGACAGGGGACTGCAGAACAGGGGGTGCTTGTTTGATGGACTGCTGGATCCTCACTTGGTTGAGCGCTGCCGGCCTCACCGTCGGCACAGGAATGGTCCAGATCATCACCGGCCAGCTGGATGGCTCTGTTTTCAAAGTCTGTGAGGACCTTGATTTCAGGCATTCCTCCACCAATGTGTGACCTCTCCTTTTTGTTGTGTGCCAGCTTGTCCTGCATGGATACAGATGGAGAGAGTGTAAGTAGGATGTCTGTCAGGCCAGATGATAAGGATCCCTGGCAT
This sequence comes from Cetorhinus maximus, assembly GCF_964194155.1. Lineage (NCBI taxonomy): Eukaryota > Metazoa > Chordata > Chondrichthyes > Lamniformes > Cetorhinidae > Cetorhinus > Cetorhinus maximus. The sequence continues at coordinate 73,556,061 of NC_135890.1, forward strand.
GTGTGGGTGGTGGGTGCTGCCATGGACAGGATGAGGACACGATCCACAGGGTAGATGAAGGAGTATTTGAGAGAGTGAATGGTGATGTCCCTTGAGCTGGCAGTGAATGAGGTCCCTGTGGATGTTTGATGGGTTTGTGAGTGTTAGAGTTGAGAAGTGATGAGAAGAGTGACTTACCCTGGCGGAACAGAGGAGATCATTGATCCCTTTCGGCACTGGATGGCTGTCCTCTTTTGCAGGGCGTTGCACTGACCAGTACTACCACCGCCTCCCATGCTGAATTGGCACTTGCTTGCTGGTCCTCGCCAGAGCAGGGGTAGAGGACTTCACGACGGACCTCCACAGCATCCAGTATGTGCCTGAGGGAGGCATCACTAAATTTCGGGGCAGCATGTTTCCTCCCTTTGGCAGCCACGACTTTGCAGCAGCTTCTGATGCCTTAGAGAGTGCTGGCTCTGTGCAGGGGAGCCCTTTAAATATAGCACCTGGGTTATTGAAGGCCTCAGATGATGGCGGGGCAAGCAAATCAGAGGCCGCCCTGCCAGCAACCCAGCATGTTTCCTGGGAATGCATTATTAATGGGGCAGGACGCGCCGAGAATGGGATGATATGGCGCAAAAAACTGCCACTGACCTCGGTGCATTGGCATGCCGGCGTCACATGTAGGCCTGACCGGGTAAGGACAGCAGATTTCTTTCCCTAAAGGTCATTAGTGAACCAGATGGGTTTTTATGACAATTGACAATGGTTTCATGGTCATCATTAGACTTTTAATTCCAGGTTTTTATTGGATTCAAATTTCACCATCTGCCTTTGAACCCGGGTACCCAGAGCATTACCCTGGGTCTCTGGAATATTAGCCCAGTGACAATACCACTATGCCACCGCCTCCCCTAAGTGTGAATGATTTAGTTGCATTGAGATGGAAACTCTGGGTACAGAATTACTCACTGACATCAGATTAATTGAAATCTCTGCCTGTCAAGTCTACCACTGGTACTGGTACAATTGGGAGCACTCAAAAGGAAGGCGAATATTGAGTGAAAATAAAGTGCTAAAACAGGACACTGCCATTTCAGTGACCAATCCTTTTACATGTTTCCAGAGACAAGAGCAGGAAGTCTGCCTATTGGGAAAGCAATACGTACCCTGAGATAAAAAGGCTTGTGCTCAGTATATATACGCATGTTATCAGGTTGGCAAATCCTGCAAGTGTTTTGATAGAAAATGGGGGAGATCATGATTGGCTCAAACAACATATTATCTAATTTAACAATTAAATATCAATTATGTGAATGTGAAAATATTAGAGCTAATCAGAACTAGAAAATGTACCATTGAAGAATAAATCTCCAGCAGATATCCATTAATTATTTTGAATCTAACATTCCAGACATGCAAGTATGACAAAATTGACTAAATTCAAATAACAACTTCACAGAGTTTTCAGCCACTATTTTACTTCTTTGCACAGGGCCATGGCCATGTAGGAACACAATCAGGAGTAGGTGAGTTCTGAAAGGCGTATCTGCCAGACTGGACCTTAGGCAGGTGGTGAGAGAAACAACAGAGGAAAAACCTGCTTGACCTCATCTCGCCAATCAACTTGCTGCAGATGGATCCTTCTACGACAATACTGGCTGGAGCGGTCACTGGACATATGAGGAGACAAAGTCCAGTCTTCACACTGAGGACACCCTCCATCATTTTTGTGCTAAATGGGACAGATTCAGCAGATCAAAATTGGGCATCCATGAGGTGCTGTGGGCTATCAGCAGCAGCAGAATTATATTCAACCACGATCTGTAACTTCATGGTTCTGCATATCCCTCACTCTACCATGACCATCAAGACAGGGGGCCAATCTGGTTCAATGGGAAGTATATGACAGCATACCCAAAATTGAGATAGCAACATGGTGAAGCTACAACTCAGGACTATATGCATGCTAGACAGTGGATGCAACATGCTATAGATAGAGCTAAGCATTCCCACAACTAATCAACTAATAAGGACTACTCTGCAGTCCTGCCAATTCCAGTCATGAATGGTAGTGGACAATTAAACAATTAACAGGAAGCGGCGGCGCCATAAAAATCCCTATCCTCAATGATGCGAAGCCCAGCACATCAATGCAAAAGATAAAGTTGAAGCCTTTGCAATCATCTTCAGCCAGAAGTGCCAAGTGGATGACCCATGTTGGCCTCCTCCTGAGGTCCCCAGAATCACAGATGCCAGTCTTCAGCCAATTTGATTCACTCCACATGATATGAAGAAAAGGCTGAAGGCACTGGATATGGCAAAGGTTATGGGCCCTAAGAACATCCCCAGCTGTAGTACTGAAGACCTGTGCTCCAAAACTAGCCGTGCCCCTAATCATGCTGCTCCAGTACAACTACAACACTGGCATCTACTCAGCAATGTGGAAAATTGCCCAGGTATGTCCTGTTCACAAAAAGCAGGACAAATCCAATCCGACCAATTCCCCCCACTGTCAGTCTACTCTCAATCATCAGAAAATGATGGAAGGTGTTGGGGACAGTGCTATCAAGTGGCACATATACAGCAATAATCTGCTCTCTGATGCTCAGTTTGGCCTGCGCCAGGGTTACTCCCGAAATAAAACAGAAACAAAACTCATGACCTCATTACAGCCTCGTCCAAACATGGACAAAAGAGCTGAACTCCATAAGTGGGTTGAGAATCAGTGCTCTTGACATCAAGGTAATATCTGAAAGCATGTGGCATCAAGGAGCCCTTGGAAAACTGAAGTTAATTGAAATCAGGAGGAAAACTCTCCACTGGTTGAAGTCATACTTAATACAAAGGAAGGTGGTTGTGGTTGTAGGAGGCTAATCATCTCAGCCCAGGACATCACTGCAGGAGTTCCTCAGTGCAGCATTCTAGGCCCAGCTATTTTCTGCTGCTTCATCAATGACCTTCCTCTTATGATAAGGTCAAAGTGTGGATGTTTGCTGATGATTGCAGTGTTCATTACCATTCACAAATCCTCAGATACTGAAGCAGTCCGTATCCATATGCAGAAAGACCTGAATAACACGCAGGCTTGGGCTGATAAGTGGCAAGTAATATTCATGCCACACAAGTGGCAGGCACTGAGCCTCCCAACAAGAGAAAATCTAACTATCTTCCTCTCACATTCATCAGCATTACTATCCCTCAATCTACCTGTGGGAGCTACCACTGAAAAGAAAGTTAACTGAACTAGCTTTATAAATACAAGAGCAGCTCAGTGAGGCAGGAATTCTGCAGAGAGTAACTCACCTCCTTACTTCCCAAAGCCTGTCCACCACCTACAAGGCACAAATCAGCAGTGTGATGGAATACTCTTCACTTGTGTAGATGAGTGCAGCTCCAACAACACTCAAGAAGCTTGACACCATCCAGGACAAAACAGCCCGCTTGATTGGCACTGCATCCAGCACCACCACCACCAGCGCACAGTGGCAGCAGTGTATACCATCTACAAGATGCACTGCAGCGCCTCACCCAAGCTCCTTCGACAGTATCTTCTAAACCCATGAACTTTGCCACCTAGAAGAGGAGGGAGGATAGCAGATGCATGGGAACATACCCACCAAGTCACTCACCTCCTGACTTGGAACTACATCACCGTTCCTTCACTGTTGCTGGATCAAAATTGTGGAACACTCTAATAGCACTGTGTACCTGCACCACACAGACTGCAGCGGTTCAGGGCTGTGGCTCACTATCATCTTCTGAAAGCAATTAGGCGATGCTCACATCCCATAAATGAATAAAAATAAAAATCTGCTCAGGAAGCAACATAAAGGGGATTCGAAGATTTTTTTCCCACAGACCTGCAGTAGCTTGACTGTAAGACATGCAGCTAATAGGAGAAAAGAAAATGGGAACTGACTCATGGAGATTCAGTGCTTATACAAACATGGTGATGGAACAGTTACACTGCTGATGCAAGGAAACCACGTTAAGCTTTTACAGGTGCTCACAGTGGATAATTTATTCCGAATAGTATGTGAAAACCAAATAAATAAGGCAAGAGTGAGATGAGGAATGGAATTTCTGAACTCTGCAACAAAATCCATTATGTGCTTGCCTTTCTCTTTATTTCTTTCTCTGTGGTTGCCCCTAGCATATCAACTTTACAGCTGTCCTGCAACTTAAGTTAATAGACACAATTCCAGCCAACCTTGCATGGAAACTAGTCTTCACAGACCACAAAGAAAATAAATTAAAATATTAAATTGTTGTCAAAAGCTATTGTGAGCTAACACTTATAAGGAAAAGGCACCTATTTTATTGTGTCTCTGAGGATAACAGTCAAATCCTTCACTTGTCAATTATGTTGCCCTTTTGTACTAACAGTTATATTGAAGACTATCCTTGTGTGTACTGTCTTTGAAACCCAACAGTGTAAAACTGCCAAAAAAAGAGTGCACACCTCAAGGAGCAGTAGAATAAGTTCAGGATATAAAAACTTCTGACTTTTCATCATTTTATGATATATACAGGCCAATACACATTGTAACTACCTGATGCCACACCAAAATTTACTGTGGCTGCACTGTACAATGTGCAGCATTCTCCAGCTATGTTAGGTGGCATTACATGACATTTGGTAAACCACAATTTCATTACCAGCACTCTGCTGAGATGTTAAAAGCCATGGTCAAAGCCACAGGGATGATCATGTCCAAAAACCACATGTTTGCAAGGGGAAAAGAGTGAAAAGAGCTTTTCTCTTCAGCTACTGGTCCAAATCTCTTTTGAAAGCCACAATTGAATCAGGGGAAGTGGTGGCTTAGTGGTATTGTCACAGGACTGATAATCCAAAGGCCCAGGTTAATGCTCTGGAGGCCTAGGTTTGAATCCCATGGCTGATGGTGGAATTTGAATTCAATAAAAATAAAATTAAAAATCTAATGATGACCATGAAACCATTGTCGATTGTTGTAAAAACCTATCTGGTTCACTAATGCCCTTTAGGGAAATCTGCCGTCCTTATCTGGTCTGGCCAGGTAATACATGTGACTCCAGACTGCCCTCTGAGCAAGGGCAATTTGGGATGGGCAATAAATGTTGGCCAAGCCATTGACACCCATATCTCATGAACGAATATATAAAAAAAAATCCACCTCCATCAGGCAGTGCATTCCACTTACTGAATAAAAAAAATTTCCTCATCCTGCCATGCTTCTGGTCCAATGGGTGCCGGTCAGCCCTGGTACCTTATCAAACTGGCCAGTTTTCAAGTGAGGTTAGAAAGTGAGCATTAGATGACTCAATTGAAGAAGGCATCACAATCTCTTGACATTCAACAGCATTACCATCGCTGAATCTCCTTCCACCAACATCCTGGGGGGGGTTACCATTGACCAGAAACTTAATTGGGCCAACCATATAAATACTGTGGCTTTACATGCATGTCAGAGGCTGGGAATTCTGCGGTGAGTAACTTAACTCCTGCCTGGATGAGTTCAGCTCCAAAAACACTCAAGAAGCTCGATACCTTCCAGGAAAAAGCAGCCCGGTTGACGTGCACATCCTCTACCATCTTAAACATTCACTCTCACCATCACTAGTGCATGGTGGCAGCAGTGCGTACCGTATACAAGATGCACTGCAACAACTCACCAAACTTTCTTTGACAACACCTTTTAAACCCATGACCTCTACCACGTAGAACATAAAAGCAGCAGATTCATGGGAACGCCACCACCTGCAAGTTTCCCTCCAAGTCACACTCCACTCTGACTTGGAACTATATCATTGTTCCTTCACTGCTGCTGGGTCAAAAACCTGGAACTCCCTTTCTAACAGCATTGTGGGTGTAACTACATCAGATGGACTGCAGCAGTTCAAGAAGGCTGCTTACCATCACCTTCTCAAAGGCACTTAGGGAAGGGCAACAATTGCTGGGCCAGCCAGTGACGCTCACATCCCATGAAATATTTTAAAAAAGAGGTTTCTGACTTCACCCAATGCCCACTTCTAAGGAGGGGTCTGGATGGTGAACCAACTAGACTGCTTTCCCTCTCTAACACCGGGTGCTGAATTTGATTGCAGCAACTTTACTGCAGAATTGGTTGAGATCTGCAAACTCAGCCAAGATTTGGGATGGATTCAGGAACCTGCCTGTTCTGAATGGCCCAGTTGCTCACTGCCTTAAATGGAGAATTCAATACATGGTTTTTATACCCTTTACCAAGACGACTAACTTACACAGCATCATGCTTAATTCTACACACCTATAATGGGAATGGTGAATTATTGAGTTTCTAGACGACAACTATTTGTTTAGTCTGTGGTTATAGTGTGAAATATACTTCATCTTCAGCCAGTGATCTCTCACCATAAGTCCAATAGCATTTTTCATGGTACAATGGGGGACAATTATTTTACAACATGTGCTCAATGTAAGCTGTCCCAGCTGCTCCCATCACAACCAAAATCCATACAACTGAGTCCCTGCCCCTCACTTCCCCTGCACCATCTCTGTTCTGTTAACAATGTGCATTCCTCTCTTGCCCCAGCCTCCCATCCTCATGTCGACACTTTTCACTCTCAACAATAGGGTATCTTTTCTTTTCCCACTCATACACCAAAGGGTCACTCCCTCTCTCTGCCCTCTGATTCTAATTGCACATAAAGAAGCTATTTCTCTCTGCACGACAGGTTAGGCATCTGTACTGCCATAACCTGAGTTTTTCCAACATTTTATGATTTTGTTTCATGTTTCTTTTTATTTCAGACATCCAGCATCTGCAGTATTCTGCTTTTTGCTGCCCACACTCATTTGAGTTCTCAAGGTTTCTCTTCCTTGCTACTCCAAGAATTCCCTTCCTACTCCAAGAATTCCCTTCCTCTTCATGCACCCTCAGCCATAGTGCCATCAAAATAAAGGCGAATTTGTTCATCAAAGATGGACTCTTGATCACCCTCTTCTCATTTTTCTTTTTAAACCACCATCCCCCACTGTTCCTCACCCCCACACGCCCCACCATTGTTTGTCTCTGCAACACTTCACCAAGAGTTAGTGTTGAGAGGCCCGGAAAGACGCCATGCTATTTGTGGAGGGGCAAGAAAGTTTCTCCAGCTAAATATTTTTGCACTTATTCTAATGTACTTTGCATTAAGTTTTATTTTAGCATGAATTTGCTTACAGAATTTTTATATGGTGAAATCTAATTGGAAATTACATTTAAATTGGGGATAAGCATTATACATAACATAAATCTAATAGTCCGCAGGGATCTTCGGAACATAAAGGGAGAGGGGGACTGGAGGATGGGGGTCAGGAGAAAGGTCAGGGTCAGGGTGAAAGAAGGGGATTGGGGTTCGGACAAGGAAAGAGGGGGTCCCTCAGGGAGATTAGAATTTGGATTAAGGCTCAGGGAGATTAGAGTTAGGAGATGATTGAACAAGGAAAAGACGGTTGGGAGTAAGGGTGAAACAGGGTGTTGGGGGATTGGGACTCAAGCAGGGAGAGAGGTGGGCTCAGGTACGAAGAGAGGGGGATACTGGAGTTCAGAGGATAAGAAGGAGACTGATTTTGAGGAACTGGTGCTCAAGCAGGGAAAAAAGTAGACCGTGCAGTCGGGCAGGTGGGGAGACAGGTGGTGTCTGGGGGATTGGGGCTTGAGTGAGTGGATGAAAGAGAAACTGAGGAATGCAATGGGTATGGGGACCAGCATTCCTGCAAAGTTGGAGCAGCAGCAACATAGTGAGTGGGAGCAGTGCTGAGAGAGGACCTGCCAGTAAAGGAGTGAGTGAAACCAAGGGAGAAAGTAGAAGCTGTAATATTTAAAAAGGAATGGCATAATTATTTGAAAAGGAGGAACTAGAAGAACATATAGAGTTAGATCAAGTAGGGTGGGAGAAAGTCCGTTGAGCTGCACTGCCTGTTCTTGTGCTGTAAATATTTTATACACATGAACAATTCAAGCAAATAATCCAATTAGAAGAAAAAAACACAGACTCAAACATGGAAGCATTAAGGAAAATTTATAGGCAGACTTGACAGTCGTGACATTCATGGGACTAAATGCAGGAAATATTATAAAAATTAATTTAACATGGTTTTAGTACTTCTTAATGAAATACAGATGCTGAAACTAATGTATTTACAATACCAGTCTGTGTTCTGAAATGCAGATGCCATATAAACTGTTTTAAAATTAATGCTGCTATTTAAGTACTGCTGCTATCTTTTGAATACCACCATCAGTAATGGCAATCTGTAATAGAGCAAGGATGGGAAACTATCATCCAAACCTCTTGTGCTTTTCTTTCCATGGGCTCCTGTACAGGACTCATTCTCATCACTTACTTCATTCCTACCTCAGCTCTGAAACCATATTCCTCTCTAATGGGATGTCAAAGCTTTAACTTTGTGGACAACATCATTATGGAGCCAAACATAAGTGTAAATCTTTTGCTTTAGCGCTCCGATGCAAAGTTTTGTGCAGCAGGAGTGCATAATCAGGAATTCTTATGTGGTATGCCTGCAAATTTTCTGCTTGTTAATTTTAATGGATGGAAAATTGTGGATTTGAATCAGACATGCTGACTTCAATACTTGATACGCACTGCTGTCGATTCAAAATTTGCTTTGGGGGCTCTAAATCATAAAATTTAGCACAGAATTCAAATCTCATTTAGTTAATTATATGAACAAATCTTGGAGTTGTGCAGTAGAATTTCTTTACCAATGAGACACCAGCACTAAGAACAGCTCTTTAGAAATTTTGAGACCCATAAAATTCAAACAGGGCAAGCCAGTCAATAAGATATATAACTTCAATAAGATTCTAGTGGCTGGAACTCAAAAGCCACGAGGCCCACGTCCTGCAGTTTGGACACCCAGCTCTTTCTCCATCATTCAGGAATAAATCATAAGGTTCCGCTGAATTGCATATATTAATAATTCTCAAGAAGGTACTTCCTAAGTTATAGATAACTCCTAAACTATAAGCTGCTTATAACCAGTTTCACTATGCTCCGTTGCCTGCTTTAAGATAAGGGATTTCAGCATCTGTCTCATTGATTATCTTTAGGAAATTAAATACTTGGATCAGGTGTCATCTTTTCTCTTTAGCAGTCATGTTTGCATGTAAGAGGTGTGTAACCCTCAGTTTGTGTTCACAATTTATCGATATAAGACAAAGAACCATCCTTGTTTTCCTTCTTATAACATTTCCCATACAAAAATGTATTGTCAAAAGGAACAGATTAACTTTCAGTCTGCGAAATTATAGTGTACTGTTTTAAACTTCATGGCTTAAGTGACTGAATGCCTATAGAGGATGTTTCTTTTCTAATTGATGACTCAACATGAAGGACCAAAGCCCAGTTGCAGCACAACAAGATGGAAACAGTAAAAGAGGTGAGATAGATCAGGACAACTGATATAACGGCCCCGATCTTCCAGTCAGAGGCAATGCTGCACCACATTGCTGCTGCCCGCGAAGATTTCTGTGCTACGACTTTTTCTGCACTCTTTCAACCAGGACTACCGATCATGGCTGCAGCATCACTAGATCAGCGCAGACATCCAAGGGGAAGACTGGCGAACGCAAGGGAAGACAGGTGAAGAGAGGGCACGACCCCTATCTACATTAACTGCAGTATTCAGGTAAGTTTTTAAAGGTCTCAAGTCTTTGAATGGGTTAGTGAATGAGTGGGTAGGTGTGAGTGGGCGGGTGTACGGGTGGATGAGCGAGCAGGTGGGCAAGCGGGTGAATGAGTGGGCGAGTGAGTGAGTGGGAGGATGGGTGAGTGGGCAGGCAGGATTGTGGAATGGGTGATGGAATGGGAGCTGGTAGTTGGGTCGGGGGTGGGTATTCATTTCAGGTCAGAGGATAGTCGGGTCTGGTTGGAGGGTTTGGCGAGAGAGAGAGTTGGGTCATATAAGGGGATGATTGGGATGATTGGTTTTATCTCAGTTTAGTTACATTGGCTAATCACTGAGTTATACCAGAGATTAACCAGTGTAACATTTCCAGGGTAAGTATCCAAATAAGTCCCATGTATCTGGCCTAACACTGAAATCAATGTAAGAAACATTAGTGTAGTTACTCAGGCAGCACAAATCAGCCCAAATGAAGTTTAAACTTATTGAAAATTTTAGCACGTGTGCGTGTCTGGACTTCTGCAGTGTCCTGACATACATCACAAGCCTTAAGTCTAGATTTCACCGCTCTGGATCTCAGAAGGTTTGGGCTAATGCTTTCAATGTAAGAATTTTCCTAATTATTCAATTGATAGGCCTAAGAAAAATGGGCATTGTGCTGGGAAGAGAAATATTAGGAGGGGTGACCAAAAGCTTATTTGAGGAGCTTGGTTTTGAGTAGGAGGAGGGGCAGAGGTTTGTGGAGGGTAACAGTTTAAAAACAAGAGTTACATGGTGAGGGGAATAATGAAGGAAGCAAAGAGTTTTATAGTTATGCAATTGTGGAAAAAATGTATTCAGGTAGGACACACTGTGATGAGTCGAGTTCAACATGCTGGTCATATGGGAAACCCAAAGCTGACAGGCCTGGAATGGATAAAATGAGCAATCCCAGTTGGCATACTTATACTGCCAAGTAAAATGGGATTAGTTTATGGTGTAATTCGTTACAGGAGATTCATGAAATAGACATGAACAAATGATCAGAAGTGGCCAATGAGGAAACAGATAAGGTGCAAGAAAGTTGGAGGAAAGGAAAAGATCTAGGAGATTAATTGAGTTGAATTCAGAGCAAGGATGTGGATAAGCTAATTGAACAGCTGTTCAAGTTCATAAAGGATAAAGCTGCCACTGGAATTGGTAAACATTGAAGTTTCCAAAACGGTGATGTTAACAGAGGAAAAATGAATTTTGATTAGCACAAAACTGAAAAATTATTTAGGTTAGAAATGAGATAATGACAGATAAGCTTATTGAGATGAGCTATACTTTTGTTATAGGTGATTCAAAGGAGCCAAGATGAATAGCAGAGACAATGGAATGAACATAAGCCCATAGTTCTCCTTCGGACTGGAAGTTGTAGAACATGCAAAATGAAAATTGGAAGGAGGAGGAGCGTGGAAGTGCTGTTGGGTTTAGTAGATTTTTGTAGGGTTGTCTATAATAATCATTCTGCAATACTCTTCTTAAGAAACTGTAATGTCAAGGTTGGGCTGCAAAGAATGATGGTTAGCTTTGCTGAAAAGTATCAATTTGTCATTGTTGGAATATGTGGGTGCACGCGAAACCACTCACACTGAGAAAGAGGATGTTATGCAGGTGAAAGAGACCCTCATGTTGACTAATACAGTTCAAACAGTGGTTACAGGTTATAACATATTTTATGCTTATGAAAGTTAGAAATAATTATATATCATGTATACCAATATATTGAAGTTTGCTTTAGTTAATGCTTGCTTTATTATGAAATAATTTGATAAGGTTATATTCTGCTAAAACTTTTGTGCAAGAACAATGGAAAAGATAAAATGGAGACTTCAGTGCTTGCTTACAGAAAGGCGGAATAAGATGGGTGGAATTTTACGGCTGGGTTGCGGGCCGGGGCCATATAATGTGGCGAGCCGTTCAAAAGTCCATTAACTTTGGCAAGACCTTAACATCTCGCTGACGTAATATTCTGCCCATGAAGTTGAAACTGCAGATTTGCAGAAACTTGCAGAATTTGAGCTATTAACCGAAGTGCGAATCTTAGAACCTTTTGAAAAAACAGGAAGCACCTGTAACTGCCTATGTATTGGGGCACAGGGGGTCCATGGACTACCAATGACCTCAACTTGATCCAATCATATTGGCCAGGACAAACTATGGCCTAACAAGGCATGGTAAGGTGTCGCAATGGGGATAAAAGAAAGGGAGCTACAGGACATCGTTGGCACACATCTAGAAGGCAAACAGGCTACAGTCAACATAACACAGTGAGAGAAGATCTTGCCCCACGGAGCTCAGATGCAGGAACCATCGCAGCCAAGTCTCACTGTATATCTATTGCCATTGTTAAGTATTAACTTTGTATTTCTGTGTGACACTTAATAAACTCTCTGACCTGATTAAAGAATGCAAGCCTGTACCTTGTAGGTCAGAATTGGTCAAGAGCCCAGAGTGAGATGGGTTGCAGTATTCTCTGTCACATAGATTATCACGGCCAGGTGTCTTTCTTGCCGTTATATCTTACAGTGCTGAAACTTGAGTTTCAGAAAGAAAGGACAGTTGACAGTGGGATGATTGAATATTGAAATGGAAAGAACAGAGATTTGAGAAAATGCCATCAATGTGCCTGAAGTAAAGAGGAGGAAGTATATGTGGCTGATACAGTTTTGTTTTCTGGGTTGTATGATTTTAAGAGCTGTGATTTTTTTTCAGGATGCGAAGAGCCGTAACAGCAGAAAATGGCATGTTTTTATAGAGGAAGGAGGTAATTAAAAAAAGAAAAAAACTTGCGTTGATGTATCACCTCATTATGTTCCTACAATCAATGAACTATTTTTGAGCATGGTCACTACCAACGTTCCCTTTTGGTGGAGTGTGATTCGCTTTCATTTGCAACACTTTGCTTAGTATTTTAAAGGGGTTGACTTATGCACGGTCTGTGCAGGGACCTTCGGGTTGCTGCATGGCTGCGCAGCCATTGGTCACTGCTGTTTTGCAAGCAAGTGTGGCAGCCAATTTGTCCATAGCAAGATCCCACACAGAGTAAACAAGATGAATAATCTGAGCGGAACATCAGCTACTGAGAAGTCCTTGTTCTTCTTTGAATGATCCTTTACATCCATCTGAATCACCAGAACAACTATGCAGCTAGGCCTCAGTTGAACAACTCATCGAAAAATACATTCCAGCCTGAGGTTGGCTGAAATAAAACTCAATAATCACTCGAGAGAGAAAAGGAAACTCTTCCTGGGCTGGACTGAAAGCCACTAAGAAGAATTAACAATACCATATTTTCAAACATTGCAGCAATTAGGATTTCATGTTTCAATTTCCACTCTACAAGCCACCCAGAAAATTCTCATGACGCCTTCTAGTTCCCTTCAGTGGCAGTAAAGTAAAAGTTGTTGCTCCTTTCCAAAATATTTCACTGCACAAATGTTTTCTCCCACCAAGAAACCTTTATATGGTTGTTTCTGGAACACACTAATGTTAACCATGAAATGTCAGTAACTTGAAGGAGTTTCAAATGTGCTGACACCAAGATCAAATTGAGTCAAAAACTAGAGACTTATATGGTGCTGAGTCATGTAAATCATCCTTATGTTGTAAAGATATAATTGCAGCTTTACAGAAGAATGATTTACAGAATGTATGGAAACTGGGTCAAGGGAAATTTAATTAACAGATGGAAAATAATGTGCCATGATCTTTAGGAGCAGCAGCTGTTGTGTGAGGCTCAAAATTTCCCTGAACTATTCCATAATAATTAGACAGAGGTTGTGTATTTATAGAAAATTATACAAAAGATGAATTAAGATCATGTTACTCTATGATTGTCATGCACATAGACCAGCCAAAGATGTTGTCTGAAACACCAGTGATAACGTAGTTATTTGAGGAGTATTGATTCCACTTATATGCTAAACCAGATACGGCAGAGTAGTGGTTTTGTTGCTCGACTAACAACCCAGAGAATGTGAATTCAAATTCTGCTCTAGCAGTTTGAGAATTTGAACTGAGTTTTTTTTCAACATAGAAATAAAATTCAGGCATCAGTAAAAGAAACCACAATATTGTCATTGTCATAAAAGCCCAACTGGCTCAGTGACGTCTTTTAAGGATGGAAATCCGTTGTGCTTACCCGGTCTGGCCTATATGTGATTTCAATCCCACGCCATGGCTGAGAGTTAATTGACGTCTGAAGTGGTCTAGCAACTACTCAGTTGTATCAAATCTAATCACCACTTTCTCAGGGTAACTAGGGATGGGCAATAACTGCCAACATGTCAGTGATGCCCACATCCTGAGAATTATTAATAAAAAAGGAAACCAGCCCACAGACTGTGCTCTGTTTATTACTGCTACTGAGCCAATCGTACATACCTCTCTGCCTATTATCAGCAGAAAAATCTAATTTTACCTATTGGAAGCGAGCAGGGTAGTGGGATTAGTTGTGGAAGGCTCTATCAAGGAACTGGCATAGGCACAATGAAATGAAATAGTAATGTAAGCTTTTGTGGTTCTACATCTTCAAGCCCTGCCATACCTAATTGGCAATGATTTTGAAGAACTGTCTCCATAGTCTGTGTCAGCAGAAAGCCAGGTGCAGAGCTGTGCCATCTACTCCAAATGCAGCCGGCAATAGTGACAGTCAATTAAGGCCTGAAAATCTGCCGATCTATGGGAATGGTGTCCTGAAGTAGCAGGAAGGATCAGCTGCTCCCAAATGTCTCAACTTCAGTTGGCATTAAAAAGGTTAGGTACTAGATTGCTCCATCACTTTGCTTGCAGATTCCCGTCTGCACCTTGGTTTTCCTTTCTTTACATTTTTCCTTTTGTGCTTTTCCATCAGATTTGTTAAAAATTACTAATGAATTGAAATGCCTAAGTTTTCCACATTCTTTCAAGCTTTTGTCCTCCTATTCTAACATTGTTCTTTATTTCTCTCTAGCTTTCAATCACCTACCTGTAATTTTCCATTGTGAGCACTAGAGCACTCTCTACATCCCTCCAAATATGCAGCTTAAGCTAAGCAAATGAGTTAAGCTTGGAAAGTTGCGTGATGTAGCACACTTTCATTTGAGTTGGTGTAAAACCTGTCACTGGCCAGCAATAGAATATGTAGAAGAAAATAAAACTAGGGGCCATGATGATGAGGGAATATTGAAATGGACAAAAAGAAAATTGGCACATTCACAGATCTCAAGAATTATAAAGATAATTTCTTGGCAAAAGCTGTGGGGAATTTTGGCATGGCAAACATTCAATTCAGTGTTTAAGGGCCAGGTTAGATTCCTATGTGGCAATGGAAAGTTCTAGTTATAAATTATTTTTGGAATTTGATGTTAGTATACCAGATGTAAAGATGTGTTTGTGATTTCCAGTTTGCTCAAAAGTGAAAAGAATCAAGCCTTTGCAAGCTTCTGCAATACATCTTAACTCATCAAGTAACAACAAACTATAAGGTATTAAGCAGAAGAGGCTAATGACTCAGAATTCTCTTCACAGGTTTCAGAAAATGTAATCATCATGAATCAGCTGCCCCAAAACATGTCTACTTCCTTTCTGAAACTCCTTAAAGTTTCCTGTTCAAACACCTGCACTGATGGTTTATTTCATATGTTGACCATCCATTTACTAAAGACATTTTCATCTCATTTGCAGATGATGAAAGTTAAAAGCTTGATGTTAAGGTCTCTCTCAAAAGCTTTATCTTTTGTCTAGACATAATTATTTAGGCCATGATGAACAATTTCATGAAGTTCCAACTTGTGGTGTCACCTCTGGCCTTTCCCCTGGGTTCCAGTAGAAAGCACCGATTCAGATACAAACTCACAGCACATCATTGCAAAGCTTTTAACAGGTTTCCTGACTCTGACTTGTATACAGTCAGGAATTATTTTGGTGGCAACTAAGGCACTGTGGCTGTAAAGGAGAAGGTAACTCTAGCCTTTAATGCTACCGGTCCACAGCATTCAATGTAAATGGCTATTGGCTCACAGAGTTCCTCTAAATCACTAAGCAAAAGGAAAATGTTGAGCAGCCTGTGTGGAATAGGCGATAGCTGACGTCAGCAAGAGATCCATGTCAAAGGGAAGGATCCCCTTTAACATGAGCCCTACAAAGCAGCCGTCTTGTGCTGATTTGATTTTATTCATTCCTGCTTAAGATCACCGTGCATTTCCTGGCTAGGTATTAGGAAACTGGACTGGATACTGTCAAAATTAGTATCAAATTGATTTATGAAGAAAACTGGACAGGATTTTATTTTAAAAATTGTTCCAGATGGATTCAAAATTTTATTTTGGCGTTTATTCTTTATTCTAACTCTTCAACCCTCCAAGAAAGTTCATCATTTGACTGATTGCTTGCAGAAGTTAACAGCATTTGTCTTCATAATTACCTGTTCATTAAATATTCAGTTTCCTCAAGCTTATTTTAATGGTTTTCCATGACTACTTGCCCCTTTCTCTCACTGCTTCATTAATTTAGCTGCAAACCACTTCCTGTGCAATGCAATGAATAGGACAGATACAGCGATTGTGAAGTTATGTTAAGAGAAATTGTTGATTATTTTTTGACTATTATGAAGTGAACATTTTGAGGTGATCAGGTTGTTAGTGGAACCTAGTAATGTCCGAGGTGTTGCTCAGCCATTGCTGTTTTAGATATAAGCTTTTGTCCCAGAGATAAACACGGAAGAGTGATCCACAGTTCACAGTGAGCACATGGTGGTGAGGCTTATTCAACAGAATTTGGAATATAGGAACAGCAGTAGGCCATTCAGCCCTTCAAAGCCTGGTCTACCACTCAACTATATCATGACTGATTTGTACCTCAACACTTTCTGCCTGTCTTCATTTCATATCCCATAATGCCTTATCTAATAGAAGAACAATGGCTCTCAATCATGAAATCTTTACTGACGCACCATCCCCAGTCCTTTGAGGAAAAGGTTCCATATTTCCACTGCCCTTTGTTAACAACTTCTGATAGCCAGTTGGTGAAGGAGGAAACCAGAAGTCAATCTTAACTCAGCTTTAGATTTATTCACAATGTGAAGCATTACAAATGTATAGCTCCTAATGCTACGACCCACCACCAGTGTCAATTAGTGTCACTTTATATTCTTTTGAGTAAACAAGAAACAAATGAACAAATTAACTAATTGACAGCCCCTTAAAGGGGCACTATAACAACAACCAAAACTTCAAAGAAGTTAAAATACCATTTTGGAGGCTGATGATGCACTCCAGCCCCTGCAGCACCCACTAGTTGCACAAGGCCTCAAGCTTACCGGTGGACACCGCGTGCTCCCTCTTCAGGGACACCCAGGTGCGAACGTAACCACAGGAGAGAGGGGCAGGCATTTGGGTCAACAACCCCCTCAGCTGTCCACTGCCTGCACCTGTTTATAGCCACCTTAGCCAGGCCCAGAAGCAGGCGAACAAGGAGGTCTTCCAATCTGCCTGCCCCTCTCTGCAACGGGTGGCCAAAGATCAGGAGCATGGGCTGAAGTGCACCCAAAATTTAAGGAGCAGTCTCTTAAAATACTGGAATATGGGCTGCAACTTTACATATTCAACATAAACATGAAACACTGACTCCTCAAGGTCGCAAAAATTACAGGTGGCCTAGGAGTCCGTGAACCTACTTAACCTTCTATTGCACAGGACTGCTGTGTGTAACATCCTGCACGCTAAATACTCTCCTCCGAACAGCATGACCGAAAGCTACAGCATGTCTGGACAGCTGACGAGGGCAAGGAAATGGAGGGCGTGCAGCAACTTCCTGTACAGGAAACCCCCTGTGTACTTGATTTGAGCCGCCTCGTCACCTTGAGTGCAGTTGATGCTGAGCACCATGTTTTTGAGGTTCCGGATGGCTTTGGCTGCGAGCTGGTCAGCTACGGATGCACGACGCGCAAGTTCCTGTGGTGTCATCCAGCCTGCTCCTCTGTCATTCAGCACGTCCCTGACACCAGTCACCCCAGCAGCTTAAGCCCTCTCTTCCGCCAGGCTCATGAACCTGTCTTGGTGGAGGTGCAGATTCCTGTTTAGTGGCTGACAATAACCACTACTCCTGATGGGAGAGTGCTCCAGCATGAGGCAACCATGTTCCAGTTCCTGGTAAAAGACAGGAAACTCATGCAAGGTGACACAGAGGCTTCTCTTAGGTCTATAAATACGAGCTGCAGGTCATAAGTAAGGCTGTGCATCTGGAGGAAGAAATATGTCATCAGTGCACACAGTTGGGGAGGAGTCTTGAATTAAAGGTATCGCTGCGGGGTCTGAAGGCGGAAAGTTGCCACCTGAGTGCAAAGGCACACTAGTGCCTGACTCTGCTCCTTGAGCGGGAGTCTCCATACCTCAGTAGCAACCCAGCACATCCTTTAGTCCCAGAAGAAATTGATGAGCTTCATCTATATCTTAATGACAAACTCCAAATGAGGGATCAAAGAGACCAAATGGTACCTCAACATTGTGGCTGGCCATCAGTTGGTTTATGATCAGCACTCAACCCCTGTAGGATAGCACTCGGAGCAGTCCTGTACAGCACACCAGGGGAGTGGTGACTTTGGCCTCCTGCTCCCGTCACTTCGCTGGCCTGGATACCTCAGTAAGGCTAAGACTAAGGGAACGGATGGAGCTCCAGGCAAAAGGCCTGAGCTCCTCTGTAGGGAGTGCAGAACATTAGAACATTTCCGCAGTTAATCTTGGCAGAGGACTTTGTGGAGTAAATTTGTTGGCACTCGCATATCATCCACAGGTCAGAAGGGTCTGTGAACATGAGGAGCATGTCATCAGCGCAACCGGGAGGACGACCTCCACACCTGGCCTGCGCAGAGCCAATCCAGACAACCTCCTCTGCAAGAGGTGCAGGAAAGACTCCACGTAAACCGAATATAATTGGCTGGACACGGGATAGCCCTGACACACTCCTCCCCGAAAGTGAAGGGGCACCATCAAGGACCCATTAATCTTAATTAGACACTCTGCAGCGGTGTACAGAAGTCAGATCCAGGTGACAAAAAGCATCCTGAATCTGAATGTTGCAGAGTCTCGAATAAATTTTTGTGATCCACCTTCTCCTGATCAAGGGGGAAGGAAATGGCCAACAGGGCAATCCTCTGGGAATGGTGGATCAGGTCCCAGACCAGATGGGTGTTGTCATAAATGGTCCAGCCCGGGATCATGTTCGACTGGTCAGGGTGGATCATGTGGTCCAGCATGGTGCCAAGGCAAGGCGACATAGCCCTGCTAAAGATTTTATAATCTGTGCTGAGGGGGGAGACCAGGCACCAGTTATTAAGTAGGTGGAGATCACTCCTCTTAGGCAGCATGATTAGGCCTGTGCCATGAGAGGGGCATCTCCCCAGTTGCTAAAAACTTTCCTCCAGGACCCATGTATAGTCTTCCCCCAGGACGTCCCAGAACGCCCTTAGGAATTCCATCGTCAGCCCAACCAGCCTGGGGACTTGTCTCTCGAGGTTGTCGAGCACGCTGGTCAGCTCTGCCAGGTTAAGTGGAGCATCGAGCTTTTCAGCGCCCTCTGGGCTAACTGCTGCACATCCTCTCACAAGCTCTGCAAGCATCCTTGCTGGATTCATCCGGAGAGAACAGAGCGCCACAACGGGCTGGGGTCTGAGCCCTAACACCCTCTGGATCTGTAACAAGAGATTTGTCATCGGCCAGCAGCGAACGGAGCTGCTTACGATCCCCAGCCTTATTTCCATCAAGTAGAAGAAGGAGCCATAGCCCAGGTGCTGAAGGATCTGGATCTGTGACCTTAGGTACATGTCTTGGGACCCAATGAGTTGCAGGTCCTTCAGCAAGCCCTTCTCTTCGTGCAACTTCTGCAGGGTCAGGTCCTTGATAACCCGACCAAAACAGGGCTCTAGGTCGAGGTCCTCCTGCTTCAACATCTCGACCAAGGGCTTCCGTCTCTTCTTCAACCTCTTTGTGTACCCTTGAGAAAAGGCACAGATGTGAACCTTACCCACATCTCATCATTACCTCAAGGAGGGGAAACCTTCCTACTTCATTTTCCAGTTGGCCCAGAAGCGATGGAGTGTGTCATAGAATGACTTGTCCTTCAGCAGCAGGTCATTAAAGTGCCAGTAAGCAGTCCCCATTCGAGTGCGGAATGGAACAAGATCCCCCCACACCAGACTGAGCATGGCACCTGCTGCACTGAAGCGGGTGTAACATAGGAGGCATATGCCTTAGGAATATAAAGGCGGTCAAATACTAGATGCTCCAATTTCAGGCTTCACAAAAGTGAATGTGCTGGAGTCAGAATGAAGATTTCGCCAGATGTCCACCAAGTCAAAAGGACCTGATCAGGTCCCTCAACTTCCCCACCAATGCTGAGCAGTGCAGGACACCAGCACAATCCCTCACCTCAGGGGTGCAGTTGAAATCCCCCCTCCTCCACCATGCCCGAAGAAAACGTGTTCGATAGCATCATGGAACTGAGAAGAGTGGGAACTTCAAAAAGAAGTTCACTTGCTGCAGCCTGGCCTGGAGAGCATTCACATTCACAAAACGAAGGGTCACATCACCCGAGTGGACAGTGAGATGGAGCAAGCAGCCAGCCATAGATTCCTTGAACCCCAAGATCTCTGTTGAAAACGTACAGCCAGCAAGATAGCTACCACACCAGAATTAGAGGCAAGGTGACTCATGTAGACCCCTCCTTGCCAATTCAGGGGCCAGGTAGCTTTGTCTACCAGAATGGTGTGGATTTCCTGCAGAAAACAAACCGCATACTTCGCCTGCTTAAGGAGTGAGAAATTCTGAAAACTACGATACGCTTCTCTACTGCTGTTGAGGCTGGCCATGGTTATCTTCATGGCAAGAGTATTGTGCCACCTTCACCATCATCTTAATGTGCAGAGGGAATGGAGTGGAGGTGTACGTGGCCTTCCACTCCCTCAGTCCAGCGAGGAACAATTTCAGCCAGTATTGCTCATTCTGGTTCACGCCCAGGTTTTTAGGGTGGAACAGACGGACTGGTTGAGCAACACTAGCTCTGATCATCAGTCAAGGGTCAGCTGGACTCTATCGTGGCACCAAAGATTCTTCAAGAAAATCGCAGAGCTCCCCAGGGGGGATGAGGGAAGACTCAGTGGCGGACACAAGGACATTCACCGCCTCACTGGCGATGGAATCAGAATTGCCTCAATGCCTTCTTCTAAGTCGTTGCCATCGGCATCCAAAACCCCCTCCACGCTGAGTGCGAGAGGCCCAGGCTCATCAGCCAACCATTTCTCTGCCTCAATCCCATCCCCAGGATCAACAATGGAGGGGTGCTCTCTGGGCTCCTCATCAGACTCTGGGCCAGAGGGTGGCTCAGAATCTCTGGAAAGAGATCGAAGCTTAAAACCGATGTGCCTGGTGCAAAAGGCTGAAACATAACAAGGCCTTCCCTTTGCACACTGCCACCCTGTGACCCGGCGTGTGGGGCTGTGTCACCATGGTCCCCAGCCAGACTGGGCAGGAGCCCGGTGATGTTAGGCTGTTGCTGGGTGGGTTCAGCCACAAGGATGCCACCCACCTCTGCCTCCAGGGTGCACAAACCAGCTGTGGGTAACTGCAATGATGTATTCAGACCCGTCGCCCCATTAGGGCAGGGGAAAGGGTCCATGGGGCGGTAATGGCACCAGCACCTCTTCCACGGATGAACAGATCTTCTCCCCACCTTCCTCCACTTCAGAGGAGTGCTGCCTCCTCCTCCTTTTCTAGGAGGGGTGCGGAGGGAGGGAGACCTCTTTTTTATCAGAAGACTTTCGCTCCACATTTTCCCATTCTTCTGTGCTCCCACACCAGAGTCTGGCCTCAGGGTGAAAAGCTCCCGCCAAGCTGCGCACAGGCTCAGGTGGGGTCCTAACATTTTAAAGTGCATTCTCACACGTAGGCTCAACAACGTGCACGGGCACAACCGCAGACTTGACAGCAAAATTGTTCCGTGGGCTCGCCTCAATGTTCTTGTTTTTGCATCGTACATTCCTTCTGCATGAATGTTTTCCACCCACCTTGCCAACAGCTGTGGTGCCATTGGTTGCCAGTGTTAACTCCCCTTGCCAGATTTGGGATGGAGCAGTGGAGGGAGGTGTGACGCCGCCAGGCCGCCTGCCTGGGTAGTTCTGGCGGCTAGGAGGCAGGGCAGCATTTCCTCAAATGTGTCACCTCCTTGCAAGCATGCCACCGCACGCCATCCGACTTACAGAAGGTGCAGTGGGTGGCCCCCTCATGTTCAACACTGAAATCTCCCTCCTTGCACTCCTCCCAGGGCACTTTGATAAATACCTGGTGCCCGAAGGCATACATGTGCCGGAGGCTTGCCTGAGGCAAAGTGGGATCAGCACTATCCCCTGACCTCACCTCCCCCACTTGGCGAAGGTGGGGGAGGAAGGCATCACCCAGGACAAAGGGTGGAACATTAGTTAAAATCATCCTTTGCACGGTGGTCTACCAGCAGGAATGTCCTGCCCACAGTGAACCCCCTCTTGAGGGCCAGATGTACCATCTCCTTGTACCCCAGGAAAAATACAGCCTTCTCATACATCTTAGAGGTGGCAACAATGGCTGACGGGCCGACAACCCCAGCCTTGGCCTTTATACATGTATCTATTGTCACGTTGGGGTGGATGCAGATCTTCACCCCAAGTTTTTTGTCATTAAAGCAAGCAATGACAGGGTACAGGAGTGGAAGAAGCAGCTGTTTCTGCATAGGTCTTTGCAGACCTTGCCACTGGTGAAGATGTGAAGACACCATTGGGTTTTATGAGCTACAACCACCCCTAGTTCTGGTTTGAATGATAACAATCTGATTGGGAAGCCAAAAGATGGGTAAAAATAAAGGTATTCTCTCAATATAAAGAGAGAAGGAGAAAGAGACAGAGAGAAAAGTAGGAAGGAGGATGAAGGTCACAAGGTGGGTGAGTGCTTCTGGGCTGCAGGTCCTCTTCAATGTTCTTCCTGCAGAGGGAGGGGTGCCTTCACCCAGGACAACCAAAACAGCCCAGGCACAATCCTTCAAAGGTGTTAAAGGGCTAAATTAAATCTTTACACTCAGTTCCTGCTGTCCCTGGTTATGCAAAGAGACTGGAGTCTCTAAATGAGTTCAGCCAACCAGGTCTTCTGCAGTCTTAATGAGCTCAGCAAATTGAGTCTTCTGCAGAGCACAAGCACAAACTCCTCGCTTCAAGATCTTGCAGCCCTTCTTTTCCTCCCCTGACCAGCAGCAACAGTCCTCAGTAACAAGTGCACCTTTTGATTTAAAAGTCCTTGTTGATCTTATAGCTTCTGTCTTCCTCCCTCCTTCACAGCAGAAGTTCTTTCTCTGCCTCGCTCCCTCAGAACAGATGTTAAGTTTGCTGGTTACTGTCCTCCTTTTCTTCACTTCCTTCACAATACGGGGACTGAGCAGCTCAGCAGTCCCTTCTTGCTTGTAGATAGGTAGGCTCTCACTCTCCCTCCCTTCCAGGTCACAAGCAGCAGCTGCAACTCCTGTCCTGAACCTACCTTCCAGTACTGAGCAATCAACTATTTGGAATCATTTGTCCTCCAGCTAGTCCTGACAGAGGGTCTGCTGCTTCAAAGATGATGATTTTGAAACCTAACAATCCTGTCTTCTAAATTCAAACAGCAGCTTTTTTTCTAAACTTCCAATCAGTTGTTTTACAGAGATGCAGAATATCTACTAAACCTGCACCTCCTCACTCAATGGATGTGCATAAGTCATTATCCAATGAGCGCCCCCCCACTTGTATGCACATAACTCTAATTTATACAATATACAGATTCCCTTTTCTCTTCTTATAAAATAAAACTTAAATAATATTTACAAAGCATGGGCTGGAACTTCCCCGGAGTGGCAATCAGTATCGGATTGCCACTCCATGCCCACTTAACTGCACCAGCACTTGCAACTGCACCCGGGTGCCTGTCGCACCCGACCTTCCAACTCAGGCCAGGCGAAATCCAGGCAGTGCAGCTGTCTCCAAAGTATAGCATCAAGGTCCAGCACTGTCGAACTGAAGGAGGAGATGCCCCCTGTTTATGGCAATGGCTGCTGTAAAGCAAGTAAGTTTAAAGGTCCCATTGAATTTGACAGGCTAGGGAGAAGGTAAGTGAAAAGGATATGGGGGGGGTGGGGGCGTTCGGAGGTCAGATGGGGATTGGGGGAGTCAGGCATCGGGCAGGGGTGCAGCAGATCTGATTTTGGGAGGGGGTGGGGTTGGATCAGACATTCAAGGAGTGGGGGAGTCGGACTTTGGGGGGCATTACGGTGGGGGGGGTGTCGGATATCTAGGGGACATGGGGTGGGGTCAGATATTGAGAGAGGATAGAGCAGGCCAGGCATTCGCAGGAGTGGGGTGGCTGGGGGGGGGGTTCAGACATAGGGAGGGGGTGGAGCCAGCTGTGCATTCAGGGGGGTGGGGGGTCAGGCTTTGGGGGGTATGGGGGAGGTCATCAGGCGGGACTGGAGTGGACCGGACATTCGGTTGGGAGGGAGGGGGGGTGGTTGCATGGGGGTCGGACATCAGGAGGGGATGGAGGGATCAGACATTCGGGGTCTGGGAGAGTTGGAATTTCGGGGGGTGTGGGTCGAACATGGGGCGATGGGAGGGTTGGTTAATCGGGATTGATTACGAACTCTCAGAATCTGAGTAGCTGATAGAAGGTGATGAGGCACCCTGTACCTCACATTCTCATATGTTTTATGGTGACAGTCCTGAGGAACAAAGAGTTGTTACCGGAGGGTAAGAGTTGGGCCTGCAAAGGTGGGGGAGGGTGGCGGTGTCGGGTGAGGAGTCCCATGGCGGGTGAGGAGAGTCGCATGGGGAATTGGCAGGTGGCGAATCCCGGGGCGGTTGGGGGTTGGTTAGTCAGGGGTTGGGGAGCCCCCTAGGGGTTAGGGCCATGGCAGGAGTTCCATGGAAGGAATTGATCTGGGTCTTTACAATAGTTACGCAGAAGTTATGAGAGGTTTTAATTCTTCCATCTTTTTCTGGGTAACTATTGGTGTAACCCTGGCAGAACCATCTGAAGTTTGCGATTTAAACCGCATTTTCAGATGGTTCCCAGCGCAGCGCAATCTGGGCAATTGTTGTGCAGACCCTTACCTGGGCACTTCCCAGAGGGATTCCCCAGCGCATCTTTGGGGTGCTCCCCAAATCCGACGCTGGGGAGCTCGGAGGTTACAGCCCAATATTTCAAAACAAATTGAATAAATGATTTTCCATACTCTATAAAGCATTAAATTACAAGGCGCCTCTCTTCTAGGACCCCTAATAATCTTTTGGTACAAGCACTTTTCATGAAGTAATCAGATAATTGATGACTTGCATCAACCTATTTGATCTTGGAGATTTCCTTTTTTGCTAACATATGTTTCATGCTACCAAGATCAATCCTTAATATTTTCTCATTTACACTTTTTATAGGGTGTATATCCTGAAGCCTGACTTCTAATCATCAATTTCACTTTAATGTTATTAATTACTCGTTTCTCAAATTCCACACTACCATCCCATAAGAAATGATCAATATGCATCATAAGGATGCCTGAAAATTTTCCCTTTTTGATACCATGAAAACTTTGCGGTGTCAGCTTTTCTTTGAACATAGCCTACTTTCAGCAAAACAGATCTCACTGAAAGATATCACACCCCCGAGGCAACATTCAGATATAAACACATTTGTTTAGTTTCATAATTTCCTTTCTGCATCGCTTGCCTCTTTAGGTGGTTTCAGAAACATTTCTCCCAAATTTTCATCCTGCAGAAATGCAGCATTTATGGCAATTGATCTATACTCCCAAAATTATGTGGCCAAAAGAACTAAAGAAACATTTCAGGAATTCTTTTCCCTCTGTGGGAGAGTCCACTATAACATCTGCATTGCTCAGTCACTCTTCAAAACCCTGAATAACCAGCCTCGCTTTGGCTTTAAATCCTAGCTACAAGGACCTTTTCCATACAAATCCATCTATGTGACAAGGCTGGCTGTCATATATGGTACTTCAGAATAAACTCCAAATTCCTTCCAACTAATTCCTTTTGGCAGCCACCAAAATTTCTGGGTCATGAAGACTTCTGCTTCTAATCCTCACTCGAGTTTGTTCTGTAGCCATCCATTCACCGTAGAGTCTCTTCAAGGTTCAGCCTCTACTCGCACTTCAATGTCTTTTGGGATTACCAATGTAAGATCTCTCCCTCACGTGGTCAGAGACTCTTCCAGCGCGTAATGGTTTTCTAAACGCAAGAGTCACTCTCAGACGCACTACTACATTTTTCACTTTCTTACTTTTCATTCTTTTACCCCATTCTGCCAGTCTACAGACCTCAGTTCTTGGCCATCATCTTGAACATTTAACTAATATTTAAACTTGCCAGTGCACTTTTTCTATATGTCCCACAATAGTTGCAGCCCTTCATTCACTGAAACATTCTGAAACATATATGTACCCACCTTAGGCAATTGGCCTTTGGATGGGATAGCCCTGTCTTTCATATCATTATCTATCAGAATATCACCATCCAGTCCCTAATTTATTGTATTTTGTTCCTCAGGATCATCATCACAAAACATATGAGAATGTGAGGTATAGGGTGCCTTATCACCTTCCAACAGCTGCTCAGATTCTGAGAGTTTGTAATCAATCCCGAATAACCAAGAGGAATGAACTTTAATAGTTTGATTACCATGTTTGATAACCACTGTCTTACCATCACACCCTGTTACCTTACTAGGGCCTTTCCATACCTTCAGGCCCTCTCTTTTGTAATGCACCATGGGCTCAATTTTTCCGTCGGCGAGAAGGGGGCGGAGCCTGCTCGCCGACGTGAAAATGACGCGGGACGACGTCGGGGGGAACTCCCGACGTCATCCTGCCCCATTTAAATCTTCAGGAAGGCGAGGGCATAGCGCGATCAGCTGTCCGCCCACTGACCTGTCAATGGCCAATTGAGGCTATTGACAGGATAATTAAAACAAATAAAGGTCCTGTCTGTCCAACCTTAAGGTTGGTGGGCAGGCCAGGAGCCCTGGCGGGCTTCTGAAAAAACATGAAACCTCATCCACCGCCGGGACAAGGTTTCATGTTGGTTTTAAAAACGTTTATTAAAGTTTTTGTGCACTTTATTAACATGCCCCATCTCGTGTGACATTGTCACATGAGGGGGACGTGTTAATGGATTTTTTAATTTTCTATTTTTAAACTTTGAAAACCTTTCAGCGATCTCCCTGAGGCACCACTTAGCCTCAGGGAGATGTGTGCTCTTTCATGCGCATGCACGAAAGAGCGCACTCTTGCATTTGGGAAAAACCCCCCCACCCCCAGCACAGGAAGCACATAGTGCTTCCTGGCGGACGTCACACTGGGCGGGCCTTAATTGGCCCGCCCGCGCAAAATGGTAGCACGGCCCGTTTCGGCAGCGGTGATTGGCTGCCCGCCCGCCACCGAGTTGGTCGGGCCCACCCGCCCGTCAAGGGCAAAATTCAGCCCTATGTTCCCAGAATAAAAGTTTACCTCGGACAGTGTTGTACGATGCCTTAGAGCTCTCCAAATTTTCTTCCCCACAAAACCTCAGCCTTGAAAACTTTTTCACTGCAGGTAAAGCATCAGATATGCAGAATAAATGGAACTAATTATAGTCCCCTCTTGGGCAGGGGAACAATCACCCAGCAGAAAAGGTAATTTGGGATTCCTGCCATAGAACAATTGATAGCAGCTATACCCTCCAACCATATGAAGCCAATTCTTTGCATGAATCGGCATAGCAGTGTCCTCTGATACTTTTTACATATTTCACATTTTCCACTAATCGCTTCGATAAGCCTTGTATATTCCTCATCAACCACGCCTGCATCCTTTAGCAGGATTTTGAATCTTTGACAAGAGGGGTGAACAAATGTCTGTGCAACTTTAAGACAATTTGTTTTTTGTCTCTCTGATTCTCATCAAATGAGACCATTAATACTTCTCTAACATGCTGACGAGAAACATCAGGTTTTGTTAAGGGCATCCAGTTTTATTTTTACCCTGATTGAGTAAACTGCAGATCATTGACTTATTTTCCAAAAACAATTGCTTTATCATGTTCTATGTCCAGTTTCATTTGTCTCCTTTTCATGGAAGGCTTACCTAACAGCAAAGATATTTCACTAGAGACGACCTCAGTACTAATAAATTGGCTTATTCCAGCTGCTTTGCATAGAATCACCACTCTTTTTAGTGACCTCAATGTGTTGTCATCTCTGAATCTGAAGCAAGTAGAACCTTCACATTCCCTGACCTTATGTCGATCCTCACTACTGAATGAATCTAGATAACATTTTAGCCAATCTGTTACATGCACTGTCAAGGTGCACTTTGAGAAATCTGCTGTTCCTTTGTGCAAAAAGTGCTTCCTGAATTTATTCCTGAAGGGCTGAACACTAATTTTTATGATGCTCTCTTGTTCTATGTTCCCCCAAAAGAGGGGATAGATTTTTATTTACTCAATCAAATAATTTTATCATTTTAAACATACTGATTAGATCACTCTTCAATCTTCTATATTAAAGGGAAAACACACTAAAATTTTGCAACCTGGCCTCATAATTTAATCTTTTAACCTTATTCTGATAAATTTGTGCTGCACCCACTCCAATGCCGATATATCCTTCCTGAGATGCCCAGAACTGAATGCAATACTCCAGATAGAGTCTGACCAAGACTCTACACAATTGAAGCATAATTTCCTGCCCTGTGTGTTCCAACCCTCTTCAGACATTCTACACAGTTTAGCTGAAAGAAAAAGAAAAGAGTATAATTACAGGGCTCCATCACTGCAGAGTAGGAATCAACAAAGTAAACAGAATGCTGAATCCTAGAATGAAAACAGCGGAGGAAATCATGCTCTAATCAGCTCATTCCTTAAGCATTATTCTCAGCTAAATAGAAGTGGAATGTTCAAGCCCTGAAGGAAATTCAGAAATAGAAGACAATATTGATTCCTCACACGAAAGTTCTGAGCCAATACATAGAATTTACAGCACAGAAACATGCCATTTGACCCATCTGGTCTTGGCAGGTGTTTATGCTCCGCACAAGCTGCCTAAAACGCTACTTCATCTAGCCTCATCAGCATCACTTTCTATTCTTCTCTCCCTAACCTACTTATCTAGCTTCCTCTAATGGCATATATGTCATTTGCCTCAACTACTCCTTGTGGTAGCAAATTGCACACTCTAACAACTCTCTTGGTAAATAAGCTTCTTTTGAATTCTTTATTGCATTTATTATTGACCACGTTATATTTATTATTCCTAATTTTGGAGTTCCCCCAA
Source organism: Cetorhinus maximus (assembly GCF_964194155.1). NCBI lineage: Eukaryota > Metazoa > Chordata > Chondrichthyes > Lamniformes > Cetorhinidae > Cetorhinus > Cetorhinus maximus. Next base: position 73,585,065 of record NC_135890.1, read on the forward strand.
AAGTGAAAACATTTTTTCTATGTATAACATATAAACAATATGTTTCCCTTATGAATAAAGAATGGAGGAACCCACCTTTTCAGCCTTGAAAGGAAGCTACAGGTATACAAAATGGTAAATAGTAGAGAAAAGGTAAATCCAAGACACTAGTTCAATTAAATTGGGGCACAATGGAACAGATTCAAATTGGTAAAAGGCAAAGTTTTGACTGTCAGGAAACTATTCAATGCACATGGAATGGAGTTCTGGGCAGGAGAGAGGTGACAAAAATCTGGCATAATTTAAGACAGTTAGATGTGTGATGGACGCCTTTAGAGACTTTCTGGATGGCTGGGTTGTTAATATTGCCCAAACAGCCTTCCTCTTCCATAGCTTATCTTGTGATATATATAGATCTGGGAAGTAAGGAGGTATGTCGATTTCTTAACTAGTTTTTCTCCAAAGTGCTAATAAGAGCTTTTGAGGTGAAATAGTTCATAATTGTGATTGCTGCAGGTGATTTTAAGGTAGGTTTATTTTTATTTTTCTGTATGTTATTTAAATTGGTCTCAGGTATACATGATTTGTTATAATAATCCTTGAAGAAAGTGCTTTCCATTCTTTATTTTATGACAGTTTTGGTCCTAGAAGCGAACTTCAATGCATGCATTGTACTTATTTAAGAGCAACCTATTTAAGAAAGAACTGAGTTGCTTCAAAGATGGCTGATAATAAAGGTTTTCTTGATGTTCAGAAGTTGGTGGTTAACAGCCCTTCTCAGGATCATCTGTCCTGAAGCATTGCTGAAGCAGAGAGAATCTCGAGAAACATGTGGTCCGCAAATTCAGACTGGAATACCTTTGTTCAGGCAATGGCAAGATGCAGGGGAGCAAGATTGCAAAGCACAGAACTGAAAAGGTATCTTTACTATAAAAGAGCAACATTTCCAAATGGATAGTGCTTGAAAAGAACTTGTTAAAAGGCATCTTCTCCTACTCCTATTTATACGCTGGAAAGAGCCAACTTCAGGGTGATATGCATATCATATCACTTCAAAGAGGCAGTTTGAGAACCAACTTTACAAGGTGAAGCCAATTGAAATCAAACTCAGTTATGTTTTACTTTGTGCTATCAGGATGAAACTCACAGTAGCTCGAGCTGCACCAGAAGATACTGTTTCCTAGGATAAAATCTATTTTTTGATTTGGAGTTTGTTAAAGTTGATGAGTTGAGTTATCCTGTAACAGCATTAAATTGAAATGGGATTTTGGACACTGCCTATGTTAAATATTGGCAGAGTTTTAGTGCCTGCAAGAGCTTCTCATTATTTCCAAAAAAACATTTTATCCATTAGGCCACTTTCAGCAATGCTCCTTGCTGGGGCACACTCTGTCCTCATTAAGGAAAATAATACAAGGTAAAGACCCCCATCCATTTAAACAGTTGCTTATTTTACCATTTTCTAAACTGCAAGATATACAGCTTTGAAAATGTTAAGTTAAACGGTACAGGCTTAAGAAACAACTTCTCTAAGGACATACCTAGCTCGTACAGAACTAATGTTGTACATCATGTTGACCAGAATAAACTTCTCTGTCACCAGAGTTTTAAAAAAATATTTCACACCTGGTTTCCTGAGGTAGGTCCACCTAAAGTGACTGGAGTTGTTGGACATAACATGTATCTGCAATTATCAACAGTGACTGCATAATCAGCTTCAGTGATAACTTCTGTACACTAAATAATGGACAATATTAGGAGATATATTTTCTGGCAGGGATGGATTTTTATCATTACCCTTCTTTAGGCTTTCTAATTTGCTTCGGCCAAAGTGTACAATCAATCTCATTAAAAAATCCAGTTCCAAACAGTATAGTACAAAGGGCGTAAACCTGCCTCTCAATTAAATTGATTCCCAGGACTCCCCGCTACTGTTTGGGACAGGACAAAACTGATTTTAATCAGTAATGACATTCTACACTACAGGGAAGCCTGAAAAATGCATTAATGCTGGTGATAGAACTTTGAACACCATGCTCTTCTGCCTGGAGGATTGCATGCTGTAAGTAGTTCCTGTGGGGAATATTGAGGGTAAAGTAAAGGTGGCAGAGTATCTGAATTTATCAATGCAAGGTTGAAGATCATTAGTGACATTGCAGGACTTGGAAGAACTTGTGAGATCTGTTGCCACGTTGGCATTTGTGATGGTGCAAACCTTCACCACATGTATTTAATAAAATGGTAGAACTCGTAGAATTATCAGTGTGATTGAAAACATGTTATACAACATCAGTTGGAGAATTATTTGACAAAAGAGAAATGAAAAGATAAAAATATAACAGATAAAAGGCAGACTCAACATTTCATCTTTTCAGAAATAATTTTTTTAAAAGTCATTGAATATTAGCAAATTCAGGGCTAGTAAAAAAGCAGCAGGTATATAGATTATAAAAATTCCTTATGCTATTGTCCAGGCAAGTCCAATTACAGCTAGCCAGATAATCCAGGAGTGGAGAGAGCCGGACCTGCAAGGGACACGTCTACTCGGGCAGCGGATAAATAGAGGGCGAGGCTCAGGGCCTTCATTCACCTTCCAGGAGCGGAGACAGCTGGACCTGTGAGGGACACCTCTACTCAGGCAGTGGATAAATAGAGGGTGAGGCTCGGGGCCTTCACTCACCTTCCAGGAGCAGGTACAGCTGGACCTGGTAGGGACACCTCTACTTGGGCAGCAGGCTGAGTTTGAAAAAAAATCCAGGAGTGACATCGCAGGAAGTTCACTCGTTCGTGAGAAGCTGCCATTAGAGAGTGTGTTTAAACAGCTTTAAACTAGAAAAACATATCATTAGTAGCTGCTTGGATTTCAGTAAGGAAGGCTAGCAATAGGGAATTAAGTTAAATCAAGTCAAAGTGAAATAAAATGATAAAGTAAACCAAAGTAAGATAAAGTTAGCGTCAGTGTAGTAAAGTTAAGTTACTAGTCATTTATTCTACTCATTCTACTTACTCAAAGTGTAATAAATAGTTTTTAGAGTTATGGGATGTGGCAGGTCAGCTCGGCCAAGCAAAATGTACATCCTGCGGTATGTGTGAAGTTGTGGACGCACCATGTGTCCCTGCCAAACACATCTGTCGGAAGTGTCACCAGCTGTACAAGCTTGAGATCAGGGTTTTGGAACTTGAGCGGTGGCTGGACCCACTGTTGTGCATCCGCAAGGCAGAAAACTATGTGGTTAGCATGTTTAGGGAGATGGTTACACCACAGGTTAGAAGCGTACAGCTAGAGAGGGAATGGGTGACCGCCAGGCAGTCTAAGAGAACCAGGAAGGTAGTGCAGGAGTCCCCTGAGTCTAACCTGCTTGCTAATCGGTTTTCCATTTTGAATGCTGATGAGGACAATGGTTCCTCAGGGGAGTGCAGTCAAAGCCTAGCCTGTGGCACCACAGGTGGCTCAGCTGTACAGGAGAGGAAGAAGAAGAATGGAAGGGCAATAGTGATAGGGGATTCCATAGTCAGGGGATCAGGGAGGCGTTTCTGCAGCAGTAAACATGACTTCAGGATGGTGTGTTGCCTCCCTGGTGCCAGGGTCAAGGATGCCTTAGAGCAGCTGCAGGACATCCTTCGGTGGGGGGGGGGGGGGGGGGGTAATTCAGCCAGAAGTTGTGGTCCTCATTGGTACCAACGACATAGGTAGGAAGAAGGATGAGGTCCTGAAAGCAGATTTCAGGGAGTTAGGAAGGCGATTAAAAACCAGGGCCTCAACAGCAGTAATCTCAGGGTTACTCCCTGTGCCACGTGCTAGTGAGCATAGGAATAAGAGGATTGATCAATTAAATAAGTGGCTGGAGAACTGGTGTAGGAGGGAGGGCATCAGATTTCTGAGGCATTGGAACCAGTTCTGGGGCAGGTGGGACCTGTATAAACTGGATGGGTTACATCTTAACAGGATTGGGACTAATATACTCGCAGGGAGATTTGCTAGTGCTGTTGGGGTGGATTTAAACTAGGGGGGTGGGAACCTGAGGGTTGGCCCAAATTGGATGAAAGTAAAGTTGGTAACAGGAAGTAGTAGTGAGACTTAAAGGCAGGAGAAACAAAGCAGAGCATTGAGTATGCTTCGAATGAGGAATGATGTCAAAAAGACAAAGTTAAGGGCACTCTGCCTGAATGTGCACATCATTCGCAATAAGGTAGATGATCTAAAGGCACAAATAGAGGTAAATGGGTATGATATAATTGCCATTATGGAAACATGGCTGCATGGTGACCAAGACTGAGAACTAATTATTCAAGGATATTCGACGTTTAGGAAGGACATACAAGAAGGGAAAGGAGGTGGAGTTGCACTGATAATAAGGGATGGGATCAGTGCATTACTAACGGAGGATCTCAGATTGGAAGAACCCTGTGTGGAGTCTTTTTGGGTGGAGCTAAGAAACAGCAAAGAACAGCAGACATTGGTTGGAATTGTTTATAGGCCACCAAACAAGTAGTGGTAATGTGGGGAATGGTATTAATCAGGAGATTAGAGAAGCATGTAGCATGGGCAACACAATAATCATGGGTGACTTCAATCTGCATATAGACTGGGTAAACCAATTGAGCACTAATACTGTGGAAGATGAGTTTCTGGAGTGTGTTAGGGATGGTTTTCTAGAGCAGTATGTTGAGGAGCCAACAGGACAGGCTATTTTAGATCTAGTATTATGTAATGAGAAAGGGCTAATTAATAATTTTGTTGCAAAAGAACCTTTAGGGATGAGTGACCACAATATGATAGAGTTTTACATGATGTTTGAAAGTAAGGTAGTTCACTCTGAAGCAAGGGTGTTAAAGTTGAATAAAGGAAATTATGAAGACATAAGGGACAAATTGGCTGAGGTGGACTGGGAAAATACATTAAAAGGTATGACTGTACATTCGGGAATGGATCATCTTCAAATAACTGTTACCTAGCTTATAGCACCTATACATTCCTTCAAAGTGCAAAAACCCCAAAAAAGTCAGTCAACTGTGGCTGGCAAAAGAAGTTAGGGATTGTATAAGATTAAAAGAAAAGGCTTATAAAGTTGCCAGAAGTAGTAGTAAACCTGAGGATTAGGAGGTTTTTAGAATACAGCATAGGAAAACCAAGAAACTGGTAAAGAAAGGGAGAATAGAATATGAATGCAATCTCGCAAAAATAAAAACGGACTGTAAAAGCTTCTACAGGAATGTAAAAAGGAAGCATTTGGCTAAGACAAATGTGGGTCCATCACAGGCAGAGTCAGGAGAATTCATAATGGAGAACAGAGAAATGGCGGAGAAACTAAGTGATTACTTTGTGTCTGTTTTCACAGGAAGATATGGGAAATCTCCCAGAATTAGAAATCCAAGGGACTAGGGAGAATGAGGAGTTGAAGGAAATTAGTGTAAAAAAGGTTATATTGGAGAAATTAATGGGATTGAAAGTTGATAAGTCCTGGGACCTGATATTCTGCATTCCACAGTGTTGAAAGAAGTTGCTATATAGTGGATGCATTGGTGATCATTTTCCAAAATTCTACAGATTCTGGAATGGTTCCTGAAGATTGGAAGGTAGCAAATGTCACCCCACTATTTAAGAAGGGAGGGAGAGAGAAAACAGGGAACTACAGGCCTGTTAGCCTTACATCAGTAGTAGGGAAAATGCTAGAATCTATTATAAAGGATGTGATAAATGGATACTTGGATAATCATGATCTGATTGGGCATAGTCAGCATGGATTTGCGAATGGAAAATCATGTCTGACGAAATTGTTGGAGTTTTTTGAGGATTTTACCAACAAAATTGATAAAGGAGAGTCAATGGATGTAGTATACTTGGATTCTCAGAAGGCTTTTGATCAAGTCCCCCACAGGAGGTTGATTAGCAAAGTAAAGGCACCTGGGATAGGAGGCAATTTACTGGCATGAATTAAGGATTGGCTAACAGGCAGAAAACAGAGAGCAGGAATAAATGGGTCATTCTCGCATTGGCAGGCTGTGACTAGTGGGGTACTGCAAAGAACAGTACTTGGGCCCCAGCTGTTCACAATATATATCAATGATTTGGATGTGGGGACCAAATGTTATAGTTCCAAGTTCGCGGATGATATAAAGCTAGGCGGGAATGTATATTGTGAGGAAGACGTAATGCGGCTACAGGAGGATTTGGACAGACTTAGTGAGACGGCAAAAACATGGCAGATGCAATATCATGTGGAAAAATGTGAGGTTATCCACTTTGGTAGAAGGAAAAGATGTGCAAAGTATTTCTTAAATGGTAAGAGATTAGAAAGTGTAGATGTACAAAGGGACCTGGGCGTCCTTGTCCATAAATCACTGAAAGCTAACATGCAAGTGCAGCAGGCAATTAGGAAGGCTAATGGAATGTTAACTCTTATTGCAAGAGGATTTGAGTACAAGAGTAGTGAAGCCTTGCTTCAATTGTATAGAAGCTTGGTTAAACTGCACCTGGAGTACTGTGTGCAGTTTTGGTCCCCTTACCTCAGAAAGGATATTATTGCCATAGGGAGAGTGCAACTAAGGTTCACCATACTTATTCTGGGGATGGCGGGATTGTCCTATGAAGAGAGATTAGGGAAACTGGGCCTGTATTCTCTAGAGTTTTGAAAAATGAGAGGTGATCTCATTGAAACCTACAAAATACTTAGATGCAGGTAATCATTCAAAAAAAGCATTCCAGAAATTGCAAGTACTTCAACTTTAATTAAACACAAAAACAACAGTCCAACAGGAGGTTACTTTCCAATCATTTACGAAAAGCAAAATTCCTGGAGTTTTAAATGGCGAGGTAGGTGATGATGTGCAAGAATCAGATTTAGATGTTCAGCATCAGTCCAAAACTCCCCTGGTTAGGGAGTCTAGAACCAGGAGACACAATTTCAAATAAGGAGGAAGCCACTTAGGACCAAGATGAGGGAAAATGTCTTTACTCAGAGGGTTGTGAATCTTTGGAAGTCTCTACCCCAGAGGGTTGTGGAAGCTTAGTCATTGAGTATGCTTGAGGCAGAGAATGATAGATTTCTGATTAACAATAACATAAAAGGTTTTGGGGATACTGTGGGTAAAAGGCATTGAAGTGTTCGATCAGCCATGATTGTATTGAATGGTGGAGCAGGCTCAATAGGCTGAATGGCCTTCTCCTGTTCCTATGTTCCTAAGCTTTGCCAGGCTTGTGAGGGGTAGACTAGGCAACAATTTTGCAATGTTCATTTCACACAAAGCTATGATAATGGTGTTATCACACCCTATGAGCGGATGGGATGACCAATGTGGCCTTAGGACTCTCGTGTTCTTTAAAAAAAAAACTTTTGATTCCAAAATCAACTGATGACTGAAGCCACTAGAGTGAATGTCTCTTGTCCAATGCAGCTCTACGCCAGGAAGAGCTGGGTGACGAAGTCCGGAGACAATACACAGGAGATCTGATAAGCTTCAAAGCTTGTTGCTGGCTAGCGCAGCCCTATTTGTGCACTTGGAATCAGTACTCTGCACATTAGTGTTTGGATTTCCCATCAAGGAAAGGAACATGGCGTTTTGCTCAATCTCCCTTCTTGATCAGGTGAAGAAAATACAATTTCTCTTCCAATGTTGTCAAAAAAAGTGCCATGCATATAAAGCTGCCTGAAGTGAGGGTGGTGCTGAGATCACATTGCATTTACTGTGTCATCGTCTCTTACTTTGTTTATAAAATGATCGAGTGTTTCATTGGAACCTTTACAAGACAACACTGCTGCATTATAAATATGAATGGATGGCAAACATAAAATCAAATGTAGACCAAATCTTACCAGTGCCCGTACCAGTGGGGTCACCTCCTTGAATCTGGAAAAAAGAAAGAAGCCACCTTAACAGCAGCAACAACTTGCTTTTCTAAGTTGCTCTACATGTACAGAAAATAATTCTCATTGCATTCTGCACAGGGGAGGGAAATCCAGAAACTATTGATAGACTAGGCACTGAGCAGTATGGAAAAATGGAAATGAGTAAACTTAGGAGGGGCAAGAAGGTATAGGTAAAGAGAAGTGTACTGAGGGGGTGTTTGAAAGCAGGGATAGGGTGACAAGGCTGAGGACCTAGGGATGGAATTCCCAAAGACAGAAGCATATTGATGCACAAGGGTGGCCTTAGCAAAGAAACGGGAACATGGAGCAACTTAAGTGTGAGAGGAACAGATAGCTTGAAAGGGCACATCAGATGACAAGATATCACTCGGTTGAGATGGAGCAAGAAGAGAACATCTGAAATCAAGTACAAAAACATGGTCAGTTCGCTGGGGTATGAGGATCCAGTGGTGCTTGGTGAGGACTGGGTGCCAAGAACGTGGGACTTTGTTGGGGTAAGGATGTGTCCGTGGCTTTACGAATGAGTTGTAATTTGTATAGGAGATTTGAATTTCAGTACAAACCAATAATGGGGTATTGCAGCTGCAATTTCAGATCGCTGGCTTCAAAGAAGTGGCCAACCATTTTCATTATAAATCATTTACATGGAATCAAAGATTTGTGCAGCACAAAAGATAGTCATTCCGTCTGGCATTCCTGTGCTGGCTCTTTGAAAAAGGTATCCCCAATCCTTTGTCCTTTCCCAATATTCTTTTAGTTTTTATCCCCCAATATTTATCCATATCCTTTTCAAAAGCTGTAGTTGATCTCCTGAGGCATTTCACGCAAAGGGCAGTGGGGAGCCCGACGTTTGCCACCAAAACTGTCTCAAACCGATCTCTGGGAGACATTTAATTACTGCATTTCCCCCAGTAGGGTGGAGAACCCACCCCCAAGAGCTGCTGGACAATCGGAGGCCGGGATCTCTCTATTAATTGCAGCACCGCCAGGAAGGGTGGCTGCTGCCGTTAATACACTTGGGCCTTTACCAGGGTACATACTAAGATCTCTGGAGAAAGGTAAATGAGGGCAACTTAGGGGGGTGGTGTGGGTGGTGGTCAGAGGAAAGGGCAGGGAGTGGCTCTCTGCAGTACTCCCACTTCCCAATGCCAGATCCCTCAATCAAGTACCAAGTGCCTTTGAACAAAGGACTTTGCCTAAAAGGCTGCAAAGAAACCGCACAGTATTTGCCTGCCAGTCTCCCCGCATGCTGGCTGAATAGCAGCAGCAAAGGGATGAGGCCCTTAAGTGGGGAAGGTAGCAAGTTCCCAACTCTGAACCCTCACGCACGATCAAACACGCCCCCCACCCCCCCAAACCTTGGGACTTGCCTCCGGGGAGGGCATTAAATTCAGCCCGAATAGTCAAGAGCACATTTATAATGGCAGTCAGCTTGTAAAGTTGCCACGATACAATTCTACTCTCCTGCCAGTGGTTGTGCCACGGTGTCTCCATTGGGGAAGTGTATAATTACAGTGCAACAGGTTTTACATAGTTTCCAATATAAATGTGGTTGGAGGGATTTACATTAGAAAAGGTGGTCAGACATGTAAGCAGATGTAATTGACTAGGTTGATCTCCAGTGGCATTGCACACAGAGTATGGAGATCAAAGTTCCCATCAGGCGAAGCGAGGTTGGAGGCTAAGGGATATTTAGACCAATGTACACAAATGTTAAGTCACCAATTTAAAATGATAGTGTCCTTATTTTTACGTATTTCAGCTGTACACTCCTAATTCCAGACTTATAAAGAAAGCTGTTATGCAAACTTACCACAGTAATTACACTCTCCAGTCAACAGTGGCTCATAACTAATGCTGTTTTGTTTACTTATTCTTTCATGTGGGTGCCGCTGACTAGGCCAGCATTTGTTGTCCATCCCTAATTGTGTTTGAACTGAGTGGCTTGCTACACCGTTTCAGAGAGTAGTTAAGTGTCAACCACATTGTTGTGGGTCTGGAGTCACATCTAAGGACAGCAGATTTCCTTCCCTAAAGGACATTAGTGAACCAGATGGGTTTTTACGACAATCAACAATGGTTTCAATGATTATCAATTCCAGGTTATTAATTAAATTTAAATTCCACCAGCTGTTGTGGTGGGATTTGAACCCTTGTCCCCTGAATTAGCCTGGGCCTCTGGATTACTAGTTCAGTGACATTACCACTACATCACCATCTCCCTGGTGACCGAGTGAATCTCTTCTGTACCCTCCTAATAACCTTGAAATCCTTCCCAAAGTATGGTATCCAAAACTGGAACACAATATTTCTACCTAATTCATCATTTTTATAGCTTTAGCATTAGCTGTTTGCTTTTCTACTGAATGGCCCAATTTATAAAGCTTAAGATGCCATATGCTTGCTCTTTTCTTTTTCAGCTGGTTCCACCTGTTGCCCCACATTTAAAGATTGGTGTATGTGTACCTCAAGTGTTTTTGCTGCTTTACTCTTTTCAGCATATAATACTTCTGATTATTCTTGCTTCCAAAATGTATCACTTCACTATTTGTCCACATTAAATTGTATCCGATACTCATCTGCCGAATGTCATTTTGTTTATGTTCTCCTGAAATCACAATTTTCTCCAAAGTTAACAATGCTGTCTAATTTTGTGTCATTAACCTGAAACATTAACTCAGTTTCTCTCTCCAACGATGCTGCCTGACCTTCTGAGTATTTCCATAATTTTCTGTTTTTATTTCAGATTTACAGAATCCGCAGCATTTTGCTTTTGTAAACAACAACTTATCGTTATATAGCACCTTTAACTTAATAAAATATCTCAAGGCACTTCACAAGAGGATTATAAAAAATATGACACCAAGCCACAAAAGAAGATATTAGGTCAGATGACCAAAGGCTTGGTCAAAGGAGTGTCTTAAAGGAGAAGTAACAAGGGGGAGAGGCACAGAATGGGTATTCCAGAGCTTAAGGCCCAGCAATTGAAGACATGGCCATTCAGGGATGCTCAAGGGATCTGAGTTGGAGGAGCACAGATATCACAGAAGGTTGATGTGCTGGAGGAGATTTTAGAAATGGGGTGGGTCATGGCCATGGGTGGGTTTGAAAACAAGGATGTGAATTTTAAAATCAAGGCATTGCTTGACTGGGGGCTAATGTAGATCAACGAGCATAGGGGTGATAGGTAAACAGGATTTGGTGCATGTTAATACATGGGCAGCAGGGTTTTGGATAACCTCAAGATTTTCCCTCCCTAAAAGCACTGTGGGTGTACCTACACCACAGGGACTGCAGCAGTTCAAGAAAGCAGCTCACCACCACCTTCTCAAGGGTAATTAGGGATGGGCAATAAATACTAGCCTAGCCAGTGACGCCTACATCCTGTAAATAAATTTTTTAAAAGTTTACTGAGGATAGAATGTGGGAGACTAACCAAGGGTGTGTTGGAATTGTCAAGTCTAGAGGTAACAAGATTTTGAGAAACCATTCCCACTTGTGGAAGGATTGAGAATGATGGGGCACGGGTTTAAAGTAATTGGTAAAAGAAGCAAAAGCCAACATGAGGGAAATCTTTTTCACGTAGTGAGTGGTTAGGGTCTGGAATGCACTGCTTTAGAGTGTGGTGAAGCAGGTTCAACTGAAGTGAAGTGGATTCAAGTGAAGTCGGGAGATGCTATGAAGGTGGAAATTGGTGGCCTTATCATAGTGCAAATTTGTGGTCGGAAGCTCATCTTGCAGTCAAATGTGACACCAAGATTGTGAACAGTGTGGTTTAATCTCAGACTGTTGCAAGGGAGAGGGATGGAGTCAGTAACTAAGGAACAAAGTTTGGAGCACAAACCAAAAACAATAGCTTTAGTCTTCCCAATATTTAACTTGAGGAATTGGACCAGTACCAGATGTTGGATAAGCAATCTGATAATTCAACAACAATGGAGCAGTTGAAAGAGTTGGTGGTGAAGTTGAGCTGGATGTTGTCAGTGTGTGAAAACCAATGCTGTACTTTCAGATGACGTCGCCAAGAGGCACATGTATATGAGAAGTAGGAAGGGGCCAAGGACATGTGCTGAAGGAATCTACAGTGGTTTCACATACACAATGCAGGATGTCACATTGATGCAGTCAGAGCGCTCTATTGGTTAGGATTAAGATGCATCAAAGCAGGTTTTGTATCAAGGTAATGTTGTGCTTGATTTGGAAGTGATTAATGAGATAGTGCCGGGGGAACTTCACTCTTCCTCTAACCCAATATATGAAAATATATAATATTCATTTTATATATATAATACATACATGCAGTGCTTCATGATACAAATAAAGTGTCTGTACTAGATATTCTCTCATGATCAATGCCATGCATCCTATGTCTTTTATGATCGAGTATACCTTTACAACCCAATATCCTGTCATACAATCTTGGGACCCATGGGTTGTAACAATTCAATTTCGTGTCATAAGAAATAGATATTCTAGCCTTACATGTGCCACCAAATGTGCTCCTCCTGTCTTCCAAAAGTCAAATTGATTACCACATTAGTGATGAGGTCAAATATAAAAAGACAAGCAGGTTTATTTTACAGATAAATAATGAATGAAAAAGATGACACTTTGGCACAAAGTATGAAGACAGTCAATATGAACGAAATATTACAATTTTTAAAAGGTTTTCAGCAGCAGTGAGACCTGGGTGGGATTTTCTAGCCCTGTTGTGGTGGGACCTTCTGCGGGAGACTCAGCAGCCCAGCCAAAAGTCCACTGACTTTTGGCGGGACCCAAAGATCCCAGTGGCTGGTGGGACTGGGTAATCCTGCTCATGGTGTGTATGTAAAAAATCTTTGAGGGTGGCAGGACAAGTTGAGAAGGCTGTTAAAAATCAAAAGGATCCTTGGCTTTATTAATAGAGGCATAGAGTACAAAAGCAAGGAAGTTACACTATTGGATTGCTACTTGAAAAGAGAGAATATGCAAGGTTACAGGGATAAGAAAAGGGAGTGGAGACTAGGCGGAATGCTCTTTCAGAGATCCAGTGCAGACATAATGGGCTGAACGGCCTCCTTCTGCACTGTAAAGATACTATGATACTGTGAAATCTTTATAAGCACTGGCTCAGCCTCTGCTGGAGTATTGTGTTCAATTCAGGACACCTTATTTTAGGAAGTCTGTCAAGGCCTTGGACAGGTTGCAAAGAGATTTACTAGAATAGTACCACGGATGAGGGATTTCAATTATGTGGAGAGACTGGAGATGTTGGGGTTGTTCTCAGTAGAGCAGAGAAATTTAGGAGGAGATTTAATAGTGGTGCACAAAATCATGAATTGTTTCGATAACTATTTCCAGTGCCAGATGGGTCAGCAGCTTGAGGACACAGATGTAAAGTGATTACCAAAGAACCAGAGGTGATCTGAGGAGACCTTTTCATTTACACACCAAGTTGTTGTGATCTATGGTGCACAGCCTGAAAGGGTGGCAGAAGCAGATTTGATAGTAATGTTCAAAACAGAGTTTGATAAATTCTTAGATAAAAGCAAAAAACTGCGGATGCTGGAAATCCAAAACAAAAACAAAAATACCTGGAAAAACTCAGCAGGTCTGACAGCATCTGCGGAGGGGAACACAGTTAACGTTTCGAGTCCGTATGACTCTTCAACAGTTCTGTTGAAGAGTCATACGGACTCGAAACGTTAACTGTGTTCCCCTCCGCAGATGCTGTCAGACTTGCTGAGTTTTCCAGGTATTTTTGTTTTTGATAAATTCTTGAAGGGAGAAACTTACAGGGCTCTAGGGAAAGAGCAGGGGACTGCGATTCATTGGATAATTCTACTAAAGAGTTGGCACAAATATGATGAGCCAAATGGCCTCCTTCAATGCTGTATCATTGTATGATTCTGTTTATAGTAAATCTTGCCTTAACTGAACTTAATTCCATACTAGAGAAAATAACAAGATGTGCCACGCTGTCTCTGTTAGCATATTAAATACACTCATTTCATTGCAGAGTTCTCTCAAATTGGTTAGACCTGACCTAAATGAAAGAACTTTCACTCTCTAAAAGCTCCCTTAGAGTTTGTGATTTATAAGATCAAAGAATTTACAACAGAGGAGGCCTCTCTGCTCCTCATGCCAGTGCGGGCTCTTTGAGCTGTCCAATTTAGTACCACACCCATGTTTCCTGATGATTCTGCAAATTAGTCCCCTTCAAGTTCATGTCTAATTGTCTTTTGAAATTTCCAATGGAATCTCATTTCATTACCCTGTCAGGTAATGTTTTCCAGATCTTAGCAACGCTCTCATTTTCCCTGTACTGCTTTTGTCAATGATTTTAAATCGATGACCTCTCGTTAGCAAACTATTTGCCAGAGGAAATAGTTTCTTGTCACTTCCTGTCAAATCCCTCAGAATTTGAATACCCCTAATAGATCTGCACTTAACCTCAATGGTTAACTGAGTTTCAGTTTCTCCAATTCCTACCTATTTGAAGTTTCTCATCCCTGGTATCAACCTTGTAATCTTCCTCTATGACCTCTCCTTAGCTTTGACATCCTTTCTAAAGTGCGGTTCCCAGAATTATACACTATACTTCAGTTGAGGTTTATTCAGGTATTTGTAAAATTGGAGCTCAACTTCCTTGTTTTTGTAGTTGGCGCCCCTGTTTACAAAGTCAAGTCTCCCAAGGATTTGTGAATAGATATCTGAAGATCCCACAGCTCCTGCACCCTCCTTAAAATAGTATCATTTAGATTATACTGCCTCTCTATGCTGTTTCTCCAATGATGTATCATTTGACACTTATCCAAATCAAATTGCACCTGCCGTGAGTCTGCCCTTTTCACAAATTTATGTTCTCCTCAAGTCTGCTACTATGGCACTCACTAATTACCACATTTTCAAATGTTGTGTCACCCCAACCTCTGACATTGTACAAAAACAGAAAATACCGTAAATACTTAGTAGGTCAGGCAGCATCTGTGAAGAACGAAACAAGAGTTAACATTTCAGGTTGATGCCCTTTCGTCAGACCTGGGAAAAGTTAGAAATGTAATAGGTTTTAAGCAAATGAAAGGGGGAAGGTAGGAAAAAGCACAAGACGACAGGTCTGTGATAGGGTGGAACACAGGAGTTTGAATGGTTAAAAAAAGGGTTGGTGGAGCAAGGCCAAAAGAGAGTAATAATGGGACAAGTAAAGGAACAAAAAAACGTGACTGGAGGAGGTGTGAATAGCAGAATCATGAACAGCTCTCATCTAAAAGTAAAGATAAGAGAAAAATGAGTGTTAAAAAAAACCTGCAATGAAAAAAACAAAATATGCGTACAGGTTATGGCCTCATAAATGTTAAGTCCAGAAGGCTGTAAATGCCTAATGTGCTGCTGTTCTTCAAGCTTACTTTGCACACTGGAACACTGCAAGAGACTGAGGACAGAGGGGTCAGCATGAGAGCAAGGTGGAAAAATTAAAATGACATGTGACCGGATATTCAGGGTCATGCTTAGGGACAGAATTTTCTGATTAAAAAAATCATCACTTCAGCTGTTTTGCTTAGATCTAATCCACATCCCCAGTATGTGGCTGCTGAGTGGATTTAATCTCTCATGAACTAAATTGAATTTGATAGGAACATTTTGATGTCAATTATGAATTGACATCTGGTAAATTCCTAGTTCCCTATGACAAGGTTTTGGCAAGTAGAGCTCCCTGTTAACTACTACTTCCTAAATAGTCAAAAAGTAAATGTGTGGCTTCCACTATAATTTGAAATGTTATTTCTTGGGAATTTTTCCTCTCCCTTTTGAAGGACTTCAAGGTGCTCAACACAACTCTGGTAATCTTCTCCAGAGGGCAGCAACTTTCTGCGAAAAGAAATACCTACCCAACATTTAATGAAACCCTTTGCCTAAGGATAATATATTCATGCCCACCCCAGTTCTTCCATTCCTATCCAATTAAAATAACCTGTCCAACTGGACAGATTCTAATGCCTTCATCATTTTGAATTATTTTTTATTCATTCACGGGATGTGGGCTTCACCGGCTGGGCCAGCATTTATTGCCCATCCCTAGTTGCCCTTGAGAAGATGGTAGAGAGTTGTCATCTTGAACCGCTGTAGTCCATGTGGTGTAGGTACACCCACAGTGCTGTTGGGAGGGGAGTTCCAGGATTTTGACCCAGCGACTGCCTTATTCATATTTCCTGTAAGCCTTTGTTTAACGACTGAAAATTACCCTATATCATTTAACCTATTTAGAAAAAAAGGAGCCCTAACACTGAGTTTCAATTTGAGTGCATTCTTCTGTACTTAAAACTGCACTTTCAAAATCCGCCCCCCCACCACCCAGCCCTAAATTTGCAACAGTTCTCTCCCTTCAGGTGTTGTCCCTCTCTCTTTTAAATCTGCTCTCAACACGCTTCTCAAAAAACCACCCCTTGACCCCATCATCCTTGCAAACTAATTGCCCCCATCTCCAACTTCCCTTTCCTTTCCAAAGTCCCTGAACATGTTGTCACCTCTGAAATAGTACACATCTTATCCAGAACTCCATGTTTGAATCCCTCCTATCAGGCTTCCGCCTGTGCCACAGTACTTAAATGGCTCTTATCAAAATCATAATTGACATCTTATGTGACTGTGACAATGATAAATTATTTCTCCTTGTCCTTCTCAACCTGTCTGCAGTCTTTGACACGTTGACCACACCATCCTCCTCTAATGCCACTTCAGTGTTGTCCAGCTGGGTGGGATGGCTGTCACCTGGTTCTATTTATCTAACCGCAGCCAGAATGTCAATTACAATGCTTCTCTTCCTCCTCCGCATTGTTACCTCTGATGTCCCGTAGGACCTGTCCTTGGCCTGCTCCTATTTCTCATCTAAGTGCTACACCTCAGCGATATCACCCGAAAGCACAGTGCTAGTTTTTACAAATATGCTGATGGCACCCAGCTCAACCTCACCACCACCTTTTTTGACTCCCCCACTGTTGCTGAATTACCAGACTGCCTATCCAACATCCAGCACTCCAGTGCTCCTCCAGTTAAATAGTGGGAAGACTGAAGCCACTATTTCTGATCCCCACTTTTTCTGGCAACTGCCCAAGGCTAAACCAGACTGGTTGTAATATTGGCATCACATATGACTGCAAGATGAGTTTTCGACCACATATTCATGGCATCATTATGACTGCCCATTTTCACCTCCGGAAGGTTACCCAACTCTGCCCGCCTCAGCTCACCTATTGCTGAAATCCTCACATCATGCCTTTGTTACCTCTAGAATTGACAATTCCAATGCACTCCTGGTTGGTCTCCCGCATTCTATCCTCCATAAACTTGAGATCATCCAAAATTCTGCTGCCCATGTTCTAATTCACACCAAGTCCCGTTCATCTATGGGCCCCGTGCTCGCTGACCTACATTGGCTCACAGTTGTGAAATTTTTTGATTTTAAAATTTTCATCCTTACTTTCAAATCCATCCATGGCCTTGCCCCTCTGTAACTCTGTAATCTCCTCCAGCCCCAAAGCCTCTGAGATATCTGCGTTTATCTAATTCTGACTTGAGTAATCCTGATTTTAAACATACCACCATAGCCGGTGGCTATGTCTTCCGGTGCATAAGCCCTAAGCTCTAGAATTCCTTCTCTGCCTCACTTTCCTCCTTTAAAATGGTCCTTTGAACCTATCTCATTCACCAAATCTTTGGTCATCTGACCTTAAATTTAATGGCTCAGTGTCATATTTTGTTCTCTAATGCTCTTGTGAAACACCTTGGGAAGTTTTAACACATTAAAGAAGCAATATAAAAATAAGTTACTGTTAAGGCTAGTGAAATTTACTTTTGAGGTATGATTTGTCTATGCAACCATGTAGTCATGTTGCCACCCCAGACCAATCAGCAACATTGGAATGTCGAGAATCTACAATATCATTTATACAGATAAACAATTGCAAATCTTTCAATTTTGACTGTCGAAGTTTAGACTAACAAACTGCTGTAACATACAAATACATTAATACAGCAATAATTTTTAACATTTCATAAGGGATTTCAAAAACATTTGAATAGCTCCTTTCATATATTGAACTGTTTTGCAAAATTGGTAAAGTGGAAATGGAGCATATTTCCACTTTTTTAAACTAGTCACCATGTGGATAATACTGGCAAAGCTGCATTTAGCAATTTCACTCTCAGCAACATCATCTACTATGTCCAACTCAACTACAACATCGACTAGATGCATATAATTCTCCATCTGTTCAGCACCAGCATGCCTAGACTCCAAATGCACTGGTGTAAATGTTACAATTTGCAATCCAGCTGCCTTATTGGTCTTTGAGCAAGATTAAGTTCTGAGTAGTTTTATGCTACGGACTTGTGTTCACTAGGACTGAATTGTGTGTGTTCAAAATTACCTCAGGGTAGGGTACTTACTGCTGTCAGAGGCAGAAAAGGGACTTTCACTACATCTAAAAGAAAAAGATCGGTGTGCTGATTCACTGAGCTAACAGGCTAGACAGTGTTAACACCAAAGCTTGCTATTTCATAAAAGTTTCTCTTTCGTACTTCATTACTCCTAAGATGTAACATTTAGAAAACGAGGAGAGGTGCTCCATACTGTATTGATTTTCAAGATTTTTCAAACAAAACTTGACCCAAATCTTCAAAGGTCTGAGGTATTTTTTCCAAGTTGCAGCTTCTTGTGAATTTGTACAGTATATACAATCTCACACCCCACCCTTACACTGCAGGGAACCATACCTCACTGGATGAATGTCAGCACTGTACTATAACGAGGGAACAATAAGCAGCAAACTAGTAAGTAGGAAGGAACTTGAAAGATGGTAAAGTATGGGGACAGATAAGTTTAAGGAGGCACAAAGGTGGTTTCACTATATTTTTTAGTTAGGACTATAGGATAACCAGTAAATACGCTGTGTATTTCAAAATTATATCTAAAATTAGCCAACTTTAAAAATCCAGAGTAATTTTACCACATTTGAGCCAGAGAAATCGATTGTTTTTAATAGTATTTAGAAGAGTCGTTCTGCAAAAAAATAGGACCATTTGATTGAATCCTAATGCTTGACAACACTAGATTAAGCTGCAGGTTGAACACTGGTCTGAGTAGTACTCATGAAATGCTTTTAGCAAAGTAGATTTAAAAAGGGCTGTCATATTCTAAAATATGGTCTATCCTTTTTCTCTCACTAACTTCAATGAAACCTACAACATAAAGACTGCTTTCAACTGTTGGGTTCGTGAAAAGTATTTGAATACTGTTTTTTTTAAAAGTCAGGGCATTGATCATTGTTCTTGCAATGCAGTGAATGATATTATGCAGCAGACATTTCAAACAGGTCTTACACCGAGCATGCTACACGTCAGCAGCAGTAGTAGACTCACCATGAAGTTCCGAATAGATCGGTGAAAGATTGTTCCATCATAATATCCCTTTTTGCACAGTTTGATGAAATTTTCACATGCCTTTGGAGTCTATAAAAATCAAACAGAGAAAAGAAACAACTTTATATTCCTGCTACCAAAAAGATGATAAAAAGGGGAAAAGTAGAATACGAGAGTAAACTAGACAGGACTAAAAAAAGATTGTAAGAGCTTTTACATGTATACAAAAAGGAAGAGAGTAGCTAAAATAAACATTGGTCCCTTAGATGCAGAGACAGGAGGAATTATTATAGGGAATGAAGAAATGAGGCAGAGGCTTTGAACAAATATCATGTGTCTGTCTTCAGAGTAGAAGACTCAAGTTGCAAACCAGAAATAAGGGGATAACAAAGATGCTAAAAAATTAGGAAATTATGTAATTAATATCAGCAGGTAAAAGCCACTCGAGAAACTTAAGGGACTAAAATCCAACACATCCCCAGGACCTGTTGGCCTACATCCTTGTGTGCAAAAAAAGATAGCTGCAGAGATAGTGGATGCACTGGTTATGATTTTCCAAAATTCCCCAGATTATGTAACAGTCCATTAGGTTGGAAGTTAGCAAATGTAACACCGCTATTCAAGAAAGGAGGGAGAGAGAAAACCGGCCAGTTAGCCTGACATTAGTTGGGAAATTGCTGGAATCTATTATTAAGGAAGTTTTAACAATGCATACAGAAAATCATAGTATGATTAAACAGAGTCAACATGGTTTTATGAAAAGGAAATAGTATTTGACACATTTATTAGAGTTCTTTAAGGATGTAAAACCAGTAGGGTAGATTAAAGGGGAACCAGCAGATGTAGAATAAGAAGTAAGTTGTGGGGAGAACTCAGAGAGACTGCAAAGAGGTATAGACAGGTTAAGTGAGTGGGCAACAAGATGGCAGATGGAGTATAATGTGGGTAAGTGTGAAATTATTCACTTTGGTCATAAGAATAGAAAAGCAGAATTTCTTTTTAAAGGCATGTAAAAGCTGATGCTCAGAGAAACTCAAACAAGTAACACAAAGTTAGCATGCAGGTACAGCAAGCAATTAGGAAGACAAATGGCATGTTAGCCTTTATTGCTAGGGGATTGACGCACAGAAATAAAGAAGTCTTGCTACAATTGCACAGGGCTTTGGTAAGACCACATATGGAATACTATGCACAGTTTTGGTCTCCATGTTTAAGGAAGAGTATACTAGCATTGGAGGCAGCACAATGAAGGCTCACTAGATTGTTCCCTGGGATGAGAAGGCTGTCCTATGATGAGATGTCTATGTTCTCTGGAGTTTTAAAAGAGTGAGAGGTTATCTCATTGAAACATACAAGATTCTGAAGCGCTTTGACAGAGTAGACACAGAAGTTATTTCTGCTGGCTAGGAAATTTAAAATATGGGGGCACATTCTTGGAATAAGGGGGTGATCATTCGAGCGGAGGAGAAATTTCTTCTCTTAAAGGGTTGTGAATCTTTGAAATTCTCCACCCCAGAAGATTGCAAATGCTCTGTTATTGAATATATTTAAGGCTTGGGTAGACAGATTTTTGGTCTCTCAGGGAATCAAGCGATATGGGGAGCAGGCACCAAAGAGGAGTTGAAGCCCAAGATCAGCCATGATCATGTTGAAAGGCAATGTAGGCTTGCTGGGCTTTAATGGACTACTCTTGCTCCTATCTCTTGCATTCTTGTATGTAGTCAAAAACCCCTCTATCAGACTTTCCAGCATCTGCAGCATTTTACTTAAGTTACCATTGCTTATGACATGTGGAACTGAGAGAATAAAAGCATGAGGAAGAATAAGAATGGAGCCAGGAGGATAGAAGAGCATGAGAAAGAGCGACAGCAGAGCCGGGAGGATAAAAGAGTGCGAGAAAGAGCACAAGTGGAGTCGGGAGGATAAAAGAGCACGCAAAAGAGTGAGAACAGAGCCGGGAGGATAAAAGAGCGAGAGCGAAGGCAGAGCCAGGAGGATAAAAGAGCGAGAGCGGAGCCAAGAGGATAAAAGAGTGAGAGCGGAGTCAGGAGGATTAAAGAGCGAGAGTGGAGCTGGGAGGATAAAAGAGCTAGCTACTGCTGCTCTCCTGGTGTGGGTCTCCGTGGACCAAACAGATTTGAAGAAAATCAAGTGTGATGTCATAGGGAACTAGGTAAGTGACTGGTTGGTGAATATTTTATTTGTTTGAACATAACATAAGAACTAAGAGCAGGAGGAGGCAATTCAGCCCCTCGAGCCTGCTCCGCCATTCATTACGATCATGACTGATCTCATTTCAGCCTCAACTCCAATTTCCCGCCCTCTCCCCATAACCTTTCAACCCATTACTAATTAAAAATCTGTCTATCTCCTCCTTAAATTTATTCAACGTCCACTGCACTCTGAGGTAGTGAATTCCACAGATTCATGACCCTTTGAGAAAAGTAATTCCTCCTCATCTCTGATTTAAATCTACCACCCCTTATCCTAAAACTATGGCCTCTCGTTCTAGAATGCTCCAGAAGGGGAAACATCCACTCCATGTCTACTTTGTCTGTCCCCTTTAGCATCTTATATACCTCAATTAGATCTCCTCTCATCCTTCTAAACTCTAGTGAGTATAGGCCTAAACTGCTCAATCTCTCCTCATAAGACAAGCCCCGCATCTCTGGAATCAATCTAGTGAACCTCCTCTGAACCACCTCCAGTCCAACTACATCCGTCCTCAAGTAAGGGGACCAAAACTGTGTACAGTACTCCAGGTGCGGTCTCACCAATGCCTTGTACAGTTGCAACAACACTTCCCTATTTTTATACTCTATTCCTTTTGCAATAATTGCCAAAATTCCATTTGCCTTCCTTATTATCTGCTGTACCTGCATACGAGCTTTCAGCGATTCATGCATGAGGACACCCAGATCCCTCTGCACTGAAGTATTCTGAAGTTTTTCTCCATTTAAATAATAAGTCGCCTTTTTATTCTTCCGACCAAAATGGATAACCTCACACTGTACAAGCTGGACGGGTTGCACCCCAGCAGGACCGGGACCAATATCCTCGTAGGAGTATTCGCTAGTACTGTGGGGGAAGTTTAAACTAGAGTGGCAGGGGATGGGAACCTGAGCAGGGAGCCACAAGGGAGGGAAACAAAGATAGAATGAAGGGCAGAAAAGTAGAAAGCAAAAGTGGAAGGCAAAGGGCTAGCAGCTAATAGGGCCATAGTACAAAAAGAAAGTGCTAAAATGTGAAAAAGACAAATCTAAAGGCACTGTATCTCAATGCACAGAGCATTCACAATAAGATAGATGAATTAACTGCAAATAGATGTGAATGGGTACGATATGATTGTGATTACGGAGACATGGCTGCAGGGTGACCAAGATTTGGAAATGAATATCCAAGGGTATTCGATATTTAGGAAGGCCAGGCAAAAAGGAAAAGGAGGTGGGGTGGCATTGTTAGTTAAGAATGAAAACAGTGCAACAGTGAGAGAGGATATTGACTCAGAAAATCTAGATATGGAATCGGTCTGGGAGGGCCTAAAAGCAACAAGGGGCGGAAAACATGAGTGGGAGCTGTCTACTGGCCTCCAAACAGCAATGATAAGATAGGGGACAGCATTAAACAGGAAATTAGAGATGCATGTAACAAGGGTGCTACAGTAATCAAAGGTCACTTTAATCTGCATATAGACTGGGTAAACCTAATTAGCAATAACACTGTGGTGGATTAATTCCTGGAGTACATGAGAGAAGTTTTTTTTCAGCCAGTACATCGAGGGTCAAACTAGTGAACAGGCTATCCTAAATTTGGTATTGTGCAATGAGAAAGGGTTAATTATCTTGTTGTGCGTTGTCCTTTAGGGAAGACTAATCATAATATGAGAATTCTTCATTAGGATGGAAAGTGAAGTAGTCCAATCTGACACGACGGCCCAAAATCTAAACAAAGGAAACTACAAAGGGTTGAGTGGCGAATTGGCTACGATAGATTGGGGAACTTCATTAAAAGGCATGACGGTGGATAGGCAATTACTAATCTTTAAGGAACTAATGCATGCATTGCAACAGTTATACATTCTTTTCTGGCGCAAAAACACAACAGGACAAACAGCCCAACCATGACTAACAAAAGAATCCTTTTTGTTTTTATTCATTCACGGGACGTGGGCTTCACTGGCTGGACCAGCATTTTTGCCCATTACTTGTTGCCCTTGAGAAGGTGGTGTTGAGCTGCCTTCTTGAACTGCTGCAGTCCATGTGGTGTAGGTACACCCACAGTGCTGTTAGGAAGAGAGTTCCAGGATTTTGACCCAGCAACAGTGAAGGAATAGCGATATATTTCTAAATCAGGATGGTGAGTGACTTGGAGGGCAACTTCCATGTGGCGGTGTTCCCATCTATCTGTTGCCCTTGTCCTTCTAGATGGTAGCGGTCGTGGGTTTGGAAGGTGCTATTGTAGGAGCCTTGGTGACTTCTTGCAGTGCATCTTGAAGATGGTACACACTGCTGCTACTTTGCGTCAGTGGTGTAGGGAGTGAATATTTGTGGATATGGTGCCAATCAAGCAGGCTGCTTTGTCCTGGACGGTGTCAAGCTTCTTGAGTGTTGTGGGAGCTGCACTTATCCAGGCAAGTGGGGAATATTCCATCACACAGTGAATTGGCTGGAGGCTGGCATTTGTGATGCTGGGGACCTCCACTTGGCACTCCTGACTTACACCTTGAAGATGGTGGACAGGCTTTGGGGAGTCAAGAGGTAAGTTACTCGTCACACGATTCCTAGCCTCTGACTTGCTCCTGTAGCCACAGTATTTATATGGATATTCCAGTTCAGTTTCTGGTCAATGGTAACCCCCCAGGATGTTGATAGTGGGGGATTCAGTGATGGCAATGCCACCAAACATCAAGGGATGATGGTTGGATTCTCTCTTGTTGGAGATGGTCATTGCCTGACACTTGTGTGGCACGACTGTTACTTGCCACTTGTCAGCCCAAGCCTGGATATTGTCCAGGTCTTGCTGCATTTGGATATGGACTGCTTCAGTATCTGAGGAGTCGCGAATGATGCTGAACATTGTACAAACATCAGCGAACATCCCCATTTCTGACCTTATGATGGAAGGAAGGTCATTGATGAAGCAGATGAAGATGGTTGGGCTGAGGACAATACCCTGAGGAACTCTTGCAGTGCTGTCCTGGAGCTGAGGTGGCTGACCTCCAATAACCACAACTATCTTCCTTTGTGCCAGGTATGATTCCAACCAGCAGAGAGTTCCCCCCCCCTCCCAGTGACTCCAGTTTTGCTAGGGTTCCTTGATGCCACACTTGGTCAAATGCAGCCTTGATGTCAAGGACAGTCACTCTCAAACCTCACCTCAGGAGTTCAGCTCTTTTGTCCATGTTTGAACCAAGGCTGTAATGAGGTCAGGAGCTGAGCGGCCCTGGCAGAACCCAAACTGAGCATCAGTGAGCAGATTATGGCTAAGCAAGTGCCGCTTGTAGCATTTTTGGTGTCCACTTCCATTAATTTACTGATGATCGAGAGTGGGCTGATGGGGCTGTTATTGGCTGGGATGGATTTGTCCTGCTTTTTGCGTACAGGAAATACCTGGACCATTTTCCACATAGCCGGGTAGATACTGGTGGTGTAGGTGTACTGGAGCAGCTTGGCTAGGGGCGCGACAAACCCTGGAGCACAAGTCTTCAGTACTTTTGCCGGAATGTTGTCAGGGCCCATAGCCTTTGCAGTATCTAGTGCCTTTAGCCGTTTCTTGATATCACGTGGAGTGAATCGAATTGGCTGAAGGCTGGCATCTGTGATGCTGGGGACCTCCACTTGGCACTTCTGGCTGAAGATTGTTGCAAATGCTTCAGCCTTATCTTTTGCACTGAAGTGCTGGGCTCCTCCATCATTGAAGAAGGGGATATTTGTGGAGCCTCCTCCTCCAATGAGTTGTTTAATTGTCCACCACCATTCAGCACTGGATGTGGCAGGACTGCAGAGCTTAGGTCTGATCCGTTGGTTGTGGGATCGCTTAGCCCTGTCTATAACTTGCTGCTTATGCTACTTGGCATGCAAGTAGTCCTGTGTTATAGCTTCACCAGGTTGACACCTCATTTCTGGGTATGCCTGGTGTTGCTCCTGGCATGCCTTCCTGCACTATTCATTGAACCAGAGTTGATCCCCTGGCTTGATGGTAATGGTAGAGTGGGGGATATGCCGGGCCATGAGCTTACAGATTGTGTCTGAGTACAATTCTGCTGCTGCTGATGACCCACAGCGCCTCATGGATGCCCAATCTTGAGTTGCTAGATCTGTTCGAAATCTATCCCATTTAGCACGATGTTAGTGCCACACAACATGATGGAGGGTATCTTCAATGTGTAGGCGGGGCTTCATCTCCACAATGACTGTGCAGTGGTCACTCCTACCGATACTGTCATGGGAAGATGCATTGGCGGCAGGCAGGTTGGTGAGGATGAGGTCAAGTATGGTTTTTCCCTGTTGTTGGTTCCCTCACCACCTGCCACAGACCCAGTCTAGTAGCTATGTCATTTAGGACTCGGCCAGTTCGATCAGTAGCGGTACTACTGAACCACTCTTGGTGATGGACATTTAAGTCCCCCGCCTAGAGTACATTCTGAGCCCTTGCCACCCTCAGTGTTTCCTCCAAGTGGTGTTCAACAAGGAGGAGTACTGATTCAACAGCTGAGGGAGGGTGGTATGTGGTAGTCGGCAGGAGGTTTCCTTGCCCATGTTTGGCCTGATGCCATGAGACTTCATGGGGTCCGGAGTTGATGCTGAGGACTCTCAGGGAAACTCCCTCCCGACTGCATACCACTGTGCTGCCATCTCTGCTGGGATGATGGTGGTGGTGTCTGGGGCATTATCTGTAAGGTATGATTCCGTGAGGATGACTATGTCAGGCTGTTGCTTGACTAGTCTGTGAGATCAATCTCCCAATTTTGGCACTAGCCCCCAAGTGTTGGTAAGGGGGACTTTGCAGAGTCGACAGGGCTGAGATTGCCATTGTCGTTTCCGATGCCTAGGTCGATGCCAGATCATCCGTCTGGTTTCATTCCTTTTTTGTGACTTTGTAGAGATTTGTTACAACTGGGTGGCTTGCTAGGCCATTTCAAAGGGCATTTAGGAGTCAACTGGAGTGGGTCTGGAGTCACGTGTAGGCCAGGCCAGGTAAGGGAGACAGATTTCCTTCCCTAAAGTACATTGGTGAACAGATGGATTTTACAACAGTTGACAATGATTCCATGGTCATGATTAAACTTTTAATTCCAGGTTTTTATTGAATTCAAATTCCACCATCTGCCGTGGCGTGATTCGAACCTGGGTTCCCAGAGCATTATCAAGGGCCTCTGGTTCACTAGTCCAGCGACAATACCACTACACCAGCGCCTTCCCAAAATAAGAATAGTATTTGATCCAAAGAGGAGTCATATAAAGTTGCTAGAAAAAGTAGCAAGCAGGATTGGAAGCAGTTTAGAATTCAGCAAAGAAGGACCAAGAAATTGATTAAGAGGGAAAAATAGAGTATGAGAGTAAACTTGCAAAGAATATAAAAGCGGACTGTAAAAGTTTCTAAGTATGTAAAAACAAAAAGATTAGGGAAGGCATATGTAGGTTCCTTACAATCCAAAACGGGAGAATTTATATGGAGAACAAGAAAATGGCAGAGCAATTAAATAACTACTTTAGTTCTGTCTTCATGGGAGGCGACACAAATAACTTCCCAGAAATGCTAGGGAACAAAGTGTCTGGTGAGAAGGAGGAATTGAAGGAAATTAATATTACCAAAACAAAAGTACTGGAGAAATTAATGAAACTGAAAGACGATAAATCCCCAGGGCCTGATAATCTACGTCCCAGGGTACCAAAGGAGGTGGCCAAGGAAATAGTGGATGCGTTGGTTGTCATCTTCCAAAATTCTGTAGATTCTGGAACAGTCCTGGCAGATTGGAGGAAGGCAAATGTAACCCCACTATTTAAAATAGGAGGGAGGGAGAAAACAAGGAATTACAGACCGGTTAGCCTACCATCAGCAGTAGGGGAAATGCTAGAGTCCATTATAAAGGATGTGATAACAGGACACTTAGAAAATATCAACGGGATTAGACAAAGTCAACATGGATTTATGAATGGGGAATTCAGTTTGACAAACCTGCTGGAGTTTTTTTTTAAGACGTAACTAGTAGAATAGATAAGGGAAAACCAGTGGATGTAGTGTATTTAGATTTTGATAAAGTCCCACATAAGAGGTTAGTATGCAAAATTAAAGCACAGGGAATTGGGGTAATATATTGTCATGGATTGAGAATTGGTCGACAGACAGGCAACAGAGAGTAGGAATAAATGGGTCTTTTTCGGAGTGGCAGATGGTGACTAGTGGGGTACGACAGATATCAGTACTTGGGCCCCTGCTATTCACAACATATATCAATGAAATGTAATATTATCAAGTTCGTTGATGACACAAAACTAGGTGGGAATGTGAGTGGTGATAAGGATGTAAAGAGGCTTCAAGATGATTTAGACAAGTTGAGTGAGTGGGCAAATACATGGCAGATGCAGTATAATGTGAATAAGTGTGAAGTTATCCACTTCGGTAGGAAAAACAGAATGGCAGAGTATTATTTAAATGGTGATAGATGATGGGAAATGTTGATGTACAAAGGGGCCTGGATGCCCTTGTCCACCAGTTACTGAAAGAGCAAGCATGCAGGTGCAGCAAGCAGTTAGGAAGGCAAATGGTAATTGGTCTTCATTGCAAGAGGATTTGAGTATAGGGAAAGGATGTCTTATTGCAGCTGCACAGGGCCTTGGTAAGACTTGTGCAGTTTTGGTCCCCTTACCTCAGAAAGTTTATACTTGCCATAGAAATAGTGCAAAGAAGGTTCACCAGACTGATTCATGGGATGGCAGGATTGTCGTGTGAGGTGAGTTTGGGTCAACTAGGCCTGTATTCACTGGAGTTTAGAAGAATGAGAGAGGATCTCATTGAAACGTATAAAATTCTGACAGGACTGGACAGACGGGATGCAGGGAGGATGCTTACCCTGGCTGGGGAGTCTAGAACAAGGGGTCACAGCCTCAGTATGGGGTAAGCCATTCAGGACTGAGGTGAGGAGAAATTTCTTCACTCAGAGGGTGGTGGACCTGTGGGATTCTCTACCATTGAAGGCCGTGGAGGTCAAGTCACTGAATATATTAAAGGAGGAAACAGATTCCTAGATACTAAAGGCGTCAAGGGGTATGGAGAGAGAGTGGAAGTACGGCATTGCGATAGAGAATCAGCCTTGATCATATTGAATGGCGGAGCATGCTTGAAGAACTGAATGACCTATTCCTGCTTCTATTTTCGATGTGGAAGTTTGAGTAAACCAGGGGTATAATTGTAGAGTCTTTGATGTCATTTGGCATTGGTGTAGGACATGCTGACCTGCAGAAACGACTTCCTGTACAACCAACATAAAATAAAGTTATCTCCACTTTGTTGGAATCAGCAATTTGGACTTTGTAATTTCAGTTATCAGAAATGCAAACTGTACTTCAGATGCCTGTATACATAATTTCACATAGTTATTGCTCCTCCTCTAGCTTAGGAAATTGCTTAAAATAGCACCAATACACTAGTCACTTTTTTATACCTGAATGACAAACATAAGATGGAGGTTACAACTTACATTTAGGAGTTTGAGTCCCCAACATTAATAATCTGTGCCTCAGTGTTGTCAGGGGAGATGGTGGCACAGTGGTAATCCAGTAACTAGTAAACCAAAGGCCCAGGCTAATGTTCTGGGGGACATGGGTTCAAATCCCATCATAGCAACTGGTAACATTTTAATTAGTTAATTAAATTTTTTAAAAAGTTAGTCGATTGTTGTAAAAACCCATCTGGTTCGCTAGTGCCCTTAAGGGAAGGAAGTCTGCCGTCCTTAGTTGCCTGACCTACATGTAGCTCTAAAGACCCTTAAATGCCTAGCAAGCCATTCAGTTGTGCAAAACTGCTACAGAGTCAAAAAAGAATGAAACCAGACCAAAGTACTGGAAACTACAACAGCACACCCAGCCTTGTCGACTCTGCAGAGTCCTCCTTGCTAACATCTGGAGGCTTGTGCCAAAAGTGGGAGAGCTGTTCCACTGACTAGTCAAGTGACAGGCTGACAGTCATACTCACCAAATTGTACCTTACAGACAATGTCCCAGAACCACCATCACCATCCCAGGGTATGTTCCAACCCACCAGAGGTGGCACCACAGTGGCATACAGTTGGGAGGGAGTTGCCCTTGGAGAATTATATTCAAGCACAACCACAATCTCATGGCCCAGCATATCCCTCATTCTACCATTACCATCAAGTTGGGGGAATCAACCCTAATTCAATGATTCAGTGCAGGAGAAATGCCAGGAGCAGCACCAGGTTCACCTAAAAATGAGGTGTGAACCTGATGAAGCTACAACACAGGACTACTTACATTCCAAACAGCGAAAGCAGCGTGCAATAGACAGAGCTAAGTGGTCCCACAACCAATGGATCAGAGCAAAGCTCTGCAGTTCTGCCACGTTAAATCGTGAATGATGGTGGCAATTAAACAACTAACAGGAGGAGGAGGCTTGACTAATATCCACATCCTGAATGATGGGGATGCCCAGCCCATCAGCACAAAAGACAAGGCTGAAGCATTTGTAACCATCTTCAGCCAGAAGTGCCGAGTACATGATCCAAATCGGCCTCTGCCCAAGGTCCCCAGCCAGTCTTCAGCCAATTAAATTTACCTCACACCTTATCAAGCAAGGGCTGAAGGTACTGGACACTGCAAAGGTAACGGGCCCTGACAACACTCCGCCCGTAGTACTGAAGACCTGTGCTCTGGAACGAGTTGTGCCCAGAGCCAGGCTGTTCCAGTATAGCTACTATACTGGCATCTACTCAGCAATGTGAAAAATTGCTCAGATATGTCCGGTCCACAAAAAGCAAGACAAATCCAACTCAATCAATTACCGCCCTATCAGTCTACACTTGATCATCAGTAAAGTGATGGAAGGGGCCATTAACAGTGCTACCAGCTGGCATTTGCTTGGAAATAATCTGCTCACCGACACTGCTAACCTCATTACAGTCTTGGTCCAAATATGGACAAAAGAGCTGAACTCCAGAGATGAGGTGATTGCCCTTGACATCACGACTGCATTTGATGGCATCAAGGCGCCCTAGTAAAACCGGAGTCAATGGGAATTGGGTGAAAACTCTCCACTGGTTGCAGTCATATCAAGTACAAAGGAAGATGGCTGTGATTGTTGGAGGTCAATCATCCCTGTCCCAGGACATATCCCAGGGCATCACTGTAGGGGTTCCTCAGGGTAGTGTCCTAAGCCCAACCATATTCATCTGCTTCATCAATGATCTTCCCTCCATTATAAGGTTAGAAGTGGGATGTTCTGTGATGGCTGCATAATGTTCAGCACCATTCACAACCCCTCAGATACTGAAGCAGATAATGTCCTTACGTAGCAAGACCTGGACAACATTCAGGCTTGTACTGACAAGTGGCAAGTACATTCGTGCCACACAAGTGCCAGGCAATGACCACCTCCAACAAGAAAGAATCTAACCATCGCCCCTTGACATTCAAGGGCATTACTATCGCTGAACCCACCACCCCACTATCAACATCCTGGAAGTTACCGCTTAACAGAAACTGAACTGGACTAGCCATATAAATACTGTGGCTACAAGAGAAGGTAGGAATCGTGCAATGAGTCTCCTGATTCCCCAAAGCCTGTCCACCACCTACAAGGCACAAGTCGGGAGTGTGATGGAATACTCTGCACTTGCCTGGATGAGTGAAGCTCCAACAACACTCAAGAAACTCGACACCATCTAAGACACCTGCTTGATTGCTACCCCATCCACCAACTTAAACATTCACTCCTCCGCCACTAACGCACCGTAGCAGCAGTGTGGCCACATACAAGATGCACTGCAGCAACTCACCAAAGCTTCCTCAACAGCACCTTCCAAACCCACGGCCTATACCACTGAGAAGGACAAGGGCAGGAGATGCATGGGAACACCACCACCTGCGAGTTCCCCTCCAAGCCACATACCATCCTGACTTGGAACTATATCACCGCTCTTTCACTGTAACTGGGTCAAAATTCTGGAACTGCCTTCCTAACAGCACTGTAGGTGTACCAACACCATACATATGGGGGGAGGCGATGGCGTAGTGGTATTGTTGTTGGACTAATGATCCAGAGACCCGGGGTGATGCTCTGGGGACCCGGGTTTGAATCCTGCCACAGCAGATGGTGGAATTTAGATTCAATAAAAATCTGGAATTAAAAGTCTAATGATGACATGAAACTATTGTTGATTGTTGTAAAAACCCTAATGTCCTTTAGGGAAGGTGACCTTACCTGGTCTGGCCTACATATGACTCCAGACCCACAGCAATGTGTTTGACTCTTAAATGCCCCCTGAACAAGAGCAATTAATGCTAGCCAGTCCCATGAATAAAAACAAAATGGCCTTCAGCAGTTCAAGAAGGTGGCTCACTACCACCTTCTCAAGGGCAGTTAGGGATTGGCAACAAATGCTGGCCTAGCCAGTGACACCCATGAAAAAGAATATAAAAACAGGTAGTCAGCATAATGGGAATAAATTTAAATAAATAAGGGATTATTGGCTCCAACAGCATTTCAACCAATGTTAACCAAGTTAACCAATGTCATCCACAAAATAAAACAAGCAGACTGCTTTTCTACAGGTTGGTGCCATGCACTTACTCCTTATGCCACAGCCTCTAGTCTCTGCAAGTAACAATGTATGGAAGAGGGAATGTGTAAATAACACATTGAAACAGCACCGAAACAAATTCCAATCAATATTGTCCCCTCTAAAATGTAGGCCTGAGTTGAATCTAGGTGATGTCACTGAAGCTGAACAAGAGAGTGTTCAGCACTTCCCATACCTCTTTCAAAAGGCTACCACTAATGAAGAGATCCAACACTGGATCAGCTCAGCCTTCTACAAACTACGGCAGCGAGGGTTTGATAACAAAGACCTTCGCAAGTCAACAAAAGTCCTAATGAACCGAGAAGCAGTTGTCACCATACTCCTGTACTGCAGTCAAATGTAGACTGTATATCAGTGACACATAAGAGTGATAGAGAAATTCCATTACCAATGCCTCCATTGCATTCTCCGGATTCAATGAGAGGACTGCCGAACAAATGCTGGTGTCCTTCTTGAAGCCAGTTCCGCAAACATTCATGCAAATCTCCTGCAAAATCACTTTTGATATACTGGACATTGTGTCCAGATGGCTGAAAAGTGTCCCCTGCCAGGTCCTATTTTCTCAACTCTCAAATGGCCAATATTTCAGGGGAGGACAAAGAAAACACCCTGAAGCTCTCCTTGAAGTATAGCAGTTTTGGTATTAATGACTGGGAGGAGCTTGCTACCAACCGTTCAAAATGGCAACAACTTGTCCATCAAGCTACATCACACTGAATCACAGCATCTTAGAGAAAAGACACAGCAGCGGCAGCAAAGAAAAAGAAGCAAATGCTGCCCACGACCTTCTGGGCCATCCTGCCCCATGTGCCTAAATATCTGTAGGTCAACAACTGGATTTAGTCACATGAAGACACATTGCAGAAACTTGCGACCTTAGTAGACATCATCCTTGAAATGAGGAGCAGCCAGCGACAATGACAGCAGGAGTGTGTTCCAGCTATGACAGGTTAGCTCACTAAAAATATGGTGAATGCAGTACTGATTAGAAGTCAATGCAACACAACAATGCACTGATTGATAAGTTGCTCTGTTGCTAATTTACCAGAGATAAAAATTCTTTACATACATACAGATAACCAAAGGCAAAAGCATGATGTTAGTCATACCTATTATTTTGAGAGACTAAGAACGTAGGAACATCATGACCCATTCATCCACCCCTCATCACCCTGAGCCTGTTCTGCCATTCAATTAGATCTTGGTGAATCAGTATTTTAATGCCATCTAAGCGCTTTGAAGAAATGCTTCCTGATATTACCCCTGTACAGTCTAGCTCTAATTTTAAGGATATCTCCACTCGTTAAACGCATCCCAAACCATTTTGTACAATGCATTCAAGCTCATCATTTTTACCTGGCTGTAACAAGATCAACAGTGCATCAAAAGAGTTTACATTGCACATACTTGCCAAAGACAGTGGTCTACCTACATCACGCCCAGAAAGCATCAATTTACAGTAAAAAAATGTTTTTACATGAGAACATTATTGAAAGAAAATATACTCTGATAAAGAATCTTTGTTGCATTATAATACACTAACAGTTTTGCAGTTCTATACCTCCCCATTACATAGCAGAGTAGATTTGTGAGTATGGTGCAATCTTTTCAAAACAGTGAGATGAAT
Organism: Cetorhinus maximus; assembly: GCF_964194155.1. Lineage (NCBI taxonomy): Eukaryota > Metazoa > Chordata > Chondrichthyes > Lamniformes > Cetorhinidae > Cetorhinus > Cetorhinus maximus. The sequence continues at coordinate 73,618,753 of NC_135890.1, forward strand.
CAGAGAGTAATGATAGGGATTTTACCAAGTTTTGTATCACTGAGCTATTAGAGCAGCTGAGAGAGCTAAGCTTGATCTTGCTGGGAAAAGGGATTGAGGCATAAACAAAATACAAGTTAAAATCATGATGGAGTGAGCATTGAAAACTAATGTGCATTCAGTGAAGAAGCAGGATTTATTGTAAACCTATCGAGGAGCTCAGTGGAATAGAGTATTTGCTGCATGCAGCATCCTTCACATTCTTTGGAAGTTAGTTTCCATTGGTACAAATGGGAGTCATAATCCCACAGGTAATAAAAACTCAACAAAGACAATCTAGCTTTAAGTAAATTCATACCCTGGGTGTCAGGTGATTTTTCTCCATTTTGCTGTAACATAGCCTCAATCTGAGACTATCCCACAGTTCTCTGCCTTGGTAAGACAGCAGTGTGATTTAAGGTAACAGCAAGACAGCAGAAACATGATACTAACACCACTGATACAAAAATCTATTTGGTAAATCTAGCTCCAAATCACTGCAGATCAGGCAGATAGCAAGAGACAGGTCAGGAGAGTCTTTAAAGTGGAGGTTGAACTTCTTTCCAAAGCTCTGCCTGCAACAAATAATTGTTCATTTAACTGCTACACACAAACGGAAAGTATGCCAAATTTTTACTGAACTTCTGCCAAGTCAATTTGGAGCATTATAGTGCCAAAGGGGCTGTTGTCAAGACCAATGTTCCCTCTAACATGCATGCGTGGCTGTGCAGCAATCTGGAACGTTCCACGCGTTGAAATAAACAGGCCACTCAGAACTTTGTCAACTCATTGGGAGAAATTTCCAGCAAAATCTAAGTCATGACTTTTATATTATAAACTACCCATGGACAGGGAAGTAGTGTTCAGAGGATTTTGTAACCCACCCAATACAGAAAAGTGCAGAGGGAGTACTGGTCAAGGCAATACCAAATACACGGCAGCTCCAGGTCACAGCTCTGATGGTGAATTTTCACACATTGGTCCAGAAAATGGCACTGTGCACACAGAGTGGATTGTAATCCTTTCTCATGCTTCCAGCCCTGTCAAAAAGCTGCACATCATTGCGCAGGGCCAACATGGCTATATCAAGTTTTCAGTCCAAGATTCTCTCATTGGAAACTCCCCTTTGGGGTGCAAATACCTTTGAATGCATTAATTAACAAGTAGCTTACAAAAACTTATTGCTGTCAAAAGCCAAAATTTCACAATTCATTGTCATATATATCTGTCGTGCTCAATGTTAATTGTATATTAATTGTTTTTAATTGTAAGCAGGTGGTGGGCATTAACTGGGGATTTACTTGAGCCTGATAAATATGCAAAGACTAAAACTGTGTTTGTTGGATATGGAGGTGCAGCTTGCAATGTGTAACTCTGTAAATAAATGCGTGTGTGTGTAAAACTTGGCTCCAGGTCTATCCTTCATGAACTGGCTTTCTGGAGTAGTACACAATGCAAATAACAAAGGAGGCCCCTTTCCCAAAGAATACAAGTTACACAAAATTATAGATTTATATTATCGTATGGCCAAAAGCCTATTTTGAGGCTGTAAGAGTCATTTCCTGTCTTGCTCCTGTTGCAAATTTAAACTGCAGGGTGGATTTAGCAACAACTGTGCAAGTCAATTGGTATGCAGTTGCAGCTGCATCAAAGCCAGCTGCAAAACTTCTCTGATATTGGAAAAAGATGCTATGGGTCAGGACTGTTAAAAAGAACATTGGGTCTTTTTATGGACTGAGTTTACCCCAAGCCAAAATAAAATGCCACTTCCCGTGACAAACTGCGTCACTGACAGCAATTTATCTTTGCCTGGGAACAAATCATTCTTTTAGAGCCTGAAATGACACTACTTCTCCAATGATTACACCCTCAAAGCGTGCCTGGCTTTGAAGACAATCTTGTAAGAATAAATTGGTTACTAAATTGCCCTGGTAATGGAAACAAACTTAAATAAGGTAGCTTTGCACTCCCTGAAGTGTTTAAATGGGAAATATGGATATTAACTTTAGCATATGAGTTATCGATAGATCACAAACTTATGGGTTATAATAACCTATGAGCATAAGGTGAGCCTCTTATATCTAAATAGATAATTGACTGTACTCAGACTGCATTGAATGGGTGGAGCAAGGTCACGAACTACGGCACTGTTCAAACTGAATAGTTGGATTTCTATTTTTTTTTTAAGTGACTGCATTTGGAATCCCTCATTTTCACATGCCAAAGCACAAAGCTAGCTAATAAATAGAACTGTTGAATATATGAGAATCATTGTGAACCAACACAGCAGTTGATGGATCTATCCCATTCTTTTGTGGCTTCATTTGTTTGTATAGTTAAAACATGTACAGGATAAGAAAATTCTTTGTATCTAATGAAAAATTGCCTTCCACTTAAAATTAAATCCCACTGTTAGTGTTTGCATTTCCCTAACATAATTTCCTCATGATATATTTTTGTGTATTTGTATCAAACTCATTGTTGCTGAAAAGAGAGATGTTACCAAAGCGTTTCATCTTGTAGTCATCATGACAAATGCAAGAATGACAAATTTCAAACAATCTCAACAATTTATGCTATAGGAGAAAAAGGTATGGATAGTTTAGCAAGTCGACTTTGATTGGCTAAGGCATTTTTTTTTATTCATTCAGGGGATGTGATCATCGCTGGCTAGGCCAGTATTTATTTCCCATCCCTAATTGCCCTTGAGAAAGTGGTGGTGAGCTGCCTTCTTAAACCACTGCAGTCCATGTGGTGAAGATACAACCACAGTGCTGTTAAGGGGGGAGTTCCAGGTTTTTGACCCAGCAACAGTGAAGGAACGGTGATATATTTCCAAATCAGGATGGTGAGTGATTTGGAGGGCAACTTCCATGTGGCGGTGTTCCCATCTATCTGTTGACCTTGTCCTTCTAGATATTAGTGACCATGGGTTTGGAAGGTGCTGTCTAAGGATGCTTGGTGAGTTCCTGTAGTGAATCTTATGGATGGTACACACTGTTGCCACTATTCGTCGGTGGTGGAGGGAGTGAATGTTTGTGGATGGGGTGCTAATGAAGCAAGCTGCTTTGTCCTGGAGGGTGTTGAGCTTCTTGAGTGTTGTTGGAGCTGCAAGTCAAGAGTATTCCATCATACTCTTGAATTGTGCCTTGTAGATGGTGGACAGGCTTTGGGGAGTCAGGAGGTGAGTTACTCACTGCAAGATTCCGAGCCTCTTACCTGCTCTTGTAGCCACAGTATTTATATGGTTAGTCCAGTTCAGTTTCTGGTCAATGGTAACCCCTAGGTGTTGATAGTAGGGGATTCAGTGATGGCAATGCCTTTAAATGTCAAGAGGTGATGGATAGGTTCTCTTCTGTTGGAGATGGTCACTGCCAGGCACTTCTATGGCATGAATGTTACCTGCCACTTGTCAGCCCAAGCCTGGATATTGTCCAGGTCTTGCTGCATTTGGACATGGACTGCTTCAGTATCTGAGGTGTCGCAAATGGCATTGAAAATTGTGCAATCACCTGCGAACGTCTCCACTTCTGACCTTACAATGGGAGGAAGGTCATTGATGAAGCAGCTGAAGGTGGTTGGGCCGAGGACACTATCCTGAGGAACTCCTGCAGTGGTGTCCTGGAATTGAAATGATTGACATCCAACAGCCACTTCCTTTGTGCTAGGTATGACTCCAACCAGCAAAGAGTTTTCCTCCTGATTCCCATTGACTTCAGTTTTGCAAGCGCTCCTTGATGCCACACTCAGACAAATGCTGCCTTGATGTCAAGGACAGTCACTCTCACCTCGAGTTCAGCTCTTTTGTCAATGTTTGAACCAAGGCTGCAATGAGGTCAGGAGCTGAGTGCCCCTGGAGGAACCCAAACTGAGCATCAGTGAACAGGTTATTGCTAAATAAGTGCCGCTTGATACTGATGACCTCCCATCAATTTACTGATAATCGAGAGTAGACTGATGGGGCGATAATTGGCTGAGTTTGATTTCTCCTGCTTTGTGTGTACAGGACATACCTGGGCAATTTTCCACATTGCCGAGTAGATGCCAGTGTTGTAGCTGTAATGGAACAGCTTGGCTAGGGGCGTGGCAAGTTTTGAAGCACAAGTTTTCAGTGCTATTGCCAGGGTCCATATCCTTTGCAGTATCCAGTGCCTTCAGCCGCTCCTTGATATCATGTGGAGTGAATCAAATAAGCTGAAGACTGACATCTGTGATGCTGGGGGCCTACAAAGGGGGCTGAGAGGGATCGTCCACTCGGCACTTGTGGCTGAAGAATGCAGCAAATGCTTCAGCCTCATCTTTTGCATGATGTGCTGGGCTCCCCCATCATTGAGGATGGGAATATTTGTGGAGTCTCCTCTTCCAGCGAGTTGTTTAATTGTCCACTACCTTTCACGACTGGATGTGGCAGGATTGCAGAGCTTAGATCTGATCTGTTGGTGCTTGTGCTGTTTGGCATGCAAGTAGTCCTGTGTTGGAGAAAGCAAGGAGGAACTATAGGCCCCCCAAGCTCCTGGGTAATTCAAAAAAGGTGCAAGGCTTGCACACATTCATTTCATTTGCAGAGAACGGGCTCTAGTATATTTCGCTTCTAGCATGCATGAGGAGCCACACTACGAGCTCAACTGATTATCTTAAATTGGTTGATAGTATAGCTATTAGCACTCTCAGGATTATTCAGTAAGTGCTGCCCACTTGTAGAATCACATCTAACAGTGGACATTTTAGCTTGGGTTTGCAAGTGTGGGCTGGTTCAATATGGTCCACACTACTTATTATGGAAAACATAAGGAACATGCTATTTGATTCAATAAACCAATCACTGAGACATATGGCCTCCGTACCTGGCGTCACACTGGCACTGAAATTCAAACATGACATTGCTCAATTGTGTGGCAGGCAGAACAACTTTTTTGGACTGATGGCTGCATCCTGTTAAAGGAAAATAAGACTTGCTTGGCTACTGCATAGTAGCAACGTGGAGCAGCTTGCTTAATTTGTTTAAATTTCAGTCCAATTTCAGCACATGCATGTGAATGCACTAATAAAGACTGGCATTATAACAGTATAAAAGACAGAGAGTTTGAGTTTGACAAAGTGTTTTGAGGAGAATTTCTTAGATCAACATGTTTCTGGCCCAACGAGGAAGGAGACATTGCTGGATCTGTTTCTAGGGATGAGGTCAGTCAAATGGATCAAATGTCAGTAGGGAAGCATTTCAGGGATAGTGTTCCTGATATCATAAGGTTTAGGTTAGCTATTAAAAAGGATAAGGAGCAATGTTGATAAAAAATGTAATTAGTTGGGGGAGAACAATTTCAGAGGGGTGAGTATAAATCTGGCCCAGGCAAATTGGAATCAAAGATTGGGAGGCAGACAGTAACAAGAACAATGAAATATAAGGAGGATAGCAATAGATTTCAAAAGGACATAGACAAGCTGGTGGCGATTGAGACGTGGCAAATTCTCGGTTCATTTTAGTAGGAAAAATGTCAAGGGGCAATATAAACTAATGGGTGCAATTCTAAAAGGGGTGCAGGAAGTGAAAGACCGTGGGTATATGTGTACAAATCAGGGCACATTGACTAAGTGATAAAAAAAGCATACGGGATCTTGAGCTTTATAAATTAAGGTAGAGAGCACAAAAGTGAGGACATTATGGTGAACTTTTATAAAACTCCAGTTTGGACTAATTGGGGTATTGGGCAGAATTAAATGTCCCTCCACCTCTACTACCACCACCACCCACACCCTCCCCCGCAACCTCCCCCACAGGCAAGTTCAGAGCTGTGGATGGGCCATGTGATCGGGCAGGAGGGTACAGGGTGGAGATCCCACTGCCCTTCTACCCCACACTGATCAAGTCTGGGGCAGGAAAGCTCTTCCTGTCCTGAGACCCTTAAGAACTTCATCTCCGCCACTGCCGATATTCAACCAGTGCGGGCAGGCGTCTGGCCATCTGGGGATGTTGCACAGCAAACCTGTCAGGTTTGCCAGCAGCCGACCATGTTGGGTCCCTCTTCGCGCAGTTGAGGGACTGGGTATCGGGCAAGAAGCCACCCCTTGTCCTTGTTTTCAGCTCCTTTGCCCTCCATCTTTGGCAAACCCTTCCCCACCAACACTCATCTTTCTCCAGGGACCTAGTGGCAGTCCCTGGTGAAGGCTCAACTTTAATACTGGCAATTGCCACTGTTCCCAGTGCCGCAGACAGATCTGGAGAGCTGCCGGCCTCTGGTTGGCCAGCAGCTATTGAGGGTGGGATTTCTGCCCCACTGGGGGTTTAATCAGATGGGAGGGGCTCAATGCTGCCCAGATAAGAGCCTGATTGGAATGAAACAGCATTGGGTCTCCAGGAGGAAAGAGATGTGGGGCTCCCATTGATTCTCTGACAGAGGGGCAAGACCCCCATCACCCATATTAAATCTCAGCAATTGTGTCCAATTCTGGGCTTTACACTTTATGAAAGATGTGATGGTTTTGGAGAAAGTGCAGAAGAGATTTACAAGGGAAGTTGCAGGGTTGAGGGACTTCCATTATAAGGATAGGTTAGAAAAGCTAGGGGTATTCAAAATCATGGGGGATCTTGACAGGATGGATAGAGAGAAACTGGCCGCTTTGGCAGAGAGGCGAGAATCAGAAGACCCATATTTAAGGTTGTCAAAAGACCCAACGGCAACGTGAGAAAACTTTTTTTTTTTAAATGCAGAGTGTGGTGAGGATCTGGTCTATATTGCCGGTGAGAGTGGTGAAGGTACATTCAATTGTGGCTTTCAAACAAAAATTGTGGCTTTCAAACAGGAATGTATAAATATAAAAAGATTTGCAGGATTATGGGGAAAGGGTGAAGAGGAGTTACTCAATTGCTCTTGCAGAAAACTGGCATGGATTCATTGGGCTGAATGATCATCTTTTGATAGAGAGACAGAATATAAAAGTACTAAGATTAGGGAGCTACAGAATTATCTGCTTTCTCCATTTTTCAAATGGAAACTTAACTGATTTGAATAGCTTGGCTTCATTTCTACTCACAAACTGAGGGTCAGATTTCCAACGCGAGGTAGCTAATGAAGAATGACTCATCACAGATTTCCTAAATTCAGACCTTTCAGAACTTTAGAACTTCTAGTACTCAAAAGAGAGGGCAAAACGTTTTAACTGAAGAGGAATGACAACTACATATGCGAGCATTACAATACTTCTCTCCAGAATCATCAGTCCCCCGGGGCTCCTTACACTGTCTGTTGCTTTTGTGCTGGAAGGCTGACAGAATTCCTATAAGTAACACAAACCAGAACTAAGCAAGCTTTGGCACAGACAGGAAAAAACCTTTTGCTGTGGCTAATTAGGAAAATAATATTATTAGAAGATGGAAGTGACTGCATTGGAAAATTCCACAAAAATATAAATAGATCAAGAAAAACAGGTAGTCACTGCTGTGGAAAAATATTTAAGTCATAATATGGCTATACTTGTTTTTCATAATATTCCCAGATAAATTATTACCAGAGGGAAATTGCACATCTTTAATCCATCATCAGGAATCCATGGACAGGGTAGGAGTGATTCACTCCTTATTTCCATCTGCATGATTTTCAGAGATATCCACATTGTGACAAGTGACCAATAATGGAAATTGCTCTTCTTAACAGTCAAATCATCACTGGCTTCTTCTAAACAAAGAAATAATTAATTTATACTGTGCTTTTCATGACCTCAGGAAGTTCCAAAGCACTTTACAGCTGCTGAGGTAGTAGTTTTGAAATGTTGTCACTGTAATAATCATAGAAACATACAGCAAAGGAAGCCATTTGGCTCATCATGCAAGCTCTTTGAAAGAGCTATCCAATTAGTCACACTGCCCTGTTCATTCTCTATAGCCCTGAAAATGTTTCCTTTTTCGTATTTATCCAATTTCCTTCTGAAAGTTAGTAATGAATCTGCTTCTACCACCTAATATCCCTAATAAGTACAGCTATCCCGCCTCTCTGTTTTCCCTCTCTTTTTGTAAGTACGTTATAGCATGCAACCCCAGTCTCGATTTTTTTTCGTAGCCATGTCTCAGTAATTCCCAAGTCTGGTTCCGCATCCAAGAGCCAAGTTAGTAAAACACAGTTTGCCTTTAACAAATCTATGATGATTTTCACTTATTAACCTATATTTTTCCAAGTACCAATTAATTTTGCCATGCATTAATTAATGTCTCTGAAAGTTTCTCCAACAACATTAGGCTGATCAGCTTTAATGTTGGGTTTATCCCTCTTCCCTTGCACCATGAAGCCTTTTGTCATTTAATCTCTTCTGCCTTTCCCCCCCATCTCAGGCATTTCTTTTTGTTCTTTCTTCCCATCCTCCTCCTTTTATTTGCTCAAACCAGTTACATTTTTAGCTTTTCCTTTTTTGAAGGGTCTAATACTTAGTATAATCCAGTCCTCTGGAACAACTCCCTTATCTAAGACAATTGGAAAATTGTGGCCAGAGCCTCAGCAATTTCCACCCTTACTTCCCTCATGCAGCCCATGTGAAACAGATGACTTTTCTACTTTTGAGTGCTGCCAACCTTTCACATATCTTCTCACATTCTATCTTCTCCTATCCAATTTCAAAACTACCTCCTCCTGCATTCTGACATTGACAGCATCCTCTTCTTTAGTGATGGATGCAAAATATTTATTTGGTACCCTAGGTATGTCCTCTGCCTCCATAAGAAGATCATTGTATTTAACATGGCAGCAAATCTGCAGACAGCAAGGTTCAATAACAGCAACAAAATAAATGACCACATCATCTATTTTAAGGTGTTGATTAAGGGTAAATGTTGACCAGGACACTGGGAGAACTCCCCTATTATTCTTTGAATAGTGCCATGGGATCTTTTACATCTGCCTGAGAGGTAGATGGGGCCTTCATTTGACGTTCTCTCCAAAAGACAGCACCTCCCTGTGCAGCACTCCCTCAGTAATGCACTGGCGGCACCAGTCGAGATTACATGCTCAAGTACTAAAACAGAAAATGCTGGAAATACTCAGCAGATGTCGCAGCATCCAGACACAAACTGAGTTAACCATTCAGATCTGTGGCCTTTCATCATAACTGGGAAAACCTAAAAATGTAACAGGGTTGAGCAAGTGAAAGGAGGAGGATGGGAAGAAAGAACAAAGAGAAATATCTGTGATGGGGGGAAGGCAGAAGAGATTAAATGACAAAAGGCTTCATGGTGCAAGGCTAAAGGGAATGGTAAAGGGGCAAGTAAAAAAACAAAAGATGTGCCAAGAAAAGGTGTGAATGACAGTTCTTGAAAAGCTGCTGTTCAAAAGCAATGAAAAGGAAATAAGAGAGAAACAGAGAAAATAAAGACCAGCAAAGTGAAAGGAAACAAAATGGAAGCAGAGGTTATGAATTCAATATTAAGTCCATAAGGCTGTAAAGTGTCCAGTCAAAAATTAGGTGCTGTTCGTCGGGCTTGCATTGAGCTTCACTGGAACACTTCAAAAGGCTGAGAACAGAAAGAACAGAAAGATCAGATTGGGCACAAGGTGGAGAACTGAAATGACAGGTGACTGGAAGGTCAATGTTATGCTTGCAGTCTGAGTGGAGGTGTTACAGAAAATGGTCACTTATTCTGCGTTGGGTTTACCCAATGTAGAGATGACAACATCGTGCACAGCACAGTATACTAAATAGAAAGACATATAAGTGAATCGCTGTTTCGCCTGGAAGGGGTGGTTGAGGCCTTTGATGATGAAAATGGAGAAGGTAAAAGGGAAGATGTTGCATCTCCTGCGCTTGCATGGAAAGGTGGTGTAGGAAAAGGTGGGGATGTCGGGAGTGGCAGGAGTGATGACGGGGAAATTGTCCCTCCAAAATGCTGAAAGGGGAGGGGAGAGGAAGAGATGTTTGATGGTGACTACATAATGGAAGCGGCAGAAATGGTAGCAGATGATCCTTTGAATATGGAGGCTAGTGAGGTGAAAGTGAGAACAAAGGGAACCCCATCATGGCTTTGGGAGGGAGGGGGAAGGGGTGAGAGCAAAAGTGTGTGAAATAGAATGGACACCATTGAAGGTACCATCGCCCATACTGGGGAGGAATCCTTGATTTAGGAAAAATCAAGACATTTCAGAAATAATATAGAAAATTGTACCTTCAGAACAGATGTGATGGAGACAGAGAAACTGGGAGAATGGAATTATGTCCTTGCAGGAAGCACAATGTGAGGAAGTGGAATCAAGGTTGTTATGGGAGTCAGTGGGCTTATAGTGAATATTGGATGATTGTCTCCATTTCTGTGGACAGGCTGGGAACTCGAGGAAAGGAAGATAAGAGTCATGAATGGACCGTGTGAAGGCAAGAGAAGGGTGGAAATTGAAAGCAAAGTTGATGAAATTTTTCAGTTCAGGGTGAAAGCAGGAAACAGCTTATACAGTCGATGTGTCTGAAAAAGGGATGAGGGAGGGAGCCTGAGTAGGATGAATTCAAAGAATGTTTCACATATCCCACAAAAAGGAAGGCATTACTAGGATCCATGCAGGTTCCCATTGGAAAACCTTCTACTTGGAGGAAGTGGGTGTTATTTTGTGCCAGTTTGGAGATGGGGAGGGTATTTAATTAGGCAGAAGGGTGGCAGGTGGGGACCCTCCCACCTCCATCTTGATTAAGTCTGTGGCAGGGGCCCATAGACAGCCTTCCTGCCCCACCGCCAACTGAGACCCTCAAATGGGCAGTGGCGTGGGGGGGGGGGGTGGGTGTTCAGAGGCAACCCTCTGCCCTTTCCACTGACCTCCCTACTCCCATCTACCCTGTGACCACAACCTTCAAAAGCCCTCCACCATCACCATCTCTGGGGCCTGGGTCGCTCTCTGATACTCGGCCTCTGGTGGGTACATTTCCCACAGCAGCCACTGCCTCCCTGGTGGTGTTGCTGAGCAAAATAGCTTTTGTCCATGACATCTTTGGCAATCTCTTCTTTGCCTCCACCTATCACTGGCCCTCTATCCAGCTCTACCTGTCCCACCCCCCTCAACCAGCTTATATTTCACCACATTTCTATATTTCTTTTGTTCTGATGAAGAGTCATTTGGACTCGAAACGTTAACTGTGTTCCTCTCCGCAGATGCTGTCAGACTTGCTGAGCTTTTCCAGCTATTTTTGTTTTTGTTTCAGATTTCCAGCATCCGCAGTATTTTGCTTTTAAAATAGCTGCCAGCCTCTGATTGGTTGGCAGCTGTCGGTCTGCAAGATCTCTTGTCTCTAGGGTTCTGATGCCGTGGAAGGCCCACTGAGGAGCTGTTAAATGCCTAATTGGCTCATAATTCAGTGGGCTTTTCCCAAAGGAGACAACAAGGGTCTCTTGCTGGCTCTCCAGCTGGTGGCCAAGATCCCCCCGTCACCTCCATGAAATTCCCCCAGTGGATGCAGTTGAAAGAGAAGTATAATGTGAGAATGAATTCAGCCAGGCTGAGGAGGATGGTGGTGGATAACAACTGGTTGAGTCTGTTCAAGGAAGAATCGGAGATTTCTGCTCCTTCCATGAATTGGTGCAGTTTCCTGCATGTGTTTAGTTTGAACTTTCCTTTTAGTGGAATATATATTTTCCTGCACTCTGTTGAACACCATTTGAAACGTTTTCCATTGTTGTTTCCTAATATTGTTGTCCATTTTATTTTCCTAAGTCCTATTCTCATCTACTCAAAATCAATTTCTCCAACCTATTAATATGGTTTTTGTCATACCTATATCCTCCACTATCATCATCTTAAAACATATTATGGTCACTATTGCCTAGATGTTCTCTTAGTTTTACTTCTCCTATCTGTTCTCTTCATTCTCCATTATCAGATCCAATAGCCAATCTTTCTTATTGGGCTTTTTACATATTAGAAAGGAGTCCTGTACACATTGTAGGAACTCCATTCCTTTGTCCCCTTGAACTACCTTTTCTGTCCAATTAATATCAGGGAGGTTGAAATCCCCCATAATTATTATTTTAGATTATTTTTTACTTAATTCTCTAATTTTTCATATTTCTTCCTCCATTATCAGGTGGTCTGTAGACTACACCTATTAGTGTGATTGATCCTTTATTATCTTTTACCCCTATCGATATTGCTTCTATTTTTATCTTGGTGATAGCTGAATCCCTTTTTTCTACTGCCATTATATTATCCCTAATAATTACAGATACTCCATCTCCCGTTTCCCCTCTTTCTCTATCTTTTCTAAATATGTTATACCATGCAATGTATAATTCCCAGTCTTGATTTTTCTATAGCCATGTCTTAGTAATCCCCATGTCTGATTCCTCCCAACGCATGACTGCCTCCAGCCATCAATTTTATTCCGGACACAGTGTGCATTGCTGTACATACCTATGGAATCATACCCAATAAAAAGGAAGATGCTTCTGGTTGTTGGAGGGCAATCATCTCAGCCCCAGGACATTGATGTGGCAGTTTCTCAGGGTACTGTCCTAGGCCCAACATTTTCAGCTGCTGCATCAATGACCTTCCTTCTATTATAAGGTCAGAAATGGGGATGTGCCGTGGTGATTACACAATGTTCAGCACCATTCATGACTCCTCAGATACTGAAGCAGTCCATGTCCATATGCACCAAGACCTGGACAACATTAAAGCTTAGGCTGATAAATGGCAAGTAACATTCGCAAAATACAAGTGCCAGGCAATGACTATCTTCAACGAGAGGGAACCTAACCATCTCCCCTTGAAAGTCAACAGCTTTACCATCGATGAAGCACCCACCATCAACATCCTAGGGGGGGGGTTACCATTGACCAGAAACTTAACTGGACCAACCACATATATACTGTGGCTACAAGAGGTCAAAGGTTGGGCGAGTAACTCACCTTCTGACTCCCCAAAGACTGTCCACCATTAAGAAGGCACAAGTCTGGAATGTGATGAAATACTCTCCACTTGCCTGGATGAGCGCAACTTCAACAACATTCAAAAAGTTTGACACAATCCAGGATGAAGCAGTCCACTAGGTCAGTACCCCATCTACCACCATAAACTATCAAACCCTCCACCACCGACACACAGTGGCAGCAATATGTCCCATATACAAGATGCAATGCCAAGGCTTCTTTGACAGCACCTTCAAAATCCACGACCTCTACCACTGAGAAGGACAAGGGCAGCAGCTGCATGGAAACGCCAGCTGCAAGTTCCCCTTTGAGTCACACACCATGCTTACTTGGAACTATATTGCCGTTCCTTCACTGTTGACGGATCAAAATCCTGGAACTCCCTCCCTAACTGCACTAAGTGTGCTGACATCTGATCGACTGCAGTGCTTCAAGGCAGCTCACCATCATCTTTTCAAGGGCAATTAGGGATAGTCAACAAATTCTGGCTTTGTCAGCGACGTTCACATCCCATTTAAAAAAAAGCATTTAAACTGATTTTTAATAGGATTTCCTCTCACTTTATGTTTAACCATCTTTTTAGACTCTGGTTCATAACTATTTATTCCCTGGCCATCAATATCCTCCCTTATTTTATTTTATTCTCTCTTCCCTTGCTCTGCTTTGTTTACATTTAGGCTGCTTCCATTTCTTGTAGATCCACTACCACCTCCACCCTGCCCCCTGACCCCCAACCCCTCACTCTTACTAGTTTAAAGCCTTTCCCACCTCCCTATTCATCTTTTCCTGCAGAACATGGGTCCTATCCTAGTTCAGGTTGAGCCCCTCCCATTGGTACAGCTCCTTCCTGATCCAGAACTGGTGCATGTCCCATGAAAAGGTTCCCCTCTTTTCCACATTAGGCCTTTAGCCACATGTTAATTCTCCTGATCTGTTGCCCCTATGCCAATTTGTATATGGCTTAGGCAATAATTAGGAATTACATCACACAAAAGATAGTGGAAATTGTCCTTACAGCTGTTGATGCTGGATCAATTGAAATTTTCAAGACTGAGATCAATAGATTTTTGTTTGGCAAGGGATTTGGATCAAAGACAGGAAACTGGATTGATGCACAGATCAGGCATGATCTGATTTAATGGTGGAAAGGGCTCAAAGGGCTGAATGGCCTCCTCCATTGAAAGAATTGCAATGACCAAGAAGTAAATACTGATCACTTGACTTATTTTGGAGGCTTTTTACATCTCAAATCCAGTTCCTGATTTAAAGAGGCCAGACTTCTGTTGTACACTGTATGCATGCGCTGATCTCTTGGTACAAGAATCCTAGCTCTCAGTTCATTGTGTAGATTCCTTCAATCTGTGTTGGGAGGGATACAAAATTGTGTTTCAGTTGCCCATTGACTGTCTTTTGAGTTAATGGCAGAGTCTTGGAAGTTCTTTCAAAAAGATCCTTTAATCCCATTTCTAGGATTCTTTTAGTTTGCCATGTATTCCCTCCAATAAACAGTAAAGTCCTTCACTTCAATAATTGGTTTGTCTGAGGAACTGATGTGGGCGACTCATTAACAGCCGATCTAACACAGGGAACTTGTTGGGAGATGGCAGCTTGACAAGAAGTTATTCCTGATAAGCAGAAAACCTCACTTGTTTGGCCCTCTATTTTTCAGAGGAGTGAAAAGCACTTCCAATCAAGAGAGGCAATTGTTTTAACATAAAAGCAAAATACTGCAGATGCTGCATATTTGAAATAAAAACAGAAAATGCTGGAAAATCTCAGCCGGTCTGGCAGCATCTGTTGTAAGGGACATAACCTTTTAATTCTGTTGGACCATTGTAAAGAACATATCTTGTTATTTTCTATAATAAAAGCAAAAAACTGCGGATGCTGGAAATCCAAACAAAAACACCTGGAAAAACTCAGCAGGTCTGACAGCATCTGCGGAGAGGAACACAGTTAATGTTTCGAGTCCGTATGACTCTTCAACAGAACTAAGGAAAAATAGAAAAGAGGTGAAATATAAGCTGGTCTAAGAGGGGGTGGGACAGGTACAGCTGGATAGAGGGCCAGTGATAGGTGGAGATAACCAAAAGGGTCCCAGTTATGCTTGTCTCTTTATGGGGTATGTGGAACGTTCCTTGTTCCAGTCCTACTCCAGCCCCCTCCCACAACTCTTTCTCCGGTACATCGAAGATTGCTTTGGTGCTTCTTCATGCTCTCGTCTGGACCTGGAAAAATTTATTAATTTTGCTTCCAATTTCCACCCCTCCATCATTTTCACATGGTCCATCTCTGACACTTCCCTTCCCTTCCTTGGCCTCTCTGTCTCAATTTCTGGTGATACACTGTCCACCAATATTCATTACAAGCCTACTGATTCCCAAATTTACCTTGAGTACAGCTCCTCACACTCCGCTTCCTGTAAGGACTCCATCCCACTCTCTCAGTTCCTTCGCCTCCGTCGCATCTGTTCTGATGATGCCACTTTCAAAAACAGTTCCTCTGACATGTCTTCCTTCTTCCTTAACCGAGGTTTTCCACTCACAGTGGTTGACAGGGCCCTCAACCGTGTCCGGCCCATCTCCCGCGCATCCGCCCTCACACCTTCCTCTGCCTCGCAGAACTGTGATAGGGTCCCCCTTGTCCTCACTTATCACCCCACCAGCCTCCGCATTCAAAGGATCATCCTCCGCCAACTCCAGCATGATGCCACCACCAAACACATCTTCCCTTCAACCCCCTTGGGGACATTCCGTAGGGATCGTTCCCTCCAGGACACCCTGGTCAACTCCTCCATCACCTCCTACACCTCAACTCCCTCCCACGGCACCTTCCCATGCAACTGCAGAAGGTGCAACACCTGCTCCTTTACTTCCCCTCTCCTCACTGTCCAAGGGCCCAAACACTCCTTTCAAGTGAAGCAGCATTTCACTTGCACTTCCCTCAATTTAGTTTATTGCATTTGCTGCTCCCAATGCGGTTTCCTCTACACTGGAGAGACCAAACGCAGACTGGGTGACCGCTTTGCGGAACACCTTCGGTCTGTCCGCAAGCATTACCCAGACCTCCCTGCCGCTTGCCATTTCAACACTCCACCCTGCTCTCATGCCCACATATCCGTCCTTGGCCTGCTGCATTGTTCCAGTAAAGCTCAACGCAAATTGGAGGAACAGCACCTCATCTTCCAACTAGGCACTTTACAGCCTTCCGGACTGAATATTGAGTTCAACAACTTTAGATCTTGAACTCCCTCCTCCATCCCCACCCCCTTTCAGTTTCTTCCCCCTCCCTTTTGTTTTTTCCAATAATTTATATAGATTTTTCTTTTCCCACCTATTTCCATTATTTTTAAATCTATACCTTTTATGCCCTTTTAGTCTTATTTCACCCCACCCCCACTAGAGCTATCTGTACCTTGCGTGTCCTGCTATCCATTCTTAATTAGCACATTCTTTTAGATAATATCACCACCTTCAACACCTCTTTGTTCTTTTGTCTGTGACATCTTTTGCTTATCTGCTCCTATCACTGCTTGCTTGTCCCTACAACCACCCCATCCTCCACCTTAAACCAGCTTATATTTCACCCCTCTCCTATTTTTACTTAGTTCTGTTGAAGGGTCATGAGGACTTGAAACGTCAACTTTGTTCTTCTCCGCCGATGCTGCCAGACCTGCTGAGTTTTTCCAGGTATTTCTGTTTTTGTTTTGGATTTCCAGCATCCGCAGTTTTTTTGTTTTTATCTCTATATTGAGTTCAACACTTTTAGATCATGAACTCTCTGCTCCGTCCCCACCCCCTTTCCAATCCCCCCTTTTTCCAATAATTTATATAGATTTTTCTTTTCCCACCTATTTCCATTATTTTGAAATGTATTTCCATCCATTGTTTTATCTCTACCTTTCAGCCTATTTCAATCTCTTCCCCCCACCCCACCCCCGTTAGGGCTATCTGTCCCTTGCTCGTCCTGCTTTCTATACTTAATGTCACCTATTATCACATTCCTTAGATATCACCACCTTCAACACCTCTTTGTCCTTTTGCCTATGACATCTTTTGGTTATCTCCACCTATCACTGGCCCTCTATCCACCTGTACCTGCCCCCACCACACCCCCCACCTCCAACCGCAACCGTAAACCAGCTTATATTTCACCTCTTTACTATTTTTCCTTAGTTCTGTTGAAGAGTCATACGGACTCGAAACGTTAACTGTGTTCCTCTCCGGAGATGCTGTCAGATCTGCTGAGTTTTTCCAGGTATTTTCGTTTTTATTTTCTGTTGGGCTGTGGATTAAAATTCCAATGGCTGTAGGTTGAAAGGCATGTCCACTGGAACAGGATGAGAGATATATACAAGGTTGCTGTCATGAAACAGAGTGTGCCATGAAAAACAGGATGGTGCTGGAAAGGAGTCCTGGAGCAAGGGAGCTGCCTAGCAACAAATTTTTAATTGGTTCCTGACCAGGTGGCCAGGTTTTGTGTGAGAGAAGTGCAGAAGAATAGCTCCTGACCTGAAAGAAACAAGACCTAAAGCCTTAAAAAAAATTTTTGCTTTTACCTAAAACCTCTTTCTCCTGTGTGTGTAAGATTCCAGTTATTCCACAATAATAGCTAGCTGGCTTTTTCTTCTCGTATCTCTATAACCTGCTCTCTCTCTGAAAACCTCTTGAAAGAGGCAAAAGGGAAATCACTGTGCGAAACATTGAAAGGTAAATACTAAACCAGTGAACTAAAGGCCGAAAGTGCTGGAAGACTACCTCGTGTCATCAACAAGAACTGAAAGGAATTTGGAAGACATTGATCAAAATCAACCCATCAAATCCTGTACTTCAGAATTGGTGCTATTGAACTGTTTTACCCCACCCTTAAAATCCATGTCTTTGTGTGTCTTATGTGTCTTGTATGTGTGTGTCTGGGACTTAAGAAGGGGTAGAGTTTAGGTTATAGAGTTAGAAATTAGCAGTTCATATTTCTTTCATTTGCCACTGGTTAATGACAGTTTGTTCAATAAACAGTTATTTACTTATTAAGTTTACAAACCTGGTGCTCGTATTCTGTTAACCTAAATTAAACAGTTAGGTAGAATTGGGGCAATCTGGTGGTTTGATTAAACTTTTTCACGTTTGTCGTGGCTAAGGGAACAGTGGAACTTGATATTGCAGCGCACTATCTCCAATGAGTTGTGACACTGTGGGGACAGAAACAGAGTTAACATTTCGAGTCCACATGACTCTTCTTCAGGCAATTGTTTTGTTCAATAAAACTAGACAGAATGGTTCACAGAAATGGGTGTTGGAATATTGCGCACTGTTTTAAGTATACTGATATTTTGACTGAATTACCTGTTATTTTCTGTGAATACATCAAGGAAAGGGAGGAGGCCAGTTACTGTACTTGTTCCTCCTTTTTAAATGAGGGTCTATAATAGCTGTGTGGAAAATGTTCGAAAACAACAAATTAAATGATCTCCTGTGGATCAGCTACATGCTTCTGCCAGCTTTTAGGACTGATGGCGATGGATGGCTTCCCTAATGGTGTTTCCTAAGTGCTGGAGGTGCAGCTCTGTCATATCAGAAGAAACTGAAAGCTCCCACAGCCAAACTGTTGTTGTTCAGAAGGCTCATTAAAGGAATATGTAGCATCAGTGTAAAGACACAATGTTAAGTGAGATACCGGAATGACAAAAACAACATTTGGGAACAATGAAGAAAGTAGCTGTTCCAGGTCAACTGCACATTAACAAATGCAGACTTTACAGACCAAAGAACACAGTAAGGTTCATAAAGGAGTGCAAGTTGACCGAGTACCTTCTGCACTATTCATGAAGACAGGCTCAAGCTGTTCAAATGAACCTTCAGAAAAGGCTAATTACTAACTAGAAGCTGAAGACACGCATACACGCATGCCCAACACCCGCCCCACCATACAATACCCCCCCACAACTACACAGCACAGCTAGACATGGCAGAGACTGAGCTGTAACTAGTCATTAAAATTAATTAAGAACAGGCTGCACTAATCCAACACTGTGTTGAATAAAAACACACTGAAGGGAATGTTACACTCACAATCAAATAATTCCATCTAAACTGTAAAGGATGGATTTACTTGATCACCACTGCATTCAAAATAAGGATCCCCTGGTGAAAGTAATGGGGAAACTTTTACCAAAACAAGCTTCTAGGGCAGTTACAATCCCACTGCATCTCTGTCTTCACCCCACCAACCCCCTCTTTTCCAAATGAAAGCAGTATTGCGACTGTACCTAAATAACCATTATTCCAACTAAATCTTTGGGCCCCAGGTATTCCTGAAGCATTCTGAGTCAGACAGGAGACTTTTGGAACAGAATGCATTTTAATTTTCTTTAGGCGGAGGATCAGCGTGGTACAGTCTCAGTATATACATCAAAATACACTCCTCCAGGGGCCAGTAACATGAAACTTGCACTGGTTCAGGTCTATGCTGCCTTTTCTGGAAAAGCAGGTGGCTGGTCATTTTAGCCCTTACATAGTGTTCTCTCACTAGCATAGTGCACCTCCTAGCGGTTAATGAAGTGAACAGCATTTGTAAAGGTACCCAGGCTTTTTGCACAAAGTGAAAACAAAAGTAAACAACACAAATTTAAGTACATGTATTTCCTTAGTTATTTAAATATGTCTACGTGCAAACCTAACTTACAAAGCTCTATAAACTCCAGTAGCCTGATTAGTGCAGCACTGGAGTGACTGTACGAAATTAAATGAAATAAAAGTGATCCAAATGTGTCAAGAAAATGACCAGCAAATCCTAGTACTCCTAGCGACTCATACTCTACCCCAGCTGGTCCATGGATATAAATGCACATGGTGGTGTGACACAGATGAAAAAAAAATCCCATACTGAAATTCTGATTTGTATTCTGTCAGTAATGGAGCAGTAAGGGTACTAATGAGTCAGAAGATGAGGTTTCAAACTCTGGTCTAGAGACTTGAGCCCAAAATCAGGCTGACACTCCTGGAAGTACTGCCTTTCAGATGAGACAAGGGGCAGCAGATGCATGGGAACACCACCACCTGCAAGTTGAGCAACTTGGGGTAGGCAATAAATGCTGGCCCAGCCAGCAACACCCACATTCCGTGAATGAATGAAAAAAAAGGCCCGTTCAAGCCACACATCATCCTGAATTGGAACTATATTGCAGCTCCTTCACTGTCACTGGGTCAAAATCCTGGCAGCACTGTAGGTATTCCTACAACAAATGGGCTGCAGCAATTCAAGAAGGTGTCTGAACAACACCTTCTCAAGGGCATTAGGGATGGGCAATAAATACTGGCTTAGCCAGGGACGCCCAAATCCTATGAACAAATAAATAATTAAAAAAAGACCTTTTCTGTTCTCTCAGGTGATTGTAGGAGATCACATGGGTCTTTTCCAAGATGAGCAAGGAAATTCTTCCTGATGTCTGGGCCAATATTTACCTTTCAGCCAATGTCACACAAAAAATCACATGGGCACTTACTTCACTGTTGTTTGTGGGACCTTGATGTATAAAAATTGGTTGCCATGTGATTGATAAAGAGATATACAGGGCCAAATTTTTGCAGAATGATGGAGACTCCAGGGACCTCTAAAAATGGTGGGCAGGACCTGGATCTGGAAGTTCTGGCTGGCATTTCTGACAGAAATTATTTTTGCCAGGGTGGAGGTGGGAAGGGAGTTGCAGGCAAAGAGATGGGTGCAAAGTCACTTCCACATGTGGGAAACCCGAATTCAGCAGGGCCATTTGAACTTAGTGCTGAGTTCAAACAGGCCCCAGATACCATTTTTGCTGGAGAAAAGGTCTTAACCCACAGTGTGGGAGTTACACATCTTTAGAGAGGTCATAAATGCTCTTGAAGGGCAGATAAGGTCTGTAGAACTGCCAAGCTGTCAAGTTACTTGAATGGCCAGCCCTTTAAAAGTTGAAAAAAAAGCCTGCCCATGTCTGAGGGAGTTGAAAAAAATTGCTCTGGTAGTTTCAATAGTTGCTTGTTGACATAACATTAAGTGCTATCATTATAGAATTATTAATACTTGGCTGCTTTTATAAGCTATCATTAACAAAGTGATGGGTTGTTAAGTTCACAGTTTGACAGCTCAATGAGGTTAATAACAGGTTAACTGTCCCTGATGTGGGATTATTAATACAATAGTTTGTTTCATAAGGGATTAAGTATTCAAGAGGATTTAACTATATTGAATGGGACCTTTTTATATAGTAAACTCTGTAGTAGATATTTCAAACTTTTATTTTATTTCATCTCAGCATGGCTCCTGAGGCTAGCCTATGAGGGATATGGGGTGAGTTGGTATGGAGGTTGTAAGCGCAAAGGGTTGTGGCTGGGGGCATGGGCTGGCATGAGTTGGCAACCTAATTTGGCATAGGGGCTTTAAGGGGCCTTGAAGATGGGTGGGAGCATGGGTTGGCATGGAGTGTATGAAAGGCCTTGGATTGGCATGAGTTTGCATATATATGGGCATGAGGAGTGGGAGCAGGCTTAGGGCTAACAGAAACTAATGTTTAACAAAACAACAGGGACAAAGTTCCAGAGAACTGAGGCAGGCCTTTTAAACAGCCCGTCTTTAGTTGCGGGCAGCCTGCCAGAATCCATCCCACATCCCGCACCCCAGCCCCCGACCAGAGTGAAAATTGCCCTGAGATGGGTGCACCGAGCTGGGAAATTTATCAACTTGATAGTTGCTTGCGCTGTTCATACAGGTCGCAGATCCCCTGGAGAGAGCGCCACTGAAGTGTAATTCTAATTAATTAAAGTTCCAGTGCAAAAGCCAACCAAAATCTATGGACATTTGTAAGTGTAATGAATGGGTGGCATAGTTCATTCACGCCGACCATGAAATCTGGGTAATTATAACAGTAACCACAATTCAAATATATTTTAGTGGGTACAGTACTTTGGAACATCCTACAGTTGTGTAACGCAAGTTCTTTCTTTTTATCTTATATCACTGTATGCCCTTCAAGATGATCTTCAATCTTTCTAAGTCCTTGATAAATAACAGAACAGCAAGAACAACTTGCATTGATATGGAAATAAAGACAAAAAAATGCTGGAAATACTTAGCAAGCCAGGCAGTCGCTGTGGAAACAGAAATCAAGTTAAAGCTTCAGGTTGATGATACTTTGTTAGAGCTGGACAAAGTTAGATATGTATTTTGCTTTTATCTTAAAGTTAGAGATATAACAGGTTTTAAGCAGCAGAGGCAGGGAAAGGCTGGAGGCAGGAAAGAACAGAGGATGGAAAGCAGGAGAGATTAAGAAATGATGGTGCAAGGGAAAAGGAGATGGTAATAGGACAAGAAACAAAAGGTGGTCTTTAGAGGAGGTGTAAATGTGAATAGTGCAATTATAACTAACAGCTGTCTTCTGAAAAAAATGGGAACAGAGGTTATGATCCGAAATTGATTAACTCAAAGTCAAGTCCAGAAGGCTGTAAAGTGCCTAACTGAAAGATGAGATCCAGTTCTTCGAGTTTACATTGAGCTTCATTAGAACGATGTGGGAGGCTGTGGACAGAAAGTCGCGAGTGAGAGTTAGAATTTAAATGACAGGTAACCAGAAGCTCGGGGGACATGCTTCTAGACTGAATGGAGATACTCCACAAAGCGGTCACCCAATCTGTCCATGAACAAGGTAGAGGAGACAGCATTAGAAACATAGAAAATAGGAGCAGAAGTAGGTCATTCAGCACCTCGAGCCTGCTCTGCCATTCAATATGATCATGGCTGATCCTCTGTCTCAACACCGTACTCTTGTGCTCTCCCCATACCCCAGTGATGCCTTGAGAGTTCAGAAACTATTTTCTTCTTAAATATGTTTAGTGACTTTGGCCTCCGCAGCCCTCTGTAGTAGAGAATTCCAAAGGTTCACCACCCTCTGAGTGAAGAATATTTTCCTAATCTCAGTCCTAAATGGTCTACCCTGTATCCTGACACTGTGACCTCTTTTTCTAGACTCCTCAGCTAGAGGAAATATCATCCCTGCATCCAATCCATCCATCCCATTTATTCCTACTCTCTGTTTCCTGTCTGCTAACCAATTCTCAATCCATGCTGATATATCACCCCCAATCCCAGGTGCTTTAATTTTACACACTAGTCTCTTATGTGGGACTTTATCAAAAGCTTTCTGAAAATCCAAATATACCACATGCACTGGTTCTCTCCTATCTATTCTGCTAGTTATGTCCTCAAAGACTCCAGTAGGTTTGTCAAACATGATTTACCTTTCCTAAATCCATGTTGACTTTGTCCAATCCCGTTGATATTTTCTAAGCGTTCTGTTATCACATACTTTATAATAGACTCTAGCATTTTCCCTACTACTGAGGTTAGGCTAACTGGTCTGTAATTCGCTGTTTATATCCTTCCCTACTTTTTTAAAAAGTGGGGTTATATTTGCCACCCTCCAATCTGCCTGGACTGTTCCAGAACCTACAGAATTTTGAAAGATCACAACCAACACATCCACTATTTCCATGGCCAACTTGTTTAGTATCCTGGGATGTAGATCATCGAGCCCTGGGGATTTATCGGCTTTCAATTCCATTAATTTGTCCAGCACTATTGTTTTAGTAATACTAATTTCCTTCAATTCGTCCTTCTCAATAAACCCTTGGTTCCCTAGTATTTCTTGGAAGTTATTTGTGTCTTCCTCTGTGAAGACAGAACTAAAGTAGTTGTTTAATTGCTCTGCCGTTTCCTTGTTTTCCATTATAAATTCTCTCGTTTCAGACTGTAAGGGGCCTAACATTTGTCTTCACTAATCTTTTTCTTCTTACATACTTATATAAGCTTTTAGTCTGCTTTTATGTTCCTTTTAAGTTTACTCCCATACTCTATTTCTCCCCCCTTAATCAATCTCTTGGTCTCCTTTGCTGAATTCTAAACTGTCTCCAATCTTCAGGCTTGCTAATTTTTCTAGCAACTTCATATGACTCCTCTTCAGGTCTAATACTATCTTTAATTTGTTTTGTTAGCCATGGTTGGGCAGCTTTAGCTGTTGTGTTTTTGTGCCAGAAAAGAATGTATAACTGTTGCAATGCATACGTTCGTTCCTTAAATATTAGCCATTGCCTATCCACTGTCATGCCTTTTAATGAAGTTCCCAAATCTATCTTGGCCAACTCACATCTCATACCTTTGTAGTTTCCTTTGTTAAGATTTAGGACCCTAGTTTCAGATCAGATGACTTCACTTTCCCCGCTCATCATGTTATGGGGTCACTGTTCCCTAAGGACCCCACACAGCAAGATTATTAATTAAACCCTTCTCACTGCACAATACCAAATCTAGGACAGCCTGTTCCCTAGTCAGGTCCTTGACACACTGGTCCAAAAAAACCATCTTGTACACATTCCAGGAATTCATCCGCCATAATATTATTGCTAATTTGGTTTGCCCAGTTTATATGTAGAATAAAGTCACTCATGATTACTGTAGCACCCTTGTTACATGCCTCTCTAATTTCCTGTTTAATGCTGTCCCCTACCTTATCATTACTGTTTGGAGGCCAAGAGACAACTCCCACTAATGTTTTCTTCCCTTTGTTGTTTCTTAGCTTCACCCAGACTGATTCTACATCTAGATTTTCTGAGCCAATATCCTCTCTCATTATCGCACTGATTTCATCCTTAACTAACTACGGCACACTGCCGCCTTTTCCTTTTTGCCTGTCCATCCTAAATATCGAGTACCCTTGGATATTCAGTTCCCAGCTTTGGTCATCCTGCAGCCATGTCTCCATAATCGCAATCATATCGTACCGTACCCGTTTACATCTATTTGTGCTGTTGATTTGTCAACCTTATTGTGAATGCTCCATGCATTCAGAGACAGTGCCTTTAGATTTGTCTTTTTAACATTTTTACACATCTTTTTTTGTACTATGGCCCTATTTGCTGCTAGCCCTCGTTTCCTCTGCCTTCCACTTTTGCTTTCTACTTTTCTATCTTTCATTCCATCTTTGTTTCCCTCTCTTGTGTCTTCCTACTCAGGTTCCCATCCCCCTGCCAATCTAGTTTATATCCTCCCCAACAATACTAATGAATACCCCCGCAAGGATATTGGTCCCGGTCCTGCTGGGGTGCAACCCATCCAGCTTGTACAGGTCCCATCTTCCCCACAATCGGTGCCAATGTCTCAGGAATCTAAATCCCTCCCTTTTACACCATCTCTCCAGCCATGGATTCATCTGGCTTATGCTCCTATTCCTGATCTCGCTAGCACGTCGCATTGGGAGTAATCCTGAGATTACTACCTTTGAGGTTCTGCTTTTTAATTTATTTCCTAATTCCCTATATTCTGCTTTCAGGGCCTCATCCCTCTTTTTACCTATGTCGTTGGTACCGATATGGTTCCCTCCTCCTTCCCCTTCAGAATGTCCTGTAGCTGCTCAGTGACATCCTTAACCCTGGCACCAGGGAGACAACATACCATCCTGGTGTCACGTCTGCGCTCGCAGAAATATCTATATGTTCCCCTTATGACAGAATCCCCTATCACTATTGCTCTCCCACTCTTTTTTGCCCACCTCTGTGCAGCTGAGCCACTCGTGGTGCCACAAACTTAGTGCTTGCTGCCTTCCCCTGAGAAACCATCTCCCCTAGCAATATCCAAAATGAAAAATCTGTCAGAGAGGGAGATGGACCCAGGGAACTCCTGCACTACCTGCCTGGTACTTTCGCTCTGTCTGGTGGTCACCTATTCCCTTTCTGCCTATGCACTTTTTACCTGCAGTGTTACCACCTCACTGTACTTGCTATCCACAAAGATCTCATCCTAGTGGATGTTCCACAGTGACTCCAGGCGCAGCTCTAGCTCTGAAACATGGATTTCGAGTAGCTGCAACTGGAGACACTTCCTGCACACATGGTCACCCTGGACACTGAAAGTGTCCCTGACTTCCCACATCACACAGGAGGAGCATTCCACTTGGCCGAGCTCCCTTGCCATGACTTACCTTAAATTACTCCCTTTTACTTCCTCTAGTTTAGAGAATATTAAGAACAGAAGAAATGCTTACCAGGTCCGACTTATCAAGACTGCAGCTCTTCTTACTGAGAAAAGGTAGAAAATGAAAGGATGACCTCTTTCCCTCTTCAGTGAGCTCCCTCTCTCACCAAACCCCAACTGAAGAACTCTAATTCAGCCCAAAGCATCACTCCAGTGCAGACAAAAGCATCACTGTAGATGGCTTGGTTTTATGCTGTCTGAACCCAACTTCTGAAAACCTGTTTAAGCCAGTTAACTAATTTACTAGCTGCAGCTGCAAACAGAGCCTGCATAGCCCCTGTTTTAAAGCTGGACTAAAACTCACCTTCTCCCAACCCAAAGAGCAACTTTTAGTGAGTTGTTAAATTAAAGAAAGATTAGACTTTAGATAGAAATTTACCCTTAAAAGTCCCTCTCTCACCAATCTCCAACTGAAGCACTCCAATGCAACCCAAAGCAGTACTTCAGTGCATTGTGAGCAATGAATACAGTATACTAAATTAAAAGAAGTACAAGTAAATATCACTGTTTCACCTGGAAGGTGTGTTTGGGGACCTGGACAATGAGAAGGGAGGAGGTAAATGGCAGGTTTTGTATTGCCTGTGCTTGCATGGAAAGGTGCAGTGGGAAAAGGAGAGCATGTTTGGATGATTAAAGAGATGAAGGGGTGCACCAGGGGGTCAGGGAGAGAACATTCCCTTCAGAAGAGAAGGGCGAGGGAAAGATGTGTTTGGTGGTGGCATTATGCTGGGTGTGGAAAAAATGGCAGGGGATGACCTGCTGAATGTGGAGGCTGGTGCTGTGGAAGATGAAGACAGGTGAACCTATTGTGTCTGTGTGAGGGAGTGGAAGGGGTGAGAGCAGAAGTGCAGGAAATGGAATGTATATGGTCAGGGGTTCTGTCACGAAGGTGGAGGGGTAAAAGGAAGATGTATTGCAAGCACTGATATGAAAGACAGCACTGTCAGTGCAGACACAACTGAGACAGAGAAACTTTGAGAATGGAATACAGTACTTAGAGGAAGAGGGGTGGGAGAAAGTGTAGTCAAGGTAGGTGTGGGAGTCAGTGGGCTTATAGTGATTATTGACCGATAGTCTATCTCCAGAAATGGCAACAGAGAATTCAAGGAAGGGAAGGGAAGAGTCAGAGAAGGACCATGTGAAGCAAGAGAAGGGTGAAAATTGGAAGTCAATGAATTTCTCCAAATCAGGATGAAAGCGGGAAATGGTGCCTTTACAGTCATCAATGTACCCAAAAAAGTGAGGAAGGTAGCCTGAATAGGAGTTCCCACAAAAAAGCAGACATAGCTAGGACCCATGAGGGGTCCCACTGCAACATAGAAATGAGGACAGAGAAGTCAACTAAGGGAAGAGTCGGAGGTGGACACTGAGGAGGTGGGGGAAGGGTGGAAATTGGAAGTAAAGTTGATTATATCTTCCAGTTCAGGATGAGAGCAGGAAATAACACCAATACAATTGGTGGAAAAAGAGGCAAGAGGGCACCTGAGCAGACTGGAACAAAGAACGTTCCATATAACACACAAAGGCAGGTAAAGCTAGGACTATAGTTTCCCAAAGCAATATCTTTTCTTTGGAGAAAGTCAGCAGTCAAAGGAGTAGTTGTTCAGTGTGAGAACAAGTTCAGCTAGGTGGAGAAGGGTAATAAAAGCAAAATACTGTGGATGCTGGAAATCTGAAACAAAAACAGAAAATGCTAGAAAAACTCAGCAGGTCTAACAGCAGAGCTCTGAAGAAGAGTCATACGGACTCGAAAATTTAACTCTGTCTTTCTCACCACAGATGCTGTTAGACCTGCTGAGTTTTTCCAGCATTTTCTGTTTTTGTTGGAGGAGGGTGATGGTGGGTGGGAACTGGTTGGGGCTCCATTCAAGGAAGCAGAGAGCCCTCAGGCTGTCCTAGTGGGAGATAGAGGTATAGTGGGGTTGGATGACCATTGTAAAAAGAACATGGCATGGACCAGGGAACTTTTAAAGTAGCTAACAATGTGAAAAAGTCACAGATGTTAAGTAGGAAGAAGCCAGACAATGAGCAGAAAAAATGAGTCAAGATAGGAGGAAATCACTTCTGTGGGGCAGGACAACTTGAATCCATGGGTCTATCAGGGCTGTCCTGTTTAAGGATCTTGGGAAAGTGGTAGAAGCAGGCTATATGGGGTTGGGGGAGTAAGAGGTGGATGTCTTTGAGAGATCTCCAGAGGAGATTAAGTCAATGACAGTTTTGGAAATATTGATATTCAATGGTGGGGGTCATGGCCCAGGCAGAAACACATGTCCTACCTCCCTTTTGTTCTTCCCCTCCCTTTTTTTCCCTGCCTCTGTACTTGCTTAAAACTTGTTACATCTCTAACTTTTTCCAGTTCTGACAAAAGGTCATTGACCTGAAATGTTAACTCTCTCCACAGATGCTTCCCAGCCTACTCAGTATTTTCTGCATTCTCTGTTTTCATTTCAGATTTCCAGCATCTTGAGTATTTTGTTATTTTATTTGCATTTATATTTTGCTTTTAATATAGAACAGTATCCTCAGATGCTTCACAGTGGCTTAAGAAAAATGAAATGGACATTGAGACAAAAAAGGATATGTTAGGAGTGGTGGCTAAGAGCTCAGTTTTAAGGAGAGGAAGTTGGGGGGGTTTCAGGCAGCAAATTCAAGAGTGTGAACAAAGGCAGCTGATGGTTAGGCTACCAGTGTTGGAACCAAGGCAACGAGGATGTACACGAGACTGGAGTTAGGAATGGAGAGTTTAGGTGGAGGTTATAACATTGGAGGAGGTACGGAGCAGGATAACTTGAACATTAAGAAAATACTTCTAAGTTTGAGGTATGTTAAGGAACTAGGAACAAGTGGGTAAGCTGAAGTGTGCATTTATGGAGTTCAGTGAAAATAGAGTTAATTGGTAAGCAGAATGAGATATGGAACTGAAGTTTAGGGAAGCCAGACAGCAGAACATTGGAAGAGTCACATCTTCAAGCGACAAAGGCGCGAATGAAGATTTCTGTAGATAGGCTATGTAGGGTTGATGTAGGCACGGTTACAGAGCGGGAAGTACAAGGTAGTTGTGATGAGGAGGATATAGGATCAGAAGGTCAGTTTAGACTCAACAGGATGCCAGGTTTGGGAATAGTTTGGTTCAGCCTTAGACAGTGGCTGGAGAGTCTGGAGTTGGAGGAGGGCTTATGGTGATCCGAAGTCAAGCATTTAGGTCTTCCGAGTGTTTCGGCTGGATGTTGGACAAGCAGTCTCAGATCATAGAGATTGAGAACAATGGTGGAAATGAGAACTGGGTATTATCCATGCATATGTGGAAGCTTGACCCAAGTTTGCATTTGAGGTCACCAAGCCAGAGCATACAGATGATGAAAAGGAGTGGGGGGTGCGGTCACGGAGTCACAATATGAGGGTGGAAAGCGAAGAATTAGAAGAGTTCAACTGTTTGATATCGGATAAGGCTTTAGTTCTAACTGGACAGGGAACAGTGGTACATAGCAAGGGTATTTCCTCTCAGCTGATCTACAGAGAAGCAGAATTAGAGGATGAGAGCATGGTTGACTGTGTCAAAGTTTGTGAAAATTATGGTGAATTTCTAGTTCATGGTTCACGTCAATATTTTAAGAGGTAATGTTTAGATCTGGGAAGATTATTAATGTGAAGGTAAAGTAACTAAAATGCTGGGCTTTAGAGATTGCCAGAACACCTAAAAGAAAATAGCAGTTCAGGAGGTTACCCATGTTTGTTTAATAGAGTCAGAATAGAAAGAACAGGGCCATAAAACAGCAGGTTGGCTTACTTAGCTGCAGAACTGGAGACGTGATGTCGACACTGCTTGCAAAGAAGTGCAGTACAGATGGGTATTTTGTTTTGGGAGTTAGAGCTAAATTCGTTTAAAAGCATTCATTGAATCCTGAAAGGCTACATCGTAATGGAAATAGGTGGAACTTAAGACTCTCGGGTTTCAATTTTTCTGTGCGTTTGTTGGGAGAAGGGGTTAGCTGCAGTTTGGATCTTGTGGTTTGCAGCTCACAGAGAAGCACTGGGAGCTGTTCAGCGTAGTTAGGGACCAGGAGAAGACCTGGAGAGCTGAGGTGGTGGAAGGTTGCTGGCTCTGTGCTGAAGACAGTTAGGGCTCAGAGAAGCCCTGGGAGCCATGTACAGCTCGGTGCAGCTGGGAGACTGGAGTTCAGAGAAACACAGGGACCGTACCAGCTTAGTGAAGTTTACAACCTGCAAAAGAGTTGGAAGTATGCCAGTAATTAGAAGCGGGAGTGCAGCTTTATGAATCTTGTGGAGTGCAGTCTCAGGAGAAGAGATTAAACCATCTGGAGGTAAGCAGTCATTGAGGTAGCCCGATTCAGAGTGGCTTTGGAGGGACTTCAGAGGCTAGATCTTTGAAAGTGAAGAGCTGAAATCCCTCATGAGAGAGAGAGCTTTAATGAGATTTTGTTACTCTGATTGATCACAGATATTTGGGTGGGTTTCTGAGAAATCCATGGGTCTTAGTCGCATATGCCATTTAATGTGCAGTGTCCGACCACAGCATGCCTGTTAAATAATATTTACCACATGTCAATTCTGAATGTTGCTGTATAAGATAGAATTTGTAGATTGTTTTCCTTTCTGACTTTGTATAGTAAAGTTTATTTTGTTTGTTTAAAACCATGAAATCTTCTGGCTTTACTCCCCTAACGGGTAACAGGGATTTCAAACTTTGTCTACTCTAAGCAAAATGTTACTGGCCCCTAACCAGATCATAACAAGATGTAAAAAAGGATTACGCGGAATAATGCACCACAGTCACAATCAAAGAATGTAATTCATGATTATGCTTAGAATCATTTCAGTTGTGCAGGGGTTCACAACAGTAGGAATGACAAATGACCTGCTGGCTCCTTCAATTATGCTGTGCAATGGAAGGTTGAGATGACTGTGTGATGGTATAAATTTAAACATTCACATATTTTCACTGGACTTTCAGTCAATCGTTAGTATCAATATAGAGATTGAAGTGATTTCCAATCACTTATTTCACGCCTGTTTTAAAAGAATTATTATAAAAATCACACATCAACAAAGAGATATGTACCATGGGTATAGTTGCTGCTCTCTGATTCTTTTATATTTACAAACAAAAGTAAATGAAATCAGATTTGCAGACCCTGCTTGTCCGATGCAGAATGGTTGTGCTTGGTAAAAGTTTCAAAAGAATGAAATGCCAAGCACTTACTTCAAATGTAACTGTTCATAAAAGGTGTAAACAAATGTACAGTTGCTTGGTAGTACATAACTTGAATGCTGTTGAGAAAAGAGACTTAGTAGCAAAGCTTTTCATCTTGCATTCATCAGGACAGATGGAAAAATATCAAATTTCAAACAAACAATCACAACAATTTATACCACAGGAGAAAAAGGGTGCTTATTTATTGCCAAGTCGACTCTGATTGGCCGAAGTGTTCCCATGGAGAAAGCAATGGGAACTATAGGGTCCCCAAGCTAGCCATGGAATACCCTCTAGGTCCGGTGCTCACTAACATTTTTGTCGGTTTCCACAAGAAGTACGTTTTTGAAGGAATGAGCCCTAACCTCCTACCCTGTGCATATTTCCGATACGTATGCAATCTTTGAATCTGCAGCTGCATGTAAACACCTCTTTACGCACCTTAATACACTCCATCCCATGCTCAAATTCACTTTTGAGACGGAGCAGTCTAACTTGCTCATTTTCCTCAACATGCTAGTTGAGAAATCCACTAATAGGTTCTCCACTATTGTGTACTTACCTTCACCAGTCAATATACACATTGGGATTCATATAGTTCCACGCACTATAAGATTGGCCTCATCAGCAATCTTGTAAAATAGCTATAAACTAGCTATTTGCTCACCTTGTAAACTGGAGGCATAAATAGAGTACGTCAAAGCTATCCTGTGGGGCAATGACTATCCTGATCAGATCATTGTTCGTGTGTATTGAGCAAATGCAAATGCAAATATCAGCAAACCTGCAAATGGGCTAAATTCTACCACTTTCAGACCTGAAAAGTGCCTGGCATACGTCAAATTATCCTGGAAAGGCAAAGTATCTTAAAAATTTGAACAACAGGTTAAGCAAGCTATTTCATGCTGCTACTATACACTTGCTGAACAATCCTGAGTGTGCTAATAGCTGCACTAATAATCAATTTAAGATAATTAGTCGAGCTCATAACGTGGCTCATTTACACTTGCTAGTTTATTTATGCTTACATTCATACGCAGTGACCAGTTCTCTGTAAACAAAATAATATGTTGAAGCCTTGCCCTTTTTTGAATTACCTGGGAGTTGAGGAGCCTATAGTTCCCCATTGCTTCCTCTATGGCAACTCCTTAGTTAATCAGAGTTGACCTGCCAGTCGATCAGCACCCTTTTTTCCTTTAGTATAAATTATACAAGTTGTCATCGTTTGAAATTTGGCATTCTTGTGTTTATCCTGATGAGTGCAAGATGAAAAGCTTCAGCAATACGTCTCTCTTTTCAGCAATAAACAAACTTAGTGGACTCCTTGCTAGACATATGGCAAAAGGGGACTGCAGCTCGAGTAGAACAGATGGTCGAAAATATGGAACAGACTTATGTCAAATCTATTTATCGTTGTGATTGTTTTGAATTAAGTATTGACACATACAGTAATGACTGACAACATAGTAATTTAAGTGATAACACTTCAAGGGGGAATGACCCCCCTGTGAAAATGTCAAGATTTACTGTAAGCTATAAAGTAGTTTACTTACCTGAAAGCCTCATAAAAAACTTACCAGTTGCACAAGGAATGTTTTTGCAGTTAATCCAGGTACAAATTAATGATAGATGCAGTTGTAAGATTGATATTTTGCCTCTACTTTAAGAATACAATGGTCACCTTGTTATTTGAAATTTTCTCCTTTGTTTATCCTAAATTCCAAATAGACAAACTACATATACTGTGTCATTTTTGCATCCTCACTGTATTTCAATCAAAGGCATTTTTAAAAATGGTGCTACGGCTTTGAGAAAGTAGGGCTCCAGGAGAGACCAGTAACATCAAAGCACTGCTCACTTGTTTTTGGTTTACCCACATGCCATCCCTTTTGGAGGCCAGTGGGAAAGAGGGACACATTCCCTGGACACCCAGTCCATGTTTTAAGGGCTCACAAAGAGTCAAGTCTTGGGTGCTATTTCCTTTATATTACACTGTACCCTGTGTAGTGGAAGGTCTGCATGTGTGCCTTAGCAGACAAACCAATCAATATGAGAGAATCATAAGATTGTGTACCGTCTGCTTGTCTAACTCATTCTTTTCAGGGCTTCAAAGCCAAGGAGAACTATAAAGGGTTCTGAACCCATTCATTGCCTAAATCTACTTCTCGATTTATCTTTTTCCCTCTCCTATTTGTTTCAATTTTGATGATATCCTACCTTATCCACCATTGCTCCTCACCAAGGCTCCTTGATAAAATGCCCACCTTTAAGATATTTTGGGTGGAGTGCACAAATATTTCAAGGATATATTGTATCCATTTTAATCAACCACAAGCAAAATTGAAGGATGGGCAAATTAACTTTTGCCAATAATAAATAGTTCATTGAGCACATTAAAGTTGAGGTAATGTTAAGTTATGTATGCTTTTGTTCATTTCAGTGAATGCTGGATAGTCTTGCAAACAACTTTAAAGAAGCAGGGATGAAAGGTGTGTCTGGTAAGTGATAATTTACAAATAGAGCACATGCAAGTTAAAGCTATTGCATTTTCAATCTCACTGTGTCTCCCACCAACTCAAGATGGCCAAGCATGATGACTGCCGATACCTGTCTGCACATATGTGCTTGTCCGAGCATTCACAGAAAACCAATGACGTCATTGACTTCCTAGTGACAGGCCCGGGTTACGGCGCGAGGCTTCAGAGCGGGAGATTCAGAAACTGTAGGGAGGTTGCACCCTAACTGCCTGCCCGCTGCAGGGCTCAGAAGCTGGGCGAACAGCACCAGCAACTGAATAAGATCCAGCCGGAAGAAGCCCTGGAGCTCCAAAGGTAGCATTTGGAGGTTGTAATTCAGAATTGTGACCGTCACCAGGTGGATCATAAGCCCCCCCGCCCTCCTAATCCCGACCCCTGGCCCCATTCCTCCCCTCTGCCCCACCGACTTGAAGGTGAGGCTTTTTAATCACTGTTTTTAATAGCTGTTTGATAAGCTTCTCTGCTCCTGGCTGCTGCCTATTCCATCGCTCACAGTGACATTACAGAGTAAAACCGTACAACTATGCATGTGCGGCTTTGGCAGCAAAAGTCTGAAGTCTTATTGAAAATAAATACAGTGTAAATCTTCATATTGAAGCAATGGATTCCAAACGATTATACTGGATGCTAAATCTACCCTAAAACCTCCAATTAATTAACACTTGTACAAACCATCTCACAGTGTAGCTCCAGGTTCAGATCCCCCTTGTTTGTGTGGAGTCGGACATATCCCTTCTTTTTGACGTAGCCATAACGAACCTGGTCATCATCAATGGCAGCTGTGAAGGAAAGTTGAGAACATAACAGGATCTTCAAAAATGGGTATGAGAAGTCTCAGTGATAAGCAGTTCAGACTTTACCACAATCATCAACTTCACAATAAGGGACTAGAAACTAAAACATAAAAGGTCAATGATTTTACATCCAGCTGAGCAAGGTGAAAAAACTAACCTTCAACATTTAAAAAGTACATATTGGGGAATCATTTTGATGTTGTTTGGGTATGTCTTAAAAGCATTTTACCACTGTTTATGTAATGTGTTTCCAGTTCTTCATGGGCAACATTTTTTCGGTAATTGTATCACAGGTTCAATACTTTTGCTATTCACTTTATAGTTTTCCCCAATTAATGTTATAGAATCAAAAAATATACAACACAGAAAGATGTCATTTGGTCCATTGTGTCAATGAAATAGCTTTCAAATGATTCTAACTCTCTTGCTCTTTCCACATAGCACAGCAAATATTCCTTTTCCAGTGTTTATCCAATTCTCTTTTGAAAGTTATTATTGAAGCGGTTTCCACCACCCTTTCAGGCAGTGCACTCCAGATCACAATTCCTCTCATCTTGCTGGTCTACTCCCCTCCTTCTGAAAAGGATGACTCTTACTGGAGTATGGTTGATTAGCACCAGCTGCTCTCTTCTAGTTTGTTCAACTAGCTGTTAGCCATACGCAAGCTCTGAAAGGCATGTTTACCAATCTCTTCAACTGTGGAGGGAATCATGGTCATTCTGATTCCTGTCCTACCCAGCATTCACACACTTGAATTTTCAAGAAGGAATGGGTCACAGAATAGTGGTCATGGGTGAAACCCCTAACTTGGACACAAATACCAATTATAGTGTTCCTGTGATCGTCTCAATTAAGATAAGTTATCTTAGCACAATGTGCAATCGAACAGTTGTAGGTCTGAATGGGTCACCTACTCACTTAATAGAATTTAATATCTTTTCATCCAAGGCTAAACAAATGCTGTTGTCAGATGCTTTAGTATTGGGTGGAATTTCCATTTAATTGGGGCTCAAATTTCTGGAATAGAAATCTGTTCTCTTGACATTCAGGGTGAAATGCTTCGAATACTGTAACTGTAGCAGTCTATTTTAACTGATATCACGCCCAGAATGACTTAACCCTTTGTGCTAACTTTCATGGCGAGCTGCCTCATACAGAGATTGGAGCTTTAGCTTGGGTAAAAACAGACTGGTGCTATAACACAGTTTTCTAGGCTTTTATATTATGTGGGGATATTAGGGACTTTGTGTGCCAAGCCTAGCTGCAATGTGATGATGACATTTTCATGTGCATGTATTGTGTCTGATTACTTTCAGATCAATCAAGCCAGATTTTCCTCCTGTGTACAGAGGATGCTTAATGAACAAGAATGAATTGTAATGGTTAATATACTTTGCCCTGTGTGCCTTCTGATATAATGTCTTCAGGCCGTTATTTATTAATTCAAGTGCAAATTAGATTTACTTTAACAAATAATATCTTGGGATACATTCTTTGAGACATGGCATATGCCAAGTGTAACACATTTGGGTGGAGAAGACAACTTTGAATCTATGGTTCCCAGAGCATTCCATCACTGGGGTTTCCTCAAGCCATATCTGGCCCTGTTACAAAGGATATAAATTTGAATTTTGAGGCATTGGGGAAATGGGAACCAATACAGGTAAGCAAGACAGGGATGACTGATGGCAAGTGGGTCTTCGTGTGTGATACATTATGGGTAGTAGAGTTCTGGATAAGTTAAACTACCAATAGTAGTCAATGCTGCAGACAAATTTTACATTGTTTTGCCAAGAAGAGGGCAACAGGCAGAGAAAGAATGATACGAGGAAAAGCATGGAAGGAAGGGGGAAGAGAACCAGAGAAAAGAGAAGGGACATGAGAGCTACAAAGCAGGAATATGTGACATGTAAATAGGCAACAGGGAAGAGGAAAAGCATGTGTTTTTTTTAATGTGTGCATTAGAACTAGTCAGAGAGTGGCCAGGAAGATTAAGTAGGCATAATCGGAAAATTAGAATTCAGACATATAGGAGTAAAATCAGAAGGCACTTTTTCACATAAATGGTAGTGGAAATCTGGAAGTGTTTTCCCATTAAATAATATTGATGTTGATCAGTTGATGTTGAGACAAAGGAGAGGGAAAGAGAATGAGGGTGAAAGACAGAGAGAAAGATACACAGGAGGGAAAGAAAAGGGGTGCACGGGGGAAGAAAGAGAAAAATGGTGTGAGAGAGGTGTGTATATGAGGGAGAGAAGTACTGTGTACAAAAAAAGGTATGGGGAAGAGCAGGGGAGTGATTGAGGGGAAGGAACAGCAAGAGACAGCATCTTCTATTTTTCCCTTCTTGTCAATGTCACTATTTTTCCTCCATAATGACAAAGACTTTGAGATATTCTTCTGTACAAGGTGTACTAAGGAAAGCAAATAGATACATGGAGTGGAGAATCAAGGAGGCGGCTTAGTCACAACACAGGATAGGATCATAGGGTGCTATGGATGCTTATTTCTCAGCTCCAAGAGCACGAAGTCCTAATTAGTCTTAGCTATTATCAATTATTTTCTTATTGCTTGCAGCATCTATAACTGAACACTCTGGGAATCAATTTGCCTTTTGCTTGTCTCATACATGGACATCTTGCACCTCAAACTGAGCTGTCCCAAATTATTGGTAACTGGTTGGAAGGTTGGAGGCACAGAGTAAGGGTAAAGGGAATGTTCTCTGATTGCTGGGATGTAACAATTAGTGCTGTCTGGGATCTGTACTGCAGCCACAGCTTTTCAGCTGCATATAAAAAAAAACGACTTGTATGAAGGAACAGGGAGCAATATATCTAAGTTTGCAGATGACACTAAGTTGAGACATAATAAACAGTGTAGATGGGAACAGTGAGATTTAAAGGGATGTAGACAGGCTTGGTGAGTGGGCAATACTATGACAGTGTGAGGTCATCAACTTTAAGTTCAAGACAGACAAGTAGGAATATTTTCTTAATGATGGAAGACTAGGAGCAATGGGGAAGGAATTTAGCTGCTCGTGCACACAAATTAGTAAAAGTTAGAGCAACGATTATCAAGAAATATGGAGCAAAGATGCTAAGAGGAATTGTGGTACAAAGCAGCCATTATCTAATAAAATGGTGGGGGTATAGGCTTGAGAAGCTGAATAGCCAACTGTGCCGATGTTCTGGGACCTGTCCTCAGAATGCATATCTAAGAAGTGAGCCTGCTGCTATCTGCAACACAGATAACTTGTTATATAATCTAGAGCTACATTTGGATTAGATTTGAATTTCTACCTCTTGAAGCACAAAATATGTTCTGCGATGCACAAGTGTATAAATCTAACTGAAGGATCAAAAATGGGTCTTTGAAGTAGAGCCTTCAGTAAGGTTCTCATTCATCACAGGCTATATAAACTG
This sequence comes from Cetorhinus maximus, assembly GCF_964194155.1. Lineage (NCBI taxonomy): Eukaryota > Metazoa > Chordata > Chondrichthyes > Lamniformes > Cetorhinidae > Cetorhinus > Cetorhinus maximus. The sequence continues at coordinate 73,656,672 of NC_135890.1, forward strand.
ACAGGCTGGGCCCTGTATCAACCCTGGATGTGAGGTTCCACTTCAAACAACATCCTCCTCTTTGATGAGACTGATTGGCAGCGAGCAGGGGAGGATATGGAAGAGTGGGAGAGGATGTGGTGGGAGTGTCAGGGGGGAGGGGTTAGGATTGTGCATACAGAAAGGGAAAACCTTTTCTATAAAGCTGCTTTGGATTAATGGGTAATGACCAACGAATAATGTTTCCTACCTTTCAATCCTCAGAAGGACTATAGATTTGAAGATGTCCCTTAGCTACAGAATGAAGTTCTTTTCTGGAATTAGTAGCATGAAATAGGATCTATCCTTTGCCTTCAACTACTTAAGGAAAAAGATAAAGTTGTTCTGCTTCTGCATCTGATTAGCTCAGTAAAGGAGAAAGCACATTCAACAACAGCAACATGTGGGGGCTTGCTGTAAATGCTCAAAGTGCAGCAGTAATTTGTCACTGGTGGTTATTTAGCCGATAGGTGTAGACGAATAGATGTGGTTTTATTATTTTACTTAATGCATGGATGGAAATCAAACATAATAATTGTCATTCTCTACATCTCTGCAGTTTGTTAAAGCTTCAAAGGAACAAAAGTTCCAAGTCAGGGTCATCAAAAAAAAAACGATATATATTGTGAATTTAAGGCTTACAGGATCTGCTCAATACTATAAATCAGAACAGCACCTGAACCCACCGGATCATATCATAAATCAAAATATCTTTTCAAACCCACCAGAACATATGGTACATTGGAATCACCCTCCTAACTCCATGGAATATACGGTAAATCAAAATGTTACTCCTAATGCTTTGCCAAAGAAGGCGACAATGAGGCCCCATGCAGAATTTCACAAAAAAATGCATGGAGGGGGTGGTTTAATCACAATGACAAACTTCACTAAAATAATGGAAGCAGTATAATAGGGTGCCCAGAGAACTTTATTTTTCAGTTCAGAGACCTCCAAGCCCTAATTAGTTCTTGATACTTGCAGTGCCTATGACTAAATGTCCAGGAAATCAATTTCTCTTTGTTGTTCCAGTGACCTACAATTAAGTCATTTTCCCATCTACATAGTCGGCAAAATATATTCTGACTTTTTGCTCCCTTTTAATTTGTTTCGCCTCCCTTCTTTAACTCCCCTGCCCCTACCCTGTACTCCTTTGAACCATTCCTGAGCTAAGAGGATTCCATAGAGCATCTTCCCAGGATTCCAGAGGCAGCTGTAAACTATACGGACAAGGTTAGGGTGACCTGCTTAAGGATTATGTCTGACAGGCAATCAGGCCTGACCTGAATATACCCTTCTGATGGCAAGCACAGGAACCTGCCATGAAAGATTAGAGGCAAGTGCCCATGCCTTACTCCTTAGTGACACAGCTCACTCGATATCAGACCATTAAATTATCACTAATACATTTATTGAATGCTTTTCACAAAAAGAACATTATATTCAGCAAGAGTAAGTAGGTAAGGAAAATTTTCTGGACAGCTATGCATTATTATTTGATAAGATAACAAATACAGCATTATACATCAATAGTGCACTATCAGTTTGCTAATTGGAGGGGAAACAGGGAAAGGAAAATACTAAGAAAAAGCAGCACAGAGCCATCTGGGCCAACAGGCATCACAGGAAATGAAAACAGTGGACATTATGCAGTCACCTCACCTGTAAGAGAAGGAAGGTATCTATAATGAGCAATATGTAATTCTACTGAAGGAGCAATTTGGTGGAAGGGAATTCAGCTACAGGCAGTAAGTTGCCCTGTCAGAAAGGGCTAATACCAGGAAAGAAAAGGTGGCGTTGTTCTTGTGCCAGGAAATCCCACTTACACAATAATAAGATTTTTTAGTTATTCTCGCATTACGGGCGCTGTCAGCATTTAGTTGGCTTCCAAGGAAGGGTGGACGGTCTTCTCATTGAACTGCTGCAATGTATATGGTGATGGTGCTCCCAGAGTCTACTTCTATTTTGAGTTACAATGCTGATCCTATTGCATGATTTTCAACTATGCTCTTTGTTATTTCTTTCAACAATTTAATTAGCTGCATAGAATCATAGACATTTACGGCACAAAGGAAGGCCATTTGACCCATGGTGACTTTGCTGGTCGAAGAATGTCTATCCAGCCTAAACCAATTTTGACCTCTCTGCTAAGGGAAATAGAGTGGATAGGAGGGACCTATCTAGACCTCTAACAATTTTTATACACCTCAAATAAATCTCTCATCAGCCTCCCCTGCCCTAAAGGAAACAACTGCAGCTTATCCAATCTTTCTTTTTGGCTAAAATTCTCCAGTCCTGGCAACATTCTCTATCTCCTCTCTGCTGCGATCACATCCTTCCTGTAATACAACGATCAAACCAGTGGGCAGTCCTCTAGCTGTGGCCTAATTAGCATTCTAAACAGTTCTGGAATAACTTTATTACACTTACCTTGGCTAACAAAAGTATCCTGTATGCCTTCTTAATTATCTTATCTACCTGTCTTGCTAACTTCAGGGCCTGTGGACATGCACTCTAAGATCCCTTTGTTCCTCTACACTCCTCCCATTCATTGTGTATACTCTTGGCTTGTTTGCCCTCACCAAATGTATAACCTCATGCTTCTGTGAATCAAATCCCATTTGCCACTTTCTGCTCACTTGAATAGTCCGTTGATGTCTTCCTACAGTCTACAACCTTCTTCCTCTCAACCACATGACCAATTTTTGTATCATCTGCAAACTTTTTAATCTACCTCTTCTGAATCATTGATATATATCATGAAAAACAAACTATAGCAAGCCATTTTCTAATGCAAAGAGATAAAAATAATTTGAATTCTAAAAGCACCATATCATGGTCTCAGGGCATTCCAAAGTGGGATTGCAACAAATAGATTACTTGAGTATTGCTGAAAATATACATTTTGATGAAGCTTTTCATCTTGCACTCATCAGGACAATCACAAGAATACCAGTGTCAGGGTAGCAACAACTTTATACTGTATGAGAAGAGAATGCTGATTGGTTGGCAAGTGGACTCTGATTGATAGAGGTGTTGCCATGGAAAATGCACCAGTTAATGGTGACTGACATTTAACTGCCAAGCATTGTTTGAAATTTAAACCAGGCAGCTTGGCTCTGATAGGTCAAGGCATTTTGTTTATTCGTTCATGGGGTGTGGGTGTGAGCATTTATTGCCCATCCATAACTGCCCTTGTTCAGAGGGCATTTAAGAGTCAACCACATGTAGGCCAGACCAGGTAAGGACGGCAGATTTCCTTCCCTAAAGGACATTAGTGAACCAGATGGGTTTTTACGATAATTGGCAATGGTTTCGTGGTCATCATCAAACTTTTAATTCCAGATTTTTATTGGATTCAAATTTCACCATCTGCCGTGGTAGGATTCAAGCCCATGTCCCCAGAGCATTATCCTGGGTCTCTGAATGACTAGTCCAGTGACAATACCACTACACTACCACCTCCCACTGAGGAATGAACCAACAAATGGGCGATCACTCATTTTGTTTAGCTGAAACAGGCACAATATGTGTACATATTCTTTCTGTCTGCAAGGAACAGGGCCCTATGTATTAATATGTGTAGTTTCCAGCACACGCAATGCACCACACCGCGAGCCTGACTAATAATCTTAAATTGGTTGTCAGCGTAATTTTTAGCACACCAAGGATTATTTAGCAAATGTTGTCTAATCACGAAATCACATCTAATGTTGGACACTGTTTTGAGCTTTGCAAGCAAGGGCTGATTGGGTACAGTCTGTATCTTGCCCGTTGCAAATGCAGGAAGAGACATGCTGTTTGATCAGAGTCCACTTGCCAACCACTCAGCACTCTCTTCTCATACAGTATAAAGTTGTTACTTTCCCTGAAACTGGTATTCTTGCGATTGTCCTGATGAGTTCAAGACGAAAAGCTTTGACAAAATGTCTTTCAGCAATACTCAATTTCTACACTACCAAATAGATTACCTTTGAAGTGCAGTCATTGTGTTGCAGGCAAACACAACAGTTTGTACATAGCAAGCTCCACAAACAGGAAATAAATGAGCAGATAATTTGCTTTTAGTGTTTTTGGTTGAGGGCACAATGATTGCAATTACATTATTATTGACCATTGCCAAGTGTTTTTTTTAAAACATTCTGAGCAAGCAGATTGGTGCTGAGTTAAATATCTCATACAAAAGATGACATTTACAACAACATAGCATTCCAACTGAAGTCTCTAATGGGATTTGAACCCTCAATGATGAGAGTGAAAAAGCTGCTGCAACTCAGTCAATTGAAAATTTCGAAACACAGATTGATAGATTTTTGTTCGGTAAGAATATTATGGGATATGGAACCAATAAAGATAAATGGGGTTATGATACAGATTATCCATGATCTAACTGAATGGCGAAACAGGGGTTGAATGGCCTCTTCTTGTTTCTATGTTCACTACCAAGTCAAGTTTACACATACAGGACCCACAGGGTTACTGTATTTCTGGATTCTTCTGTTTTGGCTGACTTTGTAACACATTTCTGTTGCAGTATAATATATTAATAATTTTCTGCTACAATAGTGGAGCTTTCTTTGGGGCAGTTAATGCAGTCTTTCAGAGGGTAGACCAGGAGCTCCCTGGTTGTCAAAAACTGCACGTGGCTTCCCCCAAACAGAAAAGTATGAAACCACTGAATCATACTCCAAATAACCACAAATTATATTGGCCCACTTTTGTCTAACTCCATATCATTATACCTTATCATTATTTTTCAGACTGTGTCCTCAATTTTACAGACAAACTTAAAAAATGTTATGACTGTTTTAAGAGCTTTAATCTCAAAAGACTATTATAGTAGCAATATCAACACAAAATTCAATTAACTTTGATTTTGCACAGTTTTGCTGTGGGCGATTCATGAGGTTAAAAAGGCTGGGAGAGAGATTGTTGTCTCCTTTCTCTTTTATCTTTGCAGGTTGCATACTAAAGTAACAAGGCAAAATTAATAAACGTAAAATCGCCATGCTTGCAGTACTGTTCCAGTTTGTTGATTATTCTTCTGTATTTTCCCAATATAAACCTCAAAATCTAACAATCATTTACTGAGCTGGAAAGGACCACATTTTTAGAGTACTGATAATCAACATTCTCAATTTAAATCTTCAGATATGGACAGGCAGAGGTGCACATGACCTCTGAGTTCTGTGTGCTAATTAAACAGCGCAATCTGTTTTTAATTAGATAAGCAGCAAGAAAGTGGTGAGTAGCTTCCAACTTTGATACTCCTAACTAAAAGAGATTTGAACCCATTATTTAGAGTAACTGCTGTAACTAATCCAATTACCTGCTTCATGTGTAGTTTCTGGCATCATTGCTGTAGACGTAAAAGAAGCAGAGACTTTCCCCGTAGAGTAATGTGCCTGTGGGAAGGAGAAACAATGATTCTATTAAGTCCATTCTTTTCCCAAAATGTGATATTGAGATATGAGGATGTACGTAAGAACATAACAGGGGCAGGAGTTAAGCCATTTGACCCTGCTTTGTCATTCAAGAAGATCATGGCTGACATTCTACATCAACTCCACCTTACCACCCAATCCTCATGTCCCTTAATTCCTTCAGTACTCAAAAATCCATTGACCTCCATCCTGAATATCCTCAATGACTGAGCTCCACAGCTCTCTGGGTAGGAGAATTCCAAAGATTTGCAACCTTATGAGTGAAGAATTTTCTCATCTCAGTTATAAATGGCCAAACCCTTATTCTGAGATTGTGACCCTAGTTCTAGACTCCGAAGTCAGGGGAGACATGCTCTTGTCATTATCCTGTCAGCCCTTTCAAGAAATGTATATGTTTCAAGGGAATACAGGATAAGCCTACTCAATTTCTCCAAGCGGCAATCCTCCGAACCCAAGAATCAGTCCTGTGCACTAGAGAAACAGTAAGGGCCAACTTGGATCTTGGAACATTTTAAAATGCGGCTGCAAGTAGAATTTTTAAAATGCTTATAGATTAAATTGCGATTTATTTCTTGAAAACGGTATAATGGCACAAAAACAATTATTTAAAAAATGAACACGTTAGTAACTGTACACAGATGCCAAGTGTGATCTACATTGAACACACTCTTCTTTATACACTCCATCCTGGTTTTCTGACTGATATTGTTTATGACAGTTTATTTAACTTTCAAAGATTGATAATTTTTATATTGACATTAATTACTTATATTCTCTCTATGTAATTAATTATTATACAGCTATCCCTCGTTTAGCACTCCTAATGTGTTCCTAAAAAACAGCATGCAAAGTGAAAATGTGCTAAATGAAAATCACTGGCCCATAAGAAACTATGTAATAAGGATGGGTTACGTTCCTGGCTTGTAATTTTTAGATTAAAAACCTAGTGGCTGCTATGAAACTAACTGGCTAAAAAATCCTCTTACTAACCCTTAATAGCTTACTAACTCTTTCAATTTGACCTCCCGCTCACCGTTTTTCCCCACTTGCTGCTCTTCTCCCTTGTCGTTTCCCTCCCCGACCCTCCTGCTTGCAGCCTACCTCCTGCTCGCTACCTCCCTCCCCAATCCTCCCACTTACAGCCTATCTCCTGCTTGTTGATCCTCCTTCTTGCTCACCACTTCCTTCTTGTGAATGCCCGCTGTGAAAAGGGCTCAGGAGAGCAGTGGCAAGACGGTGGGTCGGAGAGGGAAGCGGCGAGTGGGAGGATCGGCGAGCGGGCTGCAAGAACGACAAGTGTGGGCCGCATAGTAAATACTGCTGATCTAGTGAACCTTTGTTATACCCCCGCTAAGGTTAAGTATATTCTTCCTTAGATAATGGAACCAAAAATGTAAACAGTACTCCAGGTGCAACCTCACTCAAATTCTAAATAATTGTAGTGAGACTTCTTTACTCTTGCACTCCAATCCCTTTGTAATAAATACTATCATATTGTTTGCCTTCCTACTTGCTTTCTGTGCCTGCATGTTAGCTTTCTGTGACTTGTATACAAGAACACCCAAGTCCCTCTGAATATCAATATTTACCAGTTTTTTCCATTTACAAAATATTCTGCTTTTCTACTTTCCTAACAAAGTGAAGAACTTCACACTTCTCCACGTTATATTCCATCTGCCATGTTCTTGACCACTTTTGCAGCCTCTTTGCATCCTCCTCATATCTCACTTTCCCATCTAACTTTGTATCATCAGCAAACTTGGATATATTACACTCAACCCCCTCCTCTAAGTCACTGATATAGATTGCATATCACTAAGGCCCCCACACTGACTTTTGTGATAGGCCACTAGTTACAGCCAGCCCAGCCGACAATGACCTGTTTATTCCTACTCTTTGTTTTCTGTCCATTAACCTCATTAACCTCAACCAGAATGTATTATCCCTAATTCCACGAGCTCTAATTTTGTGCAATAATCTCCTGTGTGGCACCTTGGTGAATTGAAAATGATCTCATGCTGCTCTCTTGGCTTGTTTCCTAGTAACTAAAACAATCACACAGAATACACAACATCGAGACAAAACAGTAGTTTTGGGGATACCATGCTGACAGATTATGTTGAGATAAACACCTATTCACTCAGTACATTGGAACGGACGCAATCATTTTTATATTGCAATGGTCAAGAATAAATTCTTTGCTTTATATTTCTACAGAACAGAGCATCAATTCAGGATTTGAGGCTGATTTGACGCACAGGTCATACTGCAGATATTCATCAACATACCAATATGCTTGAAGGTGGAACTTAAACACCAGGTTTCACAGCACATCCAATTACATAAACACTCCCTGAGACATCAGCCAATTACTTTTTAAACAAAAAAACACTGGGCAGGATTTTCTGGATGATGGGGTTTCCCACCCCGCCACCCAAAGAGTCCTAGGGGATCACATCTCCTCTAATCCTGCTGCCTCGCAGCCATTTAATGATCCATGGTTATTTGCCCAAGGTCGAAACTTCAACTTCTCATCTGGGAAGGAAGTCACACCTCAGAGAATGTGGCCAGCAGCTCAGTAGTCCTAACAGCACTAGGTTCAAGCAGTAGCCACTGCTGGGACTATAGGCAGTCCCGCAGAAGAGCAGGTTAGGGATGCCAGACCAGGTAAGTCCAGGGTATCGGCGGCGCTTGGCTAGCAGGCTCCAATGAAGTGTTGAGAATTAAGTTGGGTGGGTGGGGGGAGGTTAATGACCTTGTGGAAGGCTGCCTCTGATGGACACAGGGGACCCCACAGAGGTCTCCTCCTTTGTCCAATGTCAACCCATGCAGTAAAAGCTGCTGGGCTAGACGCCTGGCACGGGCCACCACTGTCGCAGGTAACTTAGCAACAGGGCACAGTGATCATTAATTGGCCAATCAAATGCCCCAATAGGCCCAAGAGTGAGCGGGCTGCCCACTGCCTCCATTGCTCCCCGTAAAATGGGGAGACAAGTTGGATTGGGTTGGTAGGGAGCGTGCAGACCATGCGCTGCATTTTACGAGCTCCCCTCCTCCCCATCGCCGTGGGCAGGGGACTGTAAAATTTCACCCACATACTTTGCAGAGGAACCCCACCATGGAGTTAGGAGTGACATTAGCATTGAAATGCTACTCTACTCAGAGTAGAGAGATGGGCTGATTCAGAGATCTCACATGAAATGGTGCTGAGGCTGCCACTTTCCCACAAGACTCTGTACTATTGGAGTGAGGTGATTTTACTGAATTCAGTGAGCATAGCTGATGCGCATCATTTGTGTAAACTGCTTTCACTTTTTGTACTTGTAAGATGTGCTGATTGTTGGGGTTGGAAGGATGGGCAGATATCAAGAAAGCAGCAAGTTTTAAAGGCTGTTGTTCCATTTTAGGGCATCTTCTGTTTTGGCTCCATCAAATTGGCCAATCCAAGAGGGGTTAAATAGCTTTAATGCCTTAAATTTTCTTCCATAGTACAGGAAAAAATTTTCTCATCTCTAACTTTGATCGAAACTTGAAATTTAAAACTGTACCTTGTAAACCTCTTAATTGTTCTGCAATATTAAACCTTGGTTTGTGCAGCAATTAACATCGGCTGTGGTCATAACACAAGTCAGGATGTGATGGAATACTCTCCACTTGGCTGGATGTGTAAAACTCCAACAACACTCAAGAAGCTTGACACCATCCAGGACAAAGCAGCCTGCTTGATTGGTACCCCGTCCACTAACATTCACACCCTCCACCACCTGCACACAGTGGCAGCAGTTTGTACCATCTACAAGATGCACTGCAGCAACTCACCAAGCCTCCTTAGAAAACACCTTCCAAACCCATGGCCACTACATTCTAGATGAACCATCCTGACTTGTAAATATGTTGCCATTTCTTCACTGTCACTGGGTCAAAATCTTACTGTGGGTGTGCCTTCATCATATGGACTGCAGCGGTTCAAGAAGGCAACTCATCGCCACCTTCTCAAAGGCAATTAGGGATGGGCAATAAATGCCACATCCCATGAACGAATATATAAAATAAAAACTTATTTCCTGACTCCCCAAAGCCTGTTCACCATCTAAAAGGTACAAGTCAGGAGTGTGATGGAATACTCTCCGCTTGCCTGGATGAGTGCAGCTCTAATAACACTCAAGTAGCTTGACACCATTCAGGACAAAGCAGCCTGCTTGATTGGCACCCCATCCACAAACATTCACTTCCTCCACCACCAACACACAGTGGCAGCAGTGTGTAACATTTACAAGATGCACTGCAGCAAATCACCTAGGCTCCTTAGACAGCACCTTCCAGGCCCACGATCTCTACCACCTAGAAAGACAAAGGCAGCAGATGCATTGGAACACCACCACCTGCAATTTCTCCTCCAAGCCACACACCATCTTGACTTGGAAATATATTGCTGTACCTTCGCTGTTATTGGGTCAAAATCCTGGAACTCCCTTCCAATCAGCAGTTCAAATCCCATGAGCGAATAAATTTTTAAAACACATAGGTCCATATTTATAATGGAAGCTGTCTATGTAAAATTTTCGTGCAGTAATTACAGATTCTCTACCAATCGAGACACTTGGCACCTCCAGTGGGTGGGAGTGTTCAATTATAGCTTGGTCAAGGCAGTTTGTCACAAATGTGGACACAGTAGCTTATAGTGCAAAAAGTTGATTTAAAAAATCTTGTAACTACATGCATATCTTAATATGTTAGAAAGAGAGAAGAATTGTGAGGGGGTGAGTGAAAGGCTCATTCCTGTGCCAGGATCAGGCTCTCATGGTGATTTGTAAATGGGACATACCACATGAAAGCAGTTTGCTAATTTCAATGTTTTACCTTTGTTTGTTAACACAAACTTATGAACTAACAGTATTTGATATGTGATGCAAGACATAAAAGGATGAGCAGTTTTGTTAATTATACAACAGAACAGTTAACCTGTATTCTTTCACATTGCAGTTCCTATCTTCAAGTTATGGTACACACAGCTTTCATTGCTCGATTTTTTCTGTTTACATTCACAGTAACCTTTCTGACCTTGTTCCTTGTGAAGGACAAACTGAAATGATATTTATTTAAGATTTCTCTGTTTTGGTTCAGTGAATAATGGAATCGCCTTTTATAAAAATCATTCTCAGGATATGGGCATCACTGGCAAGGCTGACATTTATTACTCAACCTAATTAGCCTTACAATGGTGGCAATGGACATCTTCTTGAACCACTGCACTGTGTGAAGATGTTCCCACAATACTCATAGCTGGGGAACAGTTTTGACGCAACTGAATGGCTTGCTAGGCCAGTTCAGTGGGCAGTTAAGAGTCAATCATGTTGGTGTAAGAGTGAAGTCACATATAGGGCAGTCCATGTGAGGATAACACATTTCCTCCCTTCAAAGATGTGAGTGAACGAATTGGGTTTTTAGGACATTCCAACAGCTTTATGGTTATATTTACCTGTATCTGAATTTTCTTTTATTTCCAGACTTTTTAAAAACTGAATTCTGATTTAAAATGATGAGATTTTAACTCTCAGTCTCTAGGTTACAAGTCCACATAACACAGCCACTATGCTATTGCCTAATTATCTGCTGTCCGACTATATTCTCTACAATGTCACTAACATTGATTTTGATACAGGCAACAATCAAACTTGATGCACAATTTGGTGTATAAATAAAACTTGGAATTACTATATTTGAAGGGCAGAGACACTCTACACTGTACAAGAGGAGGGAGAGTTCCTGGAATGCAGTGCAAGAGGTAGTCACTTGGCAGTTAGAGTGGAATAATAATGGGAAGGCAAGTATCTGCTGGGATGGGTGATCCAGGCAATGGGGAGATAAAAATGCGGGATCACAACTCAGGTAGAGACAGCTTAACAAACAATTAGGGCCTATGCAATTGTCTATCAGCTACTCAGGTGATGAATATCTATGGTGTAGGCAAATAGGGCAATACATGGAAGGAAACCCCCAAGCAACACTGCAAAACAATTGGTTACATGGGGGTGGCAGGGAGGAAAGAAACTGCAATGGTGAGAAAAAGACAAGGAGTAGTTATAGGGGATTCTATGATTAGAGGGATAGATCATGTTCTCTTCACCTGCAAGTAGGAGTCTCAGGGTGTTGCCTTTCTAGTACCTATATAAGGGGCATAAAGAACAGATTAAGACGATTTGGGAAAAGGGGGCATGAACAAGCTGAAGTAGTGATTCACATTGGAATTAACAAGAAGTGGAAAACAAGGAAGTAGTTTTGCAACGGGAGTCCGAAAAGTTATGTGCCACAATTAAAAAGGGTGGCAACTGAGATTATTTCAGGTGCCACATGCTAGGCTAGTTCGGGAGAAAGACTAGATATGTCAACTTGTGGATTAATAAGAAGGGACCTCGTCTGATTTTTATGGCATTGAAATCACTTCAGAGGAACAAGAGTTACTAACTAGAATGGAAATGATACTGGAGCCTCAATAGAAACTTGGCTTATGCTAAGGCAAGTTTCAGAGCTTAATATTTCAGGTTATAAATTTTCCAAAAGTTATGGGTAACATGATTAAAACCAGAGAAATGAAAGTTTTACATTGATGTTGGCTCTTAGACGGATTCTAGATGGATTAAATTAAGAAGTAATAAAAGATCAATTATCAAATTGGGAGCAATTATAAATCACAATCAAATTTTCCAGGTAACTTTATAGAAGAGAAGTTTGCATATTAACAAATAATAATTTATGCTAAAGCAAATTGGGGAGATAACTTGCTTTTATGACTTAAGGCAGCTCACAGAGGCACAATCTGATAAACATGGACCGGAGTCAACAAAGGGATTGAGCAAAAGCTTTGTTAAGGATGGTCTTAAAGTAGACGGAGATGGTAGAGCGCGTGAAGGGTTCAAGGTAGTTCCACAGCGGTGAGGGCTAGACAGCTGAAGGCACAACGTGGGGTGAAAGGAGAGGGGAATCAAAAGTCCATGGTGAAACAAATGGAGAGCTCTTGGGGACAAGGGGTTTTGTAAGGCTGAAAGCTGTTGCAGTGGCAGGGAGTAACACAAAATTTTATACTTAAGATTGGGATATAATCTTAAAAAAACACTCAGAAGTGTTTCTTTCATCAGATGTTGCAAGTCTAAACAAGAAAGAATGTAGTAAAAGGTTTGGCTCTGGGTATCAAAGCAAGACAAGAAAGGAATGTGAAGGTAGAACTCTTAGGAAATAGTAACTATACATAACCAGACGAAGTTCACATTGAAAATAGAAGCAAAAGTCAGGGTAAAGGGATCAGTCTAAAAATTAGCTAAATTCAACAAATAAAAAAGGAATCCCACTGAAATGAGTTGGGAAAAAAGGTAGGTCAAACAGCGGGTTAGATAATTAAGCATGAGGTACAGAAGTTACAGGTAAAATGCATTCGACTAGGAGTAAAAAGGTACATCAGTGGCTGTCAATCAACAGATAAATTGAATCTTGAGCAAAAATTAAACTTAAAAAACAGAGTATACGATAAACATAGAAAGGAGAATACAGAAGAAAACAATGAGAAATAGAAAACATATAGCAGCAATGCCAGAAGGGAGGTTAGGAAAGTCAAGTAGGAGTATGAAAGAAAACCAATGGTCAACTTAAAGGGAAATAGCTCGGGTTTTTATCGTTCCAAAACACCTATTTAAGTGCCTTCTGCAGAAAGGGCAAAGAGATAAGCCAAGATTTCACAGACCAGAAACTTCTAGAATCTATAATACTGAATAAAATTAGTGCACACTTAGAAAGGCGTGGGCTAATTAAGTACAGTCAATACTGATTTGTAAAGGGCGAGGCATTCTAGCTTAACCATTTAATTTTTCAAGGAAACCTTACTGTATAAATAACAGAATTGTAATGTTTGCTGTATATGTGAATTGAGAAGATTCCTGTCATCATGGATTCTCTCTTGCATATGTAATATTATCCACTCTATACAAGGTCTTATGTTCAGGCATGTGCCTGTACTGCTCAATATTTAATAGTGCAATAGCATAGCCCAAGATTGGAAGAACTTGTGATCTAAACTGGATAGTTATGCCTTTTGGACCAGAGTTATTTTAATCTTTTTGAAGGCATATAGAGAAAACACTTAAGATAACAAGGTTAGGTCATCGCCGCTGGCTGTCTCTCGATTCAAGGATGAAGTCGACACAGGGTCACGAGTTAATGCTTTGGGTCTTCACAATTATAGCAGGCCAATTCTTGACCTGCATATCTTTGGATACAGGGGGCAGATTGTCCGACGAGGTAGTGTGATCTAAGGTGCATGATTTGCTTCTCTTTTTTTTCCTTTTCTGCTGCCACTCTGCCTCATTATTAAGGTGTTCAGACTCGAAGCATGATTCAGCTTTAAGGAACAATTGCTGCCATTCTGAATGATTTGTAGCAAGCTCCTCCCAGCCATTAAGGTCAATGCAGCCAAACTTCAACGAGGGCTTGAGGGTGTATTTTCTTTGTCCTCCTCTGGAATGTTGGCCATTTCAGAGGTCAGGTAGGAACAGGTAGAAAATAAAATGTTTAATTTTATAACAGGTGGACAAATAGAGCAACAGTTATGATCAATCAATACAAATTGGTTTAGCAGAACAAAACAAATTATGAACAGGTTATGCCATTGCATATCAGTGGGTCGACTTAGTTAAGCTAAACAAAGTAATTCCTAACTATTCTCCTGCATGTGGCTTCAGAGTCTGACTAAAGCTTTACCTCATAGCTTTCTGTTTGCTGACTGCCTGTATCTTTACCTTTTATTGCATTGGTTGCAGCCGAAAGAGAGACTTTCCAACATAACGGATGTGAAGCATTTATTGATTGACAAGAGAGGCCAACAAATTGCTTTATATTTATAGTTAATATAAATGGATAAAATGGTAAAATGGATAAAGGCGCGCCTAGCTGATCTAGTGCATGCATATTGCAGGATTCTGAACGACCTGTCTGACTTTCACATGCAACGCAAACGTCTTACAGCGCTGTGAGGCCTTAAGACCAACCTGGACATACACATCTGTATACACATCAGTAAACCTGACAAAGGGACAAGATTAGTCATCATTAACAAGCGTAGTCTTAATGACAGGTCCGAATTCGCATCCATTGGACCTGCCACTCAACATAACCGGACAGCCTTGCTCGAAAGTAAGCTAAAAAACGCTTGCTAGACTGATTTAAGAGCGATGAGCTACTGTGTGACATATATAACAGGGGTCAGCCTCACAATTCGCTCACATCTATATGGGCTGCCCAAGACACACAAAAGTGATGTTACCTTCATGCCCTATCTTATATGTGACCAGTTCTGCACAACATGAATTGACCAAATGGTTAGGCAAATTGTTACAACCAGTTTTCACCAAGTTTTCCACATAAACATTGAAGGACTCCTTCACATTTGCAAAGGGCATACAGGACTTGCATATCGATAGCAATGCTGTGCCCATGTGCTCTCATTTGACATTGCTAGCCTATTCATCAATGTTCTACTTAAGGAAGCCATAGATATTTGCGCTGCAGCACTCTATCACGGCGATCTAGACCCGCCACATTTGTGTGAATCAGTATTCACTGAACTTATGAACTTGGCAACTCGCGGAGTTCAGTTCAGTTACAACGACCCCACATATGCCCAAATAGATGGTGATGCCATGGAATCCCCTCTAGGCCCAGTTCTCGCAAACATCTTTGTTGGGTTCCATGAGAAACGTGTCTTCGATGGAATGATACCTAACCTCCTACCCCTCGCATATTTCTGAAATGTGGGTGATACGTTTGCTATATTTAAACCCACAGCTGCATGTAAAATCTCCTTACACGTCTTAATGGGCTCCATCCTGTACTCATATTCATCTTCAAAATGGAGCAGTAAAATTAACTCCACTTCCTTGACATACTGGTTGAGAAATCTGCCAGGGATTTTTCTACCACAGTCTACCGCAAGCCTAACTTCAATAGTCAAAACACGCATTAGGATTCTTACACTACACACTATAAGATCGATCTTATCGGCAACCTTGTAAATAGGGCCTGAGCCATTTGCTCACCATGCAAGCTTAATGTTGAAATAGGGTGCATCAAAGCCATCCTGCAGGACAATGGTTTGCCCTGATCAGATCATTTCACGCTGTATATCACGCAAACTCACGAATAGGTCTAAGGCTGTCATTTTCAGCCCTGAAAAGTACCCAGTCTACCTCAGATTACCCTGGAAGGGCAAGGTATCTCAAAAATTTGAGCAACAGATGAAGCTAGCTGTTTCACGCTACTACTATGCAGTAGCAATATGAGCAGTATTCGCCTCTAACAGGATGCGACCTTCAATCCAAAAAGATGTTCTGCCTATCACACAAATGAGTAATGTGGTATATGAATTTCAGTGCCAGTGTGATGCTAGGTATGTAAGTCGTATGTCCCAAAGACTGGCGGATTGCATCAAACAGCATGTCCCAGCTGCTGTTTGTAACGGGCAAAGTGCAGAACGTACCCAACCAGCCTGTGCTTGCAAAACTCAAAACACATTGTCCAACATTAGATGTGATTCTGCGATTGGACAACATTTGCTAAATGATCCTTAGCGTGCTAAGGATTACACTGACAGCCAATTTAAGAATGTCAGTTGGGTTTGCAGTGAGGTGCATTTGCATGTACTAAAAGCTACGTATATTAATACACAGAGCCCAGTTTTTTTGCAGACAGCAGGAACAAGTACACACATTGTGATTGTTTCAGCTAAACAAAATAAGTGACAACCATTTGTTGACTCATTCCTCAGGACATTGCCTTGACCAATCAGGGTCAAGCTGCCTGGTTTAAATTTCTTGGCAGTTAACTGTAAGTCACCATCACTGGTGCATTCTCCATTGAAACCAGAGTCCACCTGCCAACCAATCAGCACTCTCTTCACATACAGTATAAACTGTTGTTTTCCTCTTATATTGGTATTCTTGCTAAATGTCTAGATGAGCGCAAGACAAAAAGCTTTGACATGTCTCTTTTTCAGCAACAAAAAAAATTGTGAATTATGATATAATCACATGATACTTTTTTGTCAAAGTAATAGCACTTTTATTAAAAATGTAGGAGCAGTGATGGCCCAGTGGCACAGAACAAATACTATAGGCAAAAGGACAATTTCTGCATTGGAGAGTAAAATAGTATGTAGAGAAAATAAGCAAACACTATCAGAAAGAGGGGTTTAATGTGCTAAATACACTGCAAACAGGATGTCAGAAAAGATGAGTGACTTGATACTGAGATATAAAAAAATGTGTAAATGGTTGGAGGAAGGTGATGAGACGCAGAAGAGGCCCATACATACAAAAGTGAGAGAAAGGGAAAAAGACCAATGACAAATGCTACAGATATAAAATTTAAACAGACAAAACAATGTGAATCCGTCACTTGCCAGGAATTAATTAAGTAAAAAGAAAAAGCGACTACAGGGAGTAGGCAAGGATACAGTCGAAGTAGCAGCACTGGTATAGGTGCAATGGGCCTCCCTGTATGGTGTAATTTTATTATGTTTTTAAATTACACCTCTATTTTATAGCAACCATTTCACTAATGAAGGTCTGGACCACAGACTGAGTTAAATATTAGCCTTCTGTATCTATAATATGTCTGAATTAACTAGGACTGATTGCGATAAAAATCTTATTTCTCTATAGTTGGCAAAGGAATGAAGTTAAGTGAGATGGGGCAGTTTCAAAAAACAATGCCTGTAATGCACAGGACTCATCACAATATTGTCACAATAAGATACCAACTAGTAGTCTCACTGAGAAACCATAATAGCAGTGGGCACAAAAAATATAAGCCTCACACTGGTGCAGTGACTACTAGTAAAAGATTTGAGATATTTGTCAGACAGTACAGAGTGTACTACAATGACACCAGTGACTCCACGCCTAGAAGCATTTAACACAGATGCTAGGCACAACAAAAAATTCAAGCAAAAGCTATTTTATTCTCCAGCGACATTGCTTTCCTTAAGCAACACAGCAAAAACATATTAATAAAGAAGAATAACGAAAAAGGAAGGGACACTGAGGTTTTCAATTTAGCAAAACAAATCTCAGTCCAATAGATATGAAAATACACAACGTAATTTGCATATCAGGTTTAAAGGCATATAACATTTGGCTGCATTTGCATTTGTATGTGACAGTGATAAAGGAATTAAATTCCTTCACTTTGTATAAATGCTCACTGTGAAAATAGACACTTAAAATCAAGATGTTGTGTAACAGTATATTTGTGAAATGTCAATTTAAAATGCCAAACACAGACATTTCAGGATGCGGAAAAGTTATTTGGCCTAACAATTTCACCACATTTACCTGTCTTCTCAATAGTCCCTTTTCTCTCCAGAAACGTACTCAATTTCCATTTGGTTCTATTTGCAGGATCCATTTCAGCAAGGTAACTTATGCAAGTCTATTACTTTCTGGGTGAAAAAGTTGCACATAAATTTCCTTCCTATTCCTTCAAATTCCTAATACTTAAACTTGCGTATCTCTGATATTTAAGTAATGTATTGATGCTCCTGGGTCAACAGCTAGAATTTCGAAAACTTTAATAAGATCATCACAGGACTTTTTTTTTTCAGGAATGGGAGCTCAAGTTCACCAGTCTTTCATCATTGCTAAGCGTTAGTCCATTAGAGGATGAGACTGGGGAATTAATAACGGAAAATAAGGAAATGACAGAGGCTTTGAACAAATCATTTGGATATTAGTTGAAAACACAAAAAGCATCCCAATAATAATAGTAGAAAATCAAGGGGCAAAAGAGAGGCAGGAACATAAAACAATCACCATCATCAGAGAAAAAAAATACGATGAAAACTATTGGGTCTAAAGTTTGACAAGTTCCCTGGACCTGGTGGCCAACCACCTAGGGTCTGAAAAGAAGTGGCTGCAGATATTGTGGATGCATTGGTTGTAATCTTCAAAAATTCTCCTGGGCCAGAATTTTCAGCCCCCCCAACCGAGGCGTAAAATGATGCAGGGTGATGTTGGGCGTGCATCCTGACGTCACCACGCGTCATTATGATTTTCAGTTCGGCAGC
This sequence comes from Cetorhinus maximus, assembly GCF_964194155.1. Taxonomy (NCBI): domain Eukaryota; kingdom Metazoa; phylum Chordata; class Chondrichthyes; order Lamniformes; family Cetorhinidae; genus Cetorhinus; species Cetorhinus maximus. The sequence goes on from NC_135890.1 coordinate 73,675,242, forward strand.
TGCGTGGCCGTCAAACTGTCAAAGGCCTATTAAGGCCATTTAAAAACTAATTAAAGCAATAAACTGAGCTGCCCGTCCAAACTTAAGGCCCATACATACAACCTTAAGGTTGGCGGGCAGGCGAAGAGCCCAAGCGGCCTTCGCATTTTTCATGGAACTTCATCCACGGGTGGGATGAGGTTTCATGAAGTGTTTACAAATTGAATGAAAATTTTTCTAACAATTCATTGACATGTCCCAGCTCAAGTGACACTGTCACGAAGGGACATGTCTTTGAATTTTTTCTTTTCTGTGTTTACCTTTTTAAAACTTAAACTAATCTTCCCGAGGCACCCATGCGCGCGAAAGAGCGCAGGCCCCGACTCAGGGAATCCATCCCCCCCTCCACTGCACAGGGAGCGCTCAGCACTTCTGGGCCTTAACTGACCCGCCCACGTAAAATGGTGGAGCAGACCTGATTGGTGGTGCTGATCGGGTTCGCGCCTGCCCACACACAACCTCCCCCGATGGGGGGAAATTCTCGCCCTGGATTCTGGAAATGTCCCAGCAGATTGGAAAACTGCAACTTTAATGCCCCTATTCAAGAAAGGCAGGAGACAGAAAGCAGGAGACTAAAGTCAGGTTAGTCTAACATCTGTCATTGGGAAAATGTTAGAATCCATTATTAAGGAAGTTGTAGCAAGACATTTAAAAAATCATAATACAATCAAGCAGAATCAACATGGTGAGGGAAGTCATGTTTGACAAATTTATTTGAGTTCTTTGAGGCTGTTACAAGCCGGTTGAATAAAGACAAACCAGTACAAAAAGAGTACCTGGATTCTCAAGAGGCAATCAATAAGATGCCACATAAAAGGTTACTATACAAGATAAAAGCTCATGATTTTGGGGGCAATACATTAGCATGGATAGAGGATTGACTAACAGGAAATCAGCGTAAATGGGTCATTTTCAGATCAGCAAACTGTGACTGGTGGGGTGCCACGGGATCAGTGCTGGGGCCTCAATTATTTATGTTCTAGATTAATGACTTGGATAAAAGGAACGACTACTTTAGCCAAATTTTCTAACGATATAAACATAGGTGGAAAAGCAAATTGTGAGCAGGGTACAAAGGGTCTGAAAAGGGATAAAGATAGTTTAAGTGAATGGGCAAAAAAACTGACAGATGGATTATAATGTGGGAAAATGTGAGGTTGTCCACTTTGATGGGAGTAATAGAAAAGCAGAAAATTATTTAAATGGAAAGAGACTGCACAATGCTGTGGTACAGAGGAATCTGGTTATCCATGTACACGCATCACAAAGTTAGAAGGCAGGTACAGTACGGAATCAGAAAGGCAAATAGGATGCTGGCCCTTATTGCAAGGGGGGTGAGTATAAAAGTAAGGAAATCTTGCTAAAACTATAAAGGGCATTGGTGAGACTGCACCTAGAGTACTGCATACAGTTTGGTCTCCTAACTAAAGGAGAAATGTACTTGCATTGGAGGCAGTTTAGAGAAGGTTCAATAGGTTGATTCCTGGGATGAAAAGGCTGTCTTATGAGGGAAGGTTGAGCAAGTTAGATTTATTTGAGTTTACTAGAATGAGAGAGAATCTTGTTGAAAATTAGAAGATTCTGAGGGGGCCTAACAGGGTAGATGCTGAGAGAATGTTTCCTTTCGTGGGGGAATTTAGAACTTGGAGCACAATTTCAAAAGGAAGGGTCATGGAGATGAGGAGGAATTTCTTCTCTGATAGTTGTTAATCGTTGGAATTCCCTACCCCAGAGAGCAAGGGAAGCTGGATCTTTGCATAAATTCAAGGTTGGGTTAGACCGATTTTTGATCTACAGGAAGTCAAGGGTTATGGACCACAAGCAGGAATCTGGAGTTAAGGCTAGAACCAGAACAGCCATGATCTTATTAAATAGCTCAAGGGGCCAAACAGCCTAATCCTGCTCCTATTTCTTATGTTCTGATATGCCTGGCATCCAAAATTATCGTTAGACCAACCGCATAGCCTCTAGGGTACATATAATATCCTCCTTTGGATTAGCTAACCAAAACTATACGCACAATTGCTGATGTAATAAGCGTAAGATTCCAAATTGTTTAGAGCAGAAAGACAAGACCAAAAGGACCAGTTTGTGAAAGAGGGAAAATGAAGACAGGATCAAATAACAGGGAGACAGTAGTACACAAATAAAAATATTGGCAATTGAGGTGACTATGGCATAAGTTAAATTTTGTAAAGGGAGTAAATTTGCACTCATTTTGTTTTGAACAATTTCTGGATACATGAAGCTAAGAATGTGAACCCAAGATTCTGCCAAATTCAATTATAGTCCTATCAGCTATCAAGCAACATATGAGACTACAGGTATAATACTCGAAAAGATACATCACCTACTAGGACACTGAACTAGAATAATAATGCTGGTAAATGTTTGACTGAGTTGAATGACTAGATACACTTCAGGAAGGGTTATCCCAGTGATGCCAATGTAAAAAGGCACATTGGGGAGAATTTTCTCCGTCATGTGGGCTGGGCGGGGGCAGAAGCAGGAGCGAACGGGCACGCAGCCGATCACCGCCCGCAATCGACTGTGCACCACCATTTTACGTGGGCGGGCCAATTAAGGCCCACCCAGCATGACATGCACCCGGAAGCGTTGAGCACTCCCTGTGCAGGAGGGGGGGTGGAGGGAGGGTCAGGGCCTGCGCTTTTTTGTGCATGCGCTCGAAAGAGTGCAGAAATCTCCCTGAGGCACAGAGCTGCCTCAGGGAGATTACTTTGATTTTGAAAAATTGAAATAAATAAAAAAAAATTACTCGGGCATGTCCCCTCATGTGTCAGTGTCACAAGAGCTGGGACATGTCAATGAATTTTAATAAAAATTTTTATTAAAATTATACGCCCTTCATGAAACCTCATCCCGCCCATGGATGAGGTTCCATGAAAAATGCGAAGGCTGCCTGGGCTCTTCTCCTGCCCGCCAACCTCAAGGTTGGACAGGCAGCCCTGTTAATTGTTACAGCTGGTTTATAAATGGCTTTAACAGGCCTTTGACAGTTCAGCGGGCATGCAGCCGACTCCGGTGCGTGCCTACTGAACTGAAGATTGGAATGACACACAGTGACGTTGGGACGCACACCTGACGTCACCGTGTCATTTTACGCGTCGGCAAGCAGGGCCCATCCCTGCACGCCAAACAGAACATTCAGGCCATTGTTTCAGATTGCTAACCAGAACTTGTATACTTATAGCTCAATTAGAAAATGCACGAGACTCTCTGTAAAACAAATCTGTTATGTGCAACAACTTAAAAATATATTCTGCAACATGCTGCAAACTGCTGTATTAAAACAGTTTGAAATTCAGCAATTTAATGCCAGCAGTAATGTGTAAAATTGAATGTTGCATATATTGGCACCACAAGACCAGGCCAGAATAAAGATGATTGGATAATTCTCCCAACAATCACGCCTCGAGATTGCACCGATCATCGAGTGCCTGGTACTGATCTTACACACACAATTTGTGTTATGTCCTCATCGTACACTCACTGCATTTTGCTGGAGAAATAATCTTGCTTTTACTGGGAGCCTTTGCTATAGTATCAGTCTTGAATTTGATTTGCTGTAGTTCATAGAGATTTTGCTTAAACTGATTCTGTTTGCTGAGTAAACCTATGAGTTTTGCCATAAATCCCACCCCATCTCCAATTCATTGGCTGGCACTTTGCTGCCAATACTCACTTTGTATCCTTTTATTGAACATCCGTGTGCAGGAGCAGCAATAGTTCAACCCAAAGTTTAACGCATTTCAAGGTTAGCAATAAAATTACCTACAGTTTAGTAAAAAAAAATTAATGGATCAGGCAATTAGGAACAGGCACTTTTTATCTGTTGATGATATATGGAAGTCGCTGACAAGGCCATTATTGCCCATCTCTAATTGCCCTTAAGAAGGTGGTGGTGAGCCTTATCAGCATGGCTCATCCTGAGAAAATAGTTTTTAAAAAGGCATCAAGTTCCCTGTTTACAGCCAGGGCAATTAAATCAGTCTGTAAGGTTAAACCCAAAAGTGGGAGCCAAATAATGGAATAACATAGAAACTTCCAGCATACCTGTCAGATTTTTCAAAAGAGCTGCCTAATTTAGTCCCACACCCCAACATTTATTCTCATGACTACTTTGAAGATAACAAGGCCCGCCTTGCTCTATCAAAATCCGTCATAATTTTGAATACCTCTATTAGGTCTCCCTTAACGTTCTCTGCTCCAAGAAGAACAAACCCTCCACATAACAAAAACAAAAATACCTGGAAAAACTCAGCAGGTCTGGCAGCATCTGCGGAGAGGAACACAGTTAACGTTTTGAGTCCGAATGACCCTTCAACAGAACTAAGTAAAAATAGAAGAGGGGTGAAATATAAGCTGGTTTAAGGGGGGGGGGTGGGACAAGTAGAGCTGGATAGAAGGCCAGTGATAGGTGGAGATAACCAAAAGATGTCACAGACAAAAGGTCAAAGAGGTGTTGAAGGTGGTGATATTATCTAAGGAATGTGCTAATTAAGTGTAGAAAGCAGGACAAGCAAGGTACAGATAGCCCTAGTCGGGGTGGGGTGAGATGAAGGAATCAAAAAAGGTTAAAAGGTAGAGATAAAACAATGGATGGAAATACATTTAAAAATAATGGAAGTAGGTGGGAAAAGAAAAATCTATATAAATTATTGTATTCAATGCCTCTATTTACAAAGCTAAGTGTGTCATACGATTTCTTAACTACCTTCGCTTGCCCTGCCACCTTCAATGATTTATGAATATGCATCCCCAGCTTCCTCTGCTCCTGCAGTTACCTCAGAATTGTACCATTTAATTTATACCTCCTCTACATGTTGTTTTTGCCAAGTCTATCATTTAAAACTTAATAGCATTAAATTGTATCTGCCATACATCTGCCCATTTCACTTATGCCCTGAAGTCTGCCACCAATGCTCCCTCAAATTTCTCTTTGCTGTAATCAGTCCACTTGTTGCACTGTGCAAGCCTTCTAAGATTGCCACGCAGCTGAACATGTGTGCATCTTAAAAGGAACATTGGTTGTGTGCAGCAAGATTGTGGTTATAGCTTCCACCATCTACAACCAAGCTTCACTCAGCAATTTAGGATGCATCCTATCTGACTTGTTAACTTTCAATAATGCCAACCTACTTAGTACCTTTCTCTCTATTTTTACCCTAGCCAATGTTATTACTTCCCTTTCCTATGCTGAAACATTGATTTTATCCTCCTCTTTTGCAAAGATAGCTGCAAAGTACCTCAGTCATGTCCTCTGCTCCACAAGATTTCCTTTTTAGTCCCAAATCAGCCCCACGATTCCTTTAATCATCCTTCTGCATTTTGCATTTATAAACGATTTTTAGGCTCCCTTTTAAGTTACCATGTAATTTTTCCTCATATGCACTCTTTGCCCTTATATTCTTTTTCAATTTCCCCCTGCAATCTCTGTATTCTACTTGGTTTTATATTATATTCTATATCTGACTATTTTAAACCTCATTCCTCTGTTTTATTTTAACCTCTATTTCTCCAGCTTTGGATGCCCCACCCCCACAAGGCCTGCCATTGCTCAGATAGTGTTTTCCTGGATAATCTCTGCTTTCAGTCCGTCTGTGCCAGATCCCTTCTCAAATCACTGAAATTGGTTATTTTCTAGTTGGGTATTCTCATCTTTTACTCTTTCCCATTCCACAGGTACTTTAGCCCTAATCATATTGTCACTACTAACAGTTATTCTCCACAGCAACGCTCTCTACTTGCCCTACTTCATTCCCAGAACTAGATCCAGCACTGCTTCATTTCTCATTGGGCAAAAAATATATTTATTAAGGACGTTCTCCTGTACAGATTTGAGGCATTCTTTACCCTCTGTGCCCTTTACTTTTTTTTCTCCAGTTTATATGAAGCAAATTGAAATCGCCTGCTATAACATAGGATTACTCAGGATGTCCAGCACAGAAATAGATCATTCAGCCCAACCAATCTATGTGGTGTTTATGCTCCACTTGAACCTCCTCCCAAACTTCGTCATCTAAATCTGTCATTGTAACCACTGATTCACTTCTCCCTCATAAGCTTGTATAGCTTCTCCTTACTGCTCTATTGTCTTTAAAGTTCTCTGAATATGCAGACAGATTTGCTCCTCTGTCACCTCATCACTATTTGGGAATGTAGAGTAAACCCACAGAAATGTAACAGTTCCTTTTCTGTTCTTTAACTCGAACCAAACTGAGCGTCTTTGAACCCTCGAGTTTATTACCCCTCAATAGAACCATAACACCTTTTGATCAACATACATAAAAACATAAGAACTAGGAGCAGGAGTAAGCAATGGCCCCTCGAGCCTACCCCACCATTCATTACAATCATGGCTGATCTCATTTCAGCCTCAACTCAAATTTCCTGCCTTCTCCCCATAACCTTTCAACCCATTACTAATTAAAAATCTGTCTATCTCCTCCTTAAATTTATTCAGCGTCCCGGCATCCACTGCACTGTGAGGTAGTGAATTCCACAGATTCAAGACCCTTTGAGAAAAGTAATTCCTCCTCATCTCTGATTTAAATCTACTACCCTTTAGCCTAAAACTATGGCCTCTCGTTCTAGAATGCCCCAGAAGGGGAAACATCCATTCCACGTCTACTTTGTCTATCCCCTTTAGCATCTTATATACCTCAATTAGATCTCCTCTCATCCTTCTAAGCTCTAGCGAGTATAGGCCTAAACTGCTCAATCTCTCCTCATAAGACAAGCCCCGCATCTCTGGAATCAATCTAGTGAACCTCCTCTGAACCGCCTCCAGAGCAACAACATCCTTCCTCAAGTAAGGGGACCAAAACTGTGTACAGTACTCCAGGTGCGGTCTCACCAATGCCTTGTACAGTTGCAACAACATTTCCCTATTTTTATACTCTATTCCTTTCGCAATAAATGCCAAAATTCCATTTGCCTTCCTTATTACCTGCTGTACATGCATACCAGCTTTCAGCAATTCATGCACGAGGACACCCAGATCCCTCTGCACTGAAGCATTCTGAAGTTTCTCCCCATTTAAATAATAAGTCGCCTTTTTATTCTTCCGACCAAAATGGATAACCTCACACTTATCCACGTTAAACTCCATCTGCCAAATTTTGGCCCATTCACCTAACCTGTCCATATCCATTTGTAAATTTCTTATTTCTTCGTTGCAACTTACTTTTCCACCTATTTTGGTGTCATCTGCAAATTTAGCTATAGTACCTTCTATCCCTGAATCCAAGTCATTAATATAGATTGTAAATAGTTGGGGCCCAAGGACCAAACCCTGTGGCACCCCACTAATTACAGCTTGCCATCCAGAAAAAGACCCATTTATCCCGACTCTCTGCTTTCTGTTGGTTAGCCAATCCTCTATCCAAGCTAATATATTAGCCCGAACTCCGTGTGATCTTATCTTGTGTATTAATCTTTTGTGCGGCACCTTATCAAAGGGCTTCTAGAAGTCCAGATATACTACATCTACAGGATCCCCATTATCCACTTTGCTTGTCACATCTTCAAAGAACTATAGCAAATTAGTCAAACACGATTTACTCTTCATAAAACCATGCTGACTCTAATGGGTTACATTTTGACTTTCCAAATGCCCCATTACTACTTCCTTAATAATGGATTCCAACAATTTCTCAACGACAGACGTTAAACTAACTAGTCTATAGTTTCCTACTTTCTGCCTCCCCCCACCTTTTTGAATAAGGGTGTTATATTAGCGTTTTTCCAATCCACTGGAACCTTTCCAGAATCCAGGGAATTTTGGAATATTATAGCCAATGCATCCACTATCTCTGCTGCCACTTCCTTTAAGACTTTGGGATGTAGGCCATCAGGTCCTGGGGACTTGTCACCCTTTAATCCCAATAGTTTGCTCAGTACTTTTTCTCTAGTGATGGTGATTGTTCTAAGTTCCTCGTATCCTCTGCACTACCTGTTACTATTGGGGTGATACTAGTGTCCTCCACTGTGAAAACTGAGGCAAAATATTGATTAAGCATCTCTGCCATTTCTGCATTCCCCGCTATTAACTCCCCAGTCTCGTCCTCCAAGGGACCAACATTCACTTTAGCTACTCTCCTTCCTTTTATATACTTGTAGAAGCTTTTGCTATCAGTTTTTACATTTTGCACTAGTTTCCTTTCATAATTTGCCTTTGCTCTTTTTATTATTTTTTTAGTAACCCTTTGTTGATCTTTAAAAGTTTCCCAATCTTCCAGCCTGCCACTGACCTTTGCAATATGGTATGCCTTAGTTTTTGCCTTTAAGTTATCTTTAACTTCCTTGCTTAGCCATGGATGCTTTTTACCCCTCTGACCATCTTTCTTCCTCATTGGGATATATTTTACTTGGGAGGAATTGAATATCTCCTTAAATATCTGCCATTGTTCATCAACTGTCCTACCTTGTAATCTTCCTGCCCAGTCCACTAGGGCCAAATCTGCCCTCATACCTATGTAGTTACCTTTGTTTAACTCCAGAACACTAGTGTGGGACTCAAGTTTCTCGCTCTCAAGCTGAACTTGAAATTCTAGCATGCTATGATCACTTTTCCCTAGAGGATCCTTTACTATGAGATCATTAATTAATCCCATCTCATTACATAAAACCAAATCTAGAATAGCCTGCTCCCTGGTTGGTTCCACAACAAACTGCTCCAAAAAACAATCTCTACACTCTATGGACTCTCCCTCAAGGCTACCCTTGCCAATTTGATTGGTCCATTCTATATGCATATTAAAATCACCCAAGATTATTGCCATGCCTTTCTTACATGCTCCCAGTATTTCCTGGTTTATACCTTGCCCGACTGCTAAACTAATGTTTGGGGACCTATAGATTACTCCCACCAGGGACTTCTTTCCCTTGCTATTTCTTATTTCTACCCAGACTGACTCTACGTCTTGCTCTCCAGTGCCTATATCATTCCTCACTATAGCACTGATCTCTTCCTTTACTAACAAAGCTACACCACCTCCTTTTCCTTCCTGCCTATCCTTCCGAAACACTGAGTATCCTTGGATATTCAACTCCCAAACCGGTTCTCCCTGTAACCACGTCTCAGTAATCGCCACCAAATCATACCAATTTATCTCTATTTGCACTGTTAACTCATTAGTTTTATTCTGAATGCTACGTGCATTCAGATACAAAGCCTTTAAGTTTGCCCTGTTGTCAATTTTTCCTACTCTTATATGATTCTTTGGTGCAATATGCCGTTCACACACTCTGTCCCTTCCTTTCACTTTTTGATAGCAATTAGCCTCGTCACTAACCTGCACTCTTACCCTCTCCTTCCCACTCCCTATCTTTTCTCCTTCCCTATCCCTCCTGAATACATCGTAGCTAGGAGTTCTTAGCTCCCATTCCTACTCATGTTAAGCTCGGTTTCCGTTACAGCCACTATATCATAACATAATGTGGCAATTTGCATCTGTAGGTCCCCAACCATATTCCTAACACTCCTTGCATTAATACACAGGCATTCTGACACTGCACATGCTCATTTATAGTGCACAAGAACACAAGATCCTACGGCCCATGGAGCCTATTCCACCATTCAATACAATCATGGCTGATCTTGGGCTTCAACTCCACTTCCCTGCCCACTCCCCATATCCCTCAATGCCCTGAGAGATCAAAATACTGTCATCCCAGCCTTGAACATGTTCAAAGATGGAGCATCCACAACCCTGCGGGGTAGAGAATTCCAAAGATTCACAACCCTTTGAGTGAAGAAATTTCTCCTCAACTCAGTCCTGAGTGATCAACCCCTTACCCTGAGACTGCACCTCCATGTTCTAGGTTTCCTAGCCAGTGGAAACAACCTCTCAGTGTCAATTCTGTCAAGCCCCTTCAGAATCTTGTATGCTTCAATGAGATTACCTCTCATTCTTCTATATGGGCCTGTTTTGATAAAGCTTTCAGTGCTGGCTATATGAAAGCAAGACATTGCGGATCTGTGTGACATCAAACCAGAAATGGAGGTCAGCAGAAAATTCCAGGAATTTGTCAAGCTACATTAGCAAAAAACATCAGGTCCAATGATATAAAAGCAATAAACTTGTGGTTAACCAGCAAATGCATTTGGCAATAACAGTCTCTCATGCACCAGTGCATTGAATTGCTTGGAACACTGTAATCATCTAGGTTTGTATATTTATTGAACCAGCAATGTGAAGATTGGAAGGGTCCACAGCTGCTAGAGAACATGAAACAGTTTCTGAAGCACCTTTATCCATTTAAATGATGACCAGGTCAAGCACCAAATAGAATTTGTACCAGCTATCAAGCCAAACAGCTCCTGGGGTAGCATCTACCTGATCATTTATAGAGACAAATTAGAGGCAAGGGACTAATTAAATGTTTTTATGAAACTCCATACCAGGGCTATACTTGAGAACTAACTAATGTAATCCAATTATTCAAAACAACTATTTGATGCAAATCAAAGAATTATAGACCAGTCAATCAACACTGCCAGTGAAGAAAATGCTTGATTGCACTTTACTGGTTGCAATCAATGTTCATTAAATAACACAGCATCTAAAAACGCTTGTGATGTGGTTTTTGAAACAATAAGTCTCAGAGTACTAATCTGCTGGAATTCTTTGAAGACATAAATGCATTTGATGATCAGAGGTATACAGTAGATAACATCAACTTGGATCTTTGTGAGCTTTTGCTAAAGTTTTGTGCTTGAGGCTTTTCAAGGTGATAAGGATATGATAGCAACTTTGCTTGTGTTACGGACAGGAGAGAGACAGGCAAACGGTACTTATTTCCTCTCACCACCTGTCTGTAAGTAGAAGGTGTTTTGAATTATTTTTAAAATATGCAGTGGCGTGTTTCCTCAAAATCCTTGGTTTGTGAGATCCAATTTACTAATAACCTGCAAGAAACTTACGTTATAATTAACTCAGAAGATTAGTTTATTTCACATTCAAAACCCAGGGTAGGAGTGTTTGCAAGTTCCCACTTCACCCCCCATCCCACCCAAACACACAAACGCACATACATACAGCTGATACTCCAAGGTGAAGTAGGTACACAGAGATTGGGTTGGTTCTGCTGCCTGGAGTGCTGCTCCTTGGTGCTTCACCAGTTGGATGTTAAACAGCAGGTGGCTTGTGAGCCTAAAGCTGTAGTAATGTTAAAACTGTCCAAAACACCAGAGGCTTGGATCATGTGACATGGTCCATTAATGGCTAATTGCAGCTTAACAATCAGTTTCTGCGCTTCTGGCCAGAATTCCATTATTTCTCCTTAGGACAGAGACAGGTGGTTATTAGATCTCTTCCAATATAATGAGTTTCAATCTCTCCCTTTTGTGATAATTACAGTTAGAGGAGCCAGTTCGCCTGCACTTCCACTGCTTTTGTTGATTACATGGGGTCTGTACAATGAGGTGTGAGATTCCACAAGTTGAGTGAAGAATTATTTTGCTCTTGTAACTCTTGATGGTAGCTCCCAGAACAAAGGGACAACCCTATGGTCACGTGACTTGTAGTAGCCATCTTTTTTTTAGTTCAGCAGCAAATCCATTTTTAAGAAATAGCAATAAGAATAGAGTTTTGAACATGCGAGGTTGGATTTTTTTACCCATGTCATAGGAACCCAACACTTGCTGGACTGAAAGTTGGTCCGGCAACAGAAAGCAGATATTGATGCTCATTGGAATAATATCCTTAAGTGGTGAGCAGTAGAGCTCCACAGGATTATTTCTGGCCCAGTATTTAAAAACAATTTGGGGAAGGGTACTTCTAGTATATCAGCCCAGTGCTGCCAGGTGATCTGCATAGGAAAGATTCATGGTGTTTATGATGATCTGAACAACTTTAGACAGGTGAAGGAACTGCACTTAGAAATTAATATGGATAAATTTAAATGGCTGCATTTTGGAGTTGGGTCAAAAGGCAGTGCTATATCAGTCCTTCTCAGCAGTTTGTATTTATCACACCACTAATCTACAATGCATTAACAAAGGGAATAAGCAGCAAGCAGTAACACCAGATTCCTCATCTCTGGGTCCCCCAACTATCCAGCAATTCTCAAAGATCTATTTCACTTGCTCTCAATCACTTTACTAAAAGCATTACTACTGAAATACAGCTTAAAGTGACTACTTTAAATGGATCGTAAATGGACCATACATATCTGTGACGGAAAAATGTATTCCTAGTAACTCTTGAGTGGTGAGAGATGATCAGCTTACCTTCTCATGGTTTACATATCTCAAACACAAACATTGATTGGAAAAACTATCCAAGTCATATATGGTTTTATTTTTATATTATGATTCTCACTTCTAACATTATGCAGCAGACACACAGCATGACAGTGCCGATGCTACGCCAACAGAGGGCTTACAAAGGGGATTGATTGTATTACTGTATTGGAAAGTAAAAGGAATCATGTGGCTGGTTCTGCATTTTATAAAAACATTCAGCAGGTAACTGGGGAATATGGAATTCATTTCATTCCTGATAAACTCAATACCGGAGGAGTGGCAAGGAAATCACATAGGCCTGAATTTTCCCGTCTGCGATTTGGGGGCGGGGCCCACTCGCCAACGGAAAAATAACGCGTGATGATGTCAGGAGGAACCCCCGACGTCATCCCGCCCAATTTAAATACTCAGGAAGGCGGGCGGACAGCGAAATCAGCTGTCCACCCGCCGACCTGTCAATGGCCAATTGAGGCCATTGACAGGATAATTAAGGTAATTAAAGGCCCTGCCTGTCCAACTTTAAGGCTGGCGGGCAGGCCAAGAGCCCCAGCGGGCTTCTGATAAAACATGAAACTTCATCCACTGGCGGGATGAGGTTTCACGTCCGTTTTAAAAATCTTAAATAAACTTTATGTGAGATTTATTAACATGTCCCATCTCGTGTGACATTGCCACATGAGGGGGGCATGTTAATATTTTTTTTATTTTTCTATTTTGACCCTTTGAAGCACTGTCATTGATCTCTCTGAGACAGCATTTAGTCTCAGGGAGCAATGTGCTCTTTCGTACGCATGTGCGAAACAGCGCACTTTGACAGTTGGGGAATCCCACCTCCCCCCCACACAGGAAGCGCATAGCGCTTCCCGTTGGGCAGACTGCTGGGCGGGTCTTAATTGGCCCACCCACTTAAAATGGCGGCGGGGCCCACTTCGGTGGTGGAGCTCGGCTGCCCGCCCACCGCCGAGCCGGTGGGACCCACCTGCCAACCTAGGGCAAAATTCTGCCCATAATTTCTGCATTCCACTGCTACCCATACAATATTCTCTATTTAGTACCAGGGGTTGCAGTTGGCACTTACTGTTTGGGATATCTTCTTGTGGCAGGAATTTGGTATTTTACACCAGATATACATAGCAGGTCTGCCAGCAGTTGCAAAGAGAAACAGCAGATTTCAACTTTTGGACAACCTGGTCAGAACTTTCATTTATATTTCAGATGCTGTACATTTCCAACATTGATATTATTTCAGACTTTCAACTGAAGTTTTACCTGCGTCAATTTAATAAACTACATCACATGCTGGTAGCAAAAGATCTCCCAACATGCACCAACTTAAAAAAGACTTTCGAGATCATCATCATAATCATTGATGCTCAACCTAAAATGAACTGATTATTTAAAAGACTGAAAAATGCTCAACAACCTGCCTTAATATAACAGCTTTGACATAGAAAAACCTTACAGTCTATAGTGATTTTCAAGCAGTATCTAAATATCAAAATAAAGTACTTTGCTTTCAGTTTATTTGACATGAACCCCTTAAGTTGATTGTCTAATCACTTTTGAGAATCCATTAATTTTACATACTTAAAATGGAAGCCAGCTGAAACCTTAAAATAAATGACAGAGATCCATTATTTTCTACTTAATTAGGTTAACACATTAAAACATTAGCTACATCTGTCAATTCAAGTTCTCCCTCAACAGTAATCCATTGACATTCTCCTCAAACTCTACAAAGAGCAGAAAACTGTCGGTTCTCTCATTTAACGTGGTCTTTTCATGGCAAAAGATGTAAAGTCTTAATGTATTCATCGATATTTGAACTCACCGCATTTATTTTATCCACACTTTTCTTTTCTGGTTCTTTCATGATAGATGCCAGAATTTCATCGCCCTTATAGTCTCTGTACAGTTCACTCAAGGTCTCCCTCAGTTCCATGCTGGTGGTTTTGAGATAGTACGATGGATCTGATTTTGCTTTCTCCTCATCTAGAAAACAGACAGGGGACAAGTGAGAAATCTTTTAGGAAATGAGCATCATTCTTGTGTACTGCACAGAAAACCGGTGGGGAAATTGGGGCTGCCTGAACTTTTGGATTATCAAAAAAGCCTCTTTCATTGAAATATTTTATTTATGGAAAATTCATTGTTATAATTAAGTTCAATTACTCAACAGCTGGGTTATTCTGAATAAATAACTAGGCTTCACACTCAGTAATGATGGAACACTTCAGTGTCATCCCAATCTAAACAGCTGTTTGTTGTCCCTTTGTAATAAATAAAACAGCCTTGTAGGGTCTTTATTCTTCGAATGAAATGCTTCCTCCATACATTGTAGGCCTGGAACCCTAAGAATCCTTGGTTTTCCTTTAGGTCCATCCAATTTTTGTATCCTTCCATAGATGGTGGTGGTCCTCCAACACCCTGTTACATTAATCATTCTTCTCATTGGAAGCTGAGCTGAAAATGCCTATGGCTAACTGTATCTTGAAGGACATCAAAGTCAAGTTTTCATATAATGGGAACCAGGATCACTACCTGATTTTCCCCACTCCTAATCCAGAGATGCTAAAGCATATTGTAGCAAGCTCCCACTGTTCTTTGGCTGTACAACTGAATTAATTAATTCACCTCAGAACAGAGTTTAAGCCTTGAACCTTCTGTTTTGCATGGATAAGTGTACTTATACACAGAAATTAGGGAAAATGCTTCAACATGATGATCAATATTAAGATTACAATATAATTACTACAGATCTCACAACCTGCCTACAAGCATTCAGAAAATGAAATGCAATTGTAAAAGTGCAGTGCATTTAAGTTATGTTGCTTAATTCCACCTTTACTTGATTAATATAGACAAGCACAAAGTACCCCACCCCCCTTTCAGTCAGTTGCTAGAAGGTAGAAGTTTGTTGCCCGAACCACCCTGTGTTTAGGCCTGATCAACACAATATAGCAAAGAGCCCAGGACTGGTCCTATGAATCTTTAATGATAAAGACTACGTCAGGCTCACTTAAAAGTCTTAGTCAATTTGGACCACCAGGTTCAGAGGACTGCTAAGTTTCTGTCTCTGACTACACAGGCTGACACACTGTTTAGCTAAAGGCAAAATACTGTGGATGCTGGAAATATGAAACAAAAACAAAAATTGCTGGAAAAACTCAGCAGGTCTGATAGCATCTGTGGAGAGAAAGACAGAGTTGACGTTTCGAGTCCAGAACTAAGGAGAAATTAAAATATGGTGAAATATATACTGTTTAAGGGGGGTGGGACAGGTGAAGCTGGACAGGCGGCCAGTGATCGGTGGAGGCAAAGGAGAGATTGCAAAAGATGTCATAAACAAAAGGTCGATGAAGTGTTGATGGTGGTGATGCTGGCTAAAGGAGGTGCTAATGGTGGCATTAAGAGTAGAAAGCAGAATGAGTATGTGACAGATGGCCCTAGTGGGGGTGGGGTGGGATGGGGGGAGGGGATGGTGTGGGGAAAAATGATCAAAATAGGCTAAAAGTTGGGGATAAAACACTGAAAAAAATGGAAAGAAATTTTAAAAATAATAATAATCAAAATAGGTGGGAAAATATATATATATAAAAAATTTCAAAATAAATATTTGAAAAAAAGGGGATCAAAAAGGGGTGAGGATGGAGGAGAGGGTTCATGGTCTGAAGTTTGCCTTGCTATGTGGTTGCATACTTTCAGAATATATTAAACTGTGTCCTTATTCTGGAATTTTGTAGTTAAAATACTTCTGCAGAACAGATTTTTTGATCTAGATAATAAAACTGATGGGCCATTTATCAAAAATTATAGAACATTTCCCTTGGGCTTGATTGGGCTGATAAATAGGTCCATAAAAATATACATCTTTGGTCACTTAAATTGCACACCTTATCACAAGAGGAGATCTTTTACATGAAAGAAAGTTGAATGGATTTGGCCCCGATTGTTTTAATACAGATATTTACTCGCCTGTAATACCACGTCACTTCAGAGAGAAAAACTGACAAATATCAACATGACCTGCTTTGTAGATAGTGCCTGGATCATTCAAATGCAAAGCCATTTAATTTTAAATGATTAGTTTACAAGCAGTTGGGCTTGAATAAACCAAATGCTATCCAAGATTTATAATCTCACAATCACAATTAATTTTTAATTTAGAAAAAAACTTCAATCTCCTCAATTTCCTAGGAGTATACTATCAAGTCTAGTTCTCTGTACGGACAAACCATGGTTTTCATTCCACCCAATTAATTGCAGATATTCCCAACATTTTTAAAACATTTCACATCTAATTCCACTAATGTTACATTTCATTAAAAAATTGCACCTCTTTGCAAACTGTTCTATAGAAGAAATCGAACTTAAATAAATTTAAAATCAAATTAGTTCCACTAAATCCATAATCATTCAGTACAATTACTGTGTATAAGGGTTCATTTTCAGCAAAGACTTTGCATATGCTTTAAACTTTTCTGTTAAGTGTTCTGCACCATAACTATCTCCCCGCTGGGCCAGTTAATTACAATAAGTACCATTGAATTGTTAAAGTCTGTGTTTGACTCTGAAAATGATCATACAGCAAATTCCCCAATATGGATGGCCTTTCTCTGTGCCTCTTCATTGCTTTTCTACAGCAAATTAGGAGGATATGACATCACGTTATTCTATTGCACCTCATAGTTGCCAATCACAGATCACCATGGCTCATGGAGATGGAGAGAAATGCACTTCAATATTATTTTTAAGCAGGATTTACAGGTTGTATTTAATTTTTATTTGCACCAGTTGAAACCCTCATTGAGGGGAGCCGATGGATAGTTCAGTTCACAGGAAGCACAGGAATGTCGGCTCAGCAAATGTTTATTCCTATGTTAATAGCAAACTGAATACATGAACTGGCTTGATTTGAAGGCTTAAAGTAGGTGTTTTATATATCTAGATAGATTGAAAGAAAAAGGAATAAAGGGTTAGAGGGGGACAGAGGATTAGGACAACCGCTCGTATAAAAGAGAAACACCAACATGGATTAGTTGGGCTGAATGGCATGTTTTTGTCTTCTCAATTTTATGTAATTAAATCAATAGCTTTAACTGAGGTTTTGGAAAAGCATCCTTTCCTTAGCTATTCTCCTGCTCCACCTACAAATACATCACCAGGGCTATCCTTCCCAAGTTCCCAACCCATCTCTATCTTTTATTCATCACACTTGTGTTTCTGGTTATAATTCCCCATCTACACACACTCACCACCCTCTTCCTCCATCCCAACTGGTTTGCTCCATCCTCATCCTGTGCTGTTATACCCCTATTACCTCCAGTAACATTACTTGCCCTACTTAAGAACAGAAAGGATCAGCTTGGGTTGCCTGATACTCTACCGTAAAACAAGCCAGAGGCTAGGAATCCTGCAGTGAACAACTCACCTCCGAACTCCCCAAAGGCTATCCACAATCTACAAGGCACAAGTCAGGAGTGTGATGGAATACTTTCCCCTTGCCTGGATGAGTGCAGCACCAACACTCAAGAAGCTTGACACCATCCAGGACAAAGCAGCCCGCTTGATTGACACCCCACCCACAAACTTACACTCCCTCCACCACCAACGCAGCAGTGTGTGCCATCTACAAGATGCACTGCAGAAACTCACCAAGGGTCCTAAGACAGCACCTTCCAAACCCATAGCCACTATCATCTAGAAGGACAAAAGCAGCAGATACATGGGAACACCACCACCTGGCAGTTCCCCTCCAAGCCACTCACCATCCTGACTTGGAAATATATCGCCGTTCCTTCACTGTCGCTGAGTCAAAATCTTGGAACTCCCTCCCTAACAGCACTGTGGGTGTACCTACGCCACATGGACTGCAGCAGTTCAAGAAGGCACAGCCACCTTCTCAAGGGCAACTAGGGTGGATAATACATGCTGGCTCACATTTCTTGAATGAATGAATAAAAAAAATTCCTTTGCATACTTTCACCATTTCTGCTAACACAAATAACAGTGATTTCACTCTTTTCTCTGCCTTTACGGTCACTTCAACTGAGAGGTTTTTGTTACCAAACAATCAACATCCAGTTTAGTTCAAATCCCAGTTATGTTAAGTGTTATTTATAAGCTAAATCTTTAAAGGAGATTGCTGAAGTCTTATAATTATAACTTTATTCTGTGAAACAAATTACACAAACTTATCATTAATGAAGACCTGCTTCTCCTACACTAGCTCAACCAAGTGTGGCAAACATCAGAGGAGTAGACTCTGCTGCAACTTAAACTATTCTCCAGTAACTCATTTAGATCCCTCTGTCCGTCGTAACTTGTCAAGTACAATTTGGATTGCTCGATTTTTAGACACAAAGCAAATCAAGGGACATAGGGATAGGACAGGAAAGTGGAGTTGAAGTACAGGATTATCAATTATCTTTTTGAATAGTGGAACAAACTCAAGGGACTCCGGCTCCGATTTTGTTTATCTCACTCAGGGGTAATCCTGAGTTCTGTGAACTTCTGTTGTGAGACTATTTGACATTCAAAGATATATGAACGATTGAAACGTTCTTTAAATGTCAGAATATAGAAGCAGTAGCTTTATAATAAGTTCCATAAAGCCACATATCCCTGTATTTTTACTGTATATACCCTACCATAGGTCAGGGCCACTGCATATTTAAGGGAATGTGTCCATAGTGAAAAATTTTCTGTGACAGACAACAATCAGGTATAAGCCCATCAGTTGGAGAGATTCCTTACCTGGATCAGGAACCTTCAGGTCATTTTTGACATGGAAAAAGTTTGAAACATTAAACTTGTCCACATTGGATGGATCCTGCAGACAAAACAGATCAATGAAAGTTTATACTTCAATTAAATGAAATGACATAAACAGAAAAGGAATTTTTGCTCATGTATTTAATTTTTAAAAATAGTTTAAGAATTTTAACCCCAGTAAGGAGGGCAATTAGCAGTCACATCTCATCCTGCTGCACCTGCTTAAGAAAAAGGATTAATACAGTAAGATAGATTAGAGAGACTGTGACAGAACAATGTTGAGAGGAGGAATATGGTGAGCCCGTCAGGTGTCACAGTTGTTAGAATAGGGTGACCAACCAACTTGAAACTGTTTTCTGCCATTCTATGATTTATATAGTTGTATGTTTCACTGTGCGAGCAATACTTCAAATTCTACACTAAGCCCAGCAAAGAAGCACATGGGAAACCCCAGCAGCCTAAACACGTAGTACATAACCAGCCTTTACAGCAAACAGCAGATGAACAGGAGGAACATATGCCAGAAATCGGAGCAGGGGCAAGGGGATAAAAGAGAAGACTCAGGGGAATGTGGGAGGCAAGAAAGGAGCAAACGTAGGAGAGGCCAGGAAAGAGGGAAAAGTCAGAGGGGGGAAAAGAGCAAAAGAGACAGGAACGAGAGACTGAGAGAGAGAAGAATGAAAAAGGAGACAAAATAAAGAGACATCGAAGAATACAATTCAGATTTTAAGTAAACAATTTGAAACAAAAGGCGAAGTTACATTGATTAACTAAATTTACATTTTTCAGGCTGGTAAATTTGTAGTTTACAGTCAAAATATCAGCATATTTCAAACCTGCAGCTCTTTGCCTGTGTGCAATTTGCTTTCTCACTTGAGCTTTGAAAGGTTGACCAACCCTCCATTAGGCTGTTGACTTGCAGGGTTTTTTGGAACCAAGTGGGGAAAATCTCAATGCCCTCCCTGCTCTTTCCCTCCCACAACAGGCCTGATCGTCAAGTCTCATCATTGATTACTGAGCCTGCAACAAAGAATCAACTCCATTCTGATTTTCCAGCTGCAGACTCTGCAGTCAATCTGGTTGGTTTTCAAATCTGATTGCTTTCAATCACCTAGTTCCTCAAATATCTTTCTAAAATACTTCCGCACTATCTGCCTCCTTTCTGCTGCACAATTACAGCATCCTCATGGGAACTAACTCAGCCAGAGTCACTAATATGCCTCTAACCCTTCCAGCATTCACATCAAAAATAAAAGATATTTTCTCAATTGGAGAGGAATGCGCGAGGATATGTGGGAATATCTTTTGCTCACGTTGGCAGGGCCACCAACCGTCATGGTGTAAGAGCATTCCAGCTCATATCCTGTAGTTTTGCTCATGGATGACTTTTGGTTAAAATATAGTACCTGCAAAAGCCAAGCACTCAAAACTGAATAAACATGCTCATTCCAGTTATAATTAAAACAGACCAGCTCTGAAGAAGAGTCATACAGACTCGAAACATTAACTCTGTTTCTCTCTCCACAGATGCTGCTAGACCTGCTGAGTTTTTCCAGCATTTTCTGTTTTTGTTTCAGGTTTCCAGCATCCACAGTATTTTGCTTTTATAATTAAAACATGTGTTAACAAGGAGATAACGAACAGTGAGGTTTGGATCATTGTAACTGAGCTTATAACCTCCTAGATTTATTATTTTTGGCCAAAATTTTGCTGTAGAAAGAATGGTAAGGTTAACAGCACTCACTGTTATTAATGTGTAAATTGGACAGCAACTGCGCACCTGCAGTTAATTGTGCAAATCAGGAAGCTGCTGTCTGAGATGCCCTGATCCTCTAAAAGTTAAACAATAATGGTATCTCACCAAGAGACCCAACGTTGAAATACATAGAACAGCATGAAGTTGCTGTACCTAACCGATATTTATGAACTAAACTCCCCAGAAAATGTTAGGGCTTGACAATTCCAGTGTGGGCATCCTTTTAATGACGCAAAAAAGTCTTAATTATTGCTAAACAATCACTTTTAGCCTGAAGATTAACTTTAACAGGTGTAGAATTGCATTCCTTTATGTTTTAAATATTGAGGGTTTTAAAAAATAAAATTTAATTATTTTACTTTTTCTTTCAGCCTCTTATTTCTCACTCTCTCTAAATCCAATCTTTCTTTCCCCTGAGTTTGCTTTCTACACCTGATTTACAATGACACTTTCTGGTTCAGCCTCTGTGCTGCTCATTAACAATTCTTCAATCTGATTTTTTAAGTAGGCATAGAGTTATTTATCCCGGTCACAAAGGTCTCAGATGCTGCATGGAGGGTTCTGCTTTTTTGGATAGTTAGAAGCTGTATTTCAAAATCCCATGGAATGTCTACAGGCAAATATAAGTGTAATGCAGCACCGCTCATTCACTATTGACCACAAAATGTGGCCCATTATTTTACAATACACTAGCTAGTGAGCTATTCTCCATCTAATATACTACAGAGTGTGCATTAGGCTATATATTGTCCTCTTCCCGTTCCCGTGGTGAAACAAAGGGACCGAAGTGGTCCAACTAACCACAATCTTATAAGAACACAAGCAGAAGTCAAAGAAGGTCATCCAATATTCCAACTCTCACAGCCTAGCATTTAACTACATCCCGAGCCCTCCCCTAATGTGCTTGTTTCTACTGCCTTAGCTGGTAGATTATTCCAAATGCCATAATACTGAGTAAATATATTTACTAAGATTTAAATTTTCTTTTCACTTGTATGAATTTATACCATCTGGCTATACTAGCCTGACAGACTTAAGAACGAATCCTGGGTTCATCATATAACATCACATACCCCTCAATGAGTAACATTCTTCAGTTTGTAAAGCTCAGGTTTTTCTCATTTTTGCTCATATCCTTTATCGTTGGATCGTTATCATTCTTGTTGCTATAATCTGGGAATTTTCCATTTCAAGTATGTTCTTTTTCAAATGTGGCAATCTAAATGCATGCAGTATTCCAACTGAAGTCTGACTAATTTATTGTAAAGTTTCAGTATAATGGCTGCAGGCATGTACACCTGTATTCTGGTTGCATATTCCAATTTTCTGTTTGCTATTGCACATTTCCTTGGTATTGAAAGTATCAAGTCTCATGTCCCTTTCAAAGCTTCTTTGTCCAAATTCTACTCATTTCATTATATATCCTTGTTGCTCAGCTTTCTTCCAATGTGCAATAAAGTTTCACTTGCCACCTGCTTTGCCAATTTGCATAACAGAATTCATTCTGCAAAGCCGTAAAGCATCCTCTATCTCCCTGCACAGCCTATTTAATGGCTTTCTGCAAATTTACAAGGCAATGTTTTATTTAAATACAGAAATGTAAGAAATAAGGGTTCAAGCACTGACTCCTGTGCTACTCCATTCAGCATCTCTTTCCGAGTCTTACACAACAGGCGGAATCATCTTCTTATGTCGAGTGTCCTGACCCCAGGGCTCCACTTTCGCTTGGGGGCAGAACGGCTGGCCACATGCAACCATGTGGTGGCCTGCCAATTGGGTATGCAGAGGTGAGGAGCCTGGTCAATCATGCAGCAGAGATGGGCAGGGAGTCATTAGCCAAGTCGTTACCTCACTTGGGTGAAGGTCCAGGTATCTTACTTAAACGGCACCCGGACAGGCATCCACTCCCTGCAATCCAGCAGCACCAGTCTGGCTGTTTGTGAGTTTGTTTTCACTGAAACTGCTGCCACTCCACCTTCCTTCTGTTCTATCACCTCCTTCAACCCCTGGAACTGCTGCAACCCTCCACTTCTGACCTGTCCCCCTTCTCCCAGATACCAGGAGTTTCTACCACCAAACCCCCATCACCCACAATGTCCCAGCGTAGTTGAGTGGCCACATGGTTTAGCAATGCCCCCCTGCACACTCTCCTCCAGGCTGTCTAAGAACGGCAGGAAGTCTTGTTTTCTAGCAATGGCAGCAGGAGGGGCAGTGGAGGGTAGCAGCTATTCCGGTCTGCAAATGAGGCTGGGTCCTGTGCTGTAAGAGGGTCAACGACCTCCTGCTCTTTGCAAGGGTAATTGCTATGGTGTCGTTACTGCAAAGTGGCAAGCATAAGGGCATCAAGTAATGTAAACGTGTGAGTCGAGAAGTATGACAGACAGGAGTTTGGATTCCAAGCCTCAGTATCAGATGGAACATGTGGGCTGAATTTTTTTTTTTAATATTCATTTTTACGGGATGTGGGCTTCAAACAGATCTAGAAACTCAAGACTGGGCATCCATGAGGTGCTGTGGGCCATCAGCAGCAGCATTGTGCTCGAACACAATCTGTACTCTTATGGCCCGACATATCCCCACTCTACCATTACCATCAAGCCAGGGGATCAAGCCTGGTTCAATTAAGAGTGCAGGAAGGCAGGCCAGGAGCAGAATCAGGCATAGCTAAAAATGAGGTGTCAACCTGGTGAAGTTATAACACAGGGCTACTTTTGTGCCAAACAGCATAAGCAGCAAGTGATAGACAGAACTAAGCAATCTCACAACCAAAGGATCAGATCTAAGCTCTGCAGTCCTGCCACGAATGGTGGTGGACAATTGAACAACTCACTGGAGGAGGTGGCTCCAGAAATATCCCCATCCTCAATGTTGAGGGAGCCCAGCACATCAGTGCAAAAGATAAGGGTGAAGCATTTGCTACAATTTTCAGCCAAAAGTGCCGAGTGGATGATCCACCTCAGCCTACTCCAGAGGTCCCATCTGTTCCACAGATGCCAGTCTTTAGCCAATTTGATTCACTCCACGTGATATCGAGAAACAGCTGAAGGCACTGGATACTGCAAAGGTTATGGGCTCTGATAATATTCTGGCAATAGTTCTGAAGACGTGCTCCAGAGCTTGTTGCGCCCCAGGTCAAAGTGTTCCAGTACAGCTACAACACTGGCACCTACCTGGCTAGATGGAAAATTGCCCAGGTATATCCTGTACACAAAAACCAGGACAAATCAAACTCAGCCAATTACCGCTCCATCAGTCTACTCTCCATCATCAGTAAAGTAATGGAAGGGGTCATCAACAGTGCTATCAAGCGGAACTTGCTTAGCAATAACCTGCTCACTGATGCCCAGTTTGAGTTCTGCCACGGCCACTCAGCTCCTTATTACAGCCTTGGTTCAAACATGGACAAAGGAGCTGAATTCCAGAGGTGAGGTGAGAATGACTGCCCTTAACATCAAGGCAGCATTTGACTGAGTGTCACATCAAGGAGCCCGAGCAAACCTAGAGTCAATGGGTATCAGGGGGAAAACTCTCCACTGGTTGGAGTCATACCTACCACAAAGGAAGATCGTTGTGGTTGCTGGAGGTCAGTCATCTCAGTTCCAGGACATCACTGCAGGAGTTCCTCAGGGTAGTATCCTCAGCCCAACCATCTTCAGCTGCTTCATCAATGACCTTCCTTCCATCATAAGGTCAGAAGTGGGGATGTTTGCTGATGATTGCACAATGTTCAGCACCATTCACAACTCCTCAGATACTGAAGCAGTCCATGTCCAAATGCAGCAAGGTCTGGACAACATCCAGACTTGGGCTGATAGGTGGCAAGTAACATTCACGACACACAAGTCGCAGGCAATGAGCATCTCCAACAAGAGAGAATCCAACCAACTCCTCTTGATGCTCAACGGCATTACCATCACTGAATCCCCCACTATCAACATCCTGGGGGTTGCCATTGACCAGAAACTGAACTGGACTACCCATATAAATACTGTGGCTACAGGAGCTGGTCAGAGGCTAGGAATAGTGTGACAAGTAACTCACCTCCTGACTCCCCAAAGCCTGTCCACCATCTACAAGGCACATGTCAGGAGTGTGATGGAATACTCCCCACTTGCCTGGATGAGTGCAGCTCCCACAACACTCATGAAGCTGGACCCCATCCAGGACAGAGCAGCCTGCTTGATTGGCACCACATCCACAAACATTCACTCCCTTCACCACTGACACACAGTAGCAGCAGTGTGTACCATCCACAAGATGCACTGCAGGAATTCAGCAAGCCTCCTTCGACTGCACCTTCCAAACCTACGATCACTAACATCTAGATGGACAAGGGCAGTAGACACGTGGGGGCACGACCATCTGCAACTTCCCCTCCAAGCCACTCACCATCCTGACTTGGAAGTATATCGCCATTCCTTCACTATCACTAGAACTCCCTTCCTAACAGCTCTGTTGGTGTCCTACACCACATGGACTGCAGTGGTTCAAGAAGGCAGCTCACCACACCCCTTCTCAAGGGCAACTAGGGATGGGCAATAAATACTGGCCCAGTCAATGAAAAAAAGGGGAGTGGCACCCCACTGGCTATCAGTGATGGGTTATGGAAACACTATTTATCATGGGGCCTTGGAACTAATGGCATCTGAGTCTCTTCATATGTGCAATTTTCTATGTTTGTCACCCATCATTGGTTCAGGGGTTTGGAACCCAGCTTATCATCCATTACAAGCTGCTGCCTCGTCAATATCTACAGCTAAAGCATTCCACGTATTGCAGATACACAGATAGAGTTCTTAGCAAGGCTTTGCCAGAGTTTGGAGCAAGTGTCATTGAATCATGGGCAAATTCCTTGCATTTCAGAAGTGTGTGTGGATTTGACAGAATCACGTAAATGGACCTGCAGCATTTTCTCTTCTCGGTGTCAGAGGTCACAGGCCGATAGGTTGGTTTGGGAGGGGTGTGCCAGGTTTGCTGGCATTTCCACAGTAACATTTCGTGAGGAGATTGAGATTTTGCAAGGGCTTCTCTGTGGCTGGAATCTGGCACATCAATCCATCACCCTGACACCTGCCGCTGGATCCATGCTTTGCACTCCCTCAAGGACATCAGGTTCTTCCCCTTCTTCCTCGTCTGAGATGACACCCGGATCCTCTATCTCCTTGCCTGCATAGCAGGCTACAATGATCCTGGAGACACCCTGTGGCAGGTATTGCAGTTCTCCACCTGCGCAGTCCAGGCAGTGGAACTTCATCTTCAGTAGTCTGATGGTCTGTTCTATTATTGCCTTTATTGAGGCATGGACTGCATCATAGCTCTCCTCTGCTGGGCTTTGTGGGCTCTGCAGAGCATCATAAGCCAGGTCATCTGTGGATATCCCCGATCACCAGGAGGCACCCCTGCAGCTGCTGAAGAGGAGCCAATAGTTGTGGCACCTTGAGAATGAGTAAGGATGCAAAAGTCATGAGAGCTCCCTGGAATGCACACACCTGCAGGATTCATTTGCAGTGGTCACACACAAGCGGCATATTGAGAGACTGAAAGCCTTTCTCAGCTGGATTTTCTCAGTGCCCCACCATGGATAACTTCATCTTCAACCTGTAATCCAGAGACCTCTTTGTGTTGTCCAAGCCATGTCTTTGGACACGTGCACAGTGACCCTGGAGCTGGAAGTCATCGCCCTACACCCTCCCTCAGTTACCTCTGATCTTCCCTCTGTCACCCTCAACCCACCATCCATCAGCCTTGACCAGCTAATATTCACACTAGAGTTGCCTGCCTGTCACCATTGTTCAGCCCCCAACACACCAGAACCGCACCCCATTACTTTCAACTTGCCATCCGCCATCCTCGACCCTCCCTTGCCATCTGTTATCCTCGACTCCCAGGACCTCACCACTGACCTGCCCTCTGTTGCTCTTCATCTCCCCACAATGCTTGACCTCCTGTCTGTAGGCATTGACTTTCCCTGTGCACTCCAGCTTCCTCCCTCTGGCCCCATAAGCCTTAACAGGGTTGCCACCTCCCTCCCTTTCTCGGTCAGCCACACCCTGATTCCTCTTTCACAGTCAGCTCCCTCCCTCCCTCCTATGGTCAGGCATGCCCCATTCCTCTTTCACAGCCATCACCCGATCTCAATGCATCAATGCTTCCTCATCCAGGCTCAACAAAGCTGCCCGTACAAGATAAGTGGCTCCTACTCAGTCCAAATCCATCAGGAAGACTACCTCACCCGCTGCATGCTGCCTTTAACCAGTCATGAATTTGAAGGCATTTATTTGCTGCAGACTTAATTGGAAAGATTAAATTAATCTGGCTAATTTATGTTCTAATGACTATGCTTGTCATGCTAATGTATTAAAAGTAAGTTCCTGCTGCTTGCGGTTGGGAGCATGGGAAACGCAATCAGTCCGCCACCAAATTAATAACCAACTTTCAACCTGCCAGCAGGAAGCTGACATTTTGGCTCCCATCCAATTAAGACTCCACTCGAAACAGTTCCAGCTCTATAGGTCCAATCCGCCCAACGTCTCCAGGAGTACTATTTGTTTCCTATTTCTGATCCAACGACATGTTTGTCCCTCAATTTCCATGACTTGTAATTTAAGTAGTACTCATTCATGTGGGGCTTTCAGAGGACATTCTGAAAGACCAAATGAACAAAGTCATACAAGCTTCCATTATCTACTTTACATCCTCGAAAATTTTGAAGGAGAGTCAGAAAGCAACATATCCATCTCAGATCTGTACTGACTATTATTTATTTAGCTGTTATTATACAGGCACTCCTCTAACATACAGATATTTGTTCTGGTGGGAGAATCAAGAACAAGGGGGAAGAACCTTAAAATTAGAGCTAAGTCATTCAAGGGTGTTGTCAAAAAGCACTTTTTCACATAAAGGGTAGTAGAAATCTAGAACTCTCTCCTCCAAAAACTGTTGTGCAAGGGTAAATTGGAAAATTTCAAAACTGAGATTAACAGATTTTTGTTAGGCAGGGGTACTAAGAGTTACGTAACAAAGGTGGACAGATGGGGTTAAGATGCTGATCAGCCATTATCTAATTGAATTATGGTACAGACTTGATCAGCTGAATGGACTACTCGTGCTCCTATGCAACCTGCCGCTTAGCATAGTATTCATTAATATACCCAACATTGATGTAAGGATAACAGGTCGACCTAGGTCAGAATTATTCTCCAGGCACTGTGTTTCATTGCCCAAGATTTCAAAATAGCCAAGATTTCAAAATAACAGGAGGGAAATAAATCAGAACTAAAATCACAGACCCTCAACTGAAGGTCTTGGGCTTGTGCCATGAGGAACAGCTGCTTTCCATTTGATATGAGTTTTGCTTGGACAGAAACAAAGATTGCAACTTTAAAAAGTAGAACGGCAACAGCGTAACAATAGGAAGATCTGCAAACCTTGCTGGTTAAGTCATTGTCAAACAGACCTTGCAGAACATTCAGTATTTCAAGTGAAATCCGGTTGCTGTATATTACTGGCTCCTTGTATCTCATCAACTCACATCAACCAGTTTTAGCTTCTAAAAATTAGTGCACAAGCATAGAATCTTACGGTACAGGAGGTCGCCATTCAGCACATACCAGATCTTTGAAAGGACTGTTCAATTAGACCCAGTCCCCTGCTCTTTCTCAATAGCCATGTAAATAATTCACCTTCCAGTACTTATCCAATTCTCTTTTGAAAGTTCTAACTGAACCTGCTTCCATCGCTCATTCAAGCAGTGCACTCCAGATCGTAGCACTTAGTTTCATTTAAAAAAAATTCTGCTCATCTCATCTCTACTCCTTTTGCCAATTATCGAAAATATGATAAAAGGAAAATACTGCGGATGCTGGAAATCTGAAACAAAAACAAAAATAGCTGGAAAAACTCAGCAGGTCTGACAGCATCTGCGGAGAGGAATACAGTTAACATTTCGAGTCTGTATGACTCTTCATCAGAACAGTTCTGATGAAGAGTCATACCGACCCGAAACATTAAACTGTATTCCTCTCTGCAGATGCTGTCAGACCTGCTGAGTTTTTCCAGCTATTTTTGTTTTTGTATCGAAAATCTGAGTTCACCAATAACTATATCTTCTGCCACTGAAAAATTACTCCTTACTTGCCCTTCATGGTTTTGAACACCTGTTAAATCTCTCCTTAACCTCTCTGCTCCAAGAAGAGCAACACCAGTTTATCCAGTCTCTCCATGCAACTGAAGTACCAGTTTCCTCAGAAACCTCTCTAAGGCCTTGACACCCTTCCTCAGACATGGTGCCCACAATACTCCAGTAGGGGCATAACCAGTGTTCTATAAAAGATTAGCATAAGTTTCTTTTGCATTCCATACCTCCAATTACAAAGCCAATGATCTCAATTTGTTTTTTTAGCAGCCTTCCCAATTTGTCCTATCTTCAAAAATGTGTAGATAAAAAACCCCAGTTCTTGTAGTTCCTGCACCCACTTTAAAATTATGGGATTTAGATCATGTTGCTTCTTATTCTACCAACCAAAATGCTCACTTAATGAGAACTTAGCTTATTTAGTGGCTTTCATGACCTTGGATGTCCATAAGTGCTTTACAGCTAATCAAGTACTTTTTGAAATGGAGTCACATTGTAATGTAGGAAATGTGGCAGACATTTTGTACACAGCAGGATCCTACATACAGCAATGTGACAATGACCAGATAATCTGTGTTAGATGTTGGTTGAGGGATGAATATTGTCTAAGGCACCATGGAGAACTCCCCTGCTCTTCCTTTGAAATAGTGTCATTCTTTTATGCTCACCTGAACAAGCGGATGAAGCCTTAGCTTAACGTCTTATCTGAAAGATAGCACAGCGCTCCCTCAGTATGTCAGATTGGATTCTGTGCTAAAGGTTCAGGAGCAAACCTAAAACCCTCTGATACTGGGATGAGTGCGTGACCACAAAGCATGGCTGGTGTAAGAAACAAAAATGTTACACTGGTACAATAGATGGTGTTCTCATGAAGTAAAGTACAGTGGTGGGGAGGAGAGTGGAGTTTAATTGAACATATGGTGTGCTTTACTTTGGTTAGAAGCAGCTAGGTGGTTATGCCCCTGATGGCAGGTATGTGCTGTCAACTGCAGGCATACTACACTTTTAATGTAAGAGAAGCTGACTTTTGAGGAGTTTCACAAGAGGTTGGGGATCTCTGCTTGAATACTGCTTTCCCAAGGTCTCTTCAGTCACAGAAAAGTACTAACATTGGGCGAACAGAAATGGAGTGCAAGAGAGAACATGAGATTGTGAAAAAGACTGGCCTTCTTGGTTTTCTTTTGCTCCTTGTCCCCAGACAAATGAGGTTACAGTTCAACAAGAGTGAAATGACAGGAGCAGGGAGATAATGGTTTAGTACTAGATATGCCATGAATCAGTGAAGGCTTCAGTACAAAGAGGAGCAATGGGATTTGTTCTCTGTCATTATTTCAGCTGCTTTACCATAACAATTCACAATAAGGTTTGAAGTGGCATAGACCACTTTAGTCGAAAAAATTTAGACGTTCAAAATGTCAATTCAAGGAATTATATACTAAGAGGTTGAAGCTGGCAGGACTAATCAGTGAAAAATAGTTATTACCATTTTATTGTGGATTGGGAGCCATTAACCATTTGCAGTTTCAAATAAATCACTTATTTTACTGCGAGACTCAAAACAAGTTTGAAGGGTGAACTGGAGCTGGTCAGGTAAAATTCTGCAAAAGATAGGAATCATTATCTGACACTTTCCAAGACAAAAACAAAATTGGCTGGAAAAACTCAGCAAGTCAGACAGCATCTGCGGAGAGGAAGACAGAGTTAACGTTTCGAGTCCGTATGACTCTTCATCAGAACTAAAGAGAAATAGAAATGAGGCGAAATATAAGCTGTTTAAGGGGGGTGGGACAGGTAGAGCTGGATAGAAGGCCAGTGATAGGTGGAGGAGAGATTGCCAAAGATGTCATAGACAAAAGGACAAAGGGGTGTTGACGGTGGTGATATTAGCTAAAGGATGTGCTAATGGTGACATTAAGGGTAGAAAGCAGGATGAGCAAGTGACAGATGGCCTAGTGGGGGTGGGGTGGGGGGGAAGGGATCGAAATAGGCTAAAAGGTGGAGATAAAACAATGGATGGAAATAAATTTAAAAATAATAGAAATAGGTGGGAAAAGAAAAATATATTAAAAAAAGTAATAATTATTAGAAAAAAGGGATAGGAAAGGGGGTGGGATGGAGGAGAGAGTTCATGATCTGAAGTTGTTGAACTCAATGTTAAGTCCGGAAGGCTGTAAAATGTATAATCAGAAGATGAGGTGCTGTTCCTCCAGTTTGCGTTGAGTAAATTTTAAATTTAAACTTTAAATTTATTTCCATCCATTGTTTTATCTCCACCTTTTAGCCTATTTCGATCACTTCCCCCCACCCCATCCCCACTAGGGCCATCTGTCACTTGCTCATCCTGTTTTCTACCCTTAATGTCACCATTAGCACATCCTTTAGCTAATATCACCACCATCAACACCCCTTTGTCCTTTTGCCTATGACATCTTCGGCAATCTCTCCTTTGCTTCTATCACTGGCCTTCTATCCAGCTCCACGTGTCCCACCCCCTCTTAAACAGCTTATAGTTCGCCTCATTTCTATTTCTCTTTAGTTCTAATGAAGAGTCATACGGACTCGAAACGTTAACTCTGTCTTCCTCTCCACAGATGCTGTCAGACCTGCTGAGTTTTTCCAGCTATTTTTGTTTTTGTTTCAGATTTCCAGCATCCGCAGTATTTTGCTTTTAACTTTCCAAGACAAGTTTTGTAGAGTAGGTGAAAGAATTACATTACCATCCCAGGTGAAAGAATTACATTTTTTATTGATCCTGCATTTTAATTGCAATGGTATTTTTCATCAGACAACTAGCTGTGTGGCAGACTGCACCCCAGAGCTGTAGAATGGAGGTTTCTACATGCATGTCCACAATGAATTCCTACTAAGATGAGCCTTGTTAAAACCTGACACCAGTATGCAGCAAGGAAGGGAAAAATAAATCTGAAGAAATTGCCACAAATTGCTACCATCTACCTAGTAGGGAGCCATGAAAATCCGCAGCATCTCACTTCCCCATCATGCCAGCAAAGGATGTTTTATACTTAAAGATAATCTCCCCACTCCAGCTACAGACAGTCTTTAGGGGCAGAATTTACCAGAAGATTCGGGGGGGACGCATCCCTGCTGATGTCGGCTACCCAGTAGCCATTTAATGCTCCAGGAGCATTAATTGGCTGGATAAAAGCAAAATACTGCGGATGCTGGAAATCTGAACACCGCCCCTCACTTGGGGGTAAGTCACACCTCAAGAGAGCTACCAGCCAACCTGATTTGCTGGCAGCTCTTTAGTCCCTACAGGGGCAGCCACTTCTGGGACAACAGGCAGTCCCACAAATCTAAGTGCCAGAACCAGGGCAGATGTTGCAGCGGGGCCAGAAGGGGAGGCCATGGAAGCGGGAGGGTGAGGACATGATAGAAAGGCCAGGGGAGGAATGGAGCACCTGAGGGATAAAGAGAGTAGACAGGAAAGTAGAGGCCACAATCAGATCTGCCATGATCTTATCAAACAGTAGAGCAGGCCCTAGGGGCCGAATGGCCTACTCCTGCTCCTAATTTGTATTGCCCCAAAACACTCAGGCTAACCTGCCAGGCTTTCCCCATGTCCGACATACTTCCTTGGTCTCAAAATTAAGGCTAGGTGGGAAGTGGACCCTAAGTTGCCATTAAGTAGCCATATAAGGGCCTCACTGGGGTGAGGGCAGACGGGCCACTCAAGGTCTCACCCACTCCCCGTAAAATTGCAGATAGGTTGGGGGGGCGGATCGTCAGGAGGTTGAGTGGTAGGAAGGCCAGCCGGGGAATTCTATGGGGACCCTGCCTGCAAACATGCCATCAAAGGTCCGTAAAAGTTTGCCCTAGATATCTCTAGCCATATAGCTATGTCAAGGATGAAAAATGTGAGTGGACAGGAGTTTCCAGCTGCATTTGGCCCTGTACTAGGTGGGCTTCTCAGATGCATGAAGCCTTTGCTTCATGTCAGATTTTAGACCATGTAAAATTCATGTAAACATGCATGTTAGATCAGGAATTATGAACTTACTCTACATTGCCTCTTAAAATAAAGGACTGGGGAGAACTGAAAAGGAGCAAGCCCTGTAATTTAATTATATTTAGTTTCCCACATTGACAGATTACTGACAGAACGGAATGGCTACAACTCTACTGGTAAATTGTATGTAGTTACCATTAAGTCTGTGCTTTACATTATAGTCCTGCAGCTCCCACACTCTCAAGTTTGGCTATTTTTCTTGGGTCTCAGAAATCTATCCATTTAATCCCTCCAGTCAAATGTCTCAAAGGACAACTTAGATATTTCAATAGTTACATTTGCTAGTGACTACTCTGTTACAAAGTGACTAATTTGTACTGTCTTTGTTGGGGTACAAAGTTTTTTAAAAATATAATTTCATGGTTTATATTCTAGACACAAATTTAAAACACTGTTGCCAGGAGTCCACGGATCAACAAATTCAAGCCAGTGGTCTGCAGCCAATGAGCATTAACTTCTGGATTTTGAATACAACAGCTTGTTTATAATTCTTTCTAGAGAGAAATGAGTGTTTTGGGGCAATACGAATTAGGAGCAGGAGTAGGCCATTCGGCCCCTAGGGCCTGCTCTACTGTTTGATAAGATCATGGCAGATCTGATTGTGGCCTCTACTTTCCTGTCTACTCCCTTTACCCTATGGCTCCCTTATCAGTCACAAATCTATCTAACTCAGCTTTTAAAATATTCAATGACCCAGCCTCAACAGCTCTCTGGGGAAGAGAATTCCACAGACTAACCACTATCTGAAAGAAACAAATTCTCATCACCATCTGAAATGGGAGACGCCTTATTTTTAAACTGTATCCCCTAGTTCTATTCTTTCCCGTTAGGTGAAACATTTCCAACATCCACTCTGTTGGATGTTGGGTACCTACCTATACAACATGAATACTCTAAGCAGTACCAGGTGAATATACTTTTATTTTACAACCAAGTCTATTCATCTGGATAGAGCAAGGTCCCACAAACAGCAATGGGGAGATTATTTATTTTTAAAGGTGTTGTGGATTGATGAATTGTTAACTCACCAGACCTGTAACACTCCCTCAGTTCTGCATTAGATCACAGTATCGCAGAATTTTAACAGCACAGGAGGCCATTCAACCCATCATGTCTGCACCAGCTCTCCAAATGAGCATTATGACCTAGTGCCATTGCCCTGCCTTTTCCCCGTACCCTTGCGCATTGTTTCTATTCAAATAATCATCTATTGCCTTCTTGAAAGCTCGATTGAACCTGCCTCCACCACACTTCCAGGCAGTGCATTCCAGGCCCTATCCACTCATTGTGTGAAAAAGATTTTTCTCACGTCACATTTGCTGCTTTGGCAAATCATTTTAAATCTGTGCCCCCTCATTCTTGATCCTTTTACGAGTGGGAACAGCTTCTCCCTATCTACTCTGTCCAGCTCCGTCATGATTTTGAGCATCTCTATGTAATCTCCTCTTAGCCTTCTTCACTTCAAGGAGAACAGTCTCAACCCCTCAATCTATCCTCATAGCTGAAGTTTCCTATCCCCGGAACCTGAAGTTTCCCATCCCTGGAACCTGAAGTTTCTCATCCCAGGGACCATTTTTGTAAACATCTTCTGTACTCTCTCCAATGTGTTCACATCCTTCCTATAATATGGTGCCCAGAAATTTACACAATATCCCAGCTGAGGTCTAACGAGTGTCTTATATAAATTCAGCATAACCTCCCTGTTCTTGTGCGCTATGCCCCTGTTAAGACAGCCCAGGATACTATATGCTTTATTAACTGCCCTCTCCACCTGTCCCGCCACCTTCAGTGATCTATGCACATATACACTCAAGTCTTTCTGCTCCTGCACCCCCTTCAAAATTTTACCCCTTATTTCATATTGCCTGTCCATGTTCTTCCTACCAAAATGCATTACCTCACACTTCTCCACAATGAACTTCACTGGACACCTATCTGCCCACTCCACCAACTTGTCTATGTCCTCCTAAAGTTCCACACCATCCTCCTCGCAGTTCACAACACTCCCAAGCTTTGTATCATCTGCAAGCTTTGAAATTGTCCCCTGCGCACTAAGATCTAGATCATTAATATATGTCAGGAAAAGCAAAGGTCCCAATACTGACCCATGGGAAACTCCACTACAAACTTTCCTCCAACCCGAAAAATGAACATTTATCATTACTCTCTGCTTCTTATTTTTCAGCCAATTTTGTAACCATGTTGCTACTGTCCCTTTTATTCCATGAGCAATAACTTTTCTTACAAGTCTGTTGTGTGACACTGTGTCAAGTGCCTTTTGAAAGTCCATGTACACTACATCAACAGCATTACCTTCATCGACCTTTTCTGTTACCTCTTCAAAAAACTCCAGTAAGTTAGTTAAACACGATTTCCCCTTTAGAAATCCATGCCGACTCTTCCTTATCAACCCATATTTTTCCATGTGACTACTAATTCTATCCCAAATAATTGGTTCTAGAATCTTGCCCATCACTGAAGTTCAACTGACTAGTCTGTAATTGCTGGGCTGATCCTTACAACCTGTGGTACCATTATTCAAGAAGGGATAAACCAGGTAATTACAGGCCAGTGAGTCTAACATCAGTGATAGGGAAACTATTGGAAAAAACTCTGAGGGACAGAATTAATCTCCACTTGGAGAGGCAGGGATTAATCAGGGATAATAAGCATGGCTTGCATGGCTTTGTCAGTGGGAGATCATGTCTAACAAATATGATTGAATTTTTCGAGGAGGTGACTAGTTGTGTAGATGAGTGTAGTGCAGTTGATGTGGTCTACATGGACTTTACTAAGGCTTTTGACAAGATCCCGCATGGGAGAATGGTCAAGAAGGTAAGAGCCCATGGGATCCAGGGCAATTTGGCAAATTGGATCCAAAACTGGCTTAGCAGCAGGAGGCAGAGGGTGATGGTCGAAGGTTGTTTTTGCGATTAGTAGCTTGTGACAAGTGGTGTACCGCAGGGATCGGTGCTGGGACACTTGCTATTTGTAGTGTGCATTAATGATTTAGATGTGAATCTAAGAGGTATGATCAGTAAGTTCACAGATGACACGAAAATTGGTTTCATAAATAGTGAGGAGGAAGCCTTAGGTTACAGGATGACATAGATGGGCTGGGTAAGATGGGCAGAGCAGTAGCAAATGGAATTTGATCCTGAGAAGTGAGGTGATGCATTTTGAGAGGACTAACACAGCAAGGGAATACTCAATGAATAGTAGGACCCTAGGAAGTGCAAAGGATCGGAGGGACCTTTGTGTACATGTCCATAGATCCCTGAAGGCAGCAGCACAGGTAGATAAGGTGGTTAAGAAGGCATATGGGATACTTACCTTTATTAGCCAAAGCATAGACTATTAGAGCATGGAGGTTATGTTGGAACGGTATAAAACGCTAGTTAGGCTACAGCTGGAGTACTGTGCAGTTCTGGTCGTCACACTATAGGATGTGATTGCACTGGAGAGGGTGCAAAGGAGATTCTCCAGGATGTTGCCTGGGCTGGAGCGCTGCAGCTATGAAGAGAAACTGGATAGGCTACGATTTTTATCCTTAAGGAAGAGAAGGCTGAGGGGGGAACCTGATAGACATGTACAAAATTATAAGGCACATAGATAGGGTAGATAGGAAGAAACTTTTCCCCTTAGCGGAGGTGTCAATAACCATGGGGCATACATTTAAGGTAAGGGGCAGGAGGTTTAGAGGGGATTTGAGGAAAATGTTTTTCACCCAGAAGGTGGTTGGAATCTGGAACACACTGCCTGAGGGGATAGTAGGCGCAGGAACCCTCACAACATTTAAGAAGTATTCAGATAAGCACTTGAAACGCCATGGCTTACAGGACTACCGGCCAACTGCTGGAAAATGGGATTAGAATACATTGGTGCTTGATGACTGGCACTGACACAATGGGCCGAAGGGCCTGTTTCTGTGTTGTATAGTTCTATGGGCAGAATACTGCCACCAGTGTGCAGGGGCAGGCCCGACACACCAGCGCGTAAAATGACGTGTGATGACGTCGGGCATGCATCCCGGCGTCATTTCAATATTTTGTTCGGCAGGCGCACACCAGAGGCAGCTGCGCGCCCACTGAACTGTTAGCGGCCTGTTAAGGCTATTAAAAAAGCAATTGAAGTTATTGGCAATGCTGCCCATCAATCTTAAGGTTGGCAGGCAGGCAAAGGGCCCAAGTGGCCTTCGCATTTTTCAGGAAATCTCATCCAAGGGTGAGATGAGGTTTCTTGAAGGTTTTATAAAATAATTAATTAAATTTTGCAAAATTCACTAACAGGTCCCAGCGCATGTGACACTGTCACATGATGGGACATGCTTAAATAATTTTTTACTTCCTTTATTAAAAAGCTTTATCATCAACTTAATCTCCGTGAGGCAGCTCTGTGCCTCAGGGAGATTGCTGCGTTCTTGCGCAGGCCCCGACTCTCCCTCCTGCCACGCCCGCACAGGTAGCGCTGAGCGCTACCAGCCGCATGTTACGCTGGGCGAGCCTTAATTGGCCTGCCTGCGTAAAATGGCGGCATGCAGCCGATCACAGGTGGCGATCGGCTCCGCCTCTGCCCACCCCGCCCAACATAGGTAAGATTCTACCCTATGACTCCATGGCTATGACCTTTTTTGATCAAGGGCTTAATGTTTGCAATCCTCCAGTCCTCTGGCACTACCCCCTAGTCTAGGGAAGGCTGAAAGATTATGGCCAGTGCCCCTGCAATTTCTACTCTCACTTCCTTCAATATCCTTGGATAGATCTCATCCGGACCTGTTGCCTTGTCAACTTCAAGTACTGTCAGTCTATTCAACACTTCCTCCTTGTCAGTTTTGAACCCTTCTAGTGACAGAGTTTCCTCATCTGTCACCATGGCCTGGGTAGCATCAACCTCCTTGGTAAAGACGGATGTATTCATTTAATACCTCAGCCCGGGCCCGTTTGTCCATGTGCAAATTCTCTTTTAGGTCCCTAATCGGTCCTACTTCTCCTTTTACCACCCTTTTACCGTTGATATGTTTAAAGATGACTTTGGGATTCCCCTTTATGTTGGCTGCCAGTCTTTCCTCACGTACTCATGATTGAATTTTGAGGTGAGGGTGTCGTCACTAAGCCAAGGTTGACATCTCTTTCAACCTTTAGAAATAAATAGTTAGAGTGGACAGTGTAGCAAATACAAAAGGTTCGCTCTCTATTCTGCTTAGTGCTTCATTTAAACTGTATTGGTTATGAGAAATCCATGTGAGGCCAGTAATGCCTTCCAGCACTAACTCAAATAATCATATCCATGCTGTGTCTGTGTGCACTAAAGTACTGGAGACACATGCTGCTGTTGTTATGGCAACATAAAAACGAAAAACTGAAAATCAAGCAGATTAGTCAGCATTAGCAAAGAGAAAAGATAGGTTATGTTTTCGGAGTATATCTAATAAAGGGTAAATGACCAAAATGCAGTAAACCATTTTTCCCTTAACAAATGCTGACTATTCTGTTGAGCATCTCCAGCATTTTCTATTGCCACAGGATTGCTTCCGGTAAGAGTTGTTACTTCTGCTGGCACCTTTTGGTCCATTATGTAACAGTGGGCATCAATGTCTTGGAGAAGCTTTTACTAGATTTGTAAATCTGAAAATATTCCTCTATGGAACAGTTTGATTGAGTCACTTACTGAAACACTGTGCAGTAATAAAGAAACAGACTGCTAAGAACCCTTTCAAAGAACAAAGAAAAGTACAGCACAGGAACAGGCCCTTCGGCCCTCCAAGCCTGCGCCAATCATATTGCCTGTCAAACTAAAACATTTTGCACTTCCGGGGTCCGTATCCCCCTATTCCCATCCTATTCATGTATTTGTCAAGCTGCCTCTTAAACACCACTATCGTACCTGCTTCCACCACCTCACTACCCTCTGCATAAAAAACTTGCCCCGCACATCTCTTCTAAAGTTTTCTCCTCTCACTTTAAATCTATGTCCCCTAGTAATTGACTCTTCCATCCTGGGAAAAAGCTTCTGACTATCTACTCTGTCCATGCCACTCATAATTTTGTAAACTTCTATCAAGTCGCCCCTCAATCTCCGTCACTCTAGTGAGAACAATCTAAGTTTCTCCAACCTCTCCTCATAGCTAATAACCTCCAGACCAGGCAGCATCCTGGTAAACTTCCTCTGCACCCTCTCCAATGCCTCCATATACTTCTGGTAATGTGGCAACCAGGATTGCACACAATATTCCAAGTGTGGCCTAACCAAGGTTCTATACAGCTGCAGCATGACTTCCCAGCTTTTGTACTCAAAATGACTTCCCAGCTTTTATACTCAAATACAGCTGCAGCATGACTTCCCAGCTTTTATACTCTTTCTTGCAGCTTCTGCATCAGTATTTTTACGGGTGGGTGTAGGGGTCTTTGTTTTTCATTGGTTGTAATCAGTTCCATTAAAAAAAAATTCTTTATGTTCATTAGAATGTCAAGACTGAGGGGTTCTGCAAGAAACTGATAACTTAAGGGTGCTGTACTGGTGCAAGCTAAAAAAAATACAACCATTTCCTCTTCTCTACAAAGGAAGAAGAAAAACAATCTGTGATACACGATGTACAAAGAACTGAATTGGTCAGGGAATAGTGGTCCTAGAGATCTGGTAAGTGACAAACAGGAGTCTTGTGTCTCTTTGCCGTCTCTTACTAACCTATTTAGGATATCCTGTACTCAGTCATTTTGACATATTTAAGAATCTGATTTGTACAAAAAAAATGCTGGACCAAAAACAAATTTGAACTGCAGAAAATATAAATGAATGTCTTCCTGGATGTTTACACTGGCAAAAAGAATTAAAATGGGAGTCCAACCATCCACAACCATTGAGTTCCCTGAATTACACAGGTTAGTTGACAAAGCACTGGTTTAATGACTCTGTATGGACAGCAATAAAGAAAAAGACTATTATGCCTCATCATGTCTCAGAAATATCCTAAAGCGCTTCAAATATACTTCTCTCACACTTTTAGGGTTAGTAATGTTTCTGGCTAGTTCATCTAATTATATCAACAACAGTTACCCATTACCAAAAATAGATATTAACAGAGCCAAAAGGATGGGAAAGATCAATGATTTTACTATAAATCTTTTATAAATTTGATTTCCTATTAAAACCTTCTTGCCTTGGGTCTACTGGGAGTCAAACTCAAAAGGTATTGCCAGTGATTTTTGTTCAGTTAACAGCTGCCACAGTTGGAGGAGTGAGAATATGATTGCTTTAAAAGGCCTGTCCCAACACTCTCTCTTGTAGTAAGAGCAAGTTGACAGTGGAGCACCTCAGATTGTAATGGTATTTTCCAGCCTAATTAAATCAAAAGCAAGCAGTGCTTAGCCCATTCAGTAAAAGGCCACTGTTAGCTTTTTTTAAAATGGCCACCTTTGTTTTCAGAAAACATATCTATATTTCCAAAATAAAGCAAAAATGATTCTAAAGTTTATCAAGCTATGCCAGCCTTGAAATAGTAAGAATGCTACAGTAAATTTATTTTTAATTTGGAAGAAGGATGGTCAGCACATTCCTCACAAGATTATCCAACACTGGTTTGAATAGCTTAGTGTAAGAAATAGAGATAGTTCACACATCAGCCTGGCAGATATGCACCACCCACTACATTTCGTCCTCATTGCATTTGTACAGATTTTGTTATGCTTCAGCAACTGGGTGTCTATTAATGTGAGGGTGAAAACATTCAAGTAGAATGAGAATCCAATTGGATACAAATGCATCAAAATCAGTTTGATCTAAAGGTTGTCAACACAAACACCACCAACTGCAAAGAGGAGAAGCTGTCTTAGCAAAATTAATTTAGCAGGAATATTTCCGAACCTCAGCCTGGTACACAAAATGATAGATCACAAAAGTGAATCTCGATTTTTTTGTTAAATCATATATGCACAAGCTATTTTTTTGTGTTGTATATGATGCAGAGGAAATTGAAGAGTCCAGTCCAGTGTTGGATTCTACTTTCATACCACTGTTAAAGTAGATAAACCTAACTCTCAAATGACTGCCAGAGCACAGTACAGCTCTGAGGTAGCATGCAAGAGTGTGGGAGGATTCATCTTTGTGCATACAAATTCTGTCCCTGTCTTCTGAATCTCAGATGCTCAGTGGAGATGAACCAATTTTCCAGTGATGAGAATAAGAGGGAGAGTCATGCTGAGTCATGTTGTGTACCTAAGAATCAGTTTAAGAATATCAACAGAAGACTGACAGCAGACCACTTGCCTGTTTATTACTATGAGGCTTCAAACAAAAGCAGGCTCACTCCAGAACTCTAATTTTGCTTCATCTAACAGTCATGAAAGTGTCTTGCCTAGCAGCTTCCATGGGAATTTTGTACAGAGATACTTACCTATTAGATATTCCACATTGCAAAACAATCCTTTTCACACAGAAAAATGGGAAATACCAAAATTGCATTTACATCTCCTCTAGGCCGATTTTTTGTTTCCTTGCTTACACCATTACTATCCACTTCTGTTTTGCATCATTATTCTTTCTACCACTTAATAACTCCCGTTCTCCATCTGATCAGACCTAGGGTGGAATTTTACAGCCCCTGACACTGGTGGATTTTCCAGTCCACTGGAGTCAAAGGACTTTTGAATTGCTCACCACATTTTACGGTCCAGCCCCTGCCACAACAGGGCCATAAAATTCCGTCCCTTGCTTTTTGTTCCCTCCCATCTCTCATTTGCCTGCCTCCATGCTTCCTTAAAACCTAATACATCTCTAATTTTTGCCAGTTCTGATGAAAAGATGTCAACCGGAAACATTAACCTTGTTTCTGTCTCCACAGATGCTGCCTGACCTGCTGTGTATTTCCAGCAATTTCTGTTTTTATTTCAGATTTCCAACGTCCGCAGTATTTTGCTTTTGTTTCTGTGATCCAATTCAGTTTTTACGGTACAGGAGCCAGGTTGTCTAAATTCTTCTAATCCTGAGGATATTCTCTGCAGGATATCTATTGACAGATTGACAGTGTCTAAACTTCTTGCACCTTAAATAGAACAGGTTTTCATTAAAGTAGAAAGTCCAGTTACCACAAATGCGGCATCAATCGAGCTGTCACTGGCTGTTGCAACAGCTGTTTTTAAATAAATATATAAATATATATATATATATATATATATATATATATATATACACACACATATGTGTATATATATATATATATATATATATATATATAGATGATAAAGCATCTGATCCTGTGCCAGCAGTTAATTCCATCCACATCAAGCAAATTATTTATTCCTTGACTATCAGGATAAGAATGCATGCAATTTTACACTCTGCGTCCATCCAGAAGAATCATTATATTTAAAACCTAATTAGTGTGATTTCCAGGACGTCTTCACACCCACTTCTATAGAGCATTGGGAAGCAGACATTTTTTTAAATCTTTCATTCAATCGTGTAGCCTTGAAATTATAAGCTAAACTGATGAATGCAATTTGTTAGCTAC
The DNA here is from genome assembly GCF_964194155.1 of Cetorhinus maximus. Lineage (NCBI taxonomy): Eukaryota > Metazoa > Chordata > Chondrichthyes > Lamniformes > Cetorhinidae > Cetorhinus > Cetorhinus maximus. Next base: position 73,717,751 of record NC_135890.1, read on the forward strand.
TTATAAGAATTACAGAGCTGTATTTGAAAGATGCACACAGACTTTCTGGAAAGACTGATGGGGGAAAATAAACTATATTTTATGTGGCAGTGATGATCTCTTTAAGAACTAGGTTTCTCTGGGAGATGATTTTTGATAAAGCGCCTTGCTTCCAGCAACTGATCATGTGACCAAATTGTCTGGGAGTTAAACAACAGAAAAAGGGACAACATGAAATTAATTATAATGGGGAGTAGTTTGAGTGTTGGGTCTGTTTCAGGCAGACTTTTTGAGTTTAGAACAAACTGGTAGCAGAGCAGGGACCATCTCTTTCCAGCTGATTTCAGTTTAAATTCTGGGTGCTGGTTAAAAGAGTTTAAAACTTTTCAGAGAGGGAGAGATGCAAAACTCCAGAGTTAAAGAATATCAGAACCAATAGGGTTCTGACCTGATGTGGCTGCATTCAAGACGTTAGCAATGCCTGTGTTGAACTTGGAGTCTACAACTGTGGGGCGACTGGAGGAGATTTAAAAGGTAAATCTAGCCAGAAGTAAGTGGAAGGCCAATGAAATCTCAATCCTTATATAGATCTTCAAAGTAGTACTCAAAACAAGTGATTCATCTTCCCATTTTTGATAAGCATTTGACCTGAGTTTTGTGGTTTAAGTCAAATGGGTAAAGAAGGAAATTTGACTTAAGGAGTGGTTTAGAGAATAAGTAATTGTGTTCATTGTACTTTTAGTTACTGACTATTTAAGATAGAGTGTAGTTATTAGTATTCATGCTGTTTGATTTTTGTTTATTAAAATTCTTTTGATTTAAACCATGAACCATCTGGCTTCATTGTTTCATAAATACCTGGGTTTTCAGATTTCCAAAAAAATATAAAAACGTTCCTGGTTTCTACCGAGATCATAAGACTGAGGAAGGGTCTTTAACCCTAAATATCGACTTAGTGATTTCTGTTTCTCCACAGGTGTTGCCTGACTTGTCTTTTCTGATGTCGTTTTCAGATATCCAGCATATGCAGCATTTTGCTTGGAAGGCTGTTCTCATATTTTTGCACTGGTGCTAGGAATCATGTATTATAATCCTCAAGGGCTATCTTAAAAACTATTAAATTGATTTTGCATGCAATTTTCTTTTTATGACTTTCCAAAATCTGATGATAGAAGAGTTTCAATTTTAAAAGTCACAAAACATCCCTGAAGATTTCACTTCCACACCAAAATTTATTGCAGTAGTGTTAATGGTTTGAAAATCTGCAGTATAGGACTTCCTAAGATCAAGAAACCAAGCTCAGAGCTCCAGATCAAGGGATGGATGGCAATAGTTTGGTGAAGTGCATGTTATAGTCCATTACACACACAACACATTTTTCTTGAAAAACCTAGGATATATGCTGAATAATTTGAAGTGCATGGTATCAAAAATCAGATTTATCAGCACACAGCCTAATTACATGCTATCTCATTACTTTTTAATTTAAAAGAAAACTCTTCCTCATCAACATATAGTTATAATTCTGATGTGATGAAGCTATAATATAAATGTAAAGAATAATGAACCGTATCTCTATTTCATTTATCACCAGTTGTTCCATATTCATATCTAACAAAAATCTATCAATCTCAGTCTTGAATGTTTCAATTGTCCCAGCATCCACAGCCATTAGGGAGAACAATTTCCAGATATCTATTACCCTTGGTATGAAAAAAGTGCTTTCTGATTTCACTCCTAAATAATCTTGCTCTGATTTTAGCAATATCCCCCTTTGCTCTGAATTCCCCCAGCAAAGGAAATAGTTTCTCTGTACCTACACCATTTAATCCCTTAATAAATCTAAATACCTCAATTAAATCACCCCTCAACCTTCAACAAAGTACAAGCCAAATTGATGGAACCTGTCCTCATAACTTAACCCCTTAAACCCTGGCATCATTCTGGTGAATCTGCATTGTACCCCCTCCAAGGCCAGTATATCTTTCTCAAAGTATGATGCCCAAAACTGAACTCAGTATTCCAGATGGGGTCTGACCAAGGCTTTGCACAACAGCTCCTCCATAGCTCTGTCTCTTATCATTAAGAAAGTATTACAATTTTTCTTTCCAGATCCAAAGTGATAGTTTCCGACGTTAAAATCCATTTGCCATTTCCCCACCCATTTACTCAGTCTACATCCCTTTATAACTTCTGCTCGCATCTACACAACTTACTATGCCTTGTAATTTACTGTCATCTGCAAATTTGGACGTACAACTCTCTATTTTTTCATCCATGTCATTAATATGTTAATATTGTGAAAAGTGAGGTCCCAGTACAGATCCCTGGGAAGTCTTTTATTGTCACATCCTGCTTTCTACAGAAACTAGATTTAACAGCATAGATGCCACATTATGGATGGTGGACTTCTGGAAGAGAATAGATGAAACAAATAAAATTGACTTTCTTCATAAAATTGCAGCCAGAATGTGGCACAGTACATTGGAGAATTGCAGCAATAGGGAAACCATAGCCTGAGAATCACCGATACATCTCTTCAAACGACTAGCCCAAACAGCATCAGCAGAAATCTAGAAACTGGTTGACTACCAGCAGCAAATGATGCTTTATAGTACCAGGAAGTGTAAATGAAAGGAACAGCAAATAAAAAATAGGTGAGCTTTGACTTCTTTGAAAAAAAAGTTTCAGATATTTTAAACTCAGAAATAAAAGCCATTTAGTCCCTTGAAGTTCTCTTCCAAATTAGATCCATCATATTCTCATTAACTATGGAGCAGTCTAGCTGATCAAGAAGGGAGTATGATTATCCTGTCTGAAACCCCATGGAAGCATTGCAGCTGTCCTTACCTCTCTCCCCAGTCAGTAGCATCACCACCTTGTTTGCTCTAAGCAGGATGTATCAGATTGTGCCATCGATGGAGCCACTAATTTTTTCCCTGAAACTTATGGTTCAAATTCCACACCTGTGCACTATAGTAGAAGGGTGTGTTGCACGCCAGGTGAGACATTAAAATAAGACCCTGTCTGACTGGCGTGCAGGGGAATGGTAAATATCCCATAAGATTATTTGAAGAAAAGATTTCTCCCAGTGCCCGGTTTGTTCCCTCATTTAAAATGGACCAAAAGCATATTAACAGATTATTCGCCATTGTTGTTTGCGGGATATCGCTTACACAAAATAACTGCCACATTTGACCACATACTAGCATGGACTATACTTCAAGATGTTTCATTGTATAACATATGTGAAGCATTTTGAGATGCATCATAAGACAATATATAAATTCAGGTGTAATTTTCTTCCTGGCTCCTATACTTCCTGTGCTCATGGGTTCTCTCCTACTCACAACCTTAATGCAACAAGACACACTATGCTTCTATGAGGTGTGGAAACAGCAGGTCTATTTAAAAACTTGCATAATGCAGAATGGAGAGCAAGCACTTGCATAATGAAGAACTGCCAAATTACTGAGATAGATACTGGCTGTAGAATGTAAAAGGGAAAACTCTGTACCTGCAATGTGATGATGTCTTGCCGATTGAAGGGTTCATCATTAAGAAGGTCTTTGTAACACTTGGTCTTAATATTCAACTGCTCCACAGCCTAATTAAAAAGAAAAAAGGAACTAAAAAGCTTTTGAACACTTAGAATACTAAAATATTCTTCTTCTAACTCTGCTATTACACAGAATTACAACAACAGTGCCCATTCCTCCCACTGCGTAGAACTTCAGTGGATGCTGTCCAATCACTGCCATGAAACACAAAATTCGATTCCTTCCTGATGTGGTACAACTGAACTTCCAGCAAATCAGAAACTTTACAATTTATCTTATTCACTTTGTAGTGCCAGCCATAGATTTTTTCTTCATCTAAAGAATGGTGAAGGAAATGAAAAGGAGAGAGAAGCAAGACCAAAATCACAAACAACCAAAATATTGCTGAAAAAAGAGACTTTTTTTGTCGAAGCTTTTTGTCTTGCACTCATCGAAACAATTCGCAAGAAAATACCAATGTCAGGAGAAACAACATATTTATACTGTATGAGAAGAGTGTGCTAATTAGTTGGCAAGAGGACTCTGATTGGTAGAGGCATGGCCATGGAGAATGCACCAGCAATAGTCACTGACAGTTAACTGCCAAGCATTGTTTGAAATTTAAACTAGGCAGCTTGGCTCTGATTGGTCAAGACATTGCACTGGGAAATTAAACAGTGAATGGCTGTCACTTATTTTGTTTAGCTGGAACAGGCACAATATGTGTACATGTTCTTTCTGCCTGCAAAGAACAGGGCCCTGTGTATTGATATATGTCGCTTCCAGTACAGGTAAATGCGCCACACTGCGGGCTCGACCAACAATCTTAAATTGGTTGTCAATGTAATTCTTAGCATACCGAGGACTATTTAGTAAATATTCTCCAATCGTGGAATCACATCTAATGTTGGACACTTGTTTTGAGTTTTGCAAGCACAGGCTGGTTGGATATGTACCTTGTCCATTGTGAACGGCAGGAAGGGATATGCTGTTTGATATGATGTGCCAGCATTCGGGACGTACAGCCTACATATCTAGCATCACACCAGCACTGAAATTCATACACCACATTACTCATTTGTGTGATAGGCAGAACATCTTTTTGGCTTGAAGACAGCATTCTGTTACTGACGAATGCCATTCCTGTTGCTAATACATAGTAGCGTGAAACAGCTAGCTTCACCTGTTGCTCAAATTTTTGAGATAGCTTGCCCTTCCAGGGTAATCTGAGGTAGACTGGGCACTTTTCAAGGCCAAAAGTGAGGGCCTTGGGCCCATTCATGAGTTTGCATAAAATACAGCGTTGAAATGATCTGATCAGGATAGCTAAAATTCCGCAGAATGTCTTTGATGTGCCCTACTTCAGCATCAAGCTTGCATGGTAAGCAAATGGTTCGAGCTGTATTTACGAGATTGCCGATAAGGCCAATCTTACAGCATGTGGAACTGTAAGAGTCCCAAGCACGTATTGACCAATAATCCTCAGTCTGCTAAGAAATATGCTGACAACCAATTTAAGATTGTCAGTCGGGCTCGCAGTGTGGCGCATTTACCTGCATTGAAAGCTACATATATTAATACACAGGGCCCTGTTCTTTGCAGACAGAAAAAACATGCACACATATTGCGCCTGTTTCAGCTAAACAAAATAAGTGACAGCCATTCGCTGGTTCATTCCCCAGGGCAATGTCTTGGCCAGAGTCAAGATGCCTGGTTTAAATTTCAAACAATGCTTGACAGTTAACTGTCGGTCACCATCAACTGTTGCATTTTCCATGGCAACGCCTCTGCAATCAGAGTTTGCTTGCCAACCAATCAGCATTCTTTTTTCATATAGTATAAATAAATTGTTTCTCCTGACATTGATATTTCCTTGCGAACTGCCCTATGAGTGTAAGATGAAAAGCTTCAACGAAAAATGTCTCTTCTTGCAGCAATACTCAAGTTCTGTACTACCAAACGAGAAAGCAAAATGCTGCGGATGCCAGAAATCTGAAATAAAAACAGAAAATACTAGAATTTCTCAGGAGGCCAGGCAACATCTGTGGAGAGAGAAACAGAGTTAATGTTTCAGGTTAATTACCTTTCATCAGAACTGGGAAAAGTTAGAAATAGGTTTTAAGCAAAGGGAAAGGCGGGAAAAAGAATAAAAGGGAAGGTCTGTGATAGGGTGGAAGGCAAGAGAAATTAAATGACAAAAGGGTTAATGGTGCAAGGCCAAAGGGAGTGGTAATGGGACAAGTAAATAAACAGAAGATATGTCTCAAGGAGTTGCGAATGGCACAATAGCAAACAGCTGCCATCTGAAAGCAAAATGAGAAAAACAAGAATATGATCAAACCCTGCAAACATAAAGGAAACAAAACGGGGGCAGAGGTTATGGTTTGAAACTGTTGAACTCAATGTCGAGTCCAGAAGGCTGTAAAGTGCCTAATTGAAACATGAGGTGCTGTTCCATGAGCTTAGATTGAGCTAAAATCAGGCAGTTGTCTTTTCAACTCGCCATTATGAAGGAGTCAATTCTTTGGTCGGTGTATGCTGAGTAACATGTCCAGTAAAGGCATGTCATATTGATAACTTTTAAAGCATAAACTGTACTCCATGTGGAATCTTCTGGAACTGACTTTTCTTTCTTAAATGGACTAATGATAGGCTGCAAAAGATGGCCTCTGAGGGTCACCTGACTATGCCCATAGATTCAAAAACTGCCACACTACTTCGAAAGGACAAAAGAACACATTCTAGACTAGAGGTGTCACTACCCATCTTCTAAAACCATCCAAAAAGCTATTTCCTGACTTGAATGGGTCATTTTGAAACCAAAATGGTGCATGTCGGCAAACAATAATTCAGGTTGTGGCTAATCAGCTTAAACCTAACCACATATTTGGAAGGGAGCTGTGAGAAACCACATGATAAGGAAAACATGTTTATCTTCTTATTTAAATCTTTAAATGCTTTCTGCACAAACACACAACTGCAGAAACAACAGCAGAAGGGGCAGCAATACCTATGCCTTAGGAGCTGGAGACTAACAGCATCCACTAACACAGCAAACCGACCACCTGATAACAAGACTACAAGTAATTAACTCTGTGACCTGCAGAAAGTCCACCCTTTCGAGAGAATCCTGCAACAACTTCGGTATATGATTTCAGCTATTGAACCCTCACCTTGAACTTATGCCCCCTTGTGACTGACCCTTCAACTAAGGGGAACAGCTGCTCCCTATCCACCCTGTCCATGCCCCTCATAATCTTGTACACCTCGATCAGGTCGCCCCTCAGTCTTCTCTGCTCCAACGAAACCAACCCAAGTCTATCCAACCTCTCTTCATAACTTAAATGTTTCATCCCAGGCAACAGCCTGGTGAATCTCCTCTGCACCCCCTCCAGTGCAATCACATCCTTCCTATAATGTGGTGACCAGAACTGCACACAGTACTCCAGCTGTGGCCTCACCAAGGTCCTATACAACTCCAACATGATCTCTCTACTTTTGTAATCTATGTCTCGATTGATAAAGGCAAGTGTCCCATATGCCTTTTTCACCACCTCACTAACATGCCACTCCACCTTCAGAGATCTATGGACACCATAGGGGGGATGTGAGGAAAAACTTTTTTACCCAGAGGGTGGTGATGGTCTGGAATGCACTGCCCGGGAGCGCGGTGGAGGCGGGTTGCCTCACATCCTTTAAAAAGTACCTGGATGAGCACTTGGCACGTCATAACATTCAAGGCTATGGGCCAAGTGCTGGTAAATGGGGTTAGGTAGGTAGGTCAGGTGTTTCTCATGTGCAGACTCGATGGGCCGAAGGGCCTCTTCTGCACTGTGATTCTGTGATGTGATGATGATGTGAATTCATCTAACACTACTTCAGGTGTAAAAACCCTCTTCTTCATCGGACCTGCACTGTGATTTTTCCAAGACAAGCCAACCACATGAATTACAAACTATTCTTTTGTTTATAACTCGTAAGAGTGCACTATTTCCTGCAACTGTATTTGCCTTGAGAAAGAGGGAGAGAGAGAGAAAGGGAGAGAGTGGGAGTGTGTGTGCATGTGAGAGTGTGAGTGGGTGTGAGAGAGAGTGTGAGTGGGTGTGAGAGAGAGAGTGAGTGAGTGAGTGAGAGCGAGTGACGTAGCGTTAGATTTTCAGGATGAATGCTCGAATAAATAATCCTCTTTATTTAAACCATAGAAAAGTTTGCCGCTGGTTATTTAAATTATCCACACACTCAGGTTAAGCAACTTACACATCTTCCTTTTTAAAAAAACACTGATTACAGACAGTAAAGGAAGAGAACAGGGGTTTCAGTTCTCTCTAACTCGTGTCCGTAATACAAGTCAAACACTGCATGAACACAAGCTTTGCTACAGTAATTTTAAAAGGAATAATTCAAAAGAAACTTCTTTAAAATTTCTTTAGAATTTCCTGCTGTCAAGTTGTTAATCAGATGATGTCAGGTTCAGTTAAAAAGCAAGCTTCTTTTATAAACTCCAGGATCAAAAACCAGAATGTCAAGTTTCTCATTGTTATCAACCATGAGAAACCAAGAGCACTCATATGCATCTTACCAAACCACAGCTGCCTTCAAATAACTCAAATCTTTTTTCTTTCAGTGTCAATAATCATTGCAGAATTACATCAATGACAGGATCTCCTTTGGGTGAATTATAAGGCCCCCACCACCAGCGTATTTGAAGGCTAGGTGGCTTGTAAAATGAAGCAGGTGGCCAGCCGGCCGCCTTCCCCCCATATTATAGGGGGCAGCTAAGGCATCAGCAGCCCACCCAACCTTGAGCCTATTGAGGCCTTAAGTGGACAATTAACTGATACTTAAAGGCCTCATTCCATTTCTATTGCAGTTTTTCGGTCTGCAAAGGAACGCAGAAGCAAAGCAGGCACATTTTTTTTGCGGGGGGTGGTGGGTGGGAGATCCCCTGTGCCCATCAGGGGAAACAGCCTCCCCCTTTCCCCCCCTCAAAAGAAGGTGCCTCCCCTTTGACCCACCCCAGTCTCTCTAAACCAAGCCTCCAAACCACCCCCTCCTCAACATCCCCCATCGCTAGGGTCTCCCCAGCCATGCCCACCTAAAATCCTGGGACTTAACTGAAGCCCAGGGCACATCTTCACTTCTTTGTTGGGACTGGTTGTAGTCCCATCTGTGGCTACCAGTGTCTTCTGGCGCTGCTGGTACTACAGAGCTGCCAGGCAATCAGGCTGGCCAGCAGCTCTGTAGGGTGGGAATTCCTGTTCCTGAGGGGTGGATGTCCCATTCTGCATTGGTTAGGGCTGCCCCTTGTACTATCACTGCAGAGCAGCCAGATTTCACGTCGGTGAGGCGCTGACCAATTTTTAATTGGTGGGTGGATAATCCGTCCTCCTGTAAAATTCATCCCCTTGTTTCTTTCATTTTTGTTTTACATCCAGGATCTGGATAGAATCTGTTACCTGTATTAAAAAAAAATCGATAATCTCTGTGTCCTGCCTCCTGTAACAGAAAACAATCTGCATGGCCATTCTGAACTCTAACCCCATTGAAAGTCTATTCTCCTTAGTAATAATTTGGCACAGCTCACAACCCAAGCCTATAATCAAACTTCCTGGTATTTTCACAATGAAGTCCTCTGGCTCATTGTACATAACACTGTCTAATCCATTGCTTCCAATGGATTGCACTGAAAACCTGAAACTTTTTTTTTAAACTATTCATTCATGGGATGTGGGCTTCACTGGTTGGGCCAGCATTTATTGCCCATCCCTAGTTGCCCTTGAGAAGGTGGTGATGAGCTGCCTTCTTGAACCACTGCAGTTCATGAGGTGTAGGTACACCCACAGTGCTGTTAGGAAGGGAGTTCCAGGATTTTGACCCAGCGATAGTGAAGGAACGGCGATATATTTCCAAGTCAGGTTGGTGAGTGACCTGGAGGGGAACTTCCAGGTGGTGGGTGTTCCCATCTATCTGCTGCCCTTATCCTTCAAGGTGGTAGTGGCCATGGGTTTGGAAGATGCTGTCGAAGGAGCCTTGGTGAATTCCTGCAGTGCATCTTGTAGATGGTACACGCTGCTGCTACTATGCGTTGGTGGTGAAGGGAGTAAATGTTTGTGGATGTGGTGCCAATCAAGCGGACTGCTTTGTCCTGGATGGGGTCCAGCTTCATGAGTGTTGTGGGAGCTGCACTCATCCAGGCAAGTGGGGAGTACTCCATCACACTCCTGACATGTGCCTTGTAGATGGTGGACAGGCTTTGGGGAGTCAGGAGGTGAGTTACTCGTGGCACTATTTCCAGCCTCTGACTTGCTCTTGTAGCCACAGTATTTATATGGGTAGTCCAGTTCAGTTTCTGGTCAATGGTAACCTCCAGGATGTTGATAGTGGAGATTCAGTGATGGTAATGTCATTGAACATCATGGGCAGTTGGTTGAATTTTCTCTTGTTGGAGATGGTCATTGCCTGACACTTGTGTGGCATGAATGTTACTTGCCACTTGTCAGCCCAAGCCTGGATATTGTCCAGGTCTTGCTTCATTTGAACATGAACTGCTTCAGTATCTGAGGAGTCGCGAATGGTGCTGAACATTGTGCAATCATCAGTGAACATCGCCACTTCTGACCTTATGATGGCAGGAAGGTCACTGGTGAAGCAGCTAAATATGGTTGGGCCTAGGGCACGACCCTGAGGAACTCCTGCAGTGATGTCCTGGAGCTGAGATGACTGACCTCCAACAACCACAACCATCTTTCTTTGTACTAGGTATGACTCCAACCACCAGAGAGTTTCCTCCTGATTCCCATTGACTCCAGTTTTGCTAGGGTTCCTTGATGCCACACTCGGTCAAATGCTGCCTTGATGTCAAGGGCAGTCACTCTCACCTCACCTCGGGAGTTCAGCTCTTTTGTCCATGTTTGAACCAAGGCTGTAATGAGGTCAGGAGCTGAGTGGCTCTGGCGGAACTCAAACTGGGCATCAGTGAGCAGGCTATTGCTAAGCAAGTGCTGTTTGATAGCACTATTGATGGCCCCTTCCATTACTTTACTGATGGAGAGTAGACTGATGGGGCGGTAATTGGCCAGGTTGGATTTGTCCTGCTTTTTGTGTACAGGACATACCTGGGCAATTTTCCACATAGCTAGGTAGATGCCTGTGTGGTAGCTGTACTGAGCCAGCTTGGCTGGGGGCGCAGCAAGTCCTGGAGCTCAAGGTCTTCAGTACTATTACCGGAATATTGTCAGGGCCCATAGCCTTCGCAGTATCCAGTGCCTTCAGCTGTTTCTTGATATCACGTGGGGTGAATCAAATTGGCCGAACACTGGCATCCGTGATGGTGGGGACCTCCAGAGGAGGCCGAGATGGATCATCCACTCGGCACTTCTGGCTGAAGATTGTTGCGAATGCTTCAGCCTTATCTTTTGCACTGCTGTGCTGGGCTCCTCCATCATTGAGCATGCGGATACGGATGGGGCCTCCTCCTCCAGTGAGTTGTTTAGTTGTCCACCACCATTCATGACTGGGTGCGGCAGGACTGCAGAGCTTAGATCTGATTGGTTGTGGGTTCGCTTCGCCCTATCTTTCTCAGCTTGGCCAATAAGTGAGGACTGATCACCTCAACAAGCTATCATACTATTCACCTGATAATCACTGGTTGGAGGAGGATATGGAGACTTAACTTAAGACTATTACAAGGACATTTAGTGAATAATAGCACAAGCAATTCTATGATTTGCGCAGGATTTGCCATTCCCGTGCAAACACAGTATGTTTAAATATTGCTGTAGAATAACACCTTAGCTCAAACCAAAGGATGCTAGCACAAAGCTTGCCATCTGTTACTGTCTAGCACAACATTTGTTGGCCTGTGGAAATATTGCAAACGCACAAACGCTATCACTACTGTAGTTTATGCTGTCACATCAATACCTCAATGGGTCATTCAGACATAAAAGCACAGTCTAATATGTCACTTACAACGATGAGAGTTGTGAAGGGGTGGGGTAGGGGTGTGGAGAACAAATCATCCTCCAGTTATTTATTCCAAAGATTATATGTCTGTTGATGTTTCCCAACATAGGTATAAATGGTGAGGAAACATACACAAGCATGCAAACATTGCTCTATTGTCCTGTAAGATAGATAGAACAGTTTCTTAAAAATAACAACCTATTCCAAACAGAATTAAAAGATTTGTATAAAAATTATGGATTTTAGTTCCATTATTTAGAATAGAACGAATAATCTAGATGCTTCTAAGACTGAATCTATTTTGCTTGAGTTAAGGAAGGGAGGAAGAGAGGGGCAGCTGTGTCATTGGAATTTGTTTCATATAGAGCTCCAAACAGTGAGGAGGAGGTAGACGAGCAAACGTGATGATAAATTTCAAAGGTGATAACAAAAACAGTGTAGTGGTACTGGGAGTCTCTATTGTAGACTGGGAAAAATATGGTGCAATGGGTAGGGAAGGAGAGGAATTTCTGAAACGTGAGCAGAAGAAATTTCTCAATCAATATGTCTCCAGTTTAACAAGGAAGGAAGTAGCGTTGAATCCGGTTCTGAGAAATGAACAGGGCAAATGGAGTGTGTTCAAGTAGATCATCTTGCTAACAGTAACAGCAAAATAATTCAGTTTAGAGCAACTATGGAAAGAAAAATATCGAAAGGCAAAAATGCTCAAATGGGGAAAAGCTAATTTCAGTGATTTAGCAAGGGACCTTCCACAGGTAAATTGAATAAGGCAATTGCAGGGTAAAGCTGTAAAGGAGAAATGGAAGGCATTCAGGGAAGAAATAGTTCAGGTACAAACTAGGAATATTCCTTAGAAGGGAAAAGATTGAGCATTCAAAGCTAATGTGCCCTGGATAACAATGAAAATAAAAGTTAAAAACAAAACAGATAAGGAGGCTAATGACTAATATCAGGAGCAAGAATCAGTAATAACCAGGAAGATTATGGAAAGTACAGGAGTGAAGTGAAAAAAGTGAATATGGGAGGCAAAGTGAGGTTAAGAGAACAGATAAGCAGGCAACAATAAATTGAACCCAAAGACATTTTACAAACATATAAAATGTAAGCAGTTAGCTAGGGAAAACATTGGGCCTATTAAGGACCCAAAGGGAAATTTTTTACTGGAGCAGAAGGCACGGCTGAAGTATGAAATGAATACTTTGCATCTGTCTTCGCAAAGGAATATGATGTAAAGGTTACACTAAAGAGGAGAGAGAAGGATAATAATAGAGAGAAGATGTACTAAAAAGATTAGCATTACTGAAAATTCATAAGTCACCAGAATGGAATGCAGTCTAGGGTGCTGAGGCAATCATTATAATATTTCAAACATCGTTGTACACAGGACCACTGCCAGAGAACTTAAGAGTTACTAATGTTGCATAAAGAGGGATGAACCAGGAAACTATAAGCTAGTCAGTCTAATATCAATGGTGCGCAAGTTATTGGAAACCATCATCAAAGATGAAATATACCTTCATTGAAATGGCATGGGCTAATCAAGGGAGGTCAGCATGGATTTGTTGTTGAAGGCAAATCAGATCTGATTAGCCTGACTGAATTCTTTGAAGAAGTAACTGTCACGACTCACCGGGGATAGTGTGCTGTAATATCAAGCCCCACTGTTCCCCGAGCTGCGACAAATGTGAAAAGTTTGACTAAACCACCAGATTGTCCCAATTCTATCTAATTGTTTAATTTAGGTTGACAGAATATGAGCACCAGGTTTGTAAACTCATTAAGTAAATAACTGTTTATTGAACAAATTGTCTTTAATTAGTGGCAAAAGAAACAAATATTAACTGCTAACTTCTAACTCTATAACTTAAACTCTACCCCCTACTTAAATCCACACACACACAACACACACGACACACAAATCATGTACTTTATGGGTGGGATAAAACAGTTCAATAGCATCAATTCCAAAGTACAGGATTCGATGGGTTAATTTTGATCAATGTCTTCCAAATTCCTTTAAGTTCTTGTTGATGACATGAGGTGGTCTTCCAGCATTTTCAATGTTTAGTTCACTGGTTGAGCATTTGCTTTTCAATGTCTCTAACAGTGGCTTTTCCCTTTGCCTCTTGATGGGGGTTTTCAGAGAGAGGGCAGGTTATAGAGATATGAGGGGAAAAAGCCAGCTAGTTTTTAATGGAGGAATTACTGGAATCTTCCACACACAGGAGCAAGAGGTTTTAGGTCTTTTCTCTTTCAGGCTAGGAGCTATTCTGCCCACTGCCCTCACAAAACCCTGGTCACCTGGTCGGGAACCAATTAAAACGTTGTTGCCGGGCAGCTCCCTTGGTCCAGGACTCCTTTCCGACACCAGCCTGTCTTTAATGGCACACTCTGTTTCAGGCTGCAACATTGTACATATCTCTCATCTTGTTCCAGTGGACATGTTTTTCAAACCGCAGCCACTGAAATTCCAATCCACAGTCCAACAGAAAATGAAAAGACATGTTCTTTACAACAGCCCAACAGAAACAAAAACATAACAGAGAAGGTTGATCCAAGTGCTGCACTAGATGTTGTGTGTATGGAAGCTCAGAAGGCATTCAACAAAGCGCCACACCAGAGACTTCTTAAAAAGATGGAATTAAGGGGAATGCAGGGGACATAAATACAAAACTGGCTCTGTGATAGGAAGCAAAGTGCCCTGGTAGATGGATTTTTTTCAGATTGGGAGGTCGTTTGCAATGGTATTCCAAAGGGGTTAGCTTTGGGTCCATTAATCTTTTAATAAACATCCTACACAATTATAAAATTTAAAGATGATAAGCAACTTGGCAAAGTAGCAGACAGTGTTGAGAATAGCTGTAGGCATGGCTGATGGAGCTCAATGTGGAGAAGTGTGAAGTGCTATATTTTGAGAGGACCAATGTGGAAAAACAGTTTAAATAGCACAACTTTAAAAAAGAATAGGTGAGCAGTGACCTTGGTGTCCATATATACGAAGCTTAAAGGTGACATGGAAGATCAATAAGGTGGGTAAAAAAAGCAGATGGATTACTTGCATTTACAAATAGGGGCATAGAATATAAAAGCAAAGAGGCCATGCTGGAATTTGATAAAGCACTTATTAGACCTCAGCTGGAGTACTGTGGACAATTCTAGGCCTCACACTTCAGGGATGATGTAAAGACATTAGAAAGGGTGCCGAGGAAGTTTACCAGATGTTACCAGGAATGAAGGACATCAATTATATGGGGAGGTTGGAAAAGTTAAGACTGTTCTCCTTGGAACAGAGGAGATTAAGAAGTGACCTAACAGAGGTTTTTTCAAGATGAGAATGGTTTTGATAGAATAGATAGAGAAGAACTACTCCCTCTATTGACCTGAGTGGGTCAATAACCAGGGGTCATAGATTTAAAATAATCATTGACAAAAGATCCAGAGAGAAGTTGAAAGAGAAATTGTTTCACTCAGAGTGATTGGGATGTGGAATTCTCTAATGGAAAGGTGATGGAAGCTAATTCCATAAATAATTTCAAAAGGAAGTTGTACAGTTTTTTGAGGGTGAACTTACAAGATAACATACAAAGCATAGGGTGTGGGACTAAGCACAACTCTTTCAAAGAGTCCAGCACAGGCATGGTGGGCTGAATTGCCTCCTTCTGTGCTATAAGTTTCTATGATTCCATATCAATGAAATGCTAGACTGTTATATTAAACATGTGGTAACATTTTCAGAACAAAGAGTATGTGACTAATTTTTCTGCCCTTATCCTATCCTTTTCTGAAGGCAGTGACAATGCTAATGTCTAGCTCCACAAATACCTAACATAAGAACGTAAGAAATAGGGACAGAAGTAGACCATTTGGCCCCTCGAGCTGCTCCGCAATTCAATAAGATTGTGGCTGATCTGATTGTGGCCTTAATTCCATATCCTGTCTTACCATCATCCCCCATAACCCTCAATTCCTTTGTAGAGCAAAAATCTGTCTAACCCAGCCTGGAATACATTCAATGACTGATCCTCCACTGCTCTCTGGGGTAGGGAATTCCAAAGATTAACAACCCTGTGAGAGAAGAAATTCCTCCTCACCTCAGTCTTAAATGGGAGACACCCCTATTTTGAAACTGTGTCCCCTAGTTCTAGATTTCCCCATGAGGGAAATTATTCTCTCAGCATCTACCTTGTCAAGCCCCCTCAAAATCTTATATGTTTGAATAAGATCACTTCTCATTCTTCTAAACCCCAATGAGTATAGGCCTGATATCAGAATCACAGAATTTTAACGGCACACAAAGAGGCTGTTCGGCCCATCATGACTACACCAGCTCTCCAAATGAGCATTATGACTTAGTGCCATTGCCCTGCCTTTTCCCCGTACCCTTGCACATTGTTTCCATTTAAGTAATCATCTAATGCCCTCCTGAATGCCTCAACTAAACCTGCCTCCACCACACTTCCATGCACTGCATTCCAGACCCAAACCACTCATTGTGTGAAAAAGATTTTCTCACATCACACTTGCTTCTTTTGCAAATCACTTTAAATCTATGCCCTCTCGTTCTTAATCCTTTTACGAGTGGGAATAGCTTCTCCCTATCTACTTTGTCCAGCCCCCTCATAATTTTGAGCATCTCTATCAAATCTCCTCTTAGCCTTCTTCACTCCAAAGAGAACAGTCCTAATCTCTCAATCTATCCTCATAGCTGGAGTTTCTCATCCCAGGAACCATTCTTGTAAGCCTCTTCTGCACTCTCCCCAATGTGTTCACATCCTTCCTATAATATGGTGCCCAGAAATGTACACAATATTTCAGCTGAGGTCTAACGAGTGTCTTATATAAATTCAGCATAACTTCCCTGCTCTTGTACTCTATGCCCCTATTAATAAAGCCCAAAATACTATATGTTTTATTATACATATATAATATATATATTATTATATATCCTGCCACCTTCAGTGATCTATGCATATATACACCCAAGTCTTTCTGCTCCTGCACCTCCTTCAAAATTTCATCCCTTATTTTTATATTGTCTGTCCATGTTCTTCCGACCAAAATGCATCACCTCACACTTCTCCGCATTGAAGTTCATCGGCCATCTTTCTGCCCACTCCACCAACCATCCTCCTCGTAGTTCATGACACTCCCAAGCTTTGTATCATCCACAAACTTCGAAATTGTCCCCTGCGCACCAAGATCTAGATAATTAATATACTGATATAATTAATATCAGGAAAAGCAAGGGTCCCAATACGGGCCCCTGGGGAACTCCACTACAAACCTTCCTCTAGCCCGAAAAATATCCATTGACCATTACTCTCTGCTTCCTATTTTTCAGCCACTTTTGTATCCACATTGCTACGGTCCCTTTTATTCCATGAGCAATAACTTTTCTCACAAGTCTGTTGTTGTGGCACTGGGTCAAATGCCTTTTGAAAGTCCACGTACACCACATCAACAGCATTACCCTCATCGACCTTTTCTGTTACCTCTTCAAAAAACTCCAGCAAGTCAGTTAAACATGATTTCCCCTTTAGAAATCCATGCTGGCTCTTCCTTATCAACCCATATTTTTCCATGTGGCTACTAATTCTATCCCGAATAATTGTTTCTAGAATCTTGCCCACCACTGAAGTTAAAGTGACTGGTCTGTAATTGCTGGACTTTCCCTTACAAACTTTTTTGAACAAAGGCATAATGTTTGCAATTCTCCAGTCCTCTGGCACCACTCCTGAGTCTAGGGAAGACTGAAAGATTATGACCAATGCACCCGCAATTTTTACTCTCACTTCCTTCAAAATCCATGGATGCATCTCATCCGGTCCCGGTGCCTTGTCAACTTTAAGTACCGACAGTCTATTCAACACTTCCTCCTTATTAATTTTGAATCTTTCATGTGACAGGGTTTCCTCGTCTGTCACCATGGACTGGTAGCATCCACCTCCTTGGTAAAGATGGATGCAAAGTATTCATTTAATACATCAGCCATGGCCCCTTCATCCATGTGTAAATTCCCTTTTGGGTCCCTAATTGGCCCTACTCCTCCTTTTACCACCTTTTTACTATTTATATGCCAATTTGGGATTCCCCTTTATTTTGGCTGCCAGTCTTTTCTCATAATCCCTCTTCGCTTCTCTAAATGCTTTTTCACCTCCCCTCTGAACCTTCTGTATTCCCCTTGGTTCTCAATTGTATTTTCTACCTGACACCTGTCATAAGCACACTTTTTCTGCTTTATCTTATTTTCAATCTCCTTTTTCATCCAGGGAGCTCTATCGTCCTTTTCTATCATCATGCTAAAACGTACAATACAATGATCACTGTCTCCTAAATGTGCCCCCACTGACACTTTATCAACTTGACCTGCCTCATTTCCAAGAACCAGGTCCAACAGTGTATCTTTTCTTGTTGGATTGGGCACATACTGCTGTAGAAAATTCTCCTGAACACAATCTAGGGGGGTGGGGAGGTGGAAGTAACGGGTAGAACTGAATTTATAATATAAGTCTTTAAAAACGATAGCGTTAAGTTAGCGGTGCTTGCTTTGTTTAATTTCTTTTTGCATACAATAAAGTTTTTTTTGTCTAAAAACGTGAAATCTTGAGGCATAGTTCTGAGAGTTAATTATTAGGTGTTCAGATATCTCCGAACATTCATGGTCTCTATCAGGGTCAGAACGATACACACTGGCAGAGGAAACAAAAAATACATGAAAAGAACAGATATGTGTCTTTTGGCAAACACACCATTCACAGCAAGCATCCCCACAAAGTGAGTTGCTATGAACACTATTAACTGAGCACTCGATAACTTCAAGGTCATTTTTTTTTAAACAAGCTGAAGTTATTTAAACCTTGTAAAACATGTTGGGCAGCCTTTATTTTGAGTACTGTTACATTTCAAGATGCAAAAGGACAGTGATGTATTGGAGAGGATTTAGAGAGTGACAAGGGTATTTTGGATCAAAAAATTTTGTAGTTCAGAATTACAAGCAACATTTTTACTGTGTGCATTCTTGTTACAGCAAATCAAAATGATAGACACATTCTGTATATTCTCGAGGGAAAAATTGCGAGAAAACAGAAAAAAACATGTACTGCATACAGGAAAGTTCTGAGGATCATTTATGATCATGTGTTGAGAGTTCAGTTGATTCTCATTGAATGAGAAATTAGGACGGGAATGAGAATGACGGTACAGATTCAGATCGTTAACCTTTACCATTCCACGGATATTGTTACTTATCTGGCTTGGGCAGCATAGTGGGTTATTGGTGTATTCACACATCATGTTGCCGCCTTTCCTAATACGATGCTTTTCTGTGCTTCTAAGATTGTCCTGATCATATCAAGGGCAAAAGCATATCAGTTCCCAACTTTTACTTGGTTGGAAGTCTGGCCTTTTGAGTGTGTAGAAAGAAATGGAGTGATAAAGGGTTTAAACAATAAGAATTAGAGGACATAGGTGAAATGCAAAATAAATCAAAAGTTAAAACAAAGAGGAAGAAGAAAATGGTCTAGAGAGAAAAGACAGAGCACAAGTGCTTAAAATTATATGTAATTGCTCCAAGTATTTAATTTTGTAGCTTAGGGTTGTTATTTAGCAATATTCAGTTTGAATATTACTGTAATATGAGTGCTTGTGAGAGCTGAAACTGTCTATGAAGTAGAGACAGTATAAGGGATAATTGAATTGTTTGCATAATCTGGATATACCCAGGTTATTCAGTTTAAATTTAAACTGGTTAATTGGCACAAATAGAAAACTGAAGATCAGATGAAAACCTCTCTCCAAACACAATCAATAAAAGAAGCCTACAGGCTGATTAGAGAAGTCACTTAGAACTGGTCCATCAAAGCAGTTGTTACCCACCTCAAATGAATAGACATTTCCAGTAGTCTTGACAGTCAATATGTGCGAGTTGTTTGTGAAGACAGAGTACATCACTGGACAGTGGTACTTTCCTAAAAAAAGCAAAATAGTCAACTATAACTAGTCCCTTCTGATAACTGTACATGCTTTGAAAATCTTCCTTTACTCAAATAAGTTGAACATAATTTCTAATGCACAATGTCCCCTCTCAGAGTTTGAATGCAGTTAAGAACAATCAGGTGTAAATGAACAGCTACTGCAAATTCTACAAACAGATATTTTTCCAACAGTAAAAATCTACTGTAATCAGCAGGCACATCACCCCCTTGGATGTGTAAATGGACAAGATGCAAGGCATGAAACATTGGCCCAATGACTACTGCTCTGCCTCATCTAGGAATTATCTTCCCTCTTTTTAAGATTCTCTCTTGCACCTGCCCACAATTGCTGACAGCATAATTGAGTGAAGGACTGTTAGAACTCTATACTATTCTGTAACCAACTGTTAACTAGATGCATCACAGTGGCTGGAATAACTGATCATCCAATTTTCTTTCCTGCTAAGCAGCCACTAGCTGCACATATTTTCCAAACTTTCCAACCTGAGTCATCTTATAAAGGAATTTGTACCAATTAGAGAAAATAAAGTTAGTGAGAGTTTTCAGCATGAAATGGAGTGAAAAACAGTGAAAAAAAAGTGCAAAACAAACTAAGAGGAAAGGTTGGACAGGTCAGGCCTGCATCCATTCAAGTTTAGAAGAATAAGAGGTGATCTTATTGAAATATATAAGATCCTGAGGGGACTTGACAGGTTGATGCTGAGAGAATGTTTCTCCTGACAGGAGAGACTAGAACAAGGGACACAGTTTAAAAATAAGGAGTCTCCCATTTAAGATGGAGAGAAAATTTCTTCTGAGGGTAGTTAGTCTGTGTAGGCAGGGACATGGAATATTTTTAAGGCTGAGTTAGATAGATTCTTAATTGACAAAGGAGTCAAAGGGCTGAATTTTATGGGGGTGGGAATTTTAACATATTGCTTGTCCCCAGCATTACTAAAGTTGGTTTCAAACCGAAATTTTTTTTAAAAGGTCGCCCTGCGGCAATAACATGTTGGGGGAGGCCTAAACGAGCAGAGTGGAACTTCAACCCCTCAGTAGAAAGAGGTCCCACCCTCAAGAGCAGTTAGCCAATTTGATTGGCTGGCAACTCCAGCAGTCCCAAAATCGCCAGAACTCAGTAATAAACACTGCCAAGACTGCAAACAAGCTTTGGGAAGAAGAGCAATGGATCCCGGACAAAGGTAAGCCCTGGGGTTTTAAGGTGGGGAGGGATCGGGCACCTTAGGGAGGGGATCGGGTTTTGGAGGCCAGGTGGGAAGGCACAAAGTGGGTGTACCATCTTTGGGTGAGGGGTGCCTCCCACGCGCACACGGCACCCAATGAAGGACATAGCCACCCCCCTTTCATTCCTGTCTTCTAACCATTTTGGTTAAAAAGATGGTCTGCCCACACCATATTATGGCGTGGGCAGCATAACATTCGGGCCAATTGGCTTGTTAACAAGCTCAGATTTGGGGTGGGCAGGAAGGTGGTAGGCTAGCCATTCGTCATATTTTACATGCCAAGCCACCTCCCCCTACTGCCAAAAACATCCAACCCAAAGGATATACTGGGTAGACAGGAAAGTAGAGCTGAGCCTCAATCAGATCAGACATGATATTATCAAATGGCAATGCAGGCCCAACGGGCCGAATGGCCCTTTTAATTGTCCTGGTTTGGGCTGAAATAAATCCATAACTTCAAGGTGAAAAGTCAGCAATTTAAATTTCATCAACCTATGCTGATGACCCTGTGCAGAAACAAAAATCCAAATGCTTACATAGGGCTGCAGTATTAGATATGAAAGTCTAGCATTTTAAAAATAGCTAGCAAAATAAAATGCTTTCATAAGTGTCACTGAGACTTTCAAAGGTGTTTCCCCAAGGTCGCCCATGAGCAATGCGTTTGTTTGTGTGTCTTTATTTTCTTACCTGTAGAGTGAGAAATTCAATTTAAAATAACCCAGCAGCAAAGCCTTTTTACTTAAAGAAAAGGCTAGTTTATTTCATTTGTTACAGGCAGTGGGGGGGGGTTTAATTTAAACAGCCCTGATTTCTCCCCTCACCAACCGTCTGTAAACAAAAAGGCGTTTTGATTTTGATTTCCCCTTTTATAAGCCGTGTCGTCTTTCCTAACCCCTCCAATAAGTGTGATCCAATTTCTATTAATAACCCCACAGCAAACTTGTGATAGGATGAACTCAGAGGGTTAGTTTAGTTGTAAACACTCAAACATGGGAGGAGGGTAGCAATGTTGCCTCCTTTTCACTCATACAATAAAAAGACGGATAGAGAAAGAGAGATTTACTGGGCAAAGATCACAGAGAAGAATTATTGTTTCACGTGAGTCCAGAATCATAGTCCAATGGTGTATTCCTTCAGAGGTTGGCAGGCTGAAATGATGTCCTTTTCCAGTAGTGCTGATTTCCACGAGATAGACATGCAGAGATGAATCCGTCTTGTTGGCAATGGTGCAGAAGCTCCAGTAGGAACAATGTGGATGAAGCCAGGCATTCAAACCTGGACAGAGCCCCTTTTCTGTGCTGCTGCTTGGTAGATGGAAAGATGAGCTTTGCAGTACAGCAAGACAGTATAACTGGTTCTCCCAGCTAGAAGTTCCTGTCACATGACTCCCATCTCTCCACACCATCTTTGACAAAGGATGTGTATTCTTCAGCTGGGTCTCCGAGATTAAATGTCCTAGCCATTAATAATTTGAAAGGAAGATTGCAGGGCTCTTTGTCCTAGCAGACTGGTAGACTCTGGTTGGCAAGCCTGGGTTCTGAAATGCAGATGGCCTTTGTATAGTGCCCTTTGGATTTGGTCTCTGTAGTTCACTGGGGTCATTAGCATCTCTTCATAGATAACGAGGCGTGAGTTTCTGTGATACTGCCAAATAGCCCCTTTTGTTCAGGGTCCCAGACAGACATGTCTTCAGCCGCTCAGCCCCGCTATGCACACTATTACTCTGGAAGCTTCTTAAGGAAAGATAAAGTTACTAACATATACACACACAAAGTTTCATTACAAATGAAGATAAAATGGTACTTTTGAACTAAACTGATCCAATTTTTATATTTGGTACAGGCCTGATATTTTTGAAGTCGAGATGTTGCATTATCTGAAATGAAGATTTTGAAGTTGTAGGATTGTCTCTGCAACTGGCTTCCACTGTTGAACTGCCAGAGCTGCTTTAACAGGTGAGCTTTGTAGATGGAATCAGATTGACAGGGGGGAGAGAAGTTCCTTCCTTACTTAGATCGGAAAATAGAAAATGTAACTCCTTTATTCAAATGGGGAGGGAGTCAGAAAGCAAGAAACTACAGGCCAGTTAACTTAACATCTGTCATAGAGAAAATGTTGGAAGCTATTATTAAAGATGTTATGGCAGGGCACTTGGAAGAATTTAAGGCAATCAGGCAGAGTCAACATGGCTTCTGAAAGCCAATTTATTGGAGTTCTTTGTAGGAGTCACATGTGTCGTGGATGAAGGGGAACCAGAGGATGTACTGTACTTAGATTTCCAGAAGGCATTTAATAAGGTGCCACATCAAAGGTTATTGCAGAAAATAAAAGTTTATGGTGTAGGATGTAACATATTGGCAGGGATAGAAGATTGGCTAGCTAACAGGAAACAGAGGGTTGCCATAAATGGGTCATTTACTGGTTGATGGGTTGTAATGAGTGGTGTGCAACAGGGACAATGCTGGGGCTTCAACTTTTAACAATTTATATAAGGGACTTGGATGAAGGGACAGAAGGTATGGTTGCTAAATTTGTCGATAACAAAAAGATAGGTAGGAAAGTATATTATGAAGAGGACATGAGGAGACTACAAGGGGACAAAATGAGTCACCAAAGATCTGGTGAATGGAGTATATGTGGGAAAATGTGAAATTGTCCATTTTGGAAGGAAGATAAAAAAAGATACTTATCAACTAAAATGGTAAGATTGCAGAGCTCTGGGATGCAGAAGGATCTGTGTCCTAGCGCATGGATCACAAAAGGGTAACATGTATGTGCAGCAAGCAGTTAGGAAAGCTAAATGTTATCGTTTATTGCAAGGGGGATTGAATATAAAAAGAGGGAGGTTATGCTTCAGTTGTACAGAACGTTGCTAAGACCACATCTGGAGTACTGCATACCATATTGGTCTCTTTATTTAAGGATGTAAATGCATTAGAAGCAGTTCAGAGAAGGTTTATTAATGCCAAGAATGGGTGGGTTGTCTTATGAGGAAAGATTGGACAGGCTAGGCTTTATCTGCTGGAGTTTTAGTAAGAGGCGACTTGATTGAAACATAAGATCCTGAGGAGCCTTGACAGGGTGGATGTGAAGAGGATGTCTGCTCTTCTGGAAGAAACTAGAACTAGGGGGTCAGTGTTTAGAAATAAGGGGGTCACCCATTTAGGACAGAGATTAGAAAAAAAAATTTCTCTCAGTGGGTAGTGTCTTTAGAACTCACTTCCTCAAAAGGCAATGGAGGTATATTATTTTAATGTTTTCAAAGCAGAGGTAGATAGATTCTTGATAGACAAGGAGGTGAAGGTGGTAGGTGGGAGGTTACAGTCAGATCAGCCAAAGGGACGAGTGGCCTACTCCTGCTCCTAACTCACATGGTCATATGTTCTGCAGGCGTGGCACTTTTAGCTGCCTAGTTATTTTACAGCAGACCAGCTGTTTTTAGATGCCCTTCTCTATCTCTCCCTGGATTAATGCTTCTTCAAGTTGGTTCTCTGTGAATCTGCCTGCTTCTGGCCCTTGTCAATGTTTTTTGCAGGTAAGCCAAGATGGCCACTTTTATCATGTGAATTGTACAAAAATGCTGAGTCATTTTCCATATTCCATCAGTTATCCGAAGTCTCCTCACCCACCCACCCCCCCCGTAATGGTCAAAAGGGTCAAGGTTGTTCACACCTTAGTGCCTCATCTGTGTTTGGAGGAAAAACCATCCAATGAGTTCCTGTTTACTTTTTTGAAACACTTTTTGAATTTTAAATTTGTGTCTGAAGATGTCTGCTCTTTGGCTGAAGGGGTTCCTGTCCAAATCCACAAGGAGAAAGTTAGGTGACCCTCAGCCAACTTTGGAAACAGTTTTTAAGGTTTTTTAAAAAAAAAATGTAACCTCTAAAACAGTTTTCTAAAAATTTATATTTTAATAACGAATATTCCTCTTCCCTTCGAGGAAAAGAATGGAATTTCCACTTTTTTCTTATGAAACAAAGGATAAAAGAAAAACATACACTGGATTTTTTTCTCACACAGACACACAGCTGGCTGATGCAATACAGTTTCCTATTGCATTCTTTCTCTCCTAATATTTTCCAATTACGCTTTATCTGGCGGAGGTATTTGGATGACAGTGTACAGAAGTTCAGGATTGATGATATTATCAGGCATAGGACTCTTAAAACAGTTAGGAAGGTTTAGAATTCATGCTGGTTCCTAGAGTGATCAAATTTCACTAGGTTGTCTTGGTTACAAAGGCTTTAAATATGCTAATTGATTGCTTGGCTGGAGAAAGGTGTTGTGAAGCTGTTAACCCTTGGTTGGCTACATCCAAAATCTTGGCTACGTCCAAAATCTAAGCTCTGAAGAGTCATATGGACTCAATGTTAACTCTGTTTCTCTCACCACAAACTCAGACCTGCTGAGTTTTTCCTGCATTTTACGTTTTATTCCAAAATCTAGGAGCTTGTTACTTCAGGTGTCTGCTCACTGAGAATTTGAATTTCTAGGGTAATGGAGGGTACATCTGTTTCAGACCCCTGGAAGGTATCAGCAACACCTGAACTTCCTTTTGGGCTGTTACAAGCATGGTTTGGCTTAAGGGGTACTGATTTCATCAGTGCGGTTACTGTGGGGATGGGTTGGTCCCCACTCTGGCCCATGTCTTTTGGGACATCCCTGCTCACAGGTGGCTGGCTAGCTTATGCTGCCCTGCCCTGCAGCTCCTTCATTGGGTGAGGCAACTCCCTCACTAACTGTTTCTGTTTGTGAATGCCTCTGGTCCCCCTCCAAATTTGGAAAGAAGATTTCTACGAGTCATGCTCCAGGCAAATCTTCAGCCTTTATCTTTCCTATTTGAACAATTTGACTTTCCTCAGGTTCTTCGACTAAGTCATCTCCCTTACGGTGTCTTTACCTGTTCTGGGACTTCCCTGGTCCCTGTTTAACTCAGAAGAACTGTCTGCCAACCCAATTTCTGGATCACTCCCTTCATCTGTTTTAAATTCCACAGGTCCTTCCTTGACCTCATTTCATTCCACTTGCCTGGTTTCAGCCTCTTTAGACTCGAGTGGCTTCACCTGAGCCACCTCAATCTCCAGGATTCCATCGCCCTTGCAAGGCCTCTGAACCTTTCCAGCTTTCTGCACTCTACAGAATTCTGCTGCTTTTCCTCCAGCCTCTATAGCCTCTCTGGACGCTCCTTGAATTTTTGGAGGTAACACCTTCCAGTCTGCTGGGTTATTCTCCAGTAAAAGGTCAACCCCTTGCAAGGGTACACTTGGCATTATACCCACTGTTACTAGCCCGAACCAAGCTCACTCTTTAAGTGCATTTTTACGAACGGTACCTCAAAACATTCTCTCGTGTGTTCCAAGTAGTGGATCAAATGGCTTCTGCTCTCGAGCCTTTACACACAAAGGATGACATCAGTGGTCACATGACTATGGCAAGCCTATGGTAAGCCACAGTGCACAAAGACACTGCTCTAAACATCCCGCTTTTCATAAAAAGAAATGGCCTAGATACACTATCATTTGCAGTAGCAAGTTACCCACATACATCGTCTACAAGGAAAATCATCATGCATGTACAGAGAATTCTGCTCTGTCCATCCCACTTTCATCTGTCTCTATACATGCATTGAAAATATAATATCTAAAATGTTCAGGTCTTCCAATATTATGTGTGCAGGTTGTTATTGGCTGTTCATCTGGTATCCACTCATTCTTGGGTGATGTTGCCTCTTGGGAAATGTCATTGCCGTGGCGAGTTTTGCTGCTGATCTGTTGTCTTTGTTGAGAATAACTGACCTCTGGTAGTGATGGTCGTTCAATTCCTTGTGCAGTTGGTGAAATCACATCTTCTCATTGGCTGTCTGATGTAAAGGAACAGCTTCCCCGGTTGCACATATACTTCTGTCAAATGGGCTGACTTTTGTTGAGGGTTCAGTGTCTGCACTCTGACTGGCTCTCCATTTCCCAGCTCTGGAAATGATTTGGCAACTTTATCAAAGTGAAATTTGGCTTTCTGTTGTTTCACTTTGATTTTGTCATTCATTCTGTTACCATTTCTGGATTCGGTGGTTTTTTAGTTTTTTGAAGAGTATGTGGGTGTGGCATGACATTAGCCACTGTGCTGGACTACTTTTCATGCCTTCAGTAGGTGTGTTTCTCCACTCTAGGGTTGGCTTGTGCACATCTGTGCTAGGTCTACTTCATATTTTGATGACCCCTTTATCAATTTTCATTACTGCCTCAGCCTTTCCATTTGACTAGTGATAGTGTGGAGATGATTGCAGTGCCAAATTTCCCAATCATTTATGAAGCGCCTGAATTCTTCACTCATGAATTGAGGGCCATTGTGACTCATCACAATGTCAGGAACGCCATGACCACAGAAGTGTACTTTCAGGCATTCTGCAATCTCACTGGTCGTCATTGACGTCAGCTTATCCAACTCTCGGTTGTCTGAATAATAGTCAACTGTAACAAAACAATCAGTTCCAGGAAAAGTGAAAAAGTCTACTCCAAGCTTCATCCATGATCTGTCTGGGATGTTACGAGTCATGAGTGGCTCTTTAGTTTGGTTAGCTTGATGTTCATTATAAGCACTGCACTGGCTGATATGGTCCTTAATCTCATTGCTCATATTTGGCCAGTAGAGCACTTCTCTTGCCTTTCTCAGACTAGACCCTATTCCTTGATTATTTACATGGATGCACTTCAGTATCTCTTTTCTAACCTGCATAGGGATAATGACTCCAGGTTTCTTCGTACAGGATGCCAACCTGGGCAATCACTTCATCTTTGTATCTTCAATACTCATATAGCAATATGGTTCAGATGGTTACAGGCCATTTTTTCATCACTACTTCCTGCAGCACTTGGAGAGTTGCATCTCATTGCATAGTTTGCTTGATCTGAGCAAGACCCTTGCCTGTCAGATTCAATGTCTCTGCTGGGTTGATGACTTCCAGAGCATGCAATGCTGTTGCTTCTCATTGAATCTGGAAGATTTCACACACTGTACTAGCATCAACTTCCTTCAAAGGGAGTGCGGCTCTTGACAGCATGTCAGCAGTTTACATCCGTTTCCCCTGTTTGTACTTCATTTCCAAATAATATCGCTGCAAATGAAGTGACATCCTTTGCAGATGCTTTGGAGCAGATAGAAGCAGTTTGATAAAGATGCTTTGAAGTTGCTTGTGGTCAGACTCCACCATCGCTTTGCCTCTCCCAAACAGATACAGATTAAAATACTCACAAGCAAAGACAATAGCCAGGCACTCTTTCTCAACCTGTGCATAGCATCATTCAGTTTGCATTAATGCTCTGGATGCAAATGCAACTGGCTATTCTTGCTACATGAGGATTACTCCAAGTCCGGTTTCACTGGCATTATACTGTAGCATAGCTTCAGCGTTAACATCATAGTACTTCAGCACTGACGTTGCCATCACTAGTTGCTTGATGAGAGTGAAAGCTGCTTCGTCTTCTGTGCCCAAATACCAGTGAACATCCTTTGCAGCGAGCTTGTGAAGAGGTTCATGCTCTGATGACAAATTGGGCAGGAACTTTGCTAGGTAGTTCACAAATCCAACAAATCACTTCACTGCTTTCACATCTGTTGGTTGCTTTATCTCTGTTGCCACTCTCACTTTTATCAGGATCAGGGCGAACTCCTTTCACTGTCAGTATATGACCTATGTACTTCAGCCATCTTCAGTTACAGTTTCTTCTTATTTAGCTTCAGGTTCATTTAGCAAGCTCTCTTTACCAGTCTCACTAGATTCTGATCATGGTCTGCAATGGCTTCTTCCATCATATCACCACATCCATAACACCAGCAGATCATCCACAATCGCTTCCACTCCTGGAAGATCACTGACTATTTCTTGCTGTTGGCGTTAATACTCTTCCAGAGCAGCTGAGATGCTGAATAGCACAAGCAAACATCTGTACCTCCCAAATGGCCTCCAGGACGTAGTCAGGAAACAGCTTTCATCCAACTTCATTTGCCAGTATCCATCCTTTGCATCTAGGGTATTAAAGAACTTTACCTTGGCACATTGGGGCAAGATTTCTTCAATGGTTGGCATGGGGTAGTGAGATCTCTTCAAAGCTTTCTTGAGGACCTTTGATTCTATGCACACACTCAGCTTTCCAGGTTGTTTCACTGCTACCATGCTGCTAATCCAATCTGTAGGAGCTGTCACTTTCTTGATTGCTCCCATCTTTACAAATTTCTCTATCTTGTCTTTCAGGCTGGACTTGAGAGCAACTGCAACTCTCCTTGGAAGATGCTGATGTTCTCTCACTCTTATCTACTTCATGATATTCACCAGGAAGACATCCAAGAACCATTAAACCATTTTTGTAATTTTTAGGATATGTTCAACAGCTAATGGCTTTGTGTCATGGAAAAAACTGCAAATCTCTTCTGGTACATGGAGTATTATCAGTCCAAGCTTTTAACTTGTTTAAGCTGAGTGAATTTTGCTTAGTGTCTACTATTTGGAACTGCAAATCTTCCTTCTTCCCATTGCATTGGGCTCTCAGTTTAGTTTCACCTCTTGGGGTGAGCATTGTTCCACCATATAGCCTCAACTTTATCTTCGGCTTCATTTTTGTGTCACCATCTTGAGCAACTTCACACAGGTCTGTGCAGTTCACGATGCTGCATGTAACACCAGTTGTCTGACACTTCATATTGGGCCTGAACTTCCTCTGAGTGGCAATCAACATTGGATTGCCACTCCATGCCCAGTTTCTTACCAGATTTGTTTTCCCAGCCTGTCTTGCCCGACCTCCCAACTCAGGCCGGGTGAGATCCAGGCAGTGCAGCGTGCCTGGGCCTAGTGTCGAAGCCCAGGAGAGTTGAAGTGAAGGAGGCCTTGCCTCCTTTTTATATGGCACCAGGTAAGTTTAAAGGTCCATTGAAATATAAAGGTCCTTCATAGGCCAGGGAGAAGGTAAGTGTCAAAGGTATGTGCATAGGATTTGGAGGGAGGGTGGGAAAAAAAATCAGTTTGGTGGGGCCGGATCTCGGGGGGAGGGGATAGAGATCAGGCACTGAGTCAGGTAGGGAGTCGGGGGGAGGGGAGTCAGGTAGGGAGAGCATCAGGCGAAGGGTGCTGGAGGGTGTCAGGCCTTGGGCCTCAGAGGTGACGGGTTGGGCCCTGGCTGGAGAAGGTGTTGGGCCTAGGGTCAGGCCTGGGGGATTATAGGTGAGAGTTGAGCCTGCTTGGGGAAGTCCTATGTGGGTAGGGGGATAGTCGGGAGACTCCTCCAGGCCAGGTAGTGGGGCAATCGTGGTCGGGGGGGGGACTATGGGGTCGGGGGAGGGAGGGGGATCAGTCTGGGGCTGTACAATAGTTACCAAGAGGTTAGAAGTGCTTTTAATCCTTCTAACTCTTTCTGGGTAACTATTGGTGTAACCCAGTCAGAACCATACGAAGTTTGCAATTTAAATCGCATTTTCAGATGGTGCCCAGTGCAGGGCAATTGCCCAGGGAAAGTATGCACTTCTAGGCAATTGCCGTGCAAACCTTACCCGAGAGCTTCCAAAGGGGATTCCCCAGTGCATTTTTGGAGTACCCCCCTCCCCGACAATCCGACGCTGCAGAGCTGGAAGTTAAGGCCCATTAATATGATGTTCTCCTTCCACAGTCATCATTCCAATAGTCACAAACCATTTTTGCCTTGAGACTTGACAATACCAATCTGTTCTAGGGTGTAGTGATTCGTCAGGATCATTGTCCATCATCTCTCCACAAACCATCTTTATCAGCTTGCTTTTCTTCTTTCCAACAAAACACTTGCATGCAAAGTGATTCAGCTTCTTGCAGTTACAGCACTGCTTTACCCATGCTGGACATGTTATCTTTTCTTTCTCGTGGTGTCCTCTGCAATATTTACATCCTGTACCTTGGCCTTGATCTTTCTGCTGACCCTTCTGTAAATATCTCTTCCTTCTCTCCATTGTCTTGTGCTTGTAAGGCTTGGACTACCTCTCAACATAGTGCAAAGTCTTGACAGTTCCCTCATCAATACTCTCCAGCTGATAATTAGCAACCTCAGGTTCTGTACGTCAACAGCTGTCTTGAGAGTAAGGTTCTCTTATACGTACGTACGTACATATATACATACAGAGTAGGGCACTGGGCCTTTGAGCCTGCTCTGTCATTCAATAAGATCATGACTGATCGATTGTAACCTCAACCCCATATTCCTGCCAATCCCCAATAACCTTTCACCCCCTTGTTAATCACAAATCTTCTAGCTCAGCCTTAAAAATGTTCTTGTGGTCAATGTAGCTGATAGCTATCTACTCAATTGGTAAAAATGGATTCTACATCTCCCTCTTCAAACTTAGGAACAAATTTGAAGAATTTTAGGGCCTCAAAACCAGTTTCTGGGTGCCAGGTTAAGACCTCCTGTTCTACAAAACATCTGTGCATCAAAACTAACCATCTTAACTTCTATTGTTAGTAATTCCAGATAGCTTGCTGCGACAGATTCTCATTTGATTTTAACAATTTGACTCTACAGTAAGGAAATTGGAAATAGAAGGAGAAAGGTAAAGTTAAAATTTGGCTGATTTACAAATGGATTAAATGCTGGACCTGAGCACCCAATTGTCAAGGACGCTTTGAAGAGGTGTTTCCCCAAAGTCGCCCATGGGGTAGGAGTGTGCGAGCACGTGCGTGTGTCAATTTAAAATAGCCCAGCAGCGAAGCCTTTTTTACTTAAAGGGCAAGTTTTTTTCACTCTATTGCTGTGGAAGTTGCTTAAGAAAAAATAAAAGAATATCCTATATTCGGTACAGGCCTGATATTTTTGAAGTCAAGATGTTGCACTGTCTGAATTGAAGTTTTTGAAGTTGCAGGATTGTCTCTGCAGCTGTGATGGTTTCCACTGTCAAATTGCCAGAGTTTGCTTTTGCAGGTGGGCTTAATAGATGGAATCATGTTTACAGGGAGGAGAGAGTGTTTCTTACTTCTGTTCTACGGACATGGCACTTATAGCCGCCTAGTTACTTTACAGCAGACCAGAAGCTGTTTATTACATGCTTTTCTCTGTCTCTCCTTGGGTTGAAGCTTCTTCAAGATGGTTCTGCCATTTTCCTGCCCTTTACAATGCTTTTTGCAGGTAGGCCAAGATGGCTACCATTGTCATGTGACCTGTACAAGAATGCCAAGTCACTTTCCACATAGGCAAGTGGTGATTTCACTACAGTTACCTGAGGTCTACTTACCATCCACCCCCACCCCCCCAAACGGCAACCTTGTGGAGCACATGAATTCAATTCGCCTCTGTCTTTCTATAAATCTATTTTGAACAAATATGTGAGTTACAAGATTCAAAGGGTAAGGGGATTGTGGGGGGTGGGGAGAGAGAGATAAACATGGAGTATGGTTATAGGTTTTAATAACATACAGCAAAAATATAAATTTGGCCCTGCATCAAGTCAAATAAGTTTCTGTATTACACTTTTATATGCAACTTAAGAGACAGAGGAAATGTGCTTCTCTTCAACTAGCAGTAGCTGAAAGAGAATGTCAAAAGAATGGCTGGCGTATGAAACTGTGCAGGTATATTCAGTCTCAATGGGATAGCCAGCCTTTGTTGTTAGTATCACTCCTTGTACACAGAAATGGAATAGGGTTCAGGTTTGGACAATGCGAATTTACATAGTAAACTTAAGGAAAAGTAAATTTTATCTACTGTATCTAATAGCTGAATATAAAGGGAATTTTGTTCGAAGGAGTCAGGTTGTAAAGTGTTTAAAAACATTTACAGCTATTGAAAAATGTATAAAATGTGATTACCATTGCTGTTAGGTGTCAAACAAAGACCTTGAGATTGCTATACTGTACATTTAATTAAGTATTAGAAAATGGTTAATATCTTAATTGCCCAGTAATTTAGAAGATGGCATTTGATTGCCAAATGAGTCTGCTTAACTGCAAGGTAAAGGCATACAACTGAAAAATAGTCTGTGGCCCCCAGTTCCTTTCTTCACATATCTATACAATGTATAGATTGTCAAAAGCAATTTTTAAAAAACGAAAGTTTTTTTCATAAGGGTGATCTGCCTATCACACAAATGAGTGATGTGGTATATGAATTTCGGTACCAGTGCAATGCTAGGTCTGTAGGCCATACGTCCCAATCACTGGTAAATCATATAAATCTGTACATCCCTTCGGCTGTTCGAAATGAGCAGAGTACTGACCATACTCAACCAGCCTGTGCTCGCAAACTCAGAACACAATGTCTAACATTAGATGATCCTGTAATTGGGTAGCTGAACAACCCCAAGTGTGCTAAGAATTACACTAACAACCAATTTATGATTATCAGCCAGGCTCGCAAAGTAGCTCACTTACTTTTGCTAGAAATTACACATTCATACACAGGGACCAGTCCTCAAAAGGAACATAATCCAGGTATTGAGCCTTTCTGAATTAAACAAAAGCATGAGGGACAAAAGCTCGCTCCTTGGTTCATTCTTCATGGCAAGGCCTCAACCAATCAGAACCAATTTACCAACCAATCAGCACCCCTTTCTCACGAAGTATAAATTGTTGCTCCCTTTGAAATGAGGCACTGTCCTGATGAGTGCAAATCAAAAAGCTTTGATAGCATGTCTCTTTTTTTAGCAATACTGAAGACTTTTTGTTTTGAAAATTTGTGTCAAGAATTGTACTGCTTTTTTTTCTTTGCTTTTTCTTTCTACTTCGGTGTAATTATCCTATTAGATTTAAACTGAGCTTAATTGGCCAAAAAATGGTAATTATCACTTTTCAGAGTAGATATGGCCAAAAAATGGTAATTATCACTTTTCAGAGTAGATAAGACAATGTGGTCACCAATTCAGTCATCTTGCAGGTTTGGGCGAGTCTCCAGTGGGTCAGGCAGGTAGAAAACACCCAACACTATTTAAAAATAGAGCATGAATTAAAAGACTGGTGAGCTGAGTGCTTGCCAACCATGGGACCAGCTGTTTAAAGAAGCAGGTGGAAACTTCTTTTACTGTTAGGCAGGCTGAAAGATATTGAACACTGGTACTTAATACTGGATGCTAATTAAAACTGAAGTCAGCAAGTAAAATGCATTGCAATGTGAAAATCATGGGATGTGTTGAGGGATAATGAGCCAAAAGTGACGTTGGCGATTAGATTTCCTACATTGACTGTAAAGATATTTGGGATGCCCTGAGTTGTAAAAAGTGCAAAACTCTCTCAAATTTAATAGATCTAAAGAGGGATTCTGCTTCATTTTAACTAAAATTGTAACAAGCTCAAGAACTAACATATGGAACTGGTACATCATTCAGAGAAATGTCAGCAAATTTGTTGCCAAGAAGACTAGAATGTTATTGATTTTGCAACCTTACTTTGCCAGATGCTGTTTTCTTAGCACTGCAAGGATTTTGTGGACTGTGTAAAGTTCAAAATGTTGTGCCGTTAATCCAAAGAGTGTGATTTGAAAAAGATACTTCCATTTTTCTTTTAGGGGTATCAATTTTATTTTGTACTGCCGGTAACAAAGATCTTGACCAAAAACATATTTTGTTTTTTGTGAGGCTCTAAGCAACAGGAAGAGCTGAAATTCATACAGTGCCACACCACGAAACAAAACACTTTAATAAGAATGTATAAACACATAAATTGTTGGCAGTGTAGGAAAGCTGTTGAAAACTGTAATGCACCAAAACGCAGCAGGGAAAATTATTCTGAACTGAATGAATTTCTTCTGATCTAAAAATTTAATTCAGATCAAACATATTTGCAGAGACACGTTGATGGGAAGTTTATCAATGGCTTGGCTTGTGTGAGAATGTGATTAAAACACATGTTTTGTACCTTACAACTCAAAAATAGCTTTTGTTTTCTGCAAATAACAGTTGCCCTTCTTGACTTAAATAGGCCACTTACTGAGCAGTGAGACAAAGAAAATTTAGTGATTTTTTTGCGAAACAGTACTATGTGAAAGAAATAAAACCCACCAATTATGAATATAGGCACATTTCACTAGAACTGAAGAGTTGAATGACAAGCAAATAGTGGTAGTGTCAGTTGCACATTTTTGAAAGGATTTTTAATCTGTCAGTTATCTGTAGATTCTGGTGCATGTGCAATGGCACACTGTTCAATGACAGTGAATGATCAGATCGTATGAACGCAGTGTGTTATTTTTCAAATTGAGTTGACGTCAACGGTTTCTGGTTTCCAATAGCAGTGGCTGGCAAGGGATTTGGAATCAGTGGCAGGGAAGCAAAGTTTTTGGCAAGGGCCAAAGATGATGGCTTTAGTCTTCCCAGTGTTGTATTGGAAGAAGTTAAGATTCATCCACGACTGGATGTTAGACAGACTGTCACACCAGAGAGGTGGTCAAAGGGTCAGGAAAGGTGGTGGAAAGCCGACCCCATGTCTACAGATGTTGTTGTGATGGTGAAGCAGGTAGATAAAGAAGTGGATACTGATCTTTGAGAACTCCAGCCTTGACAGCATAGAGATACAAAGTTTTGTTACAGATGCTCTTGTTACTTGCAGATGGGGAAAGAGTGGACCTATGCAGGGGCAGTCCCACGGAGCTGAATGAAGGCACAGTGTTGGAAGGAGAAGGTGTGGTCAACCATGTTGAACTCTAAAAAGGACAAGGTGGATGTGAAGGCAGAGTACACCATGGTTACAAAAAATATCATCCATGACTTTGGTGAGGGTAATTTTGGTGCTGTGGGAGGGCACAGACTGGACTAGGTGGTTTCAAATAGGAAGGTGTTGGGCAGATGGGAATGGAACTGGGGGATGGCAACATATCTAAAGATGAGGAAAAAGGAAGGTTGGAAGTTAGGGTGGTAGTTGGTCTTGCAATTGCAAGGTTTATAAAGTTATATTTTGGGACTGTATCTTTAAATTTAAGATAAATGAAGGGGGTCGTGTGACCTGTTCGGTAGTCTGCTTGATAGTAAGCCTGGGTGGTTTGATTGTTAGAGATCAAAGAAAGGCTTAGATTGTTTTACTGTGCAATGCATTCACACTTGGAAACAATGACAGTAGTCTGAGTTTGCAATGAGTAGACTCTGAGTCTCCCAAAGTCCCAGAAAGGCGTTGTTGGCATCACGTTGTA
The DNA here is from genome assembly GCF_964194155.1 of Cetorhinus maximus. Lineage (NCBI taxonomy): Eukaryota > Metazoa > Chordata > Chondrichthyes > Lamniformes > Cetorhinidae > Cetorhinus > Cetorhinus maximus. The sequence goes on from NC_135890.1 coordinate 73,753,573, forward strand.
AACAGTTATGCTATAAAACTGTCCATTTACTTCTAAGATGAAGGGGAGGTGGGATTGAGGATAGCTAATTAGCATTTCTACCTGGATGCAAGGTTAATATGTTTTAAGTTACCATGGACAAGAGGGCAGAGGAAACTATTTTTGAGATCAGGTTACGGGCTTCCCTACAAATAAATGAATATAAATGACATACAGCAGTAAGAAAAGTATCTAGAAAACAGTCCCATGGAAATATCAGGAGGGATGGCCAAAAGATTGGTCAAAAAGAAGGTTTTTTAAGCAGTTTTTTAAGGCGGGGAGGCATGGAGGTTTAGAGAAAGAATTCCATACAGTGGCTAAGCATCTGAAGACACAGATAGGGAGGAGTGAAGGTCATGAAGGGATTTAAACACAAGGATTTGAATTTTAAATCTTAGGTATTGGGGGATCAAGAGCAAACTTATGTCAGGAAGGGCAGGGGTGATGGGTGGCCAAAACATGGCATGGGATAAGGTTTTGAATGGACAAGTGTTTAGACAGTGGAGGACAGGAGGCTGGCCCAAATAGCATTGAATTAGACATGTCTGGAAGGAACAAAGGCATGCATGGGAGATTCAGCAACAGATGAGCTGAGACAGGCATGGAGACTGGTGAGGTCACAAAGGTGAAAGAAGGCTGTTGTTGTGATAGAGGACATGGGGTGGAAATTCTGCTAAATATCAATTAGGATACTGAGATTGGAATGGAATTAGTAGCAAGTGTGGCTAGGCCCAAGAATGATGGCTTTGGCATAACTAAATTTCACTGGAGGCAAATGTGGCTTATGCAAGACACAGTTGTTAAAAATACAATCTAACAACATGGGCAATGGATCACTGCCGAGGTTTCTCAATTTATACTACAATAAACATGCACTTAGCTTAACTTTTTTGTTTGCTATTATGTATATTATTGCATCAGCTCCGTGCGGTTACTGAATTGAATGGGATGCCAATTGATTAAAATCTGCTCTCAAGTCGTTATACATTGTGTACAAAGTATGTTCCTGTGCAGAGAATATTTTTAGCCTAGTGTTTGAATAAGTGTATCTAGGTCAGACTTCACTAAAACAATTAATAAAATGGAAAACTGAAAATGTGTTTTTAATCCGAACTAAAAGCACCTGTCTTCAAACGGCATGCTTTGTTTTATATTCAGTAAGGGAACCAGAAACCAATTCCATGATAAAACCATTTTGGCACCATTTACTAAACTTAAAACTACGGTATAAATGAATAGGGCTTCAGAAAACAACAGTAAAGTAGAGACACTGACAGCACTGGACTCAGCACAGGCATCATTGAAATGCCACTGTCCTAACCTCCAATTTCTAAACATTGGCAACAGTTTGCAAGCAGGATAGAGAGAGATGGGGCTCTTGTACCTTAAAACTGTCTTACTTGGTTTTGCTCTGATGCAAGCAGATAATTTCAAATAGGAATTAGCCAGATTCACTTATATGTGCAGAAGCTCAGAAATCACTTTGGAAGTTTAGCAAGTCCTCATCATTATTTTGTTATTTTATACATGCACTCACTCAATCTACAAGTACAGAGTGCCTGTTTAACTCAAACCAGGAGCATCATTTAGATAACTGTGCATCCAATAAAAAAATGGGCACCTCTCACAAGTTGAAATGATGCACATTAAATTCAGACAAAGTCCAAGTGCTGTATTCACAGATAATTACACAGGAAGGAATTACAGGAACACCTATATTTTTTCTGGAGGGAATGTGATTTGTAAAATTGGAATAGCAATGCCTAAGTTTTAAATGCATACAATTCATTTAGCTGAATCTATATCCTGCATAATTCCTTGACCCAGAGGACAGGTTTCTGCCTATTTATGCTGTAGCAGCTTTCAGACCAGAGGAGCCCGGTGAGATTTAGTTTGTAATGCTCATTCCTTGTGGGAAACAAGTTGCAGCAGATGCCTTCCTACTTTACAATGCTAAGACGTCCAAATGAGAATGAGTCAAACTTTGACACTTAACCTGGTTTTGGTATTAGTAAAAATAACATTAAATGACCAGGCTGTGTCTGTTAATAACCATAATTGTTCCTGTCTCTCCCCCAACATTGCATATCATCTACCATTCAAACAGTTGCCACCTTTTATAGGGACAGAGGAAATAGAAGCAGGAGCGGGCAACCAGCCACTTGAGCTTGCTCCGCCATTCAACTAGATCATGGGTGATCTGCCTCAATGCCATTTTCCCGCACTATCCTCATATCCCTCGATGTCTTTAATGTCTAGAAATCTATTGATCTCTGTCTTGAATATACTCCATGTCTGAGCCTCCATAGCCCTCTGGGGTAGATAATTCCAAAGGTTCACCATTCTCTGAGTGAAGAAATTCCTCCTCAACTTAATCCTACATGGCCTACCCTTTATTCTGAGACTGTGTCCCCTGGGTTCTAGATACCCCCACCCCAGCCAGGGGAAACATCGGTCCTGTTATCCTGTCGAGCCCTGTAAGAATTTTGTTTCAATGAGATCACTCCTCATTCTTCAAAACTCTAGAGAATATAAGCCCAGTCTCCTCAATCTCTCCTCACAGGACAATCCTGCCATCCCAGGAATCAGTCTGGTGGGCCTTTGTTGCTCTCCCTCCATGGCCAGCATATCCTTCCTTAAGTAAGGAGACCAAAACTGTACACAATACTCCAGCTGCGGTGTCATCAAATCTCTACAACCGCAGCAAGACATCTTTACTCCTGTACTCAATTCCTCTTGCAATAAAGGCCAACATACCACTGACCTTCCTAATTGCTTGCTGCACCTGCATGTGAGATTTCAGTGACTTGTGAACAAGGACACCCAGGTCCTTTTGGATATCAAACTTCATAATCTCTGACCATTTAAGAAATACATTGCATTTCTGTTTTTCCTACCAAAGTGGATAACTTTACATTTTTCCACATTATATTCCATCTGCCATGTTCTTGCCCACTCAGTTAGCCTGTCTAAACTGCCTTGAAGCCTCTTTGCATCCTCCTCACAGCTCTCAGCCCCACCTAGTTTTAGGTCATCAGCAAATTTGGAAACATTACATTTGGTCTCCACATCCAAATCATTGACATAGATTGTGAATAGCTAGGGCCTAAACACTGATCCTTGCAGTACTAGTCACAAACTGCTAACCTGAGAATGACCCACTTATTTCTATCCTGTTTTCTGTCCATTAACTAATTTTCAATCCATGCCAGTACATTACTCCCAATCCCATGTACTCTAATTTTGTTTACTAACCTCGTTTGTGGAAGCTTGTTGAAAGCCTTCTGTAAATCCAAATACACCATACCCACTGGTTCTCCCTTATCTATTCTGCTAGTTACATTCTCAAAAAACTCCAACAGGTCTGTCAAACATGATTCCCTTTTCAAAAATCTATATTGACTCTCCTCAATCCTATCATTATTTTCTAAGTTATCACATCCTTTTTAATAGATTCTAGCAATTTCTGTATTACTGAGGTCAGGCTAGTAGGTCTGTTGTTCCTCGTTTTCTCTCTCCCTCCTTTCTTAAATAGTGGGGTTACATTTTCCACCTTCCAATCTGCAGGAACTGATCCAGAAGCTATAGAATTTTGGAAGATGACCACCAATGCATCCACTGTCTACAGCCACCTCTTTCAACACTCTAGGATATAAATCATCAGGTACAGGAGATTTACCAACTTTCAGTCCCCCTTAATTTCTCCAGTACTACTTTTTTTACTAATACCAATTTCTAGTTCCTCATTCTCACTAGTCCCTTGGTTCTCAAGTATCTGAGAGGTTTTCTGTCTCTTCCTCAGTGAAGACAGGCACAAAATATTTGTTTAGCTTCTCTGCCATTTCCTTATTCACCATTATAAATTCTCCTACCTCCGTCTGTAATGGCCCCACATCTGTCTTTGCTAATCTTTCCTTTTCACATACCTATAGAACCTTTAAGTCTATTTTTGTTTCTCACTCGTTTACTTTCATATTCTATTTTCTCTTCCTTTTTCAGTTTCTTAGTACTCCTTTGCTGAATTCTAATGTTCCCAATCCTCAAGCTTACTACTTTTTTGGCAACTTGATAAGCATCTTCCTTTGATCTAATACAGTGGTTCCCAAACTTTAACATCCCACGAATCCCTTTCATGAAAATGCCAAATCTCATGCCAACCCCTCCTAAAAATAAATATTTTCCAGGGGTTTTCTCCTTTACCGGAGTGTAAATTATAAAATCAGTGATCTTGGAAATATAAAATTTGTTTTTCTTATAGCACTTCATTGCACACCATTAATAATTACATTATTATTTATCATTACATTATTAATTTTATGACATTATGAAAACAGTAACACTCTTCCAAAATTTCAGTTCCGTAACTCACAGCACTTTGATTAAGCCTAAACTTGTAGTTAAACTGGGAGTTTCAATTTGCAGTTTATTGTTGATTGCATTGATGAGAGCATAGCAATATTGTACCTTTGAATATGTGCCCAAAGCTACCACAGAAAGTAAGAAGGGGAGATACTTGTCTGCCAGATGCCCAGGCTGTTGACCACATCCAAAAACCCAGTGATGAGATTATTTTAATATTCAAACAGAATATTTACTCTGTCAGCTAGCAAATTGGAGGCAGGACACATCCTGGGAGCCTTTGAACTCTTGAGCAAAGAAGCAGTATGCAGCAGGATTATTTCTCCAGCAAAATGCAATTAGGGAAGGATAGCTACCTAATACAAATTATATGCGCAAAATCAAACCTAGTTACTTACAGAATTGCTAGACTCCAAGTGTGATTGATGAGGGAATGGCCTAATCATTTCCATTCTGGCCAGATTATGTCACCAGTCACAACTAAATGAAGCCTTTAATATTGGGCATGAGGGCACATGGCTATAGAGATGCAATAAAGGAATCTTCAATTTTCTACCAACAAGAGAAGCAGCACCCTAACATTCAGATGGGCAGAAATCCTCCCCCAGTCCTTCAACGTTGTGTCGAGGGAGTGGGGGAGGACTCAGAAGAAATCCCCAAAAAGGGGTAAGAGTCCATCTTACCACAGGTCCATCGTCAAGGGACTGGACTGGGGGGTGACGTCAAGACTTGAGATAGGGAGGGGAAGGGCCCTGAGCCATGGTGTCTGTCTGTGGCCCAGGGCCGTTCCCCTCCCAACCTCGTCTCTAAATCCTGAAGTCCTCCTTCAGGATTTAGAGAAGAGGTCGGGAAGGGAAGGACCCAGGCCAGAACCACAGAAAACATCGTTGAAGCAGCAAGGATGAGGTCGGGAGGAGGGGGCCAGCCTTTTCAGATGCGAGGGAGGTGGGGGGCAGGTGTAGAACTCGGCTGGCCGGGGAATTAAATTAAAATGCAGGTACTTGCCTAAAAGCTTCACTCATACAGGCACAGGCAGTACATGACTCTCAAGTCCAAGCAGAAGACACAGTGCACCCGACCACTGACAACTCTCCAACTTCAAGTCCAGTCACGAGGTGCAAGTCAAGGCGCGTTCTACTGGGTCTGTCAATCAAGATGGTCTACATACATGATAGGCTCCTTTAGACATTGACCATCTTGAATGACAGGCTACTCAGCCAATGAGCGCTGGCATCCACCAGAGAACCCAGGCACTGTTCACTGGTGGGCACCAAACTGACAACTGTCATTTTCCCACAATTTTGGCATGCAAACACTTCTGCTTCCGCCATTAGGAGATTCTTCCCGTGAACCCCTGGAAACTTCATGAATCCTTGAGAGTTCACGAACGGCAATTTGAAAACCAGTGATCTAATACACTCCTTAATTTTTCTTGTCACCCACAGTTGGATCACTTTTCCTGTTGGGTTTTTGTGCCTCAAAGGAATGTATATTTGTTGTAAACTATGTATTAATTCTTTAAATGCTAGCCATTGTGTCGACCCCCATACCTTTTAATGCAGTTTTCCAATCTATCATAGCCAATTTGCCCTCATACTTTGGTGGTGCTGTTGTTGTCTGGCGCACTGACCTCTACCTCGCAGAGGCTGAGGATCAACTCGCAGACACTTCCTCCTACCTCCCCCTGGACCATGACCCCACCACTGAACATCAAGCCATTGTTTCTAGGACTGTCACTGACCTCATCTCCTCTGGAGATCTTCCCTCCACAGCTTCCAACCTCATAGTCTCCCAACCTCGGACAGTCCGCTTCTACCTCCTACCCAAAATCCACAAACAGGACTGGGACAGCAGACCGATCGTGTCAGCCTGTTCCTGCCACACGGAACTCATTTCTTGCTATCTTGACTCCATTCTCTCTCCCCTTGTCCAGTCTCTTCCCACCTACGTCCACGATTCCTCTGACACCCTACATCATATTAACAATTTCCAGTTCCCTGGCCACAACTGCCTCCTCTTCACCATGGACGTCCAATCCCTCTACACCTCCATCCCCCACCAGGATGAGGGCTCTCCGCTTCTTCCTCGAACAGAGGCCCGAACACAATCCCCATCTACCACTACTCTCCTCCGTCTGACTGAACTTGTTCTCTCACTGAACAATTTCTCCTTAAGCTCCTCTCACTTCCTCCAAATAAAAGGTGTGGCTATGGGTACCCGCATGGGCCCCAGTTATGCCCGTCTCTTTATGGGGTATGTGGAACATTCCTTGTTCCAGTCCTACTCAGGCTCCCTCCCACAACTCTTTCTCTGGTACATCGATGACTGCTTCGGTGTCGCTTCATGCTCTTGTCTGGACCTGGAAAAATGTATTAATTTTGCTTCCAATTTCCACCCCTCCATCATTTTCACATGGAACACTTCCCTTCCCTTCCTTGACCTCTCTGTCTCAATTTCTGGTGATAAACCACCAATATTCATTACAAGACTACCGACTCCCACAGCTACCTACACTACAGCTCCTCACACCCCGCTTCCTGTAAGGACTCCATCCCATTCTCTCAGTTCCTTCGCCTCTGTCGCATCTGTTCTGATGATGCCACTTTCAAAAACAGTTCCTCTAACATATCTTCCTTCTTCCTTAACTGAGGTTTTCCACCCACGGTGGTTGACAGGGCCCTCAACCGTGTCCGACCCATTTCCCGCGCATCCGCTCTCACACCTTCCTCTCCCTCCTAGAACCACGATAGGGTTCCCCTTGTCCTCACTTAACACCCCACCAGCCTCCACATTCAAAGGATCATCCTCCACCATTTCCGCCAACTCCAGCATGATGCCACCACCAAACACATCTTCCCTTCACCACCCCGCCCCCCAGGAGCATTCCGCAGAGATCGTTCCCTCTGGGACACCCTGGTCCGCTCCTCCATCACCCCCTACACCTCAACTCCCTCCCACGGCACCTTCCTATGCAACCGCAGAAGGTGCAACACCTGCCCCTTTACTTCCCCCCTCCTCGCTGTCCAAGGGCCCAAACACTCCTTTCAAGTGAAGCAGTGCTTCACTTGCACTTCCCTCAATTTAGTCTATTGCATTCGCAATACATTAGAGAGACCAAATGCAGACTGGGTGACCGCTTTGCGGAACACCTTCGGTCTGTCCGCAAGCATGACCAGACCTCCCTGTCGCTTGCCATTTCAACACACCACCCTGCTCTCATGCCCACATATCCGTTCTTGGCCTGCTGCAATGTTCCAGTGAAGCTCAACGCAAATTGGAGGAACAGCACCTCATCTTCCGATTAGGCACTTTACAGCCTTCCGGACTGAATATTGAGTTCAGTAACTACCGATCATGAACTCTCTCCTCCATCCTCACCCCATTTCCGATCCCCCTTTTTCCAATAATTTACATATATTTTTCTTTTCCCACCTATTCCCATTATTTTTAAATGTATTTCCATCCATTGTTTTATCTCTACCTTTTAGCCTATTTCGATCCCTTCCCCCACCCCACCCCCACTAGGGCTATCTGTACCTTGCTCATCCTGCTTTCCACCCTTAATGTCCCCATTAGCACATTTCTTAGCTAATATCACTACCATCAACACCTCTTTGTCCTTTTGTCTATAACATCTTTTGGAAATCTCCACCTATCACTGGCCCTCTATCCAGCTCTACCTGTACCCCCCCCCCACAACCTTAAACCAGCTTATATTTCACCTCTTTTCTATATTTCCTTAGTTCTGATGAAGAGTCATTTGGACTTGAAACGTTAACTGTATTCCTCTCCGCAGATGCTGTCAGACCTGCTGAGTTTTTCCAGGTATTTTTGTTTTGGATTTCCAGCATCCGCAGTTTTTTTCTTTTGCCCTCATACCTTCATAGTTTCCTCTGTTTAGATTTAGGACCCTAGTTTCGGATTGAACTACATCACTTTCAAACTTAATGTAAAAGTCTATCATATTAAGGTCACTGTTCTCTAAAGGCTCCTTTACAATGGGATTATTAATTAGCCCTTTCTCATTGCACAATGCTGGATCTAAAATAGCCCATTTTCTACTTGATTCCTCAACATACTGTTCTAGTAAACCATCTTGTATACATTCCTGGAATTCGTCCTCCACAGAATTAGTGCTAGTTAGGTTTACCCAGTCTATATGTAGATTTAAGTCCCCCACCTTATTACATGCACCTCTAATTTCCTGATTTATATTATGCCCTACATCACCACTACTGTTTGGTGGCCTATAAACAACTCCCACCCATGTTTGCTGCCCCTTGCCGTTTCTTAGCTCTACCTAAACTGATTCTACATCTTGATCTTCTGATCTAAGATTCTCTCTCACTAATGTACTGATCTCATCCTTAATTAACAGCAATTCCCCACCTCCTTTTCCTTTTTGCCTATCCATCCTAAATGTCTTTGTCCAGAGTACCCAGTGAGTTTGGTTTAAGTGTTGGCGGAGCTTTACAAATGCAAGGACATGAGCTGTAATATTGTAATTAGTCAGTGTTAAAGCAATCAGTTTCATTCAAACTACTTTCTTTCACATATCTTTACAAACAATTTGAAGTCTCTAATTAGTGGTGTGAAGGAAACAGCAGAGCTCCACCCAACAAAATCCTTTCTGGATCAACGGCATGATCCTTTGCCTATTTATTAGAAAAGAAAGCTCTCCAATCCAGGTAAAAAAAGTACTGAACATAGAATATATGTATTGTGGCAATGGCAGAGACAGTCAGTGAGTACGTACCTTCACTGTTTTTGTGGTAGGTCAGCTTGATGAGTGATTTAACATCCAATTTCTAAAACAGAAAAAGTTTTATAAACAAAGTTAGCAAATATTTTTAAAATATTTAAGACACTAAAAGACTTCTCTCTCATAGTTTTGCTGCTTTCTAATGTAGGCTTTCTAAGCCCAGAAAGCAACTTGCCTTCCCATTCTCAGCTCTTTGCCTTGCTGCATCAAGATTAGTGTCTCCATCTTCCCATCCTCCTCATAATAGTAACAGGATCTCCCCCTACCATTCTTTTCCTAACTGGGTTCTGTGTAGTGGTTATGTGGTTATGGTCCTGGGCAAGCATTCCACAGGTCATGAGTTTAAATCCCACCATGGCAAGTTGGGAAAATGAATGCAATAAATCTAGCAATTTGTCAGCGGGCACTGAAAAAGAAGATCAAACAGCACCCAGATTGTAAATGAAAAACAGCTCATTCATTAATGTCATTCAGGGAAGGGAAGGGAACTTAGTCAGCCTACACTTCACACTATTCCACACAATGGACAGAATTTTTAGGTCGGCATGCGGGCGTGCGACCAACCCGCTCGAGCACAAAATGGCGCATGATATTTCAGTCGGTGGACACGTGCAAAAGTTGGAAGCACGCCTGCTGACAATTAAGAGGGCAATTAAGCCAATTATCCCCAATTTTTTGTAGTCTGTCCAACTTTACAGTTGGCGGATGGGAAAACCTGCCAGGCGGACTTTGCATTTTTGATGAAACCTCATCCAAAGCGGGATGAGGTTTCCGTTATTAAATTTCAAAAAATTAAAATGTACGGACAGAATTTTCATCATGTATATGTTCAGGTGACTGATTCTGATACATGGACATTTTTTTCCGGATTTTAAAATATTTATTTCTTGGTTTTAAATTTTTCAGCTCCCTGAGGCAGCTCTCTGCCTTCAGGGAGCTTTCATTCTGGCTCCCCCGTGCCCGCGCTTACGTCAGTGCCTGCCCTCCTCCCACCCCCACCCCAGCAGCGCCGAGCATTTCAGCGTGCATTTCACGCTAGCTGGCTGTTAATTGGCTAGCTAGCATGAATTTGCGATCAGCCCAGCGGTCCACTCCTCGGCCGCTCCCGGGCCCGCCAACCAAAAAAACCTGCCCAGTGTGTTCAACCATTAATGCATTCAGGGCAACTAGGAATGGGTAATGAATACTGCCTTGTCCACATCACAACATCTGCTTTCCTCCAATTCTCCATTCCTCTTGCACAACCCCAATTTTTCACCACTCCACCACCTGTGAACATGACTTCAGCTGTCTAGGCCATTAGCTCCAGAATTCCTCTCTAAATCTCTCTCCTCGAAGATGCTTCTTCACTCCTAGCTGTTTGCCAAGCTTTTGGCCACCTGTCCTAAAATTTCCTTATACAGCTATGTCAAATTTTGATTGATTATGTTCATGTGAAGCACCTTGGGGTGTTTTACTTTTAAGGATGCTATATAAATGCAAGTTGTTGTTCTGTGGACTGGCAATATTCTGCTGCTCCTCTTCCATCAGCAAGCCATCTGATCACTGCAGGCATCCCCACAAAGAATCAATGATTTCTCAAAGTCTTATGGCTGTCACCTTCATCAAGTAACAGGGCCACCGCCCCAGTGCTCACCTTGCCTACCTGCCGACATCCTCTGCAATAACCTGCACATTTTAGCAGTGGTGAGCCACAAACTGTTTAGAGAGCACAACAGCACACCATATGTGAAAATTGTGCTGCCATCTTATAAAACTGTGAACCCTGACAGTGTCTACCTTGTTCATTTTCAAAGGTGACAACATAGACAATAGACACAAGAAGCTTTAAGTGAGAAAAATAAAGGAGAAAAGAAAGGGGTAAACAAAACGACAGAAAGAGTGAATGAAAGAAGAGGAAAGAAAAGGAAAAAATACTCAGTTTCAATAATGCTAGTTGACGGACACTTATTGGCCAGGACACCAGGAGAAGTCCACTGCTCTTTGTTGAATAATGCTACAAGATCTTCTACGTCCAACCGAGGGAGCACTGGTTTAACATTTCATCCATAAGATTGCACTTCCAACAGTGCAGCACTCCTTCAGTGGTGCAATGAACTTTCAGCCAAGATTACGTGCTCAAGTACCTGGAGCTGGGCTTGAGCCCACAATCTTCTAACTCCGAGTGAGAATGCCATCACTGGACCACATCTGACACAAGACATTAAAATAGTTGCTTTTTCGCCTAGGTGTAATACAAACAAAATCTCAAGTTTCATTCCCAGTTACATTGATGCTTAATTCAGTGATTTATTTTATTTATTCCTTCAGGGAATGTGGACATCGCTGGCAAAGCCAGAATTTATTGCTCATTCCTAATTGCCCTTGAGAAGGTGGTTTAGTTAGATTGTGTCCACAGACAGTCTATACATGGCCCAGCCAGAACTGGACACAATTTTGCGCCTTGTTGTTGAATTCGGCAAGATCTGCAACAGTGCAGGGTTCCTCTAGCGATAGGCATTGCAGGAGATGTTGCATAGTCTGTGAAGGTGGTATTGAGCCATCTTCCTAAGCCACTGCAGTCCATGAGGTGTAGGTACGCCTACTGTCTGCTAGGGAGGGAGTTCAAGGATTTTAACCCAACAACTATGAAGGAACAGCAACATATTTTCAAGTCAAGATGTTGCAAGACTTGGAGGGGGCTTGGAAGTGGTGCTGCCCCCATGAGCTGCTCTTGTTCTTCTAGGCAGTAGAGATCACAGGTTTGGAAAGTGCTGTTGAAGTAACACAGCAAGTTGCTGCAGTACATATTGTAGATGGTATACAGACATGTTGTGCCTGTGATGGAGTGTATCAATATTTCAAGGTGGTCATGGGGTACCAATCAAGCAAACTGTTTTGTTTTGGCTGGTGTCAAACTTTTTTAGTGTTTTTGGAGCTGTACTCGTCCAGGCAAATTCCATCACACACCCGCCTTGCGCCTTGTAGATGGTGGAAAGGCTTTGAAGATTCAGGTGGTGTGTCACTCACCAGAACACACTCAGTCTCTGATTTAGTTCACCTCTCTGTTCTCAAGGTTTGTGTGCGTAAAGTATCACTCACAGACAGCATCAGCCAATCTGCTCTCAGGCTTCTGAAGCCAAATACCAAATGGGAGCAGCGCAAGCAGCTATTTTCTCAAAAGGGCAGAGAGAGCAAAGCCTGACCCAGCTCAATTCTTCCATAATCCAAACCTGAGAACAGGAATGCATCACATGTAGAATTTCCCTCCCAGCCTCAAGAATATCATTTGATCTTTGAAAGCAAAAAATGATCTGAGACTTCAGAGCCTAAACCAACCCCATCACTACAGAACCAAGTGATGGAGACTGATGATATACAGTTTTTAAATTGTTTCCAAAACTGCATTGGAATTTGAAATAGTTGCATAAAGACAATTTATTGAAGTCACGCAGAGACTCTCTTTGCCCAGATAGGATTTCTTAATTGCACCACTCCTGGCACCATGGGACAGAAAGTTGTAGTTTAAGGTTATTGGGCAATAAAATAAACACATCTTTTGTGAAGAAGCACAACCAATTGAAGGTCATATTTTCCAATTTATTAAAATGTTAGCAGTCTAAATGCCTTGTTTTTTCCAAAGAAATTGTTTTTCAGAAACTGAGAAACTATCAACTCTGTCTGCTCATCTGGAATTTCATGGGGGGTGTTCATGGGGGCTTTAAGTTCATGTAGTATAGGTGTGCAATATCTCAACTCTGAAGAAATATATCTGTACTGCACAACAAGAGAAGGCCAATTTAATTCATTTAGGAAACTGTTTCATTCCACAAACCTAAAAAAAAGTTGATAAAAGCATTCTGGAAAGGGCATATGGAAACTGATTCTATTTTCTTAAACAAGTATTGTTTTACAAATGTGAGCTAATTTACTTGTAAATAAATCTGGGCAGTGGTTTAGACTATATGAAGTGGTATAAAAGCATGATATTTTCTGTCATCTAATTCATAGGAGATATAGTGATTTATGTTTTTATTCTTTCACAGGATATAGGCATCACTGGCAGGGCAAGGCATTTATCGCCAATCCCGAACTGCCCTCGAGAAAGTGGCAGCAAGTCAGCTTCTTGATTACAACAGAGTGGCTTGCTAGGCCATTTTAGAGGGCAGTTAAAAGACAACTGCATTGCTGTGGGCCTGGGGTCACATGTAGGCCAGACCAGGCCAGGTAAGAACACAGATTCCTTCCCTAAAGTGCATTAGTGAAACAGGTGAGTTTTCGCAACAATCCAGTAGTTCCACAGGCAGCATTACCGACACTAGGCTTTTTCGGGACTTACTTAAGTTAAATGAATTTAAATTCCTCAATTGCCATGGTGGGGGTTTCAATTCATATCTCAGGATCATTGATCCAGATCTCTGGATTACTAGTCCTGTAACATAATCATTATGCTACCATACTTGTAGAGTGTCCTCTACGTTATTCAAGAACCCATTTAGCGCAATCCTGTTCACTGTTAGCTTAATGCAGTAGAGAATGAAAGATGGAGCTTTCCACCCATCAGAAACCTGGCCTGCTTACAGGAACTGCTATGAAGCCAATCATACCAGAAAATTTAACAGAAGCTTTAAACTGTACAAACATGGTTCATGCAAATTGCTGGTGGATGAAGATCTACTGAAAATGTCTTAGTTGGCAATGTAAAGTGAGAACCCTAAGGCATGGCATACTGCACATGGAATCAAGCTATAAACTTGCAAGAAATCCACATGCAAGATATACTGGCTTTGAAATACAACAGCTAACCACAATACTGGAACATTTTAAAAGGCTTCACATGAAATAAATAAATGAAAACTGGGAGTGCAGTGACTGTTGAAGCATTGGAAAAAAGTACTGTCCTTCGGCAATAGCAATGGCCAGCAAATATCAATGAGCTGAATTTGGTGGTGCTGATTGAGGGAGGAATGTTAGCGAGGACAGTGGGAGAACTTCTTGCTCTTCTTTGAATGGAGAAATTTAATATTTTAAAGTGTATCTGAATGGGGAACACAGTTTTTAATGTCTTATTTATGATCAGTGCCTCCAACAATGCTGCACTTCCTCAGCATTATAGCACAGTCGCAACTGGGGTTTCTGAAGCTCCAGAATTGTCCTGGAGTCTTCAGGTATTAATCACCAGGGCACCACTGGAGCAACCCATCAGAAAAGTCATAGGAACATTAAAACAAATGTTTATTAGTTATGAAAAATATTAAAGGTTGGGATAAAAGGCTATTTTACCAGGCTGGCTATTTAGAGGTGCGAGGTCATGAGATGAAACCACAAGGAATATGCCTAACCAGAGTTGGTTACCCTAGACTCCAACCAGGTGTGTTGCAAACCAATGCAATTTGGTGCATCTATAATTACCAACTTTAAAATCACATATTCAAGGTTGCATAGGTGGGAACAGAATTAAACTAGTCTACAATTTTATTTTTTTATTCTTTCATGGGATTTGGGCGTCACTGGCCAGGCCAGCATTTGTTGCTCATCCCTAACTGCCCTTGAATTGAGTGGCCTGCTAGGTCATTTCAAAGGGTAGTTAAGAGTCAACCACATTACTGTGGATCTGGAGTCAGGCGCAGGCCAGGCCAGGTACAGACGGCAGATTTCCTTCACAATACAAACAACTGTCCTAACTGTCTATCTTTTTTTTCTGCTGTAAGGATACACATCCAGACCCACATATAAACAGGGCTGTCTATCCCATAGCTGATTCAGTAACAGCTTGCATTTGAGGATAATTGAAGAAATCTTCCTTAAGATAATTCCAAAATTGTAAGCATGACTCCACCACTTAAGACCTGAAAATAAGAACACTGTTGATACAGACACACAGTAAAAAGGAAGAATTATCAGGCTATAATCAAAGATCCCACTACATTTAATGATATTTCATTTTGAAACTGCATCCACATTCGGAACTCAAAATTTAAAGGCAAAGCACTGAAATTGTTTGGTTGCCAAGCGCTGATTCCAATCTAAAACATAAGGTGGAGGGGAAGGGGGGTGAATTGCTTCATTCAACACCAGAGAATAATATATAAATGGACACAATGCTTTCCCAGAGTAGGAGCAGGTTTTATTAATTTAAATTTTGATTGGATTAGGCTTACTCCTGATTTGGGCCTCACTCTAATCTTTTCATTGTATGGATTAAGGTCTAGGCTTCACAGTTAAGTATTAAAAACTGAACTTGCAAATTATTTTTGTAAGCCTCAAATCTCTCAGAACTGTCAGCTCATCACTATTTTAATATAAAGAATGAACACCTGGCAGATATTAATTTTGCAAAATGTGCTGGTGATGTACTGTGACTCACCATTGAAAGGCAATTTATCTTTCCACCTATCTCTCATGCCATGTACAGCTGACAGAGCTCCCTGGGCTCTGTCAAAGTCACTTGAAAGGGAAATGGAAATAACTCCTCCTCTGAACTTTGCCTCCCTGGTGTCTAATCAGCAGCATGGCCAAGTCTAGGAATGAGAACAGCCCAAGTCCATTCAAGATTTGAATGTTCATCCAGCACTATTCTCATGTTACTGGGTTCAGGAAAAGTCACTTCTTAGACAGGCAATGTCTGAGTTCTCTGCGCTCTTGCATTACTCCATCATCGGTGGACATGCCATCAACAGCTTAGATCTTAACTTCTGGAACTCACTCCTTAAATGTCTCCATATTGTGACTTCCCCCTTATCCTCTAAGATGCTGCGTAAAATCTACCTCTCACTAAACTTTTGGTCATCTGTCCTAATATCTCCCTATATGGCTCAGTGTCAGATATTGTTTGGTTATGCTCCTGTGAAACACCTTGGGATATTTTACAATCATAAAGGAGCTATATAAATGCAAGTTGTTGTTGCTGAGCCTCCAATTTTTCGTTGGTGACATCAACCAGTGTAATTAACATGTTGTTGGAGGAGGATAATCACAAAGCACTTGGCTTGGGATCTATAATTTGATGTGGTCTACATGACAAAGTGGGACTGTAAAAAGGGACTCAACTCTGTGGGATGTTAACTGTAAACCTGACCCTTACCGACACCTTTAGGATAGATGGTGAGAAACCCTCTGAGCACAGACTGAAAACAAATTAAGGCTGTGTTTAGTGACAAGGCTGTGTAGACTGACGGCACTGCATTGAAGCTATCTTAATGGTGAAACATCAAACTCAATATTATATTCAACACAGCACAGCACTAAAACTCTGGCTGGCTGTGAGCAATATCATACACATGCACGTCATCCGCCTGTCAATGGCATCAATATTCACTCTGAAAAGTGAAAGCCAAACTGACCTCTCTATGACCTGAGCACCTGCTATGACCAATGAGCCTCAGGGTGGAATTTATAATCCATTCTTTGGGAATTCAAATTCATGAGACAGCTTCCTCCTCCTCAAAAAAGGAAGATTTGCTTTTATATTTCACCTTTCACGACCACCAGACATCCCAAAGCGCTTTACAGCCATTGAACTACTTTCGAAATGCAGCAGCCCAATTTGAGCACAGCAAGCCGCCACAAACAGCAAAGTGATAATGACCAGATTATCTATTTTTGTGATGTTGATGGGCCAGGACAGCAAGGATAACTCCCCACCTCATCTTTGAAATAGTGGGACATGGGACTTCTTTCATTCACCTGGGAGGGCAAATGAGGCCTCTGTTTAAACTCTCGTCTGAAAGATAGGACCTCTGACAGTGCAGCACTCCATCTATACCAGAGCGTTCGTTTTTGTGCTCAGGTCCTGGAGTGGGATTTAAATCTACAATCTTGTGACTTGAGGAACTCAGGATTGTATTGGCACAAAAGTAGGATAAATACAGCCTAAATGACCCAAGGGATGTACAGAAAATGCCTTCTGATTGACTTCAGCATTACGGAAAAAGTATTTTAAAAAGATCCAGCTTGACCTCTAACTGACTTGAGCACCTGCTGAGGCTAGTTAGTCTCCAGTTGAACTGAAACTCTTTCGAGTTATCAACAGTCACAGATTGCAACTCTTTCAAGTACAATCACAGTTCTTGGTTTCCGGGAGTGGGACATGAACCCACAACCCTCTGATTCAAAGGCAAGGGTGCTATGAACTGAGCCACAGCTGACATCAATTAAATGTTGTGATCTTGAAGGGACCAGTTATACACAGCTACAATTAGCTGTAGAACTCATGGTGCAGTGCTTCTCACCTATCTGGAGCAATGCCATGGGAGATCTGCTATATATAATCAAATCCAATTTAAAATGTAATCAAACAGGGAGCACCTTCTTGTTTTGAAAAGCAAACCAGTTCCCCAGTTATTTTGGTTTGATGCTCTGAAACCAAGCAATGACTAAGGGCATTTTTCTCAGTGACAGATTATTCATTAGATTTTTCCTTGCTGGATGAAGAGCACACAGACCTCAATTTGATTACAGCAAACTGCTTTTACAAGCTTCAGCAAGTATACTCTGCCGTTTGGTATGCCAAAGACATCAATATGTAGAGGTACTTTGTTTTTGTGGGGGGAAAAGCACTGATTAATGCTATTGACTGTGTGTTCAAAGCTCAGTATGCCCTCTAGCAGAGCGGACAAGCTAATTTTCCACAATCACAAGTTTGTCAAAGTAGTTGAAACAAATTAATGGATTTTTCAAAGAGAGCTGAAGCCATTCAATTTAAATATTCAATTTGATTTACACCTATAATATCTTTTTAAAGTAATAACTTTCACTGATAGCTATTTCTGGGGTGAAAATGCAGATTAAGATAAAAAGGTGGGCAGGGCCAGAATTTTTTGTCATCCTTTTTGATGGGAAAGTCTGTACTCTGAAGTTTCGAATAGTGGCCATATAAGAACATAGGCCTTAGGAGCAGGAGTAGGCCATTCAGTCCTTCAAGTCTGCTCCACCATTCAATAAGATCATGGTTGATCTGGTTGTGGCCTCAACTCCACTTTCCTGTCTGCCCCAATAAACCTCAACTTCCTTGTCCAGAAAAAAGATATCTAACTCAGCCGTGAATAAATTAAATGGCTCTATCTCCACTACTTTCTGATGAGGAGAATTCCACATCTTAACAACCTTCAGAGAAAAGATTTCTCCTCATCTCCACCTTAAAACAGAGGTCTGTTAGGAAATAGAGATAGGTGAAGTAAGTTATATTTGTATTTGTGGGTGTGAGGAGAGTTTTAGCTTTGAAGTTTAAGTTTGATTTATATTTCTGTATCTGTGTGTTAAGAAAGGTCAAATGGAGCTTTAGTTTCACTTTAAAAGGCTGCTTGCATTTCTAATGAGGAGTTTACGACTGCTATAGGTAAAGGTAAACACACAGGAATAGAAAAACAGTGCTGTTTCCTAGCAACAGGGGGGGCAGGTAGGCAGGTTCCTCCCACAGACATACACACACAAGAAAGACAGCAGTTTGATGTGGAAGCTGTTGGAGTTCAGCTGGTTTCGGAGTTGCTGCCAGGAGAGATTGCAGCAAAGGGGACAGATAGAAGCCCCAAGCTAAAGAAAAACCCCAAAAATCCAGGAGAGTGGAAGAGGGGAAAGTCCAAAGGAGACCTTGTAGACAAAGAAAGGACAGAACCTGGGAAAAGGTCTTGTTAAGTGAAGTTAAGCGTGAGGGGCAGATTTAAGCTTCAGATTTAAAGTGAGAACAGCTTGCAAGAAGCAAGAAGGTTCAAAGATACAACTGAAGGCCTATAACTCTTTGCTATTGGCATGTGAAGCAGTGGTGTACTGTTGACAGCTGAGTCAAAGACAGCTTGAATGCATGTGGTGACGCAGGAAGAGGAACATCAGAAGGAGAGTTTGAAACCCTGGAGGTGAATCCTTGTGGAAGGTGTCTGAGAGAAAGCATCAGTCTGGGAGAAGATTCCAAGGTGAGGTTTTGGAAAGTGGAGATTGGAAACCCTTGTGTGAAGGACAGAATTCAGGGAGACTGGTTGGCTCACGGCGTGACAAGCGTCTGGGAGAAGTTGAGGAGAGATCCATAGCATCCGTTTGATGTGGCATGTGTGCCTTGGTTTCAGAGTGTGGCGTGTCTGACCACAGGGTGCCATAGTTTACATGGACTGGGTATTTACTGTGTGCATTAAGTATAAGATAGCTTTTATGACTTGTGTTACCCTTAAAAATCTGTATATATCTGTAAAGGTATAGTTATGGGTGAAGGAGCATTGTAATATAGTTCATCTTTTCTTGTTGAATAAATGTTTTACTCTTTTGTTAGAAGTTCATCAGCTGACCCCTGTGCCTCTATTCAGTAGCTAATCTCTATGTATCTAAACAAACAAATAAACATTAGGGTCTATCAAGCTGGGTTGCACTCTGGGATCAGGCTTGTCCAGGGGTAACCTCAACTTAGGATCACATCAAGATCCTTTATTCTTAAACTGTGCCCCCTAGGTCTAGTCTCCCCCACAAGAGGAAACATCCTCACAATATCTACCCTATCAAGTCTCTTCAGGACCTTATATGTTTCAATAAGATAACCTCTCATTCTTGTAAACTCCAATGGGTATAGGCCCAACCTGTCCAAACTTTCTTCATAAGTTAAGCCCTTCACCCCAGGAATGAGTTGAGTGAACCTCCTCTGAACTGCTTCCACACAATTATATCCTTTTTCAAATAAGGAAACCAAAACTGAACACAGTACTCCAGATGTGGTCTCACCAACATCAGCTGCAGTGAAACTACGTTTATATTCTTTTTTTTCTCTTTAGTTCTGATGAAGAGTCATACAGACTCGAGACGTTAACTCTGTCTTCCTCACCACAGTTACTGTCAGACCTGCTGAGTTTTTCCAGCAATTTTTGTTTTATATTCTATTTCCCTTGCAATAAACACCAACATTCCATTTGCTCATTATATCATATATTTGATCTCACTAATCAGCTAGAAGCAGTCAGGATCATGAGCTTGCATTTCACCTGTCCATGTACACCATTCTTAGACTGAGTGGAGCACATAACCATTTGTAAGAGGAAAACACATTAAAACAACTGGAGGTCAATGTACCTGTTGCCAATTCTGTCAGGGTGTCTCAAAAATATTGTGAATGAGGATCTCAGCCATAACAACCTTCCAATTAGTTACCAATTATTTGCATCACAAGCTCCTCAATCTTAAGGCTTAAAGTGGAAAGGTTTACTCCATGCCCAATGTGAAACCTCATTTGCCCTCAACATTTCTGAAATTTTCAATGAGCTATCACATTCTGACTTTGCTAAACATCTGGTGCTTTTTGGCATGTAGTATTTTATAGCTCAAGGAACACTCATGAGTTATTAAGGGCCGGGTTCTAGATCATGCTCAAATCTTCATCTTCAGCCACCGATTGGCTATCAGATGCAATTATGTTTTTGATGAAGGCACTAAGAGTAGTTAACTCACTGAATAGAGACAGAAGTGAACTGAGAGTCAAGAAATAGTCCATCATTTTCATTCCCAGCACAAAATCAATATGTAAGAAAATTTTTAGCATGGTGTTGTCCACCCACCTCTACCTTAAAAGCTCAGCTGAGTTCAACTATAAATACTCAATTCCTTGGCTTGGCTGTCTTAATGATGAAGACGGTTGAGAAGGCCAGTAAAGAAGGGGGAAAGAAAAAGAGTCCTGATCTTCAAGGTACTCCAGCTCTACTTGCCATATTGCAGCCACTTGGCAGACTGCAGAAAACTTCTCGGGTCTAATTTTGCGAAGTGCAGTCTCATCCCCAACTCTCGTTCCCTATGAGTGTGCTCCCAAAGGGAAAGACACATAACCTTCTTTGTTGTCCAGGTCTCAGTTCAATCCAAAAATAAGCAGACCAAATAGCTGGATAATTATCCCAAACAAAACTTCATCCCCTGTAACATCAAAAAGATAGGTTGTCATTCTTCAACAAGATTACAACTCCAGAAGCACCACTTGGAGCCATTAATTTCAAATAGTCACTAATAAATCCAAAAGGGAATTCAGGAGAAACTTATTTCCCAGAGAATGGTTAGGATATAGAACTCATTGCCACAGGGAGCAACTGAAGCAAATGGAATGGATACATTTAAGGGGAAGCCGGGTAAACACGCAGGAAAGAAGAAATAAAGGGCTACAATGGTAGATTAAATGAGGGAAAGAGAGGGGCAGTTCATTTGGAGCATAAAAATCAGCATGGAACAGTTGGCTGAATGGCCTGTTTCTGTGCTATGCATTCCACGTGAATGTGGTAAGATGAAGCCATACCTCATGTTTATTAGCCAGAACTGTTAAGGCTCAAAATTTTCTATCAATCAGTGAAAGTCTACACTTAACACCAATAGATGAAGTAAACCATCACTTGCATTACAAATTCTGAAGCATACTTAAATGAAGGAAATCTGATTTCTTCATTAGTTCCCCAGTTCAGTGTCTGCAAAACAGTTATCCTCCCTGCAACTACCAGAATCAAATTCAATAGATGCCTTTCTTCAGGTCAATTTCACAATATACGGACAAAACCGTTGTTCAGCCCTCCAAACAGTTAAGATAATTTCAAGGGTCAAATGAACACTTCGCTTGGGACACTGCTATGATTCCTACTACAGCTCTTCTATTACCTGACCAGAAGGAACGGTCTTCGAAAATACAACCGCTACCTAACCAACTTAAAATTAATTTCATGGCCGAACAAGTTTTCCTCCCACTTGCAAGAGAAGAGGCAAAGTGGCCAAGTTTCTTACAAAGTGGCTTCCCTTGAAAAGCAGTTACCTTAACTGACTGCATTACAACGATCATTTGAGAATACAACAATTGCACTTTTAAATGTACTGCTTTTTAAATGAAATAAATAAGCAGAATGTCCACAAAAGAGGGCAAGGAAGCTAGTCATTGATATTCAAAGCTTAGTCTAGACATTGGCTCAGGATTTATCATTCCAGCTCCTTTAAACTGCATATATAACAGCTCCCAAGAAACAAAGGTGCCCCTTTAGTTTCTCAAGTGCCTACTGACAGCAGTTTTGTCAGTCGCAGGGTACTGCGATCTGATGGTACAATACTGAAGAATGCACAGTGTGCCAGACTCCCTGTAGCTTGGCACAAAGAGTGCAGCAGCCAAAACAATGAAATCCTAATATCCGTCTCTCTTAGCTGTGACCCAGTTTCCTGACAAGTAATCACAACGAGCAAGATTAGCCGGCTCTCTGACGTCATCCTTCATCACTTGAGGCCGCAGCCTGCTCCGTAGACAAAATACAAAGCCCTGTTTATGAGTCAAGTCAGATGGCCGTGCAGCTGGCATTGAGACACGGGTGCTAACTGTGATGAATGTAAAGCCAATGACTGTCCATCTGTAGCAAGGCAGTATCATAAGAAATCAAGAAAAAATCCCCATGAATAAATCAAGTAGAAAGATACAACTGGGAATACTCCTTCCCGTGCCAGTACTGCACCATTAATCGTGCAAACGCCAACTCCATTTGAGATAGAATGCCTGTTCTTCCAAAAAAAAGGAACACCAAGTGGTTCCTTTGGGTTAAATGCCCCTTTCTAGAAGGAGGAGGCAGCAAAGAGAAACAAGCCTGCCCTCAAGTGTAACAAAGAACGAACAGTTTTATTGATTTATTGACTGCTACAGTGATCATGGAGTATTTCAATATGCAGGTAGACTAGGAAAATTAGGTTGGTGGTGGATCCCAAGAAAAGGAATTTGTGGAATGTCTACGAGATGGCTTTTTGGAGCAGCTTGTGGTGGAGCCCACTAGGGAACAGGCAATTCTAGATTTAGTGATGTGTAATGAGGCAGATTTGATAAGGGAGCCTTAAGGTGAAAGAACCCTTAGAAGGAAGTGACCATAATATGATAGAATTTACCCTGCAATTTGAGGGGAAAAAGCTGGAATGAGATGTAATAGTATTACAGTTGAATAAAAGGAACTACAGAGGCATGAGGGAGGTGCTGGCCAGAATTGACTGGGAGATGAGCCTGGCAGGAAAGACAGTGGAACAGCAATGGCAGGAGTTTCTGGGAGTAATTTGGGAGACACAGCAAAAATTCATCCCTAGGAAGAAGAAGCATACTAAAGAGAGGACGAGGCAACCATGGCTGACAAGGGAAGTCAGGGACAGCATAAAAGCTAAAGAGAAAGCATACAATGCGGCGAAGAGCAGTGGGAAACCAGGGGATTGGGAAGCCTACAAAGACCAACAGGGGACAACTAAAAAAGAAATAAGGAGGGAGAAGATTAAATATGAGGGTAAACTAGCCAGTAATATAAAAGAAGATTGCATGAGTTTTTTTAGATATATAAAGGGTAAGAGAGAGGCAAAAGTGGACATTGGGCCACTGGAAAATGACGCTGGAGAAGTAGTAGTGGGGAACAAAGAAATGGCGGAGGAACTGAATAGGTACTTTGTGTCAGTCTTCACAGTGGAAGACACCAGTGACATCCCCAAAGTTCAAGAGAGTCGGGGGGCAGAGGTGAGTATGGTGGCCATTACCAAGGAGAAGGTGCTAGGAAAACTGAAAGGTCTGAAGGTGGATAAATCACCTGGACTAGGTGGGTTACACCCCAGAGTTCTGAAGGAGATAGCTGAAGAGATAGTGGAGGCGTTAGTGGCGATCTTTCAGGAATCACTGGAGTCAGGGAGGCTCCCAGAGGACTGGAAAATCGCTAATGTAACTCCCCCTGTTTAAGAAGGAAATGAGGCAAAAGACGGGAAATTATAGGCCGATTAGCCTGATCTCGGTCGTTGGTAAGGTTTTAGAGTCCATTATTAAGGATGAGATTTCAGAATACTTGGAAGTGCATGGTAAAATAGGGCAAAGTCAGCATGGTTTCATCAAGGGGAGGTCATGCCTGACAAATCTGTTAGAATTCTTTGAGGAGGTAACGAGTAGGTTAGACAAAGGAGAGCCAATGGATGTTATCTACTTGGACTTCCAGAAGGCCTTTGACAAGGTGCCGCACAGGAGGCTACTCAGTAAGATAAGAGCCCATGGTGTTAGAGGCAAGCTACTAGCATGGATAGAAGATTGGCTGTCTGGCAGGAGGCAGAGAGTGGGGATAAGGGGGTCCTTCTCAGGATGGGGCCGCTGACTAGTGGAGTTCCCCAGGGGTCAGTGTTGGGACTACAACTTTTCACTTTATACATTAATGATCTAGATGAAGGAGCTGAGGGCATCCTGGCTAAGTTTGCAGATGATACAAAGATAGGTGGAGGGACAGGTGGTATTGAGGAGGCGGGGAGGCTACAGAAGGATTTGGACAGGTTAGGAGAATGGGCAAAGAAGTGGCAGATGGAATACAACGTGGGGAAATGTGAGGTCATGCACTTTGGTAGGAAGAATAGAGGCATAGACTATTTTCTAAATGGGGAGAGAATTCAGAAATCTGGAGTGCATAGGGACTTGGGAGTCCTAGTCCAGGATTCTCTTAAGGTTAACTTGCAGATTGAGTCGGGAGTTAGGAAGGCAAATGCAATGTTGGCATTTATTTCGAGAGGACTGGAATATAAAAGCAGGCTTTTATGCTGCTGAGGCTTTATAAGGCTCTGGTCAGACCACATTTAGAATATTGTGAGCAATTTTGGGCCCCGTATCTCAGGAAGGATGTTCTGGCCCTGGAGAGGGTCCAGAGGAGGTTCACGAGAATGATCCCAGGAATGAAATGCTTAACATATGAGGAACGTTTGAGGACTCTGAGTCTATACTCAATGGAGTTTAGAAGGATGAGGGGGGATCTGATTGAAACTTACAGAATACTGAAAGGCCTGGATAGAGTGGACGTGGGGAAGATGTTTCCATTAGTAGGAGAGACTAGGACCTAAGGGCACAGCCTCAGAGTAAAGGGAAGACCTTTTAGAACAGAGATGAGGAGAAACTTCTTTAGCCAGACAGTAGTGAATCTATGGAATTCATTGCCACAGAAGGCTGTGGAGGCCAGGTCATTGAGTGTACTCAAGACCAAGATAGCTAGGTTCTTGATTGGTAAGGAGATCAAAGGTTACGGGGAGAAGGCGGGAGAATGGGGTTGAGAAACTTATCAGCCATGATTGAATGGCGGAGCAGACTCGATGGGCCGAATGGCCTAATTTCTGCTCCTATGTTTTATGTCTTATTTCAAATGCTGACGACTGTAGCCAATTACTTCACAAAGAGCATTTGTTATTCTCTTAAAAATGTGCTGCTGATTACTGTCATAAGATTGTTTCAAACATATTTACAAATGTCCAAACTGAAAACACTATGAACTACATTAGGGCCAACCAGTGAAAAAATTACAGGTCAGATTAACACTGTGTCCTTGAAATCCACATTGAACAATATTGCTAAGTCTATAAATGGAGCACACAGCAAGAATCACATAATGGCACCAAGCCTACAAAAAAAAAACCCCATTGTGTACAATACTTACCACTAAAGGACTAAACGTACAAAAGTCTAAAAGCAATTCCTCACTATTTTCAACTCCAAATTTATATTATTATTTCTATGAAATAACATCCTGAGTACACACCAAATCAAGCCTTATGGAAATATATATGTGCTAATGAGTTCTCGCGCCAAGATTCACTGTTCCTCATTTATGCTTTTTGCTGCTCTTCAGTCTCTCGTCAGTCATTTTGGTTACATTTTTAACTCTACTGAACTGCCGTTGTAGGTATACTATAAGATTTTTCAGAATTTATGCACATCTACCTTTAGACTCAAAAATATACAATAAAAAGTAGCATTTATATAGTCTATTATAGAAAAACACCCTAAGATATGACACAGAAGTGAACACAGCCAAAGAGGGAAATATTAGGATGGGTGACCAAAAACTTGGTGAATGAGGTATGTTTTAAGGAGGGTCTTAAAGGAAGACAGGAAGTCGGAGAGACAGAGGGGTTTAGGGGGGTGAATGCTATATAGTATGTGTGACCTAGATACACTTGACTATTCCAACAGCCGCTTGCCCCCCACACCCCCACCCAGTTTTTACTCTCCATAAATATGAGGTCATCCAAAACTCTTGCCCATGTCTGAACATACACCAAATCCTGTTCACCCAGTACGCCATGCTCTATAACCTATATTGACTCGTAATTAAACAATCCTTGATTTTAAAATTGTCATCCTTGTTTTCAATACCCTTCATAGCATTACCCCTCCCTGTCACTGTACCATACTGCCAGCCTTCCAACTGTCCAGAATAACTGCATTCCTCCAATTCCGGTCTCTTAAGCATCCCTAATTTTAGTCGCTCCACATTGGCAGCCATGTCTTTGGCTGCCAAGGCCCTAAGCTCTGGAATTCTCTCCCTAAACCTCTCCATCGCATTACTTGTCTTTCCTCTTTTAAGACATTCCTTAAAACATACCTCTTTCACTGAGATTTTGGTCATCTTCCCTAAACATCATGAGGCTTGGTGTCAAATTATGTTTGATAATGTTCCTGTGAAGCACCTTGGGACATTTTACTATGTTTTACCAGGTAATCACCAACTCCAGCAAGAGGGAATCTAACCATCAGCCCTGGACATTTGACGGCATTATCGTTGCTGAATCTCCCAAACATCCAGAACCTGAGGGTCACCATTGACCAGGAACTTAACTGGGCCAGTCATAAAATTACTGTAGCTACAAGAGCAGGTCGGAGGCTGAGAATTCTGCGGCGAATAACTCACTTCCTGACTCCCCAAAGCTTGACTACTATCTACAAAGCACAAGTCAGGAGAATGATGGAATAGTCTCCATTTGGCTGGATGAGTGTAGCTCCAACAAGACTCAAGAAACATGACGCCACCCAGGACTAAGCAGCCTGCTTGATTGGCACCCCATCTGCCATCTTAAATACTCACTCTCACTATCACCAGTGCACAGTGGCAGCAGCATGTACCATTTACAAAATACATTACAGCAACTCACCAAGGCTCTTTTGATAGCATCTTCTAACTTGGGACCTCTACCACCAAGAAGGACCCAAGCAGAAGCATAGGGTCACCACTTCCTGCAAGTACCCCTCCAAGTCACACACCATCCTGACCTGGAACTATATCAGCGTTCCTTCACTGTTGCTGGGTCAAAATTGCTTCCTTCCTAACAGTGCCAGTAGGTGTACCTACATCACCATGGGTTGTAGTGGTTTTACGAGGGCTTTTTAAACAAGAGCCATCAATGGTGGGGCAATGGAAGAGGAGAAAACAGAAAAGGTTAGAGTTGGAGGAAGAAGAATTTAAACATACAATGAGAATTTTAAATTGAGGTGTTAGGAGCCTTGCAGCCATGCATGTCAGCAAGTACAGGTTTCACAGATTAGCACCATCTTTGTGCATGATAGGATTTCGGCACTAGTGTTTTGGATGAACTGAAGTTTACAGCGGGTCAACAATAGAAGGTCAATCAAGAGAGCACTGGAATAGTTCATTCTGATGGTGGCAAAAGTATGGATGAGGGTTTCAGCTGCAGCTGATCTGAAGCAGGAGAGGAGGCAGACAGTAGTATGGAGATGATAATAGTCTTGGTAATATAGAGGTTCTGGGATCAAAAACTATCCCGGGGTTAAATAGGATACCGAAGATGCAAACAGTATGATCTAGCTCAATCAGGGAAGAGGGATGGAATCAGTGGCAATGGTGTGGAGTTTGTGACAGGACAATGCCTTCAGCGTTCTCAATGTTTAGCTGGAGGTAGTTGCAGCTGATCCATGCAGTATGACAACACAGAGCAGTAGATGGGTTGAGAGTACTGGTGAAGAGGTAGGGCTGAGTGTTAATAGCATACATGTGGCTGCTAACATCATACCTGCCAATGATGCCATCGGCAGCACATAGGTGAGAAATAAAAGGGAACCAAGGACCTGATACCTGAGAGACTCATAAGGTAATGGTGCAAGGGTGAGAGGCAAAGCCATTGTTGGAAATCCTGTGGCTATAATTGAATAGTCAAGAACAGAATGAAGGGAGTAGAAAGATGGCAAAGAACTGCATTGAAAATTCCATAATGCAGGAGTGTAGTAATCAAACATTGGGCCACCAATGGTGGAACAAAGAAAGTGGGGGCAAGAAGCCCAATGTTGAATGATGGGGAAGAGCCATACAAGGATTTAAAAACAAGATGAGAATTTTGAAATCAAAATGCTGAGGCTTGGGGGAGACAGAGGAGCTTGGAGAGGTTTGGGATGATTGGAAGCATTACAGACAAGAGGGAGTTTAATTTCACCCTGATTTCACCTCTCACCACTCATCCATAAACAAAAAGGTGTTTTTGATTTTTTCATTTCCCCCTTTGTGTGGTGGCATATTTTCCCAACCCTTCAGTTTTGGTATGGTCCATTCTGTATTAATAACCCCACAGCAAACTCAAGATAGGGTGAACTAAAAGGGTTAGTTTATTTTTACACACACTCAAAATGGGGAAAGGGGTGTCATTACGTAGCCCCAGTATATTCATACAATAAAAGAGAGGAAAGAAACTGGACAAAGGCTTTGAACTGTCTGAAGCCATGACTGGCTATGATTCACACAAAACGAATTTCTGGCTTTCCAAACAGCACAACCTCGTTATTTCTAAAGAGGCACTAATGCGGCTGTGATTGCAGAGATCAAATCCCAAGGAATTGTACAAAGACTTAGACCCCTGAAAGAAAGTTGGACTTTTGTGTGGGTGAATTTTAGGCTGAGCATTCTGGATGAGTTGAAGATTGTAGGGCATTCACAAAACTTAAGCTTCAAAGTAATGAAGGCATGGACAAGAATTTCAGTGTCAAAATGTTGCCAAGGAGGAAGGGGTCTTGGTGACAATTTAGTCTTAATTTGGTATCCTGACAAATATCACATTAAAGATGATTGATATCAAAGAGAGGACATCAATGCCAAGAGATTCTTTTTTTATTTTATCCACATCCTTTGACACTCTTATTTAACAGAAATCTATCAATCTCATTCTTTAACAATTCAATTGACTCAGCATCCATTATCCAAATGGAGAAAAAGCACATTCAATTGTTTAGAGTATTGAAATGAAAAGATTATACTGGAAAAAAACAACTGTAAAAGACCTTAAACCTTACACTAATAAAAACAAAATTTGATGGAAATCTGATGAAAGGTCATAAATCTGAAACATTAACTCTGTTTTTCTCTCAACGGATGCTGCCTGATCAGTTGCGTATTTGCAGCGTTTGCTGTTTTTATTTCAAACTTTACTCTGTTGCTGAATCACTCTTCCATGCTACAAAATTTATTTAGCTGAATGCTTAGTACTTCACTGCCAGATTAGAGGCTCAGCAAATACATTCTCTGGATCAAGAGGATATTCCAGAAAGCCTTAACTTAAAAATCTAAAATAGCAGCTGCTAACTTACTTGTCACAATGCAGAATGAGCAGAGAACATAATAATACATAAACATCAATAGTACTTGCATGGCTAAGATTGAGCAGCAATATTCAGTCACATAAGAATACAATGAAGTTAACTTAAAATTATATCCAATAGGATTCTGAAACGAACAATTTAATTTTAATGTGGAATTTACTTATTTGCATTTTAGAGTTCAGGCATGCAGCTATGTCAGTCTAATAAATGGTTGATGTGTCAAAATATGCCTTTATTGTTGACAGGTCAACAAGGCCATGACAAAGCAGTCATTGTTGTAAAGCTAATGTCCTCTTTCAAATCATTCTGAGTGGCGCACTTGAGAACATAAGAAATCTCAGTCAAATGACTTCAGTTGCAATGACCTCAAAGGACAATCTCTAGGAAATTCAAACAGATTTTTAAATTTGTCTGATCACTAGGAGTAAAGGCACTTATTGAAAGAAATGGCGGCCATGTAGTTAAGTGGAATACTGGGGAAAGGAGGCTATGCATATGACATTAAATTATGATCCTAGCTTCTCACACCCACTGGTTGGTACAAAACAGAGTTCACAAACTCACATTAAAACCTGTGACAAAAGAGCCTCCCCAGCACCTGTAATTGCTCAGTTGGTAAGCATATGTCCCTTTGTGAAACTAATTCAGATGGTATCAAATTGTTGAGTTATCTGATCTCAGGCGGAGGTAATAGTAGGGGAGTTTGTAACTGGCCTCAATGCTTCCTGATTTTTTGGATTCAGATGCAAGGAGGGGCATCAAAGTTCCTGTTCCTGACTACTAGTTAGTGACTCCTGCTGGATAGCACAGAACAGAGGATTGGGCTTGACTTCAATGCACATAGGCCACCAACACGTGCCACCAAGGCACACATAAGAGCGGCCACATGGGTGTGGAAACAGAGGATGCCCAGCATGATGAAACAAACCTCAGCAGCAGTCAGCATCTTCAGGAGACGTGGAGAAAAATAATAATAATGGTGGTTGGGGTTGGAGGGTGGGGGAGGGGGGTGACACCTGCATAATTTTTCACATGCCTGTGTTCATATTTCGTCTGCTTTACTAACGCTGGTTTCCAGTGTAGAGTTCTGCACTATAAATGAACCTGAACAGCCTTTCCCTTCTACAGAGAAGTGAATAGATAGCACTATTCCTTTCCACAAGCTATAAAAGGAAGCAGCAGTGTGCTGATAAAGAACAACTGAAATGAGTTTTTCTATTCTGGTGGTTACACTGTCAGCAATTCCCAATTCCAGATCTATGTGGTCTATATAAAGGATAAAACACAGTCAGCAGTGTCATGGGACCTTTTTTCCATCTGACTAGCGTCCTCCAGGCCTTTCCTGTGGATACTTTTGTGAAGGTTGAAACTAAGTCAATTGTTTGTTTTATATTTTATTGCCCTGATTATTTTGCGAACTGAAAATGAATAAAAGCTGAAAATTGTAATGGTACTACTTCAATACACAACATGTCTGGGCTCAAAATGATAAAGGAGCACTTTTTCACTTCATTATTATTAGTCCCAGATACCACTACACCTTTATTAGGTTTACATGGAGTTATACATGAAAATTAGTTTCCAATTGCATTCATGTACATTGATGTTTTATGGATGTGCTGTAAAGGCTGTATCTTTTTGGCCAGCCTTGGACATGAGAGGTTGGAATAAGTTGACTGAGGATCTGGAAGAACAGGTTGCCAGGTTAGCAAATAAATTGCCTTGAAGGGGGTCCAGCAATGACATAAATGACAGATAAACTGTTTTAGTTATATTGGTTTGAGGGGTAAACATTACTGTTCTTAATGCAATGGGATCTTGTCCCAGATTTTTGGTGGCAATGATGGCAAATCAGTGCTTGCCACGATTACTCCACTGAAACTGACAGCAACTTCTGGAGCCCACATACGCACAGTTAAACGTGGAAATTCAGAAGTTACTGTCAGTGATTCTAAATGTCTCCAGAGGCTGCACTGTTGAGGCACCCACAGACAGCAATCAATGGAAATCTAAAAATTGATGAGAACTTCCACTCTTATGCTGTTAGTCTCACTGCAAAAGCCCTCGAGAAAGTTGTATCTTGTTGTATGAGGTGGAGTTCAATTATTAACACTGTACTAACTTCAAAATTACTAAACAGCCTCAGTAGCCCTGAAGGGCTAATTTTATAATTGTGGAATGTCAAATTTTCAGTTATGGTAAATACTTGCAATATTTGCTTGTATTGATATTTTAGCTTCCATCTAAATTCAATTTGTCGTTGAAAATGTAAATTAAAAATGAAAGTGCTTTTAACTTCCTGGTTTGCTATCTGTGGGAATAACGCAATGTGATTGGCTGCTTACCGTGCTTGCTGGCATTAATGCTGCTGATCTGTGGAGATTTCCTTGATTTGGCAACAGATTCAAACTGCTTTCAGGAAATAGGAAAAACATGCCACAGAGAATGCTAGATCATTTTTTTTTTCGCAAGAATCAATGTTGAGCTGGTGAATCTGTGGAATTCATTGCCACAGAAGGCTGTGGAGGCCAGGTCATTGAGTGTATTTAAGACCGAGATAGATAAGTTCTTGATTGGTAAGGGGATCAAAGGTTACGGGGAGAAGGCCCGAGAATGGGGTTGAGAAACTTATCAGCCATGATTGAATGGCGGAGCAGACTCGATGGGCCAAATGGCCTAATTTCTGCTCCTATGCCTTATGGTCTTATGTAAACTCCAGCCTTTTATCTCCACCGAAGTAAGCTGATTTAGTCTCAGTTTAAAGTCTCATCAAAATTGAGGGCACTGTGAGGATGCAGCACTTCGTGAATAAATTATTCAACTAGAAGCCTAGATTACGTGCTAAAGTCCCTGGATAGAAGCTTGACCCTGTGACCTTCTGATTAAGGTGCAAGGGTGCCACCACTGAGGTGGTACCTATCCAGTGAAATTGACCTCAAACCTGATCACTATTTTTTCCATTCACATCACAATAATGCAAAGCAAAATATTCCACAGCTTCTATCAGTTCTCTTATTCCTATGTAAACAGCTCACAATGGAGGTTATACGGGTCAAATACTGCGCAACATCCCACAGCAACAGTACTGTACCTAAGGCAGGTGTTAATGGAATTATCTTGATACAGACTCAGTATTGTTAGTGAAAGGTAGTTCAGAGCTAGCACTTCATTTATACCAGTGCTGTTCCATGAGTTAGCCACTAGCCACACGTGGTTAATTAGTAATCTAGACTTACATTTCAGTTTATACACTTCAGATTAGTAAATTATGAAATGAATGGTAGACATTACTTTACTTTTTTGATTGCTGTTTCTTGGTTATCAGATAAAATGGTGCATAATATGGTTAAAACGCCAGATTTCAGCACTATGCAAATGACATTGAACAGGGAGGGGTGCTGTCATTGTGATCAGCTCAACCATTCAAAATGACCATTCCATGTCAAAAGATGAAATCATGCCCAACCAATAACGATCAGCTTCTCCAGCACACATCATGACATAGAGCAAGCAGCACCCAATTGTGTTCTGGAGGGAGAGCAAGGGCAAGTCAGGAGAGAGGATAGGGGCAGGTTTGGATGTAGAGTGGATGAGTATGGAACGTGGAAAGGTCTAGAGGAGAGCATGACCAGGTTTGGAGGGAGAGTGGGGCATTGCCTAGAGTGTATTGTTCGAATCAACATTGACTTCATCAGAGTGACAATGACAAAGTGCCATTCGGAACTGCTGAACAAAAATGTAAAAGCTGCATTGATTGTGCTGTGTCTGATAAATTCAAGCCAGAACTCCAAATGTTGATGAAAGAGAAATACTGTGATGTTTTGCACTGAATGGCAATAGATGAATATTAAGTAAATATACCAATAAAATGCACTTACTTATTTGTGTGTAAGGTGTTTTCTACTAAATTGCCTCAAATTTCTACAACATTGTTGCTGTTGCCACACCTGTAGCTAGTCAGCAATTTCTATTTATATCAACTCTTTGAAGAAGGTATTAAACTATAGGTGCAGCTTCAACTGTATCCTGGGAGGTGTCAGCTGTGGCTCAGTTCATAGCACCCTCGCCTTTGAATCAGAGGGTTGTGGGTTCATGTCCCACTCCCGGAAACCAAGAACTGTGATTGTACTCGAAAAGAGTTGCAATCTGTGACTGTTGGTAACTCGAAAGAGTTTCAACTGTATCCTTTGTATCCCTTGGATCAGGCCAAACTTCATGTGTCAGCATAGCCCAATTTCATATTTATATTTTTCTTCCATTTCTTTCCTCTCCATAAACTGGTGATTCATGCTGGGGTGCAGCTCCACAGACACCAACAGCCCTTCAATTATTTGCACAATTAACTTTTCTTCATGAAAAATCTTAACAGAAAATTTGAGCTGACTATTCAAGCAGAGTCGTCACAGATAACCCAATTTTGCCCTCAGTTGTAGTTCAAACATACACTACCATAAGAAGCATACTGGATAGTGATTAGCAGGAATCGTTCCTGATTCATCCCATTCGCTGGACTGAGGTAACTAAAGGAAAATGTAGCACCCTCTGGTCACCATTCTAGGTGAGATGAGGCAAGCCTTGGCAAAGAACACATATCGGTCAGTAGAATACTGACATCTTAGAGGACTGTGGGCCTGGAGGAGATCTTGGAGGGATTTGAAATCAAGGATGAAAATTTCAAAATCAAGACATTGCTTGACCAGGAGCCAAGTAGGTCAGTGAGCACAGGGGTGATAGGTGAAAGGAACTTGGTGCAAGTTAGGGCACAGACAGCAATGCTTTGGATGGCTTCAAGTTTACTGAGAGAAGAATATGGGAGGCCAGCCAGCCGTGCTTTGGAATAGCCAAGTCTAGATGTAACAATGGCATGAATGAAGGCTTCAGCAGTGGAAAAGCTGAAGCAGGCGAAGTCAGGCGATCTTGTGGAGGTGGAAATAGGTGGTCTTGGTGATGGCGTGAACATGAGGTCGGAAGCGCATCTTGGGACCAAATATGACACCAAGGTTGCAAACAGTTTGGTTCAGTCTCAGACTGTTGCCAGGGAGAGGGCTGGAGTAAGTAAACACAGAATGGAGTTTAGAGCGACGGCCGAAAACAATGGCTTCAGTCTTCCCAATGTTTAACCGGAGGAAATTCATGCTGCAGAAAATTTCTGCTCATCCAGTACTGGATGTCAGAGAAGCAGTCTAATAATTTAACAACAGTAGAAGAGTTGAACGAGGTGGTGTTGGATATCATCAGCTTATGACATGTGAAAACTAATGTATGCTTTCAGAAGATGTTGGTGAGGGGCAACATGTCAATGAGGAATAGGTGGAGGCCAAGGGTAGATCCTGAGAGGACACCAGAGATAACGCTCTGGGAAGGTGGGAAACAGGAAAAGAAACCATTACAAGTGTTATTCTGGCTATGATTAGCTAAGAAGGGAGTCTGGTGACAGCAGTCCCGCCCAGGTGGACAACAGAGGAGAGGATTTGGAGGAATATAGTGTGGTCATCAATGTCACAGGCTGCAGACAAGAGAGGAAGGATGAGGGGGGATAGTTTACCTTTGTCACAGTCACATATGATTTCTTTTATAACTTTGATAAGAGCAGTTTTGGTACTTTGGCAGTGGCAAAAACCTGATTGGAGGGATTCAAATATGGAGTTCCAGAAAAGATGAGCAGAGACTTTGAAAGTGAGTAACTCACCTCCTGACTCCCCAAAGCCTGTCCACTACCTACAAGGCACAAGTTGTGAGTGTGATGGAATACTCTCCTCTTGCCTGAATGAGTGCAGCTCCAACAACACTCAAAAGCTTGACACCATCTAGGACAATACAGTCTGCTTGATTGGCAACTCATCCACAAATGTTCACTTCCTCCACTACTGACACACAGGAACTCACCAAGCCTTAGGCAACACCTTCCAAACCCACGACCACTACCACCTTGAAGGACAAGGGTAGCAGATGCACAGGAACACCATCACCTGCAAGTTCACCTCCAAGTCACTCACCATCCTGACTTGGAAATATTTAGCCATTCCTTCACTGTTGCTGGGTCAAAATCCTGGAACTCCCTACCTAACAGCACTGTGGGTGTACCTACAACACATGGAATGCATGGTTCAAGAAGGCAGCTTACCACCACCTGCTCAAGGCAATTAGGGATGGGCAATAAATGCTGGCATAGCCAGCGACGCCCTCATCCTATGAACAAATTTTTTTAAATAGTCAAAGGAACAAGAAGTGGGTCTAACGGACAAGATGAGGGTATTAAGGAAGACAGTAGAGAAACTAGAGAAAGGTGCGAGCTCAGGGCTAGGGAAGGGGGGCACATTAGAGGAAGTATGATCCAGTGAGCTAGTGGAAGGAAGAGAAGCTGCAGAGACAGCTGATCCAATGGTCCTCATCTTAGTGACAAAAAACTCCTTGAGTTTATTACACTTATTGTTGGAGGTGAGGATGGAGGACCCAGGGTTTAAGATGACAATTTGAAGTAGAAAAGAAACCAGGGGTTAGGTTTGCATTCCTGGATTCTGGAAAGGTGAGCAGTTTTAGCAGTCGGGAGCAGGACCCAATAGTGTTTGATGTGGTTCAGCCAGATCTGCTGGTGGGTGGCTAAACAAGTTATCCAACATAACCTTTCAAGCCTGCATTCTTTAGTCTTAAGAGAGCAGAGGAGAGGGCAATACCAGGTGGGATGGATAGAGTGCGAGAGATGTAGAGTTCCTATGACACAAAAAGAAACCCAACGCTGTATGTTCAAAACTTAAGCTTTGTTGCTTTTTTTAAAAAATGGACTTTTCTGCTGAACAAAGAAAAGATGGCTGCTACAAGTCACCTGACCACAAGGCTGTCCCTTTGCCTGGGAGCTATCCCAGGAGTTTCAAAAACAAAAGAATTCGTTTCTCAGCTTCTGGAATTTAGAACTTCATTGTACAACCCCCTTGTGATCAACAAAAGCAGAGGAAGTGTAAACAAACTGGCTCCACAATGCTGAACTATTACAAAAGAGGGAGGCCGAAACTCATTATACTGGAAGTGATGCTAATAACCACCTCGTCTCTCTCCCCGAAGGAGGAACAATGTAATTCTGGCCAGAAGCACAGAAGATGGTTTTTAAGGTGCAATTAATCAGTAATAGGCCATGTCACAGGACTTAAGCCTCTGGCCTTTTGGACAGTTTTAACATTACATCTTTAGGCTTCACAGCCAGTCTGCTGTTTTAACATTCAACTGGTGAGTCACAAAGAAGCAGGCTCCTCCAGGCAAAACAACAACCTGCCCATCTAGCCTGATACTGCTGAAAGATTTTGTGCCATCGCCTACAGGACCAATTCAATTTTTGTGTACCTACTTCGACTTGTGGTATAAGCACCAACTGAAGTGAATTCTACAACTCCGGTCTTCAGCCAGCTGAACTCAAATGCCTAAATGAAAGAATTCCTCATTGGACTCTGAAACTCAGGTGAGCTAATCTTCATTTTCTGTGGTCCTTGTACTGTAAAACTCCTTTTCTCTATCCAAACCACCTCCCCCCGCAACCCTTTACTGTGTGAGAGTGCGTGTGGCGAACATTTCTTCCCTAGGTTTTGAATGTGGAAAATAAAATAACCTTCTGTGTTAATCCTAACTCGGGTTTGCTGTGGATCATTAGTAAAATTGGATCGCCAAAACCGAAGGTTTAGGAAAACGTGCCGCATCCTATTTTTAAAAATTAAGAGGATGTCAGTGCAGTTTAACTGTCACTCTCCTGTCCATAACAGAGAATAATGGTTTTATTGGAGACTAGGGCATCGCAGGTGGAGGTTGTGGTTGAGCTGCAATAGCTGCAGGAATGTTGTGGCGAATGGAGAGTAAAATACTAGACAGTTAGGATTTTGAAAGTGCAGTTGTAAGTGAATAAGGGAACGTTCTTTCCAGTGGAAAATATAGGAGGTAGGGTTGGGGCATAGAACGAGTTGTGGGTAGAGAGTGATGCAAGGAAGTTTTCAGTGATGGCCTTATCTGTGATTGATACAATGGGATTAGCAAGACCACATAAGATTGCAAGGTCAAGGGGGTGGCCAGGAATATGGGTTGGGGAGTTTACACAGAGGGTGAGATGAAAAGTCATTTGGTGCAGAGATTGAGCGTGGTAGAGAACGTTGAATTAGAATGAGAGATGAAAGGGAAAGCTCAAAGGAGAATTAAAATTGTCAGAGGTGTAGTGGGTCAGACCAAGGTGGGATCTGGTGATAAGAGCCACACTGCCACCAGAATGATCATGGTGGTTGGGGCGTTGGGACAGGAAGCAGATTGGCAAGCTTATCCCTCAATGGGTGGACTAGGCGACACACTCAATAAGAGCATTGGATGGGGCACTTAGGGTTGCTGCTTGTAATGAGCCAGCTGTTCCTGCCACCTCCCCTGTTTCCACAGGATCCATTCCCTCATCCACCCACCACACTGTCTCAGAGTCCCTACTAAAATGCTTTTGCCATCTATATTAGGTGCCTGAATGTTTCAGACTCCTCTTTGACAGGTTACCAAGTTTTTCTCTTTCGAGATTGATTCTTGTAGGTTGTTCTTAACACTTTCACTCTCCATCCCATAGACCTAGGTTTTATTGCTCTTAGGCTTCACAGATTGAGTGGAAGCCTAAATGGTTCTCATCTGAAGGAATCAGATGGAATTGCTCAGTGGAATTGTACTAACGGTTATGTATTTGTTGCTGCATCAATAAATAT
Source organism: Cetorhinus maximus (assembly GCF_964194155.1). Lineage (NCBI taxonomy): Eukaryota > Metazoa > Chordata > Chondrichthyes > Lamniformes > Cetorhinidae > Cetorhinus > Cetorhinus maximus. The sequence continues at coordinate 73,791,746 of NC_135890.1, forward strand.
CATTGCATATCACATTTCTGCAATTGATTTTCTTCAATTATGTCTAATTATGTTACATTGTAATTAGGTATTATTTAATTCTCTACAGGCCTGTGTGACTTTTGAATTTAATTTTGATTTTAAATACGCATATCATTAGAAAACATTAAATTATCAATGTCATAGATACATAGGAAAATTTAATAATTTACAGATATTTATGTAAGCATCACCAAGTTAAGTGTAGAGGGAACTTTATTCCACATTTAAACATTCCATATCAGAGCTCAAAGTGCTACATGCTGACATTTAATATAGTCTGCACTACTTAAAACAACCAAGTTTAAAACAGACAGTATTGACCAAAATTGATAATCATTAGGCATTTGCATTATCAATTTCAAAGTTGCTGCTTACAGCGCCTTAACTGCTCTGCTTATTTCGGAGTAGTGCTTGGCTTTGCTTGCTAGTTCATAACTTATTAAGGTGTACGGAATGCAAGAGTGAAGACCTTACTCAGTATGACAAAGGGTCTTCAAATTAAAGGCTGTCGCACAAATAATCTAGAAAGCTTCCACTGATATTATTGCCAAGAATAAGGATGATCTCCCAGAGATAACAAATTGAATTTATAAACAGCCAGCTTGGCTAAAACATGACGGCAGACAAGATCAAAACCTATCAATAGAAGAGAAATGGAACAAATGGATAAGCTGAAATCTCAGCTGAACAAATTCAGGAGATGCAGAGTTGAGCTTAAAAGAAGATTCCTCTCAGCTGCTGCCAACTGATAACATGAAAAGCAAACTGAACTCAGTTTAAAAGGAAGTACTGTCATGGTGCTACCCCCGTTATACCAGCCAGCAATATAGCAGGCAAATCGCATTCGCACCATAAGCAGTGGGTACTGTACTTGAAATAGAAACTGTGCCATTCCCCAACACTAACACACAATGTTCACCAGGAAATGCTGTTTCCGCCTCTCAGCAAAGTGAAATACAACTATTTCTCCTACTTCAGGGAGCTTTGATACTTTAGATTTATTTACAATGCACTTCCTGAAGGGCATCACAGCAGTCATACAAGCAGGGGCATATGAATGACAACCTCAGGTTTTAACATTTTCACACCAGACTTTGAACCACGATCAAAGTAGAATAGCATCGGGAGTTCTTTTGCAAAAATCGACTACTGGTGGTGAAGAGCTGATGGGTTTGATGAACATCAGGAACAGACTATTCTCTTAGGTGTTAATACTAATTACTTAAAAATCAGATGGTCAAGCTATACATTTTCAGAATATTACAATGTACAATATATGCCAGCAAGTGCTGGAAGACGAGAAAATACATTGGTTGCATTTAATTGTCCAGTACTCCGTGCCACAATTTTGTTCTCAATCATTTATGAATCCTCTTGGCTAAGCATCAACATACACAGCACAGACAGCGCACATAGACTTGATACTTTTCCTAGCCACTATTCTTTTTAGCTATATTTTCTGTCTTCTCTCCTAAGCCGACCACAAATGTCTGCTTGTCCGCTCTGGAGTGACCTGGGAAGCTTCCTATATTTAAGTTATATAAGTGCAAGTTGCTGCTAATAGAAAAACAATATAAAAATATATGCCAGCAAGTGCTGGAAGACGAGAAAATACATTGGTTGCATTTAATTGTCCAGTACTCCGTACCACAATTTTGTTCTCAATCATTTATGAATCCTCTTGGCTAAGCATCAACATACACAGCACAGACAGCGCACATAGACTTGATACTTTTCCTAGCCACTATTCTTTTTAGCTATATTTTCTGTCTTCTCTCCTAAGCCGACCACAAATGTCTGCTTGTCCGCTCTGGAGTGACCTGGGAAGCTTCCTATATTTAAGTTATATAAGTGCAAGTTGCTGCTAATAGAAAAACAATATAAAAATACAAACTGGAGAAACAAACCTCAAAAAAATATTTTTTTAAACAATATACAAACTATTGGGGTTCAGGGGAATTATAAACCATTTACTTTTCATGTTGCTGTTTAGGATTCATCAGTCCCTCAATTAAATTACACCATGTTACACAGTCCTAGGTAATCATCTTTCTCTATCTAAAACAATTTTGACGGCATCTCTAAATATCACTACAAAAGGAGGTTGACTGAAGGTTTCTATCAATAGACTACAATAGACTACAAACTGTGCTAATGGCAAAGGTAAATCCGCTGCACTGGTTCACAGTGATCTCCTATAGCTGTAATCTCAGGAAGAAGCTCAACCGCTTCAAGTGCTACATAACTAGACTCTTGGGAATTATGGTGAATACTAAGTTAACAAGTCTCAAACGTGCTCGATTTCAACAGCATTGTAGGAGGCCAACACAGCAACCAGTCCCAAGTACCCTAGTCTGAAGCAGCTCCACCAATTGAGACCTGCAGTTCTCAAATGCAGCACACATGGGAAGATCATAACTGTAGTTCACTGAAAACTCTGCTCCTTTATTACAATACTGAAAAATGTGTGTGTCCTGACCAATCTTTATCCATCAACCAGCATTACAAAATGCAGATTATCTGGTCGTTACCACGTTGCTGTTTGAGGGAGTTTGCTGTGCACAAGTTGGCTGCCACATTTGTTACATTGTAACAGTGACTACACTTCAAAAGTACTCCTTTGGTTGTAAAGTGCTTTGGGAAGTACTGAGATTGTGCACATACATATAAGGAATAGGAGCAGAAGTAAGCCATTCAGCACCTCGAGCCTGCTCCACCGTTCAGTAAGATCATGGCTGATCCGTCTGTGTTTCGAGTTCCACATTTCCATCTACCCCCAATAACCTTTGATTCCCTTGCCTAACAAGAATCTATCTACCTCTGGCTTAAAAATATTCAATGACCCTGCTCCACCGCCTTCTGAGGCAGAGTTCTAAAGTCGCACAACTCTCAGAAAAATATTTCTTCTCATCTCTGTCCTATAAGGGCAACCTCTAATTTTAAAACAATGCTTCCTAGTTCTGGACTCACCCACAAGAGGAATCATCCTTTCCACATCCACCTTGTCAAGACCATTCAGGATTTTATATACTTCAATCAATTCACTCCTCACTCTTCTAAACTCCAGTGCAAACAAGCCCAGCCTGTCCAACCTGTCCTCATAAAACAACCCACTCATTTCAGGTATCAATCCAGTAAACCTCCTCTGAACCGCCTCCAACACATTTACTTCCTTCCTTAAATAAGGAGACCAAAATTGCACACAATATTCAAGATGTGCTCTCACCAATGCCCTGTATAACTGAAGCATAACATCCTTACTTTTATGTTCAATTCCTCTTGTAATAAAGGATAGTATTCCATTATCTTTCTTGATTACATGCTGTACTTGCATATTAACTTTTTGTGACTCATGCAGTAGAACACCTAGATCCCTCTGCACCTCAGAATTCTGCAGTCATTCTTCGTTTAAGTAATACTCTGTTTTTTTATTCTTCCTGCCAAAGTCAACAACTTCACATTTTCCCACATTATACTCCATCTGCCAGATTTTGCCCGCTCACTCAACCTATCTACATCCGTCTGCAAACTCCTTACGTGTTCTTCACGAGATACTTTCCTACCTATCTTTGTGTTGTCTGCAAATTTAGCTACCATGCCTTTGTTCCCCTCATCCAAGTCATTGATACAAATTGTAAAAAGTTGAGGCCCCATCACAGACCCCTGGACTCCACTCGTCACATCCTACCAATCAGACAAAGACCCATTTATGCATGCTCTGTTTTCTGCCAGCTAATCTTTTATCCATGCTAATATGTTATCCCCCTTTCCACAATAACCTTTGATATGGCACCTTATCAAATGCTTTCTGGAAATCCAAGTACAGCACGTCCACAGGCTCCCTTTTATCCACAGCACGTTACTCCTTCAAAGAACTCTAATGAATTGGTTCAACATGATTTCTCTTTCACGAAACCATGCTGACTCTTCCCAATTACCTTGAGTTTCTCCAAATGCCCAGCTATAACCTCCTTGATGATCGATTCTAATACCTCCCCCATGACAAACATCAAGCTAACTGGCCTCTTTTCTGCCTCCCTCCCTTCTTGAATAGGGTTTTGTTTTTGCTACTTTCCAGTCTGATGGAATCTTTCCAGAATCTAGGGAGTTTTGGAAAATTAACACCAACGCATCTACTACCTCTTTTAAGACCCTAAGATGAAGTCCATCTGGACCCAGAGATTTGTCAGCCCACAGCTCCGTCAGTTTGCTCAGTACGGCTTCCCTAATGATTGTAATTTCATCAAGTTCCTCTATCCCTTCCACCTCCTGATTTCCAGTTATTACTGGAGTGTTTTTTGTATCCTCTATAGTGAAGACAAAAGCAAAACATTTGTTCATTTCATCGCCATTTCCTTATCATTTACTATTAACTCCCCATTCTTACTCTGTAGAAGACCAGCACTCGCTTTTCTTACTCTTTTCCGTTTAAATACCTGTAGAAAGTCTTGCTGTCCATTTTAACATTTCTTGCTAGCTTCCTCTCATACACTAATTTCTTTCCCGATTAACCTTTTAGTCATTCTCTGCTGTTCTTTATATTCTGACTAATCATCTGACCTGCCGCTCATCTTTGTGCAGTTATATGCTTTTTCCTTAAGTTTGGTGCTTTCTCTAACTTTTTAAATTAACCATGGATGGTGGATGCTCCCTTTAGAATCTTTTATAGTAGGAATATACTTATTCTGAGCATTCTGAAATATCCCCTTAAATATCTGCCACTGCTCCTCTATTGATTTACTCCTAGCCAAGTATCTCAGTTCATTTCAGCTAGCTCAGCTTTCATGCTTTCTCTAACTTCCTTAATTAACCACGGATGGTGGGTGCTCCCTTTAGAATCTTTTATAGTAGGAATATACTTATTCTGAGTATTCTGAAATATCCTCCTACTTAGGGGTGCCTTCACTCTGAGGCTATTAACTAATCCTGTCACATTACACAATGCCAAGTCTAATATAGCCTGCTCTCTGGTTGGTTGCAGAACGTGCTGCTCTAAGAAACTATCACAAAAACATTCTATGAGCTCCTCATCCAGGCTACTACTGCCAATCTGATTTTCCTAGCTTATTTGTAGATTAAAGTCACACATGATTAATGCCGTCCCTTTATCATAAGCGCTCATTTCTTCTTGTATATTTTGTCCTACATTGTGGCTACTGTTAGGGGGTCTATAGACCATTCCCACTGGTGACTTCCACTCTTACTATTCCTCATCTCCACTCAAACCAATTCTACATCCTGATCTCCTGGACCAAGGTCATTTCTAACAATTGCATGTCATCCTTGATTAACAGTGCTATCCCTCCCTCTTTACCTAGCTTCCTATTCTTCTTGAATGTCATATAGCCCTCAATATTCAGGAACTAATCCCTGTCATCCTGCAGCCATGTCTTCATAATGGCTTTCAGATCATATTTATTTACTCCAATGTGCGTTATCAATTCGTTTACTTTGATATGATTGCTATGCACATTCAGATACAGAACCTTTAGTTTTGTCTTTTTGCTATCTTTGTAACATCTAGTCTTGATTGTTGGTGCATTCTTAGGTTTTTTTCTCTATGTCCCTTCTTGCCATTCTCTGGCCGTCATTTCCCATATTACTATTTTCCTCTCTCACCTTGTCTCCACTCTTTGATATAACACATCTTTCCACATTTAATCCCTTGCCCCCACTATTTAGTTTTAAACTCCCTCTACTTCCCGAGTTATATGGCTCACAAGAACACTGGTCCCAGCATGTAGATCGTCCCAACAGTACAGCCTTCCCCCGCCACTCTCCCCAGTACTGGTGCCAGTGCCCCCCAAACTGAAAGCCACTTCTCCCACACCAGTCTTTAAGCCATATATTCATCTCTCTAATTTTATGTACCCTATGCCAATTTGCACGTGGCTCAGGTAATAATCCAGAGAATATAGCCTTTGAGGTTCTGCCTTCTAATTTAGCGTGTACCTCTTCATACTCTCTATGCAGAACCTCTTTTCTATTTCTACCTATGCCATTGGTACAGACATGGGCCACAACAACTGGATCCTCCCCCTCTCACTGCAAGTTCCTTTCCAGCCTTGAGCAGAACATAGGATAGTTACAGCAAAGAAAGAGGCTATTCAGTCCATCAGGTCTGTGTTGGTTCTCTGCAAGAGAGCTAGTGCCACTTCCCACGTTTCCCGGCATGCCCCGCAAATTTTTTCTCCTCAGATAATGATCCAATTTCCTTCCAATCTAGCAGGCCCGAAGTTCTGCTTCAAACTGATCCTGACTGCTTTTGCTGACTTTGGACTCGGATCCACATTGATAGCAAAATTAACAATGCAGGGCCTAGTGATGCAATGATTTTAAGACCACCACCACTGACCCAATTCTCACTAACTTTAAAAAAAAACCACAAACAAATTTCACAAGACAGCATGAAAAGTATAATAGAATTGCAGAAACTTTTAACAGTACTCAACACCAGCCGAGTGTGTGGCTCAAAAAGAGACAAAGTTTGAAATGTCATACTTATTCCAAAACAAAATAAATTGTGTCAAATTCCAAATCACAAAGTAGCATTCTGTAACATTTCCCCAAAAAGAAAAAAAACATAAATTAGCAGTGAAATCTTGAAATGTACAATTTTCTTCAGCTATGACCCCCAAACTACTCTGAAGATTAAAAGTATTACAGATGACACCGAAAATGTGAGTCATACCCATAGGTGAGAAAAAGATACAGACAGGTGGGAGATGGGAAGTAGGTGGGAGTAGGGAGAAGGAAACTAAAACTGGAAGGGTGGGAAATATGAAAAAGATGTCCCAAACCCTGGTATCAGGTGGGCAACACAGCCATCTGGACTCTCACTCTTTGCTGCAGAGAACAGTCTCACTCTCCCTCACTATATTGTCCCCATTACCACTACATTCCTTTTTGCTCCCCCCACTTGAATGGCTTCCTGTACCATGGTCAGTTTGCTCATCCACCCTGCAGCCACAACTCTCATCCAAACAAGCTGAGAACCTCAAGCCTATTGGACAATTGCAGAGGCTGACACTCCTACCCTCTGCATTCCCTTACCTGCCTCATTCGCAGTCACATCCTCCTGCCCCTGACCACTGACCAAATCAAAAGACCCTATCCTAAGTGGTGAGACTGCCTCCTGATACAAAGCATCCAGGTAACTTCCCCCCCCACCCTGATGTGTTGCAGTCTCTGCAGCTCAATGACTCTGAGCCAAAGTTCCTCAAGCCGCAAACACTTACTCCAGATGTGTTTACCCTGGATCACACTGGCATCCAGGAGTTCCCACATACTGAAGCCTTGACACATCACTGTCCTGCCATCCTTAATGTGTTTTAATTAATTACTTAATTATAATATTCACATATTTAGTTTTTTTAAATATATTTTATTAACATTACTGCCAACTCGTATACTATTTTAAACATTAGGAATAGAATAGACTTAACCACTTACACCAAACAGCTAGCTCCTTTCTGTAGTAAGGTAAGAAATAATTCCTGCAGGGTGAGAAAGGTAGAAAAAGCAAAAAGAAACAAACACCTCCTTTCCCCCCCCGCCCCCCAACTCACCAAACTCTCAGGTTTGCACTCGAGCTTCCTACACTGCACTCCTTTGGCCCCAAGGCACTATATAAATGCAAATCTTTCTTTTTTCCCCCCCATTTCCAGTGAATTGAAAGACTGGATCAATCTTGTACCGATAGATCTCAATTACTTGCAATACCTCAATTACTGTAGCTTTTCCACCTGCCCAAACTCAGGTTCACTTGCTTATTCCTAAAGGCATCAACTCATTGTGGTTTAGCACCATATATGGTTTCAAGCTCTACCCAACCCACTGGCCGGTATCCTTGCTCAGTGGCTGTTTATGTTTTTTATTCATTCATGGGATGTGGGCATCACTGACTTTATTGCCCACAATTGCCCTGTTCAGGGGGCATTTAAGAATCAACCACATTGGTGTGGGTGTGGGTCTGGAGTCACATGTAGGCCAGATTTCCTTCCCTAAAGGACATTAATGAACCAGGTGGGTTTTTACAAAAATCGGCAATGGTTTCATGGTCATCATCAAACTTTTAATTCCAGATTTTTTTTTATTGAATTCAAATTCACCACCAAATGCCGTGGTGGGATTCGAACCCAGAGCATTACCCTGGGTCTCTGGATTACCAGTCCAGCGACAATACCACTATGACACTACAACACCTCTGTATTATCTCTGTGAGTGGCAGAAAGTATTCAACCACCACAACTAAGGGGATTAGAACCAAATCCAATCCTGCATCAGTATCATGCTTTCCAGCAGGAGTCGTCAGATGACTGAAGGACAGATATTTCCCCTTTCTATCCTAGGGATCAGCCCCCATCAATAGCATCATCTAAAACAACTTTTGTTTTACTAAAACTTTTGCAAGTTATTAGTAAAGCTTGGCGTGCCAAACATTAATGAAATACAAATATTTTCTCACTCAGAACTTCACAGGAGAAAGGCAAGAACATGAAAGAAGTGTATTAAAACTGCTCGGATGCATGTTTGAACAAGGACAGCTAACAAACCTCAGTGTGTAACAATGCTCCCCCCAAGATTTTCCATTTAGCTCATGTTAAAAGCAATTATTATCTGAATCACACCACAAAGTTTCAAACTATCTGCCTTTTGATGACTATTTATTTTTAAATTTTCATTGCAAAGGAATGCCCTTTTAATGCTCTTATCTGAAAAAGTGCATCGGATCCATAACTCCATTTCAATTTTTTTTTAAAAACAATGACTTAATCTTGTGGTGCCTTAGCGTTCCCATATTTTCAAACCCAAAAAATTACGTCCTTATGCACAGCCTCCTGCTGCTTCATTTAAAACAATGATTAGCTGGGGAGGGAGAAAGGAAATAGGAGATTCTGGAATGTGAAGCAACAACCATCACAAATTGATGTGCTAGCTTCAGGAACACTCCGTGTGGTGCCCTGATCAATCCAGCCAAGTGGAAAATTTAAGGTACTAAAAGTCGAGAAATCCCCCATGTCCTAGGGTTCTAAAAAAGGTAAATGCAGAGATAGAGAGATATGATTTTCCAAATTCCTTAAATTCTTGCTGATTAAACATGGCACTGTTATTCAAGAAAGGAGGGAGAGAGAGAACAGGGAAACACAGGCCAGATAGCCTAACATCAGTTGTTAGGAAAATGCAGGAATCTATTATGAGGGAAGTCTTAACAATGGAGTTTAAAAAAATCATTGTATAATCAGACAGAGTCAACAGAGTTTTACAAAGTGGAAATTGACTTTGACAAACTTTATTGTTTTTTTGAGAATGTAATTAGTCAGGTAGGTAAAGAAAGGGTTCTAGAAGATGCAGTATACTTGGATTTCCAACTCGCTTTTGATAATTACGTGCCAAAAGGTTAATACGCAAGATAAAAGTTCATGGAATTGGGGGGTAATATATCAGCACAGTTGGAGGATCTGTTACCAGACATGAAGCACAGAGTTGGGATAAACAGGGCATTGTCAAGATGGCAGGCTGTAACTAATGGAGTGCACAAGGTTCTTTCCCATAAAAGCAAAATACTGCAAACGCTAGAAATCTGAAACAAAAACAGAAAGCGCTGGAGAACCTCAGCAGGTCTAACAGCATCTGCGGAGAGAAAGACAGAGTCAACATATCTCCGCAGATGCTGTTAGACCTGAGTTTTTCCAGCATTTTCTGTTTTTGTTTCAGTCGTTACCATGCTGTTGCTCCCAACAAAGGTTCCCTCCATCCCACTCTTGCTACTCCTCCAGAGGCAGAATCTAGGCAAGGGTGGGGGGGAGGGAACCTATGACTGGGGGAGTTGGAGAAAAAAAAAACCCCTCCCCCCCCCAACCAGTTGGAGAGGGAGAGAGAAAGAAAAAGGTGGAAACAATATTCTTCAGTGCAGAACCTCAGATCTAGAGAGTCAATGAGGGTAGTTTCTGACAACGGCCAGGGAGGATGCACTGAGATGAATCTTTTTAAAAATTATTTATCAATAAATAGTCCCCTCCCCAACCCTCTCCCAGTTACAACTACCTTCCTATTTCAATATACAAGGAAAAGAAAGCAAGAGCATTGGGTTCTTGGTACCTTGATCCAGAGGAGAGAGGGAGGCCAAAGTGGTAACTGATCCAATGCAGGTAAAGTGGCCTCCGGCTGTGTATGAGAGAAATGGAATGTGAGAGGGAAAGAGGGAGGCACTGAGGAAGGAGAGGGGAGATTGAAGGGAGGAGGACTACAGACCAATCAGTCTAACCTCAGTGGTGGGGGAAATATTGGAAGCAATTCTGAGGGACAGAGTTAATCTGCACTTGGAGAGGCAGGGGTTAATCAAGGACAGTCAGCATGGTTTTGTTAAGGGGAAGTCATGTCTGACCAACTTGATTGAATTTTTCAAAGAGGTGACCAGGTGTGTAGATGAGGGCAATGCATTTGACGTAGTCTACTTGGGCATCAGCAAGGCTTTTGATAAGGTCCCGCATGGGAGACTGATAATGAAGGTAAGAGCCCATGGGATCAAAGGCAATTTGGTAAATTGGATCCAAAATTGGCTGAGTGGCAGGAAGCAGAAGGTGATGTTCGAGTGGTGTTTTTGTGACTGATGCCTGTGTCCAATGGGGTTCCACAGGGATCAGTGTTGGGTCCCTTGCTGTTTTTGGTAAATATAAACGATTTAGATGTGAATGTAGGACGGTTGATCATTAAGTTCGCTGATGACACGAAAATTGATGGGGTAATAAATAGTGAGGAGGATAGCCTTAGATTGCAGGAGGGTATAGACGGGCTGGTCAGATGGGCTGATCAGTGGCAAATTAAATTTAATCCGAATAATTGTGAGGTGATGCACTTGGGCAGGACAAATAAGGCAGAGGAATACACGATGAATGGTGGGACCCTGGGAAGATAAGAGGGGCCTTGGTGTGCATGTCCACCGGTCCCTTAAGGTGGTGGGACAAGTAGATAAAGTGGTTAAGAAGGCATATGGGATACTTGTCTTTATTAGCTGAGGTACAGAATATAAGAGCAGGGAGGTTATGCTGGAACTGTATGTGGTTAGGCCACAGCTAGAGTATTGCGTGCAGTTCTGGAATCCACATTATAGGAAGGATGTGATTGCACTAGAGAAAGTGCAGAGGAGATTGGATAGACTGGGGTTATTTTTCCTGGAGCAGAGAAGATTGAGGGGGGACATGATTGAGGTGTATAAAATTATGAGGGGCATTGATAGGGTAGACAGGAAGGAGCTTTTCCCCTTGGTGGAGAGATCAATAACCAGGGGGGCATAGATTTAAGGTAAGGGGCAAAAGGTTTAGAGGGGATGTGAGGAAGCATTTTTTCACCCAGAGGGTGGTGGGAATCTGGAACTCACTGCCTGAAAAGGTGGATGTGCACTTGCGCTGCCATGGCATACAAGACTATGGGCCTAGTGCTGGAAAATGGGATTAGAATAATTAGGAGTTAGGTTCTGATGAAGAGTCATACAGACTCAAAACGTCAACTGTATTCCTCTCCGCAGATGCTGTCAGACCTGCTGAGTTTTTCCAGCTATTTTCGTTTTAGAATAGTTAGGTACTTGTTTGACTGGCGCAGACCCGATGGGCTGAAGGGCCTTTTTCTGTGCTGTTGACTACTATGACTCTAGGAGGCCTCTCAGGGCTAGAGAGGGAGGGGGAGAGGATGTGAGCAACAGGCAACATTGCTAACTTTCACACTTGCAACTTATTTTTTCTTTTATTTATGTGCATGATTACCCAACTCTTTTATTTTTCCTTCTAAAATCCTGCTCCTGAGCCTGGCTTTCGAGTTTACAAACTACTGCTGGAACAACAATAACCAAACAAAAAATAAAATAGTTATATCCTTCCCATTGGTTTGTTTCCTCTATTAATATTTGCATAGCAAATTCTTTTGAAGAAAGTAGGGAGATCTGGGATGGAGCGAGAAAAATGTTGTGGAGGAGATTCAGTTTTTTTGTTCCCCTTAGCTTTTTCTTTAAATGTTTCTGCTATAGAAGTGATTGTCGGTATACAAGCTTTTATTTTGGTTGTCATTGTGAATGTGGTTTTTTTTCAAAGTTTCGATGTGAAGAAGAAGGGAGTCCAGTTGATCCAGAAGACCCCGGCAATCCAGGCATCGAGTTTGCTTTAATATCAGCCACTGGGGCATGACAGCGGGATGGGGGGGGGTTTGGTTGGGGGGTTGTGAATGAAGGAAAACTTTTTAATTGTTGTTAGATTTTTGGCCGCCTGCCCAGCACCAAGTTTCTTATTTCTTTATTCTCCTTTAATGGGGGCCTACTTCAAGGAGCCCCGACAACCAAAAGGTAGCCCCCGAAAATCAAAAAGTAGCCCTCTGGAAAATTTCAAAAAGCCCTTGAGGATACAAAATTATTTTGATCCCTCGTCCCCTCAAATTTTATCTACATGCTTTCCTTCAGTGACATCATCTGATATCACAGCATTAGTTTTCACGCTGAGGACACCTAGCTCTACTTCACTACCACCTCTCTTGACTCCTCTACTGTTGCTGAATTATCAGACTGCTTATTCAATGCCAAGTGCTGGATGAGCAGCTATTTCCTTCAATTACCATTGGGAAGACTGAAGCCATTGTTTTCAGCCCCCACTCTCAACCCTGTTCCCTAGTTTACCAACTCCATCCCTCTTCCTGGCATCAGTCTAAGACTAAACCAGTCTGTTCACAACCATGGTGCCATATTTGATCCTAAGATGAGCTTTCGATCACATAGTCATGCCATCACTAAGACCATCCATTTCTACCAGCATAACATTGCTCAATTTCATCCATCTCAACTCATCTGCTGTTGAACCCTTCATTCATGCCTTTGTCACCTCTAGGCTTGACTATTCCTGCATGTGCCAGGCTGGTCCCCCACATTCTACCCTCTATAAACTTGAGGTCATCCAAAACTCCGTCTTAACTTGTACCACGTCCCATTCACCTATCAATCCTGTGCTCTCGGTCAAGCAATGCCTTAATTTTAAAATTCTCATCCTTGTTTTCAAATTCCTCCATAGCTTCACCCCTCCCTATGTTTGTAATCTCCTCCAGCCAAACAGCCCTCCAAGATATCTGCATTTTTTTTTCATTTTGGGCTGCCAAATTTTAATTTCTCTACCATTGGTGGCTGTGCCATCAGTTGCCTAGGCACTAAGCTCTGGAATTCCCTCCCCACACCTCTCTGTCTTTCAACCTCGCTTTCCTCCTTTAAGTTACTCCATCAAATCTAACTCTTAGGCCAAGCTTTTGGTCATCTGACTTAACATCTCATGTAGCTCAGTATCATATTTTGCTTTACAATGCTCCTGTGGAGTACCTTGGGACCTATTATGTTAAAGGTGCTATACAAATATAAGTTGTTGTTATACTCTCTAGAGTTTAGAAAAATGGGAGGTGATCTCATTTAACCATACCAGATTCTGAAGGAACTCTTCAGGGTAGACACAGGTTGTTTACCTGGCTGGGGAATCTAAAACACGGACACAGCCTCAGGAAAAAGGATCAATCATTTAGAAGAGGAGAAATTTGTTCACTCAGAGTTGTGAATCTTTGGAATTCTCTACCCCAGAGGATTGTACATACTCCATTGTTGAGTATATTCAAGGATGGGATAGATAGATTTTGATCTTCCAGAGAATTAAGGGAAAGTGAGTGGAAAAGTGAAGTTGAGGCAGAAGATCAGCCACGATCATATTGAATGGCAGAGCAGGCTCAAGGGACCATGTAACCTACTCTTGCTCCTATTTCTAATGTTCACACAGCAGAGTCACAACAGCAAACATTTATCCCTGTCCAATGCAACAGCTTCAGAATAAGTTCTGAAAATTAATTAAAAGAATAATTTAATTAGAACATTGAGCCATAGTAAATAAAATTGCATTCAGGTCCACTTTGTATTTATATTTGTAAAAGTCATGATCCGGCAGAATCCTCTTAAAACCTTGCTGCTCATGTGATAGCAGAAGGGTGCAATCACCACATTAGCAGGTCATATTTATGGGATCTGTGCAGCATTCTGTATTATGTTCATTTAATCCTTCAGCACAAACCGACAGCAATAGCTGCTAATAACAAAATGACTGCCACAATCGTTCTGTCGAAGAGTCATACGGACTCGAAACATTAACTGTGTTCCTCTCCGCAGATGCTGCCAGACCTGCTGAGTTTTTCCAGGTATTTTTATTTTTGTTTTCTCATCCCTTAACTGTTTGGTTCATAAACGATTGCCAACCTTGGTCTGTATTAACTCTCAGATAAATCTAGTCATCGACTTCACAAAGAATTTGAAGTTTAGAGCTAAAGTTTAATGGGCAAAGACTAAACTACAACAACATTGAAAGTAGGATTTCAAAGCACTACTTTTCTACTGATCCTTCTCTTTACCTATTAAATACAATAACCCCCTACACTACTCAGGGAAACCTCATAATCGCAATAGTTCTAGAGGTAACTTTGCACTGTTTAACAGTGAGTCAAGTCAGAGGCAGAATGTGAAGAAACACGGACTAGAAAAATAAATGCAATTGAAGATAGTGCTGTAGAGCGCTCAGAGATCAACTTATTTGTTGAGACAATTACAGAATGTCACTTTTGAAGCACTCGAGCTATATAATCAAGCTATATAAGAGGACAATATTTACTGAGTGTTACTAATTTACAGACAGCTTGAGGCTTCTGAATTTGGGAGCTAATGGAACAGAGAGCACAATGTGTTTGTTTTATCACCCTTTATGCGTAAAGCACTCTGGGCTGTCCTTAACCTGTACTAAATTAATATGCCAGTACCACCCAATTATTCAACCGGCCCAGTATCTCCACTAATAAGTGTAATCCATCAGAAATATATTAACATGCCCAGCTGCAATGTGCTTCAATTTTCTGTATAATTAAAAAAAGAACTTAGCACATGAACAAATTCTATTTTACGTAAGTTCCACTGCAGTCCTGAGTAGGCATGTAGTACGGTAGAGTAGATTACCTGCTCCCAAACTGCCACAATTTCCAACCATGAGTGGCACCTTAGTATCATAATTTACCCTAAGATAAAAGCAAAATACTGTGGATGCTAGAAATCTGAAATAAAAACAGAAAATGCTGGAAAAAACTCAGCAGGTCTGGGAGCATTTGTGGAGAGAGAGACAGAATTAACGTTTCGAGTCCGTATGACTCTTCTTCAGAGTTTTTCCAGCATTTTCTGTATCTATATCATAAATTACCTTCCTATTTAGAGCTCCAGTGTGTTGTGCCACAGCCTGGTAGGAAAAAAATCTCACTCTCTTGATTCTACACATGGCAAGATTTTGATCTGAGCTGCACCATTCGAGCCAATGAAGCTCAAGAGTTTCCCTACAGCAAGCAAGAGGAAAAGACCAGGTCTTACTGGGATGCTTGTACAGTTACTGTGAAATCCAATTACCCAGCAGCAGTGGAGAAGCCTGGGAGCGGGCTACCCACCTGCCCTCTCAGCTGAGGCCTGTGCAAGAAAGAGAATCTAATAAGGAACTTATAATACAAACAGATAGGATAACACAGAGAGACTTGCAGCAGCTAAAGGTTGCCATCTAGTGGGAGAAAAAGTGTATAAACAAACTCACTGCTGAGCTGCTGCTTGACAAGAAATAATACACAGATTTGGCTGAGGCTAGACATTGTAGCTATCTGAGCTCACCTACCCAAGTAAAAACAAAAGCACTTTCTTCCTTGTCACTTTATTTAGCTGTATCTTGAATGAATATAAGGATTGTGCATCGCCCATCATACTCAGAAGACCATTCTGTGTTGTGCAGACTATGCATGAAGTTCCATCTGAATATTTTAAAATTCTTTCACAGGGTTTGGGCATCACTGGCTAGGGTAGCTTTCATTGCCCACCTCTAAATGCAGTTCAGAAGGGGTGGTGAGCTGCCTTCTTGGAGTGGTGTGGGACACTCACAGTGCAGTAAGGATCTTGACCCAGCGACAGTGAAGGAACAGCGATATAGTTCCGAGTCAGGATGGTGAACAAGTTGTGAACAGTCTGGTTCAGCCTCAGACAGTTGCCAGGGAGAGGGATGGGATTGGTGGCAATGGAGTGGAGTTTCTGGCAGGGATTGAAGGCTCCTAAAGTTAATGGCTTTGGTCTTCCCAGTGTTTACCTGGAAGAAATTTCTGCTCATTAAGTACTGGATGTCAGATAAGCAGTCTTACACTTTAGAGACAATAGAGAGGTCAAGAGAGGTGGTGGGGAGGTTGAGCTGGGTGTTATCTGCGTACTTTTTTTCATTCGTTCATGGGATGTGGGCGTCACTGACGAGGCCAGCATTTATTGCCCATCCCTAATTGCCCTGGAGAAGGTGGTGGCTACCACCTTGAACCGCTACAGTCTAATTGGTGTAGGTACACTTGGGAGGGGGGGGGGGGGGGGGTCCAGTGTTTTGACCCAGTGACAGTGAAGGAACGGCAATATAGTTTCAAGTCAGGATGGTGTGTGGCTTGGAGGGGAACATGGTGCTGTCAATGGAGCATTGGTTAGATGCTGTATTACATCTTTAAGGTGGTACACACTGCTGCCACTGTGCGTCGGCAGTGGAGGGAGTGAATATTTATGTTGGTGGATGGGGTGCCTATCAAGCAGGCTGCTTTGACCTTGATGGTGTCAAGCATCTTGAGTGTTGTTGGGGCTGCACTCATCCAGGCAAGTGGACAGTATTCCATCACACTCCTGGCTTGAGCCTTGTAGATGGTGGACAGACTTTGGAGATCAAGAGGTGAGTTACTCGCCACAGGTTTCCTAGCCTCTGACCTGCTCTTGTAGCCACAGTATTTATAGGCTGGTTAAATTCAGTTTCTGGTCAATGGTAATTCTCAGGATGTTGATGGAGAGGGATTCAGCAATAGTAATGCCATTGAATGTTAAGGGCCGGTTAGATTGTCTTTTGTTGGAGATGGTCATTGCCTGGCATTCTTATGGTGCAAATGTTACTTGCCACGTATCAACCCAAGCCTGAATATTGACCAGGTCTTGCTGCATATGGGCACGGGCTGCATCAGTAACTGATAAGTCACGAATGGTGCAATCATCAGCGAACATCCTCACTTCTGACCTTATGATGGAGGGAAGGTCATTGATGAATCAGCTGAAGGTGGTTGCACCTAGGCCACTACGCTGAGGAACTCGTGCAGTGATGTCCGAGGACTGAGATGATTGATCTCCAACAACCACAACCATCTTCCTTTATGACTCTAACCACTGAAGAGTTTTCCACTGATTCCCAATGACTCCAGCTTTGTGGAGGTTCCTTGATGCCACACTTGGTCAAAAGTTGTCTTGTTGTCAAGGGAAGACACTCTCACACCACCACTGCAGTTCAGCTCTTTAGTCCATGTTTGGACCAAGGCCATAATGAAGTCAGGAGCTGTGTGGTCCTGGCAGAACCCAAACTGAGCACCAGTGATCAGGTTATTGTGCTGTTTGATAGCTCTGTCGATGACACCTTCCATCACTTTGCTGATGATCAACAGTAGGACTGATAAGAGTCGTAATTAGCCAGGTTGGATTTGTCCTGCTCTTTGTGGACAGGACATACCTGGACAATTTTCCACATTGCCGGGTAGATTCCAGTGTTATACTGGAACAGCTTGGCTAGGGGCGCGGCAATTCTGCAGCTCAAGTCTTGAGTACTATTGCCGGTATATCGTCAGAGTCCATAGCCTTTGCAGTATCCAGTGCCTTCAGCCATTTCTTGGTATCACGTGGAATGAATTGAATTGCTTCAAGACTGGCACCTGTGATGCTGGGGATCTCAGGAGGAGGCCGAGATGGATCATCCACTCGGCACTGCTGGCTGAAGATGGTTGCAAATGCTTCAAGCTTGTCTTTTGCACTGATGCGCAGGGTTCTTCCATCATTGAGAATAAGAATATTTGTGGAGCCTCCTCCTCCAGTTAGTTATTTAATTGTTCATCACCATTCAAGGCTGGATGAGGCAAGACTGCAGAGCTTAGACCTGATCTTTTGGTTGTGGATCACTTAGCTCTGTCTATTGCATGCTGCTTCCGCTGTTTGGAGTCCTGTGTTGTAGCTTCACCAGGTTGATACCTCATTTTTAGATATACCTGGTGCTGCTCCTTGCATGCCCTGAGGTTACAGATTGTGGCTGAATACAATACTGCTGCTGATGGCCCATAGCACCTCATAGATGCTCAGTTTTGAGTTGCTAGATCTGTTCAAAATCTATCACATTTATCACCGTGATAGTGCCACACAACACGATGGAGGGCATTGTCATGAACGTGTAGTTATATTGTAGATTTTAAGGACAACTGTTTTCATGGTCTTTTGCTTTCAAACCTTTAAATTGAGTTTAAAAGCCCGTATTCAAAATGGAGAAATGGACAGACGTCTTTGCATCTTATCACTGGCCCTCTATCAAGCTGTACTTGCGCCCCCACCCCTTAAACCAGCTTATATTTCACCTCTTTTCTATTTTTCCGTAGTTCTGTTGAAGAGTCATACGGACTCGAAACGTTAACTGTGTTCCTCTCTGCAGATGCTGTCAGACCTGCTGAGTTTTTCCAGGTATTTTTATTTTTGTCTTTGCATCTTCTGTGTTTGCTCAGACCTTGTCAGACTATTATCTCCAGAACTGACTGCAGAGTCACTAAAATGCAAGACTCCCTCAGGACCTGTCCACTGAATCTTTTAAAAGTGTGAAGACTCTTTAGCTCCCAAGGGAACAGCAGACAGGAAAGGACTTATCTCAACGCAATTAGCTTCTTTGCCTGGTGGAGCAATGGCTCATTCGAATTTAACATAATAGCCATTTTGCTTTAGTTGTGATAAAGACAGGCTGCAAAAGCCACGTATGCAGAATTCAAAGAAGAACTTTGAGAGATGTCATCAGAGACAGATCTTGGCCTAGGGAGGACAAAGAAGAGGTTATCCAGAAATCAACTGTGTTCTGCTGATAGAGAATCTAAGCAATTTCAAGTGTCGTGACCACAGAACTAGTGAGGAACAAGAAACCTGCTCTCTCTTACAAAATCTGCTGCCCTGCTGAGTCTACCTACAAAGGTAACCTCTGACTATTCAACTACAGAAAATATCACAGCTGCTGAACACATATCTTCAACTTCAATCCTTCACTCCAGGCAATTAATACTTCAATTGCAAGTTATGGGCCTGCAAGAATATTTAAAGGACTGAACTGAATTTCATCTTTATAAGTGTCTTTTATCCTTATTTACATGTAATCTTTGTATTTAATTAGCAACTTATCATTACTTTTACTTAAGTAACTTACAGCAGTGTTTTGTAATAAACTAACCTTTAACTTGTTTTAAGGCTAAAGCTTTGCTGCTTTCTAAATTAAAGTTTTAAGTTAAAAAGGGCTGACATGCAAACACACAAATTCTTAGCACACAGGCCACTTTGAGGAAACCCCTTTTAACCTCTTTTACATGGTTGTGACAGTATCCTTAACATGAAGACAGGACCTCGTTTCCACAAGGATTGTATGGTGGTCTCTCTTACCAATAAGTTAATGGACAAATGCATCTGCGACAGGTAGAGTGGCGAGGATGAGGTCAAGTAGGTTTTTTCCGACTTGTTAGTTCCCTCACCACCTGCCACAGAACCAGTCTAGCAGCTATATCCTTTATGACTAGGCCAGCTCCATCAGTAGTTACGCTACCAAGCCACTCCTGGTGATGTACATTGAAGGGTACATTCTGTACCCTTGCCACCCTCAATGTTTCCTCCAAACGGTGTTCAACATGGAGTAGCGATTCATCAGCTGAGGGGGTGGTATTCAGCAGCTGAGGGGGTGGTATTCAGCAGGGGATTTCCTTGCCCATATTTGACCTGATACCATAAGAGTTCATGGGGTCTGGAGTCAGTGTTGAGGGCTCTCTGTATACCACTGTTTCGCCACCACCGGCAGGACAAACCCAAGAATGGTGATAATGGTGTCTGCGACATTATCTGTAAGGTATGATTTGGTGAGTATGAAAATGTCAGGCTGTTGCTTGACTAATCCGTTGGGACAACTCTCCCAATTTTGGCGCAAGCCCACAGATGTTAATAAGGAGGACTTTGCAGGGTTGACAGGGCTGGGTGCGCCATTGTCATTTCCGATGCCTACGTTGATGCCAGGTGGTCCATCCTGTTTCATTTCTTTTTTATAATTGTATCAAACAGCTACAAAGGCTGAGTGCCTTGCTAGGCCATTTCAGAGGACATTTAAGAGTCAACAACATTGCTATGGGTCTGGAGTCACAAACAGGCCAGGCCATGTAAGGATGACAGATTTCCTTCCCTAAAGGACAATAGTGAACCAGATAAGTTTTTACAACAATTGACAATGATTTCATGGTCACCATTACTGAGATTAGCTTTTAATTCCAGATTTATGAATTGAATTCAAATTGCACCAACTGCCATGGTGGGATTTGGACCAGTGTCCCCAAAGCATTAGCCTGGGCCTGTGGATCACTAGTCCAGTGACATTATCACTACACCATCACCTCCCCCTCAATATTCAGTGTGAGCTTTTGCATTCTTCTAATATCTTATAAGACTTTAAATTAGTGTTCAGGATTTTCCCTGTGCTGTTTAATATCACACTGAGATGTTTCAAAGGTTCCTTCCTCGGCTGATCCTTTCAACACTAAGAGCTGCAGCTTCTCCAGTCCTTTCTTTCATGGCAGGTTTCAGAGTCATCTGTTCTCTGCACCTCATTCAACATTTGAATGCCCCACTTGGGTCTTGTTACTGGATCCTATAGTCAAGACACAATCTAACCAGAGCACTGTATGGCTAAAGCATTACATTCTCTCACATGTACTTGACTGATTTAGTAATATAATTCTACATTCTGTTTTATTCTTTGCTGCCTCGCACTGATCTGGTTTCCTCCCAGGCTTCTTGCTGTTCTGCTGGGTAACCACACATACTGTTTCTGCTTCCTTGGAGAGTTCAGTATAATGAGTCGTGAGAAATTTACCCAAACCTCATGGGACATTTGTGGGAAAATTGAGAAATGCCATGCTAATTGTAAGAACTGCTGATTGCTGTTCAAACACACTCCTGCACTGACATCAAGTCAGCTTAATTATTCTAGTGGGAATATTCAAAATGCTGGCAAATTATGTTGCTGAATTTTCTTTTAAGATAGTTTAAACTGAAATATGAGCCCAGGATCAGCTAGAGTACACTCACAGCACTGTAAAGTATAAATTGTAGTGCACCAGCAGTACTGTATCAGCTAGAACATAGCTGTGTTATACCACAGCTCAATCCAGTTGGCTCAGTACAGTACTACAGGTATACTAGAGCATATTCTAACAGATACATTACAGTACTGCAGAAGCACTAAAGCATACTCCAGCTGATACTGTACAGTATTACTGGTGAACTGCAGCTGATACTGTAATCTGGGTTCGAAAACTGATGCTGTAATCTGGGTTCGAAAACTGATGCTGTGCTGTTTTAGCTAGAGTATTACTGCTTATGATCCAGCAGATTGTACTTTACTGCTGCTGAACCACAGCTGATACAATACATTATTTGGAACTCAAATTTCTTTTTATTTTCTAACCCCTAACCGAGCAGCCTTCATCTTCCCACTGAAGCCGATTTACTTTTGATAGCTTGAGTTGAGTTAGAGTCATACAGACTCGAACCATAACTCTGTTTCTCTCTCCAGATGCTGTCACCTGTTGAGTTTTTCCATCATTTCCTTTTTATATTAAGAGAATTCAGTGTTTGCCATGAGTCATGTGTCAAGGTTTTGCACAAAATACAACTTTCCTCCAAATGTTTTAGAAACTGGAATCACTTCATCCTCGAATTTAGGGGGGGGTGGGGAGGACAAGGGGGAGGGGGGAAGAGGGAAGGGGAGAGAGAGAGAGAGAGAGAGAGAGGCCAGTGGAAGAGATTTGAAGGGAGAACTTTGCTGGAAGTAAGTGGAAGGTCAAAGAAATCTCAACTCTTATTTTCAAAGTAGTACTCAGACCAAGTGGTTAATCTTCCAAATTTTGATAAGTATCTGACTTGAGTTTTGGGGTTGTAATTCAAACGGTGTAGAAGGAAATTATAGTTAAGGAGTTTGGTTCAGCAAATGTGTTAATTGTTTTTCAATATCTTTAATGCAATGTAGTTATGAATATTCATGTTTTGATTTTTATTTCGTAAAACTCATTTCATTTAAACCGTGAACCTAGGGCTTCATTCTTTTTAAGTAAATTCCTGGGTTTTCGGATTCTAAGAAGTAAGTAAATAAACATCTCTACCAAGATTATATGAATTGGTAGTCTTGCCAGGATCATAATGCAGGTGTATTCTATTACTGGCCTTTAAAATGCAGGTGAACAGATGATTATATGGGGGCAACTGTATGCCCCTGGATTTTCTGCCGCATGAAGAAATTGTTTAATCTGCAATCAGCACCTTCCTTTGAGATTAAAGTGTGAATAAGGGGAGTAAGTTTGGAGGACTTGCATTACAACAATTGTGGTACAATTATGAAATACTAAAAGCCTCACCTTGCATTACAGTATTGATATAACTGTTAGGTTTCTCAACTCTAGTTCTTCATTTTGGAGAAGGAAACTTTTTAAACAACAGACTTTTTGTAATGTATCCAATTACCAAACACTCCTTTCAAGTGAAGCAGCATTTCACTTGCACTTCCCTCAATTTAGTCCACTGCATTCGCTGCTCCCAATGTGGTTTCCTCTACATTGGAGAGACCAAACGCAGACTGGGTGACCGCTTTTCGGAACACCTTCAATCTGTCCGCAAGCATGACCCAGACCTTCCTGTCACTTGCCATTTCAACACACCACTCTGCTCTCATGCCCACATTAGTGATGTGTAATGAGGCAGATTTGATAAGGGAGCCTTAAGGTGAAGGAACCCTTAAGAGGAAGTGACCATAAAATGATAGAATTCACCCTGTAATTTGAGAGGAAAAAGCTGGAATCAGATGTAATAGTATTACAGTTGAATAAAGGCAACTACAGAGGCATGAGGGAGGAGCTGGCCAGAATTGACTGGGAGATGAGCCTAGCAGGAAAGACAGTGAAACAGCAATGGCAGGAGTATCTGGGAGTAATTTGGGAGACACAGCAAAATTTCATCCCTAGGAAGAAGAAGCATACTAAAGGGAGGACGAGGCAACCATGGCTGACAAGGGAAGTCGGGGACAGCATAAAAGCTAAAGAGAAAGCATACAATGCGGCGAAGAGCAGTGGGAAACCAGGGGAATGGGAAGCCTACAAAGACCAACAGAGGACAACTAAAAAAGAAATAAGGAGGGAAAAGATTAAATATGAGGGTAAACTAGCCAGTAATATAAAAGAAGATTGCATGAGTTTTTTTAGATATATAAAGGGTAAGAGAGAGGCAAAAGTGGACATTGGGCCGCTGGAAAATGACGCTGGAGAAGTAGTAGTGGGGAACAAAGAAATGGTGAGGAACTGAATAGGTACTTTGTGTCAGTCTTCACGGTGGAAGACACGAATAACATCCCCAAAGTTCAAGAGAGTTGGGGGTCAGAGGTGAGTATGGTGGCCATTACCAAGGAGAAGGTGCTAGGAAAACTGAAAGGTCTGAAGGTGGATAAATCACCTGGACCAGATGGATTACACCCCAGAGTTCTGAAGGAGATAGCTGAAGAGATAGTGGAGGCATTAGTGGTGATCTTTCAGGAATCACTGGAGTCAGGGAGGGTCCCAAAGGACTGGAAAATCGCTAATGTAACCCCCCTGTTTAAGAAGGGAGTTAGGCAAAAGACGGGAAATTATAGGCCGATTAGCCTGATCTCGGTCGTTGGTAAGATTTTAGAGTCCATTATTAAGGATGAGATTTCAGAATACTTGGAAGTGCATGGTAAAATAGGGCAAAGTCAGCATGGTTTCATCAAGAGGAGGTCATGCCTGACAAATCTGTTAGAATTCTTTGAGGAGTTAACGAGTAGGTTAGACAAAGGAGAGCCAATGGATGTTATCTACTTGGACTTCCAGAAGGCCTTTGACAAGGTGCCGCACAGGAGGCTACTCAGTAAGATAAGAGCCCATGGTGTTAGAAGCAAGGTACTAGCATGGATAGAAGATTGGCTGTCTGGCAGGAGGCAGAGAGTGGGGATAAGGGGGTCCTTCTCAGGATGGGGCCGCTGACTAGTGGAGTTCCCCAGGGGTCAGTGTTGGGACTACAACTTTTCACTTTATACATTAATGATCTAGATGAAGGAGCTGAGGGCATCCTGGCTAAGTTTGCAGATGATACAAAGATAGGTGGAGGGACAGGTGGTATTGAGGAGGCGGGGAGGCTACAGAAGGATTTGGACAGGTTAGGAGAATGGGCAAAGAAGTGGCAGATGGAATACAACGTGGGGAAATGTGAGGTCATGCACTTTGGTAGGAAGAATAGAGGCATAGACTATTTTCTAAATGGGGAGAGAATTCAGAATCTGGAGTGCATAGGGACTTGGGAGTCCTAGTCTAGGATTCTCTTAAGGTTAACTTGCAGGTTGAGTCGGGAGTTAGGAAGGCAAATGCAATGTTGGCATTTATTTCGAGAGGACTAGAATGTAAAAGCAGGGATGTGCTGCTGAGGCTTTATAAGGCTCTGGTCAGACCACATTTAGAATATTGTGAGCAATTTTGGGCCCCGTATCTCAGGAAGGATGTTCTGGCCCTGGAGAGGGTCCAGAGGAGGTTCATGAGAACGATCCCAGGAATGAAAGGCTTAACATATGAGGAACGTTTGAGGACTCTGGGTCTATACTCAATGGAGTTTAGAAGGATGAGGGGTATCTGATTGAAACTTACAGAATACTGAAAGGCCTGGATAGAGTGGACGTGGGGAAGATGTTTCCATTAGTAGGAGAGACTAGGACCCGAGGGCACAGCCTCAGAGTAAAGGGAAGACCTTTTAGAACAGAGATGAGGAGAAACTCCTTTAGCCAGAGAGTGGTGAATCTATGGAATTCATTGCCACAGAAGGCTGTGGAGGCCAGGTCATTGAGTGTATTTAAGACCGAGAGAGATAGGTTCTTCACACCTCCCCATGCCCACGTAGAAGATGCAACACCTGCCCCTTCACTTCCTCTCTCCTCACCGTCCAAGGGCTCAAACACTCCTTTCAAGTGAAGCAGCATTTCACTTGCATTTCCCCTAACTTAGTCTACTGCATTCGTTGCTCCCAATGCGGTCTCCTCTACATTGGAGAGACCAAACGTAAACTGGGCGACCGCTTTGCAGAACACCTGCGGTCTGTCCGCAAGAAAGACCCAAACCTCCCTGTCGCTTGCCATTTTAACACTCCACCCTGCTCTCTTGCCCACCTGTCTGTCCTTGGCTTGCTGCATTGTTCCAGTGAAGCCCAACGCAAACTGGAGGAACAGCACCTCATCTTCCGACTAGGCACTTTACAGCCTTCCGGACTGAATATTGAATTCAACAACTTTAGATCTTGAACTCCCTCCCCCATCCCCACCCCCTTTCCGTTTCTTCCTCCTTCCTTTTGTTTTTTCCAATAATTTATATAGATTTTTCTTTTCCCACCTATTTCCATTATTTTTAAATCTATACCTGTAATGCCCTGTCAGTCTTTCCACCCCACCCCCACTAGAGCTGTACCTTGAGTATCCTGCCATCCATTCTTAATTAGCACATTCTCTTAGATAATATCACCACCTTTAACACGTCTTTGTTCCTTTGTCTGTGACATCTTTTGATTATCTGCTCCTATCACTGCCTGCTTGGCCCTACTACCACCCACCGCCACCCCCAACTTCTCTCCCCTCACCCCACCCCCCACCCCCCACCTTAAACCAGCTCATATTTCACCCCTCTCCTAACTTTACTCAGTTCTGAAGGGTCATGAGGACTCGAAACGTCAACTCTTTTCTTCTCCACCAATGCTGCCAGACCTGCTGAGTTTTTCTAGGTAATTCTGTTTTTATTTTGGATTTCCAGCATCCGCAGTAGTTTTTTGTTTTTATATAGATAGGTTCTTGATTGGTAAGGGGATCAAAGGTTACGGGGCGAAGGCAGGAGAATGGGGTTGAGAAACTTATCAGCCATGATTGAATGGCGGAGCAGACTCGATGGGCCGAATGGCCTAATATTACCACCATCAACACCTCTTTGTCCTTTTGTCTATGACATCTTATGGCAATCTCCACCTATCACTGGCCCCCTATCCAGCTCTACCTGTTCCCCCCCCCCGCCTTAAACCTGCTTATCTTTCACCTCTTTTCTATTTTTCCATAGTTCTGATGAAGAGTCATTTGGACTTGAAACGTTAACTGTATTCCTCTCCGCAGATGCTGTCAGACCTGCTGAGTTTTTCCACGTATTTTTGTTTTTGTTTTAGATTTCCAGCATCCTCAGTATTTTGCTTTAATATTCATTTACTGTTGGTGTTCAGCTCCAATAACCAAAGGGCAACCACACTGTACCGCTCATAATAAACAGCTCACAATATTAAGATCAGAATATATTTGATAAATGCTTTTCTTTTGTGGAAGATCTATTTTAGTAAACTAGCGTGAAACAACAAATTTTGTTCCTATCTTTACAAGTAGGAGACTGTCTATTAAACATGTGGAAAACTAAGTGGAAGATGGGAAAAGATAATTCATCTCATCCTTCTAGCCACAAAGTGTGGCTTTAGCTCTTCCAGAGTGATGAGCTTCAATGGCTGCTTGGCAATAAAGACAGAGATCAAGGCTGACTCCTTCAGATAGCTTTATTTCTGGCGCATAAAATTCTCAACAGCCAAAACTTGTCTCACCTGTTTTCCCTTTTACACTGACCAAATGGGTGCTTAGCTTGTTAACCGATAATTACCATTTGAATGCCTTGTGAGTTAACTGTTTCCTTCCCAACAGATTCCACTCTTAAGATGACAGTTATCCTTAATATTTTTTATATGTATATCAAAAAAAAATGGATCTTCTTTTCCATAACACAAACATCAATACATATTTTTCCATTCAATAAATCCTCCTTATTCCTCCTTCTTAGAAAAAAACATGTATAGAAATGGCCACACAAAAAAAAAGTCCTTTTTGTCTTCTCAAAGGAAAAGTCACCCCCTTTGAGGATGTCCAATAACTTTTTTTGGTGCTCGCTCCACTTTTCAGACAATTGGTAGCTGCTATCAATCCATTTGATCTTGGAAATCTCCTTATTCTCTAGGATCAGTTTTATGCTTGCAATGTCAATTCACAATCTCTTTGTCAACGTACTTCATAGAGTGAACATTTTCCCAAAGTAACTTATTGTCTATATGACATTCGATAGGAACCATTCCTGAATACCCTATTCCATTTAAAGTTTCTGCCACCATCTTTTGATATGAAGAATGCCATACTCCACCGCCTCAACAAGAGCAAGCTTCTCTACTGCCAACTTATTTTTTTTTTACAACTCATCATATCTTTCTCGCTTCAGATGCCAAAGGGCAACATTTACCTTTATCCCCCATGAGAAATATTATAAATCCTCCCGCAGTCGAAAACCCATCACATCGATTTGCATAAGAATCATCACTAGACGCAGTTTCATTTTTCTAACATCATCCAAAGATGGGAATTTCAAAACAAAATGCTCCGTTTTTAATTTTGTCAATGGTTTGTTTGCTCAAATAGTTTTTTCAACTTTGGAATCATTCATTTTAGTGTTCAATTCTAAAATGTCAAAGCTGACGTCCAGCCTGGTTTGTTTGCCTAGCCAACTGAGTTGCCCAATTAGACTTCGGAGTTCCTCTTTTTCTGCTTTAGAAGCTGCTCTATCTTTCTGGGAGACCCTACCATGGACTTATTGCAATGGGATTGACATTCTCCAAGTAGGATTCCAGATGTTAAGTGAAGTGTGATCCATTCTGCCTGATTTCCAATCCAATGTATTTAAATGCACCAGAAGCCTGACTTCCAATCTTGAACTCTGTTCTGAGCCCATTAATGACAACCATTTCAAATTCGCTACTACCATTCCACAAAAAAATTGTCTACATGCATCAAAAATGCCTGCAAGTTTCCCTCCATGGTCCCAATAAAATATTGCTGGATCTGCTTTCAACTGAAGCCAGCTCAACTTTAACAAATCTGACCTCACTGAGAAATACCAAACTCTGGAGGCATTACTTAAACCATATACACATTTATTTAGCTTCCAGAGTGTCCCTTCTGCGTTTGGTGCCTCTTTCGGTGGATGGAGAAAAACTTCCCTTTGAAGTTGGTGTCCCTGCAAGAAGGCAGCTTTGATATCAATTGACTTCTATTCCCAAGCATTTGGAGCTAACAGAGCCAAGATGATCTTCAGAATAACTTTTCCTGCTGTAGATGAATATCCTAGTCACCCAATTTTTCTTCAAAACCTCATGCCACTAGCCTGGCTTTAGCTTTATAATTCCCAGCAGGGAGCACCTTTTCTGTGCATATCCATCTATAAGATAGAACTGGTTGTCCCCTATCTGGCACCTCTGTGTAAACCCAAAATTCTTCCCAACTATGTAGTTCTTGCTATTTGGCATCCTTTATTAATTTATCATCTAATTTGTTTGAAGCTACCAAGACTTCTCAATCACATGGCCTTCTGCTCCTTGTGTCATTACCAGTCTGTGTCATTTTCCTTGACCTTGTTAAGCTAAGTCCTCTATCCTGCTCTGGACTGTTACTATATGATCTCCCTCTCCAATTTATAGATGTTCTTTCAACAGTTCGTGATCTCTTCCTAGGGGCATGTTCACTCCCTGACCCACTGTCTGAACTGATACTATGTTTTCAAGCCTTCCACTTTTGTGATTCATGTTCCCAATCCATAGGCCTAACCTCCTGTCCTTTATCTCGTACATTTAACCAGTTTTTATATTTTCCAGTGGCCCTCCCTGCTCTGCCTACAATTGTTGCATCCCTCCATTGACTGGCCCCTTCTGGCAAGTATGTAACTTTATGCCAGCTTTTGGCAGTTGTCCTCTGGGACAAATTGCCTCATCTTGTTCATCTGAATTACTGTGTCCATCTTCAGATACCCTAACCTGGTCTCACAATCATGCAGCATATGGGTATAAGAAGTACATGGTTCCTCATCACTTCCTATAATCCTTTCCAGACCCACAAATTTGTAATCCACACCAACTAACTTCGGTAGTGTACCTGAATAGTCTGGTTCCCATGCTGTAAAATGACCATTTTACCATCTTTACCTATAACCTCTCCCGGACCTTTCCACTCATTAAGTCTTTCTCTTTTATAGTATACCATGTATCCCTGATTGAAAATCGTTTCCAGTGGTTGTACAACGTGTCTTAAGGTTCGCCAAATTCTTTCTGAAACTTCGGCTTTACGGAATGCTCTTCTGCCCACGTGTAATCTATTTAAATGCTCAGAAAAAGTACAGCTAATCATAGTTCCCTCCCAAGCTGGGGGCTAATCACTTTGGACTGAAGGAATTTTTGGATTTCTACCAAAAAACAACTGATATGTACTATAGCCTCCAGCCATCTGCAGTGAATTCTTGGCATGGACAGCCCATGCTAGAGCAGATGTCAATTTACAGCTTGGTCTATCTGCTAAAAGTTTGCGAAGCATCTATCTCTGCGTGATTCTTTTCACACGCTCAGTTACTAAAAGGGCTTTCTGTTGTTGTATTCATAACTATTATGTTCATGTTTTCACACATACCCCGAAACTCATTGTTAGCAAATTCCCCCACCCCCCCCAACCCCCAAGCCCATTATCAGTGAGGAATTTTGCCGGTGGTCCCAATCCAGTCCCTATCCACTATTCCAGTATCTGATCCACAATTATTTTCTTTTCTTTGCTGTATATGATTGTCGACTGGCTAATCTTTGTTGCCAAATCTACAAAACGTAAAATAAAAATGTTCTTTTCTTTATCCCACACCTTTAAATCCATCGCCACAACTTCACTCACGACAGGCCACGATGCCGTCCTTCTGTATTTCTTACATATATCACATTTATCGTTTATCTCCTCTATACATTTAGTGCATTTCCATCCCTTATTCCTGCTTCCTTTAGCAAAACTTTTAATCTTTGGCAAGGAAGATGGGCAAACTCCTGATCCAATTTTAACAATTTGCTTTTTGTCCTGTAAATTCCTGTCCCAATGCTAACAGCACTTCTTTAATTTCCTTAGTAGAAAAGTTAGGTTTCATTAAATGAATACAATAGCATCTAGATTGCGTAAATTGTAAATCCATAGGTTTTCAAAATACAATGGCCTTGTCATTTTCCATGTCCAGCTTAATTTGCACTTTATTCTTCAATGGCCTGCTCAACAGTAACGGTATTTCGTTAGGCAGTATGTCCATGCTGATGAAATGATTGACTCCAGCTATCTTTCTTTTTATTCATTAATGGGATGTGGGTTTTATTGCCCATCCTAGTTGCCCTTGAGAAAGTGGTGAGCTGCCTTCTTGAACCACTGCAGTCCATGTGGTGTAGGTACACCCAGAGTACTGTTAGAGAGGGAGTTCCAGGATTTTGGCCCAGCGACAGTGAAGGAACAGCAATTGGTTTCCAAGTCAGGATGGTGAGTGACTTGGAGAGGAACTTCCAAGTGGTGGCGTTCCCATCTATCTGCTGCCCTTGTGCTTCCAGATGGTAGTGGTCGTGGGTTTGGAAGGTGATGTCTGAGGAGCCTTGGTCAATTGCTGCAGTGCATCACGTAGATGGTACACACTGCTGCTACTGTGCGTCATTGGTGGAGGGAATGAATGTTTGTGGATGTGGTGCCAATCAAGCGGGTTGCTTTGTCCTGGACAGTGTCAAGCTTCTTGAGTGATGTTGGAGCTACACTCATCCGGGCAAGAGGTGGTGTTCCATCACACTCCTGACTTGTGCCTTGTAGACGGAGGACAGGCTTTGGGGAGTCAGGTGGTGAGTTACGTCGCAGGGTTCCTAGTTTCTGACCTGCTCTTGTAGCCACAGTATTTATATGGCTAGTCCAGTTCAGTTTCTGGTCAAGGGTAACCCCCCAGGATGTTGATAGTTGGGGACTCAGTGATGGTAATGCCACTGAACGTCAAGGGGCAACGATTAGATTCTCTCTTGCTGGAGATGATCATTGCCTGGCACTTATGTGGCACAAATGTTACTTGTCACTTGTCAGCCCAAGTCTGAATATTGTCCAGGTCTTGCTTCATTTGAACATGGGCTGCTTCAGTATCTGAGGAGTCACGAATGGTGATCATTATACAATCATCAGCAAACATCCTCACTTCTGACCTTATGATGGAAGGAAGGTCATTGATGAAGCAGCTGAAGATGGTTGGACCAAGGACACTACCCTGAGGAACTCTTGCAGTGACATCCTGGAGCTGAGATGACTGACCTCCAACAACCACAACCATAACCATCTTCCTTTGTGCTATTTATGACTCCAACCAGTGGAGAGTTTTCCCCCTGATTTCCATTGACTCCAATTTTACTAGGGCTCCTTGACACCATACTCGGTCAAATGCAGCCTTGATGTCAAGGGCAGTCACTCTCACCTCACCTTGGAAGTTCAGCTCTTTTGTTCATGTTTGAACCAAGACTGTAGGGAGGTCAGGAGCTGAGTAACCCTGGCAGAGCCCAAACCGAGCGCCAGTGAGCAGTTTATTGCTGAGCAAATGTCGCTTTACAGCACTGTTGATGACTCCTTCCATTACTTTACTGATGATCGAGAGTAGGCTGATGGGGCGGTAATTGGCCAGGTTGGATTTGTCTTGCTTTTTGTGTACAGGACATACCCGGGCAATTTTCCAACTAGTCGGGTAGATGCCAGTGTTGCAGCTGTACTGGAACAGCTTGGCTAGGGGCGCAACAAGTTCTGGAGCATAAGTCTTCAGTAATATTGCTGGAATATTGTCAGGGCCCACAGCCTTTGCACTATCCAGTACCTTCAGCGTGGAGCGAATCGAATTGGCTGAAGACTGGCATCGGTGATGCTGGGGACCTCCAGAGGAGACCGAGATGGATCATCCACTCGGCATTTCTGGCTGAAGATTGTAGCAAATGCTTCAGCCTTACCTTTTGCACTAATGTGCTAGGCACCCCCATCATTGAAGATGGGGATGTTGTGGAGCCTACTCCTCCAGTGAGTTGTTTAATTGTCCACCACCATTCACAACTGGATGTGGCAGGACTGCAGAGCTTAGGTCTGATCCATTGGTTGTTGGATCACTTAGCTCTACCACTTGCTGCTTATGCTGTTTGGCATGCAAGCAGTCCTGTGTTATAGCTTCACCACGTTGACACCTCATTTTTAGGTATGCCTGGCATGCTCTCCTGCACTCTTCTTTGAACCAGGGTTGATCCCCAGGCTTGATGGTAATGGTGAAGGATATGCCGAGACATGATGTTACAGATTGTGTTCAAGTACAATTCTGCTGCTGCTTATGGCCCACAGCGCCTCATGGATGCCCAGTCTTGAGTTGCTAGATCTGTTTGTAATCTATCCCATTTAGCATGGTGGCAGTGCTACACAACACGATGGAGGGTATCCTCAATGTAAAGGCGCGACTTTGTCTCCACAAGGATCACAAAGTGGTCAGTCCTACTGATACTGGACAGATGCACCTGCAGGTTGGTGACGGTGAGGTCAAGGATGTTTTTCCCTCTTTTTGGTTCGCTCGCCACTTGCCACAGACCCAGTCTAGTAGCTATGTTCCTGAAGGACTTGGCCAGCTCGGTCAATAGTGGTGCAACTGAGCCACTCTTGGTGATGGCCATTGAAGTCCCCCACCCAGAGTACATTCTGCACCCTTACCACACTCAGTGCTTCCTCCAAGTGGTGTTCAACATGGAGGAGCACTAATTCATCAGCTGAGGGAGGACGGTATGTGATAATCAAAAGGAGGAGGTTTCCTTGCCCATGTTTGACCTGATGCCATGAGACTTCATGGGGTCCGGAGCAGATGTTGAGGACTCCCAGGGCAACTCCCTCCCAACTGTATGCCACTGTGCCGCCACCTCTGCTGGGTCTGTCCTGCCGGCGGAACAGGTACCCAGGGATGGTGTCTGGGACATTATCTGTAAGATATGATTCCACGAGAATAACTATGTCAGGCTGCTGCTGGACTAGATCTCCCAATTTTGGCACTAGCCCCCAGATATTAGTAAAGAGGACTTTGCAGGGTTGACAGGGCTGAGTTTGCCATTGTCGTTTCCAATGCCTAGGTCGATGCCAGGTGGTCCATCCAGTTTCATTCCATTTTTGAGACTTTGTTTGATACAACTCAGTGGCTTGCTAGGCCACTTCAGAGGCCACTTAAGAGTCAACCACATTGCTGTGGGTCTGGAATCACTTGTAGGCCAGGCCAGGTAAGGACGGCAGATTTCCTTCCCTGAAGGACATTAGTGAACCAGATGAGTTTTTACAACAATCGTCAATGGTTTTCTGGTCATCATTAAACTTTAAATCTAGATTTTTATTGAATTCAAATTCCACCATCTGAATGGCGGGATTCGAACCCAGTTACCCAGAACATTACCGTGGGTTTCTGGATTATTAGTCCAGCAACAATACCACTACACCATCAGCTCCCCATCTTACAGGAGTCACTACCCTTTTTAAAGGTTTTATGGTATTATCATCTGCAAATCTAAAACTGGTGGAACTCTCAAACTCCCTAACCTTATTCTGGTCCTTGTCATTTAAGGAGTTCAGGTAGCATTTTAACCAGTCTATTCCACACACAGTAGACGTGCATCCGCTATCCAGCACCACACAACTGAAGGACTCTGCAACCAAAACATTTATCATCAGGCTGAAACTTCTTGTAACTAATAGAATACCCTGTCTTTGGTCAATACCTCCATCTTCTTCTTCTGGGTCTTCTATCTCATGTTTAATTTCAAACACCTTATTATATTGTTTCGGACAGTTCATCGTATAATGGTATTTTGAATCGCACTTAAAACAACAATTGACCGCATTTCTGGGGGTCCATTCTTTTGTTGTAATTCCCCAATTCTTTTTTCTGCCATAATTGTCAAAGGTGTTTCTGTCATCATTTCTAGTAACAAATCTCCTTTCGTACTGACACCTATGTCCTGTTTCTAGACAACCGCGCCTTCCCATTAACATTGTATCCTCCATTTTCTGTCTTACTGCCAAATGACCCATGCTGCTGGAAAGGAACGTTTTCCAAGGAATTTTTTTTTTTAAAAGAGCTTCTGACATCTGTTCCAGCAGTGTGTGTCTTTCTGCAAATTTAACTCCCGTCAAAACCAGAAATCTGTCCATATTTGATACTTAGGCACAGTCTAGTAACTTAAATGCCAGCACTGATCGGGCAATTCCTAGACAGAATTTTTGTAATCTTGCATATAGTCTACAGAATTCCATTACGTAATCTTCTATGGAACTATCCTCCAACTTTCTAAATTTGTCAATATCTGACCAGGCTTCATAAGCACTTAATAAGTCATCCTTTTGATAGATCTTATTTAAAAATCTAATAATGTTTTCAAACCTTCATCTGTGTCCAAATGCTCAGGCTCCAACTCCAAAAATACTTTGCATGTGGTAGCAAAAGTGCCACGGCCATTCCCTGTTTTGCTTTGGCAATGACGTAACCCATGTCCACATGGTTACTTCATTCTTCTATTGGTCATATGGTTGATGCTCAGAAAACATCGGCAGATAATCATACTCCAACACTCCACATTTTCATTCAGCCATTTGAGTGACTCCAAACTCTTCTGCTCTTAAAGTTAACCCCAAATACAGTCTTTTGTCTGAAAAAAGCTTAGTTTCCAATCTTTTACTTACAAGCAGCAGCCATCCTCTGCTACCACTGATAAGCTCCAAAGGCTGCTTGGCAATAAAGACAGAGATCAAGACTGACTCCTTCAGGTAGAGTTTTATTTCTGGTGCATAAAACTCTCAACAGCCAAAACCTATCACACCTGTTTTCCCTTTTATACATACCAAATGGGTACTTAGCTTGTTCACCAATAATTACCAATTGAACTCCTTATGAGCTAACTGTTTCTTTCCCCAACACAGAGGAACCTCTGATGTAGTCTTTGTTGTTAGACAAATCCAAGAAAAATGTCAAGAGCAACACCAGGAACTCTTCATTGCATTTATTGACCTGATCAAAGCATTTGACTCAGTGAATCATGAAGCTCTGTGGATTGTGCTCCAATGATTTGGATGTCCAAGAAATTTCATGACAATCTTCAACTGCTTCATGATAATGTGACTGTTTTGAGTGGGAGATCTGAAATAGACACCTTCAAAATTCGGACCGGTGTCAAGCAAGGCTGTGAGATAGCCCCCATACTATTTACAATCTACCTGACAGCAGCTATTCACCTCATCAAAGATCAACTCTGCTGCGAGTATTAAATACAGCCTAGATGGGAAACGCTTTAACCTCAGTCGCCTCCATGCCAAAACTAAACAGATCACCACAGACAGGCCTGATCTAGTTTGCAGATGACTGCAGTGTCATTGCACACTCTGCACCAGATTTGCAACCACTCTCAATCTCTTCAGGTTTGCACAAGAGAAACTTGACCTGTCTTTGAACATTGCCAAAACAGAACTCATATCAACCGACACTTGGTCAGCCAAATACTTTGAGCACTGTTCATACCTTGACAGCCATCTCTCTCAAAAGGCCACCATAGACGAGGAAATCCAACATCAGGCCAGCTGTACCAGCTCAACCTTCTACAAACTAGGGATTGAGTGTTTGTCAAGACCTCCGCAAGTCAATAAAAGTCCTAGTATGCACAACAGTCACCACTTTCCTGCACTGCAGTGAGGCCTGGACTGTGCATCAGCAGCACAAGTGTTGCTAGAGAAATTCTGTCAACAACGTCTCTGCCACATCCTCCGGATTCAATGAGAGGACCATCAAACAAACACGAGTGTCCTCCTTGAAGCCAGCTTCACAAGCATTCAAGCAAAACTTCCGCAAATTCAACTTCGATTGACTGGACATTGTGTCTGGATGGCCAGATTCTGTTTTCTCAACTCTCAAATGGCCAGTATTCCAAGGGAGGACAAAAAAAGTGCTTCAAATTCACTCTGAAGCTCTCCTTGAGGCGTGGTAGCATTGACATTAATGACTGGGAGGAGCTTGCTATCAAAATTCAAAATGGTGTCAACTTGCCCATTGAGCTGCATCACATTTTGAGTCACAACATCGATGAAGAAGCAGAGGGGTGGGTGGGAAGGAAGAAAAGGAAGCAAGTTCTGCACTCCGGATCTCACTACCTGGTGGAACATCCTGCCCCACGTGCTCAGAGATCTGTGGGTTGAGAATTGGCCTGCTCAGTCACAAGACTACCCATGGCAGAAATTTGCGACCCTACTTAGACATCATCCTAGAATCAAGGGGCAACCAACAATACAATGATCTGAGCTCTGATGCTACCCAGACATGCCAACTTAGATCTTATTTTCACAATTTAATTATTTTATATAGGTATCAATCTAATATGTCCTTTGGAACAAAACTTACTTGGAATGTAGGAAAAGGAGTCAGCCATTCAGCCCCTTGAGCCTGTTCCATCATCAATGAGATCATAACTGATTTGTATTATAACTGCAATTGCTTGTCAAAATATTTTTTGGCATTTAACAAATGTATAGTTTCCATAAAACATTCAGCACATAAATGGGTTTATCGACACTATTTCTATTCGGTATCCCAGTGACACTTGCTTTAGGTGATTTTGTATTGCAGTTTTAAAAAATATTCCTTGCATAGCAAAAATCTACTGATCTATTAATCTCAAATTTAAAATCACCAATTAAGCTATTATATACTGCTTTTTGTAGGAGGTTCTACACTTCTACCACCCTTTGACGAAGAAGTGTTTCCAAAATTCTCTTTTCAATGATGTTGTTCAGATTTTAAGGTTATGTCCCCTTGTTCTAGATCCCTCCACAGAGGAAAAGATTGCTTACATGTGGAACTTTACTGGGTGCCTTTTGGAAGTCCATATAAACTACATCCATTGACATTCCCCTATCTACTACTTCCGTTACTTCCTCAAAAAATTCAATTATGTTCATTAGACCTAAACTATCTTTTACAGATACATCATAGCTATCTCTGATCAGCTGAATTTCTCTATGTCACCCTATCCTTAATTGTAGATTCCAATAACCTCCACACAACAGACGTTAGACAAGCAGGTCTATAATTTTCCACATTCTCTCATCTTTCTTTAATGGAGTTACACTTGCAATTTAACAATATAAATGGACAATTTCTAAATCAAGGAAATTTTGGAAAATTACTGATGAGCCCTGGGGTAGAAACCTTCAAGCCTTGATAAATCTGTCAATCTTTAGTGACAGGATTTTTTCTAATATGTTTTCCTGTTTATGTTAATTCACTGAGTTCCAGTTATTAGTTTTCCAGAAATGTCAGGTATAATATCCTCTTCTTCTACTATGAAGACTAATGCAAAGTCATTATTCAACAAGTCTACTATTTCTTATTATAATTTGCAATATTATCTGTTTTTAAAGGATTCACATTACCCTCAAGTATCCTTTTTCTTTTAATATAATTGTCAAAATCTTATGTTAATATAGATATCGCTCACAATGAATCAAAGACAGAAGGCATGTAGTAGAGGATCTTTACCTCTCCAGTGGTTGGATGGGTTCCAAATTTCTTTATCCATGGAATGATACTCCTATAGAAAAATGAATCATAACATTTCAGAAAACAGAGATACACACACAGAAGACCAGCCACCATGAACTTCATGGACTATTGAAAAGGCACATTGAACTAGTCACCATTTCACTATGGGATTTACATATCCAGCTCTCATTTAGATTACCGTTAATTATTTCCCATCCCAAACCACACTTCAATATAATAAGTACAAAAGGTAATAAGTAATGTTTTAATTTGCCTATCTTCATTTCAGAATAAAATTAAGCTGTTCTGAGAAAAATGGAAAAAAATGGTCAATGTCAAACTTCCTAAAAGGTGCAATAGTTAAAGAATGGGCTTTTTTTTTTGAAGGTCCAATAAGTTCACCCCTTAGGATGGTTTGAATTCCATCTTTGTGGCTTTCATCAGCATGCCCCTCAATGCCTTCTATCTCCAGAAGGGCATCTTCAACTCATTTATATTGAATATCTCAATGGGCTTCCGAGACAACATATTCTACAAGTCTTCTGCTAAAAAAAATATAAAATGCTGAAAAGAGGTAGCAGCTTTACCCGCATCCAAAAATAGTCTGAGTTAGCAAACTAGAAGTTAACTTGTTTTTTCTCCTTTCCGATTCACTCTGATATTTCTGACATTTACTTTTTTTTTTAAATTTCAGTTTTCTTGCATTTCCAGTAGCTAGAAATGTTATGATTCATTTTTCTATAGGAGTATCATTCCATGGATAAACAGCTTAAACTTTTTGCATAAATCAACTAATGTGGGTCTTCTCTTCCTACTCCTCTCCTTTTAATGTTTAAACTTGTCCTCTGACAATTCAACCACTCAGAAAAGTGGAGAATCCAGCTAGACTAATGCATTTAAATCCTTTCAAGGGAATGGTAGCATATTGGTAATGTTAGAAGACAAGCAATCCAGAGGCCCGGACTATCACCCCAGAGACACAAGTTCAAATCCAACACAGCAGCTGGTGGAATTTAAACTCAATTAATGAATCTGGAATAAAAAGCAAGTCTCAGTAAAGGTTGACCATGAACTACAAGATTGTCATAAAAACCTATTTAGTTCACTTATGTCCTTTAGGGAAGGAAATCTGCCATCCTTATCCAGTCTGGCCTACATGTGCAACGTGATACTCTTAACTGCTCTCTGATATGGCTGATCAAGCCACTCAGTTGGATCAAAAACTACTGCAGAAAAATCAAACATGAATAAAACTGACAAGACCACCCGGCACCGACCAAGGCATCGGAAAGTATACTCTGCCCAGTTGACCCTTTGTAAAGTCCTTCTCACTTATACTTCAGGACTTGTGTCAAAATTCATTTAACTGCCTGTCTCATGGACTAGTCAAGCAACAGCCTGAGAATCATACCCACTGAATCATACCTTAGAGCCAATGTCCCAGACTCCCACTTCACCAGTCCTGGGTACATTCTGCCCAACCAGCAGGACAGATACACTGGAGGTGGCAGCAGTGTGCCAATTTGGGAGGGAATGGCCCTGGAGTCCTCAACATTGACTCCAGACTCCATGAGGTTTCATGACATCGGGTCAAACATGGGCAAGGTAGCATCCTGCCGATTACCACCTATCGCCCTTCCCCAGATAATGAATCAGTACTCCTCCATGTTGGGCATCACTTGGAAGAAGCACTGAAGGTGGCAAGGGCACAGAATGTACTTTGGGTTGGGGACTTCAATGCCCAGCGCCAAGAATGACTTGGTAGCACCATCACTTACTTAGCAGCCCAAGTCCTGAAGGACATAGGTGCCAGAGTGGGCCTGTGGCAAGTGCAAGAGAACCAACTAGTGAGAGAAGCAACTAGAGGAAAAAAACCTACTTGACTGTGTCCTCACCAATCTTCGTGCCACAGATACATCTGTCTATGACAATATTATTAGGAATGACCACCGCACAGTCCTTATAGAGACAAAGTCCTGCCTTCTCACCCTCCATCATAATGTGTGGCACTACCACTGTGCTAAATGGCATAGAATCAGAACAGATCTAGCAGCTCAACACTGGGCATCCATAGATTGTGTGGGCCATTAGCAGCAGTAGAATTTTTTTTCTTTACTTTTTTCGTGGGATGTGGACGTCCTTGGCAAGGTCAGCATTTGTTGCCCACCCTAATTGCCCCTTGAAGTGAGTGACTTGCTGCACCATTTCAGAGGGCAGTTAAGAATCAACCACATTGTTGTGGGTCTGGAGTCACATGTATACCAGACCAGGAAAGGATGTCAGATTTCCTTCCCTAAAGGACTTAGTTTCATGGTTACCATTACTGAGACTAGCTTTATATTTCAGATTTATTAATCAAATTTAAATTCCACCAGCTGCCGTAGTGGGATTTGAACCCATGACCCCAGGGCATGAGCCTGAGCCACTGGATTACCAGTTCAGTGATATTACCACGACGTCAGTCTTCCCGTCGGGAGAATTGTATGCAACCGCAATCTGTAACCTTATGGCCTGGCATAAGCCCTCACCATACCATTACCATCAAGCAGGGGTTTAACCTGGTTCAATGAAGGGTGCAGGAGAACATGCCAGCAGGCAAACCTAAAAATGAGGTGTCAACCTAGTGAAGCTACAATGCAGGACTACATGCAAGCTAGACAGCGTAAGCTACATGCAATAGACATAGCAAAGCGATCTCACATCCAACAGATCAGATCAAACCTCCGCAACCTGCCACATCCAGCTGTGAACGGTGATGGACAATTAAACAATTAACCAGGAGGAGGCACCACAAATATCCCCGTCCTCAATGATGGGGGAGTCCAGCACATCAGTGCAAAAGACAAGGCTGAAGCTTTTGCAACCATCTTCAGCCAGAGTGCCAAGTGGGTGAGGCGGTGGCAAGGTGGTATTATCACTGGACTAGTATTCCAGAGACCCAGGGTAGTGCTCTGAGGACTCGGGTTCAAATCCTTCCATGGCAGATGGTGAAATTTGAATTCGATAAAAATCTTGAATGACAACAAAACCATTGCTGGTTGTCGTAAAAACCCATCTGGCTCACTTATGCCCTTTAGGGAAGGAAATCTACCGTCCTTACCTGCTCTGGCATACACGTGACTCCAGGCCCACAACAATGTGACTCTTAAATGCCCTCTGAATGAGGGAAATTAGGGAAAGGCAATTAATGTTGGCCTACCCAGCAACACCCACATCCCACGAATGAATGTAAAAATAAACCATATGAACTTCCCCCTGTTGTCCCCATCTTCATGGATGCCAGTCTTCAGCCACGTGATACCAAGAGATGGCTGAAGGCACTGGATACTGAAAAGTGTATGGGCCCTGACAACACATCAACTGTAGTACTGAAGACGTGTGCTGCAGAACTAACCGTACTTCTAGCCAAGTTGTTCCAGTACAGCTACAATACCGGCATCTACTCAACAATGTGGAAAATTTCCCAGGTACATCGTGTCCACAAAAAGCAGGACAAATCCAATCAATCAGTCAATCTGCAAAATGATGGAAGGTGTTCTTGACAGTGCCAGCAAACGGATACTTATTCAGCAATAACCTGACTGATCCTCAGGTTAGACTCCAGTCCTCGACTCCAGAACATGGACAAAAGCACCTCAAGAAGGGAGGTGAGCAAGTCTGCCCTTCACATCATTTGACAGCATTCGACGAAGTGTGGCATCAAGCAGCCCTAGTAAAATTGAAGTCAATAGGAATCGGTGGGGCAGGGCGGGGTGGGGGGGGGTGGTGCGTGAATTCTCCACTGGCTGGAGTCAGATCGAGTACAAAGGAAGATGGTCATTTCATCCCCAGGATATCGCTGTAGAAATGTCTCAGGGTACTGTCCTAGGCCCAAACATCTCCAGCTGCTCCAGGAAATTCCCTCCATCAGAGGTGGGGCTGTTCTCTGATGATTGCAAAGTGTTTCTTTACCATTCGGTACATGTCACATACTGAAGCAGTCCATGCCTGCATGTAGCAAGACCTGGACAACATTGAGGCTTGGGCTAATAAGTGGCAAGTAACAGGTGCACTACACAAGTGGCAGGCAAATACCATCTCCAACAAGTGAGAAGCTAACCATTTCCACATGACTCTTAAATGGCATGACCATCACTAAATCCCCTGCCATCATCAGAAATGGAACCGGAGCAGCCATATAAATACTGTGGCTCCAAGAGCAGGTCAGTGGCTGAGAATTCTGCAGCGAGTAACACCTACTGACACCCCAAAGTCTGCCCACCATCTACAAGGCACAAGTAAGGAGGGTAATAGAAAACTCCCCACTTGCCTGGATGAGTGCAGCTCTGACAACTTTCAAAAAGTTTGACAACAGGACAAAGCAGCTGGTTGATTGGTTACGGTGGTGGATGGGGTGCCATTCACTCCCTCCACCACCAGCAGTTATAGCAGTGTGCACCATCAACAAGATTCAATGCAGCACTCACCAAGGCTCCTTCAACAGCACCATCCAAACTCCCACCCTCTACCACCTGGAAGAGCAAGAGCAGCAAATGAAAGAGAACACTACCACATCAAGTTCCTCTCCAAGCCACACATCATCCTGATTTGGAACTATATCACATTTCCTTCTCTGTCGTGGGGTCAAATTCCTGGAATTCCCTACCATACAACACCATGGATGCATCTACGCTACCATGGGTTGCAGTAGTTCAAGAACACGGCTCACCAGCACCTTCTCAAGGACAATTAGAGATGCACAACAAATGCGAGCCTTGCCAGCTATGCTCACATCCAATGAACACATTTTTCAAAACTTGAAGGTGGGGGTGGGGGGGGATCAAAAATCAGGAATTCACAGCATAAACTGAGGCCACTTGGCCAAGCGCATAGCTGGTCTGTAACTGAAAAGGAGCTATTCAGCCTAATCACACTTTCCAATTCTTCATCTGTAGCCTTGGAGGTTACAACACTTCAAGTGTATTCCAAAGTGATATAAAAAATAACTCAGTTCTTTAACTTTCCCCCTCCCATGATTAGGTGATCAGAATTTGTGGAGGCTCCACAAATATCCCCATCCTCAATGATGGGAGAGCCCAGCACAACAGTGCAAAAGATAAGGCTGAAGCATTTGCTACAATCTTCAGCCAGAAGTGCCAAGTGGATGATCCATCTCGGCCTCCTCCACAGATCCCCAGCATCACAGCTGCTAGTCTTCAGCCAATTCAGTTTACTCCATGTGATATCAAGAAACAGCTTCAAGGCACTAGATACTGCAAAGGCTATGGGCCCTGACAAAATTCTGGCAATAGTACTCAAGACAGGTGCTCCAGAACTTGCCACACCCTTAGCCAAGCTGTCCCAGTACAGCTGCAACACTGGCATCTACCTGACTAGGTGGAAAATTGCCTTGTGTCCTGAACACAAAAAGCAGGACAAATCCAACCTGGCCAATTACTGCCCCGTCAGTCTACTCTCCATCATCAGTAAAGTAAAGGAAGGGATCATCAACAGTACTATCAAGCAACACTTGCTTAGCAATAACTTGCCCAATGACGCTCAGTTTGGGTTCTGTCAGGGCCACTCAGCTCCTGAACTCATGATGGCCTTGGTCCAAATAGGGGCAAAAGAGCTGATATCCAGAAGTGAGGTGAGAGTGACTGCACTTGACATTCAAGGCAGCATTTGACCGTGTGTGGCACCAAGGTGCCCTGGAAAAACTGGAGTCAATGGGAATCAGGGGGAAAACTCTCCACTGGCTGGATTCATACCTAGCACAAAGGAAGGTGGTTGTTGGAGGTCAATCATCTCAGTTCCAGGACATTACTGCAGGAGTTCCTCAGGGTAGTGTCCTAGGCCCAACCATCTTCAGCTGCTTCATTAACGACCTTCCTTCCATCATAAGGTCAGAAGTATGGATGTTTGCTAATGATTGCACAATGTTCAGCATCACTCCTCAGATACTGAAGCAGTCCATGTCCAATTGCAGCAAGACCTGGACAATATCCAGGTTTGGGCTCCCAAGTGGCAA
Source organism: Cetorhinus maximus (assembly GCF_964194155.1). Classification (NCBI taxonomy): domain Eukaryota; kingdom Metazoa; phylum Chordata; class Chondrichthyes; order Lamniformes; family Cetorhinidae; genus Cetorhinus; species Cetorhinus maximus. The sequence goes on from NC_135890.1 coordinate 73,835,427, forward strand.
GTAGCATTCACGTCACACGCCAGGCAATGACCATCTCCAACAAGAGAAAATCTAACCATCGCCCCATGACATTCAATGGCATTACCATCGCTGGATCCTCCATTATCAACATCCTGGGGGTTACCATTGACCAGAAACTGAACTGAACTAGCCATATAAATAAAGTGGCTACAAGAACAGACCAAAGGCTAAGAATCCTGCAGTGAGGAACTCACCTCCTGACTCCCCAAAGCCTGTCCACCATCAACAAGGCACATGTCAAGAGTGCAATGGAATACTCTCCACTTGCCTGGATGAGTGCAGCTCCAACAACACTCAAGAAGCTTGACACCATCCAGGACAAAACAGCCCCCCGCTTGATTGGCACCCCATCCACAAACATTCACTCCCTCCACCACCGATGCACAGTTGCAGCAGTATGTACCTTCTACAGGATGCACTGCAGAAACTCACCAAGCCTCCTCAGACAGCACCTTCCAAACCCATGACCACTACCATCTAGAAGGACAAGGGCAGCAGACACATGGGCACACCATCACCTGGAAGTTCTGCTCCAAACCACTCACCATCCTGATTTGGAGACCAATCGCCGTTCCTTCACTGTCACTAGATCAAAATCCTGGAACTCCCTACCTAACAGCACTGTGGGTGTACCTATACCACATGGACTGCAGTGGTTCAAGAAGGCAGCTCACCACCACCTTCTCAAGGGCAATTAAGGATGGGCAATAAATGCTGGCTTAGCCAGCAACGCCCATATCCCATGAATGAATTTTTAAAAAACATAGTATTTCTGATTATGTCTCACCAATACCTTAAATGGCACCAAGGTAACAACTTCTGATTTGTACTCTATCTTTTATCAATGTAATCTCTATGCTGATTATTCTGAATGATTGCCATCGACCACATACTCCTTCTGTTGGTTCTTTGCTGTAATAATAAATATTTTAAACTTAAATTATGTTGCATTTCATCAGCCACCTATTGAATCAATTGCTTAAATGATCAAAAATCTTTCCAAATCTAATGATATTGTTTCTGGTCAAAAGATCGAGGAGTTTTGCTGATTACTATTTTGACCCCAGAAGACGCCTTCTAGCTTGTAACGTTTCCATTTGCAGCTGTCTGCAGTTTCCCATGTTATTTTATCAATGTATTATCATATTTAACTCTATTCCTTAGTTCCTCGTCAGTCATTAATTGTCATAAATGGAACTTTGTCAAAATATCTCTTAAAATAGCTACAACTGCCTTTTCCACATTTTCAAAATGCACTGATAAGTTTGAGCATAATCTCCCCTACTGAATACATGTGGACTGTCCTTTAACAGTTAATGCTCCTATACATGTTCACTAATCAAAGCCCTCAAGTTTGAAATATGCACTCCCATTAAAATCCAGTAGATGGCAACACAATACAGTTGAGCCACCAGAACCTTAAATGATTCAGTAATGATTCAGTAGCTGATGCACAAACATTGCAAATGTAAACATACTCCAATAGGCCAAGACAAAATTCAGGCAAGTTTACTAAGTTGAATCTTTGATAAACGTCCACTCCTATACCCACCTTAATAGATTCAACTGTTTTAAAAAAAACAGGAAAAAGCATATAACTGAGCAAAAATGAGTGGCAGGTCAGATGATTGGTCAGAATATGAAGAACAGCAGAGAATGACTAAAAGGTTAATCAGGAGAAAAAAATTAGAGTATGAGAGGAAGATAGCTAGAAATGTAAAAACGGATAGCAAACGTTTTTACAGGTATTTAAAAAGGAAAATGTAAGTAAATATTGGTTCTCTACAAAGTGGCAATGCAGAGTTAACAGTAAATAAGGAAATAGCAGATGAAATGAACAAATATTTAGCTCCTGTCTTCACTATAGAGGATACTAAAAACATTCCAGTAATAGTTGTAGATCAAGGGGTGGAAGGGAGAGAGGAACTTGGTTCGCAAGGGAATCACTGAGCAAACTGGAGGAGTTGTGGGCTGACAAGCCTCGGGTCCTGATGGACTTCAGCTTAGGGTCTTATAAGAGGTGGTTAATGAGGTATTGGTGTATTGGTGTAAATTTTCTAAAATTCCCTAGATTCTGCAAAGGTTCCATAAGACTGGAGAGTATCAAACATAACCCCTCTATTCAAGAAGGAATATAGGCAGAAATCAGGAAGCTGCAGGCCAGTTAGCTTGACATCTGTTATGGGGAAGGTGTTAAAGAGTCGATCATTAAGGAGTTTATAGCTACGCACTTAGAGAAATGCAAGGTAATCAGGAAGAGTTAGCGTGGTTTTGTGAATGGGAAATCATGTTTAACCAATTTATTGGAGTTCTTTGAAGGAGTAACATGTGCTGTGGATAAAGGGGAGTCTGTCGATGTGATCTACTTGAATTTCCAGAAGACATTTGATAATATGCCACATCAAAGCCTACTGTAGAAAATGAAAGCTCATGGTGTAGGGGGGTAACATAATTGCATGGATAGAAGGTTGGCTGGCTGGCAAAAAACAGAGAATGAAGACCCGCAGAGATCTGTGCTAGGGCCACAACTTTTCACAATTTTTTTTTATTAATTTGTGTGTTGGGATGTGGGGGTCGCTGGCTAGGCCAGCATTTATTGCCCATCCCTAATTGCCCTTGTTCAGAGGGCATTTTTAAGAGTCAACCACATCGCTGTGGGTCTGGAGTCACATGTAGGCCAGACCGGGTAAGGACAGCAGATTTCCTTCCCTAAAGGACTTTAGTGAACCAGATGGGTTTTTATGACAATCGGCAATGGCTTCATGGTCATCATTAGGCTTTTAATTCCAGATATTTATTGAATTCAATTTTTTTAAAAATTCCACCATCATGGGGGATTCAAACCCAGGTTCCCAGGGTCTCTGGATTACCAGTCCAGTGACAATACCACTACACCACCGCCTCCCCCATTCATTATATCAATGATTTATCAATAAGGGGAGCAAAGACATGGTAGCTAAATTTGTAGATGACACAAAGATTGGTAGGAAAGTATGCTGAGAAGAGGACATAAGGAGGTTGCAGGCAGATACAGATAGGTTGAGTGAGTGGGCAAAGGTCTGGCAGATGGCGTATAATGTGGAAAAACGTGGAAGTTGTTCACTTTGGCCGGAAAAATAAAAAAAACAGAGAATTATTTAAACGGGGAACGGCTGCAGAATTCCAAGGTGCAGAGGGATCTAAGTGTTCTAGTGCATGAGTCACAAAAAGTTAGTATGCAGGTACAGCAATTAATTAAGGTGGCTACTGGAATGTTATCCTTTATTACAGGAGGAGTTGAACATAAAAATAAGGACATTATCCTTTATTACGGGAGGAGTTGAACATAAAAATAAGGATGTTATGCTTCAGTTATACAGGGCAGAGACCACATCTTGGATACAGTGTGCAGTTTTGGTCTCCTTATTTAATGAAGAATGTAAATGCATTGGAGGCGGTTCAGAGGAGGTTTACTAGATTCATACCTGGAATGAGCGGGTTGTGTTATGAGGAAAGGTTAGACGATCTGGGCTTGTTTCCACTGGAGTATTGAACAGTATTGACAAGGTGGATATAGAAAGGAAGTTGCCTCTTGTGGGTGAGTCCAGAACTAAGGGGGCTGTTTTAAAATTAGGGGTCGCCCTTATAGGACAGAGATGAGGAAAAATATTATCTCTCAGAGGGTTGTGAGACTTTGGAACTCTTCCTCAGAAGACAGTGGAAGCAAGGCGTTGAATAGTTTTAAGGCGGAGTTAGATTGATTCCCTTGCCTAACGAGAATTTAAGGTTATCCGGGGTAGATGGGGGAGTAGAATATGAAACACAAACAGATCAGCCATGATCTTTTGAATGGCGGAGCAGGCTTGAGGGGCCGAATAGCCTACATCTGCTCCTATTTCATATGATCGCCTGTGAACTTACTGGCTGCTTCTTCCATCCATTTATTACAGCATTGACTATAATAGATGCCAGAAACCCAAATTTAAAAATGCTGTGCCTTCTCAGATAGATGGGCAAGTTCAGTCCTCAGTGCTTATTGGAATGCTATGCTTAGGAAGCCCTTAATGATAACAGGTCGTCCGCATGTGAGCGGAGATCAATGTCACAAGGAGGATTCCCAGGTAGTAAAACAAAGCTGTCAAGATTTAAATGTCAGCAGTAATACTGCTAAGATTACAGTGGTTCACTGCTGGTTAGATTTGAAGAAGAGTTACGCCAGAAACAACCTATCTTTCCCTTCAGAAGCTGTTCAACCTGTTGCATATTTCTAGGGTTTTCTATTTTTATTTCAGATTTCCAACATTGATCTCTTTGTTACCTGTCTCATTTTAATGGTGTATCAACATTATCATGGTCTATGAGCTCGAGATAGCATGCAGTATTTACAAAATACTCCAATTAAAAAAAATCAAAGCAATCAGGATTCTCATCTCACCCCAGAAAGTTGAGGAAATTCCACTGGGATAAATATAATTCCTGCCATCATGGTTCATGGGTTTTTTTTTAACAGAAAAGACTTGAACATGAGTGATGTTAAGATGCATGTTTTAAACAAATCCTTGCATAAATGGAGTTAGCTTCCCAAGACAGTTGTGTGCTGAATTGAGGATCAGCAAACAGATGAATTCAATGACCATGCGCGATGATAAGTTGTTTCTCCCAGAGATCCCATTCATTAACTATGTCTGGTTATCCAAAAAGACACTTCGCACTTTGGTGTGATTTCAGTGGGAGCTGAGAGAGGAACTGACTAAAACCAGAACGCAGGCATCAAGGTAAAGCAGCAGAAGCCTGTGAAGGAAACAATCCACTGACCAGGGTAGTAGGATAGAAAAGAGAGATAATGTGCTTCTAAGTTGAGTGGGCTAATGCTTGGGAGTTCTTTATTCTTATAACAGTACAAACAAAGTCACATTGATTGTATTAAGCATCTCTCATCAATGTCATTGTTCCATGTTATATGGAATAAACTAACTAGCTAATCCAACAAAATTTTACCCAAATTAAAGTTAACCTGGTCCACCTTCAGAAAGATTGAAAGGGGACGTGTCCGTGAGTCATAAATATCTGGCCATGATTGCAAGTGAATTTCATTGTTACATTCCTGGGTCCTGCAATCATTCAACAGATGTGGGGCAGCGTGAGTCAAGTTCCATAAAAAGTGGGTCTATGGATCACTTAAGGGTGTGACTGGTACCACTGAGTAGGAGGAAATACCTATAGTGGACCCAAATTTGTTACAAGGCATTGAAACCCAATTCATAGTATGGCAGCCATTCCACCACACAGGAACACTTCTCTCCAAGACTCAACATATAAACATAAGCCTTATAAATACTGTAGCTACAAGAGCAGGTCAGAGGCTTGGAATTTTGCAGCAACTAACTCACCTCCTGACTCCCCAAAGCCTGTCCGCCATCAACAAGGCATAGGTCAGTAGTGTGGTGAAATACTCACCACTTGTCTGGATGAATGCAGCTCCGACAACACTCAAAAAGCTCGACACCATCCAGAACAAAGCAACCCGATTGATTTACACCCCTTCCACAACCTTAAACATCCATTCCCTCCACCACCGATGCACAGTGGCAGCAGTACCATCTACAAGATGCACTACAGCAACTCACCAAGGCTCCTTCATCAGCACCTTCCAAACCCGTGACTTCTAACACGTAGAAGGACAAGGGCAGCAGATGCACAGGAACACAATCACCTGCAAGTTCCCCTCCAAGTCATATACCATCCTGACTTGGAACTATATTGCCGTTCTTTCACTGTTACTAGGTCAAAATCCTGGAATTCCCTTCCTAACAGCACTGTGGGTGTTCCTAAAACACATGGACTGCAGCAGCTCATGAAAGCAGCTCACCATCACCTTCTCAAGAGCATTTAGAGATGGGTAATAAATGCTGGCCCAGCCAACGGCATCCACATACTATGAACGAATAAATTTAAAAACTTGGAATGCAAGCTAAGGCAAGACCTCACTGTGCTAAGTACCAATAAGGCTTCTATACTCACAGGAGATCAAACACCATTCCATCAGGGGTACACACTGGATACTCAAAGGGCTGAAGAGATAAGCTGAAAGAGAAAGCAGCAGTTAGGCAAGTGAAACCTCATAAGTGCTAAGACCATATCCTTCACTTGACACCACGAAGACAAACAGGTATTGTAGGACTGACACTGTCTTTCACCCTTTTACCTGTTCATGTTAAACTGCACACACACAACCCTCTCTAGAGGCTGCATTCTAGTGCAGGACACCAGTAGCGACTTAGACAATTGGCAGGGAATGGGATGTAAATAGCAATTAGGAAAAAGAGCAAATTAAACATATGTTCAATCTGTGCAGAGTCAAGAAATTATTCTTAGATGTCTGCACAGCATAAAAAAGTGCCCAAAGAGTACTTTTCCCATCTTGTAAGTTATTTATTCCTTTAATGCCTCGCAACAAAGATTGGAATTAAATCACAAACTGCAATAATAATTGGGCTGACTTTGTGTATCTTTTATTTCAGTGTTTAAAATTAAATAGCTAAGAATTAGAAAACTTCTGAAAAGGTGGATTCTGAATGAACTAAAAACATCTTTGTTAAAAAGGCAGAAATATATTATTGTAAGCACTTGCTTTGTTCTTCATTGCAGCACAAATATTGAGAGGAAATGTTATGAAATGGAAGCAAGTGGTTCATGTTTGAAGCTCCCTTGATGAGACAGAGCTGGAAACACTTATTGTTGACTCAAAGAATTCAGGGAAAAGTTTGGGAGTGAAATTGGTTTGGAGATGTGAGGACTGATATCAGTCCATAACCCAATTACTCTCTAAATTCATGGATTCAAATTTGAACGAGAACGGGAGAATATACAATCTTCTTAAACAGGAGGTGACAAACATGATTATAATCCATTCCAAGAAGTCAAGGTTATAATTTTACTGGAATGATATGCAAATTTTGGACTGACAGCTACTGAAGAAGTAAGCCAAGAGGTAAAATGGAATCTGAACATTCATGCAGGTAGCTTGAAGGATACAGATTTTCCTTCTGTCTTTTCCCTTTTAATGTTTCTAAGAGAATTACAAAATATTATCAGGGCAGAATATGGACTTGGGAAAGAGGGGTAGGGAAGAAGCTTTGAGGCTGTCAAGCCCTCACAAAGAGAGCTCTAAAAGAAAAGAACACAGGTCCCCCTTAACAGGGCCATATTATGCAGTGTGCAGCACACAACGACAATAAGTGAGACACACTCTGGAGGATATTGCAGTGCTCCCCTGATTGACCAGGCAGTGGAACCTCATCTTGACCAGCCCATTGGCCCTCTCAATTACTACGCTTGGAGAGGCATGACTTCTATTGTATCTCTCCTCCGCTTCTCCTTCAAGTAGGAGCCTTAGCATAAGCAATGATCAGGTTCACATTTGACTTGCCTGTTTTGCAGTTGAATTCCATTGCAATATCATTACAATATATTTTCAAGAGCACAATAAGCCAGAACTACAACAGAATACAGTAGCAACAAGGAAGCCTTACCTGCAGTGATCAAAGGGCAAGCGGCGGAAGTTCGCTTGTGGAATAACTGCAAGAGGGAAGAAATAAAGATAATTCTTTTCTTGAAAGAAACTACCTTACATATTAAATATAAGATCAGATTGCATGGATAAATGAGGATTGGAACAAACCGCCAGCCAGTCTACCAAGGGTGTCAACAACAACTTGTATTTATATAGCACATTTAATATAATAAAACATCCCCTAGGCATTTCACAGTAGTATTGTTAAAAAAAATGACATGAACCACATAAAGAAATATTAGGATAGAAAACCAAAAGCTTGGTCAAAGAAGTAGGATTTAAGGAGTGTCTTAAAGGAGAGGCAGAGAGATTAAAGGAAGAAATTCCAGGGCTTAGGTTCTAGGCAGCTCAAGGCTGCCAACAGTGGAGTGATTAAAATTGGAAACGTTCAGAAGAGCCCAGAATTAGATGAGTGCAAATATCTGACTGGGTTGGGAGTTCAAGGAGATTACAGAAATAGGGAGGGGCAAGAACACGGAATGATTTGCAAACAAGGAAGAAAATTTTAAAATTGTGGCATTGTATAACCAGGAGCCAAAGTAGGTCATGTCCAGCATTCAGTACTGGGTGAGCAGAGATTTCCTCCAACTAAATACTGGGAGGACCGATACCACATACATCACAAACTCCTTTTCCAAGCAACAACTCCATCCATTTCTGGCATTAGTCTGAAGCTGAGCTGATTGTAACCACCAGTTACAGACAACGTGGAAATGGGGTGAAGCAAAACACGACCAGTCCATAACTATGTTAGACCAACCACCAAAATGGTCAGAGTCCTCTCCAGAGTTAGCAAATATGCTGTAATCTTCCTCTTAATCAGGTTCAACTTTATCACAGACAGATCATGAACCACAGGTGAGGAAATAGGTCTAATCCCATGGCTCTTTCAAAGATTGGGCACAGGTATAAGGGGCTGAATGGCCTTCTTCTGTCCTGTAAGACTGTATGATTAAGGTCTGCTTTCACCCCAATCTAACATATGGTCAACAGTGATAGAATGTTGATGTCTTCAGGAAATGAGATTACCAAGCATCTCCAACGCAAGGCATAAGATTATTTTTTATTCATTCACGAGGTGTGGGCTTTGTTGACTGGGCCAGCATTTATTGCCCATCCCTAGTTGCCCCTGAGAAGGTGGTGGTGAGCTGCCTTCTTGAACCTCTGCAGCCCATGTGGTGTAGGTACACCAACAGTGCTGTTAGGAAGGGAGTTCCAGGATTTTGACCCAGCGACAGTGAAGGAACAGCGATTGGTTTCCAAGTCAGGTGTGTGACTTGGGGGGGAACTTCCAAGTGGTGATGTTCCCATCTATCTGCTGCCCTTGCCCTTCTAGATGGTAATGTTCATGGGTTTGGAAAGTGCTGTTGAAGGAGCCTTGGTGACTTCCTGCAGTGCACCTTGTAGATGGTACACCCTGCTGATACTGTGCGTCGCTGGTAAAGGGAGTGAATGTTTGTGGATGTGATGCCAATCAAGTAGTCTGCTTTGTCCTGGACAGTGCCAAGCTTCAAGTGTTGTGGGAGCTGCACTCATCCAGGCAAGTGGAGAGTATTCCATCACAGTCCTAATTTGTGCCTTGTAGATGGTGGACAGGCTTTGGGGAGTCAGGTGAGTTACTCATTGCAGGATTCCTAGCCTCTGACATGCTCTTGTAGCCGCAGCATTTATATGGTTAGTCCAGGTCAGTTTCTGGTCGATGATAACCCCCAGGATATTGATAGTGGGGGATCCAGTGATGGTAATGACATTGAACGTCAAGGGTCAACAGATACATTCTCTCTTGTTGGAGATGGTCATTGCTTGGCACTTGTGTGGCGCGAACATTACTTGCCACTTGTCAGCCCAAGCCTGGATATTGTCCAGGTCTTGCTGCATTTGGACATAGACTGCTTCAGTATCTGAGTTGTCGCGAATGGTGAACATTGTGCAATCATCAGTGAACATCCCCACTTCTGACCTTATGATGGAAGGAAGGTCATTGATAACGTAGCTGAAGATGATTGGGCCGAGGACGCTACCCTGAGGAACTCCTGCAGTGATGCCCTGGAACCGAGGTGACTGGCCAACAACAACCATAACAATCTTCCTTTGTGCTAGGTATGACTCCAACTAACGGAGAGTTTTCCCTGATTCCCATTGACTCCAGTTTTGCTAGGGCTCCTTGATGCCACACTCTGCCAAATGCAGCCTTGATGTCAAGGACTGTCATTCTCACCTCACCTTGAGAATTCAGCTCCTTTGTCCATGTTTGAACCAAGGCTGTAATGAGGTCAGGAGCTGGGTGACCCTGGCAGAACTCAAACTGGGTGCCAGTGAGCAGGTTATTGCTAAGCAAGTGCAGCTTGATAGCATTGTTGATGACCCCTTCCATTACTTTACTGATGATGGAGAGTAGACTGATGGGGCGGTAATTGGCCGGATTGGATTTGTCCTGCTTTTTGTGTACAGGACATACCTGGGAAATTTTCCACATAGTCGGGTAGATGTCAGTGTTGCAGCTGTACTGGAACAGCTTGGCTAGGGGCGTGGCAAGTTCTGAAGCACAAGTCTTCAGTACTATTGTCAGAATATTGTTAAGGCCCAAAGCCTTTGCAGTAACCAGTACCTTCAGCTGTTTCTTGATATCACATAGAGTGAATCGAACTGGCTGAAGACTGGTATCTGTTAGGCTGGGGGCCTCTGGAGGAGGCCAAGATGGATCATCCACTCGTCACTTCTGGCTGAAGATTGTAGCAAATGCTTCAGCCTTATCTTTTGCACTGATGTGCTGAGTTCCCCCATCATTGAGGATGGGGATATTTGTGGAGCCTCCTCCTCCAAAGAGTTATTCAATTGTCCACCACCATTCACGACTGGATGCGGCAGAACTGCAGAGCTCAGATCTGATCCGTTGGTTGTGGAATTGCTTAGCTCTGTCTATCACTTGGTGCTTATACTGTTTGGCACACAAGTGGTCCTGTGTTATAGCTTCACCAGGTTGACACCTCATTTTTACGTATGCCAGGTGCTGCTCCTGGCATGCTGTCCAGCATTCTTCATTGAACTAGGGCTGATCCCCTGGCTTGATGGTAATAGTGGGGGATATGAAAGGCCATAAGGTTACAGATTGTGTTCGAGTACAATTCTGCTGCTGCCCCTCATGGATGCCCAGTCTTGAGTTGCTAGATCTGTTTGAAATCTATCCCATTTAGCATGGCGATAGTGCCACACAACACAATGTGAAGGGAAACTTCGTCTCCGCGACTGTGCAGTGGTCTCTCCTACCAATACTATTATGGATAGATGCATCTGCAGCAGACAGGTTGGTGAGGGTGAGATCAAGTCTGTTTCTCCCTCGTTGGTTCCCTCACCACCTGCCACAGACCTAGTCTAGCAGCTATGTCCTTTAGGTCTCGGCCAGCTCGGTCAGTAGTGGAGCTACCGAGCCACTTTTGGTGACAGACATTGAAGTCCCCCACCCAGAGTACATTCTATGCCTTTGCCACCCTCAGTGCTTCCTCCAAGTGGTGTTCAAAATGGAGGAGCACTGATTCATCAGCTGAGGGAGGGCTGTACGTGATAATCAGCAGGAGGTTTCCTTACCCACATTTGACCTGATGCCATGAGACTTCATGGGATCCAGAGATGTTGAGGACTCCCAGGGCAACTCCCTCCTGACTGTATACCACTGTGCCGCCACCTCTGTTGGGTCTGTCCCGCCGGTGGGACAGGGCATTCCCAGGGATGGTGATGGTGGCGTCTGGGACATTATCTGTAAGATACGATTCTGTAAGAATAACTATGTCAGGCTGTTGCTTGACAAGTCTGTGAGGCAGCTCTCCCAATTTTGGCACTAGCCCCCAGGTGTTAGTGAGGAGGACTTTGCAGGGTCGACAGGGCTGAGTTTGCTGTTATCATTTCCGGTGCCTAGGTCAATGCCAGTTGGTCCGTCCGGTTTCATTCCTTTTTTGAGGCTTCCTAGCGGTTTTTTGATACAACTGAGTGGATTGCTAGGCTAGTTCAGAGGGCATTTAAGAGTCAACCACATTAGTTATCAACAGAAGGTGGTAAACATCAAAGCTTACAGATTTCTGTCTGGTTAGGATGCTGTATATAAAACTGATTAGAACATGAAATCCACCAGCAGTAAGCATGTAGCTTAGACACCCAATTCATAGTGTGATGAAAAGTTTTGTAAGTGGAGTTTGAAGACAATGGTGTGCAAAGTTATTCTCTGGAATGAATGAGGTTGCAGCATTCAGCGAATGACAGCACAATAAGGGGCCCATCAATTGTTCTTTGCTGAAGCACTTTTCCACCAAATGCCCATCGACAAGAATCTGTACACCGCTGGAGACACTACTATTTTACTCGGTTATTCACTGACCATTATTAACTAAACACAGAGTGAAGAGGCACCTGCAAACACATACCCAATCATACAACTATTATATCAACAAATAGCATATAGGCATTTAAAAATCATGGCGTGAATCAAGAGAAACAGTGAAAATACTATTCCCACTGTCTATAAATATACCACCAGAAATCCCTGCTACTCAAGTAAAGTGCAAACCCCATTTACCTGCTTTCTTGCCACCATAGAAGTTGGTATATTCTGTACAAGTGATGTACCTGCAAAAGGAAAGTAAAGGTCAGTACAACACTACAAACAGTAGAAAGAGAAGCAGGTTGCAATTTAACTATTCGCTAGCACAAGTCATTCAAAGGAATGCACACAGATACAGACAGCTTTAAGAAAAGTTAAAAATACATTTCTGAGATCTTAATTTGATTCCCTCACATAAGTGCATCCTAGTAAAAACCACTGCCTTCAGGAACTGAGATGAGCCAAGAGGACAGCCTGATGCAAGGTCAAGCTTCTCCACCAAATGTCTTACATCCCCTTCAGTACAACATCTGTACTGTTCTCGTGGTCACTGTTCCAGTTCCAAAGCAAAGCTCAAGCAATTTAAATCTGATAGTGAATAATTTTGGAACCAGAAAAACACACTGCAGTGTGTTACTGGTCTTGTACTGTACAACATTCTTTGATGAAGTGTCAGGCAAGCTCTCCACCATTCATCACCTGATTAGGTTAGAAAGTGCCACCGTGATTTTATTTCATTGGCAGACACAATACCACAGCTTCATATAATGTCAGTGTAAAATGTACATCACAATAAAAGAAGCCTGCTTTCCATTACTAGAGACCAACAAAGCACCAGTTGCTGCTATAGAAAAGGAAACTTGCCAAGATACAAGCCCCAAATTCATCTTCTATTGATGTGTTGCAGTGAATAATAGCAATGGCCAGACATAAATTTAATTAGGCATCTCATCTCTGGGACAACATAATCCTCATTTGCACATGTTTGAGATTAATTGTCTTTTTAATCCCTCAAGTGTTGTTGTTGCCTTAAAACACATTCTATTCTATTACTCCAAACATAAACCTTCTGAGCTCCTGGAGGATCACCTAAATAATTGCCATGTGGGTGAGGTGCTGAATACAGAAAGAATTGCCACTTTCAGGACAAGGCAGGGTGGAACTGGAAGGAAGAGCATACAAAAACACAATTTAGTGCTTCACACTGCCAATAATTAATGAGCCAAAGGTGACATTACAACAGGAGACAAAACACTGGGGTCAAAGAAATGGGTTTTTGAGGAGCATCTTAAAAGAGGAGCGATGGGTAATTCCAGAGCTCAGGGTCTGAAGGCACAGCCACTAATGGTGGAGCAATTAAAATCAGGGATGCATAAGAGGCCAGAATTAGAGCAGTGCAGATATCTCAGAGGGTTGTGGGACTGGAGGGAGACGCGGAACTCGGGAGGGGGAGACCCATAGAGGGATTTGATAACAAAGATGAGAATTTTAAAAATCAGAGAGTAAAATTTATCCAAAGTGCCATCGGGTTTGTTCCTGTGAAGCAGTTGTGAGCTGTGGGTCCACTCTTTTTATTGCAGTTCAGTGTCATAAGCCACTGGAAGGAGAAGGGGAGACTGGACCCCGGCCTCCAAGGTGCAGAAAGAACTCGAGGCTCACAGACAGATAGTCGCCGCTCACATTTTATCTTTCTGGTGCTGCCTCTTCCCCATGGTGTCTGGATAAATTGCCGCTGCCTCAAACAAACGCCGTAATACAAATTCCAAACAACTCCACCCTGCCACCGGAAACGGACTTGTCTCACTTCCTGGCAACCGGTCCGCCCGCCATAAGGTGCCGGTCAGACCCGGAGTGCTGGGCAAAATATTCCACCCTGTCCGAACGATAAAGTTAGATTGGGCTTCTTTAAATTTGCAAAGAATCTTTGTGAAATGCTGAGAGAAGTGATCCGGGTACTCAGGGCCATTATTGTTTTGTAAATCAAAGTCATGGATCTGTCTAGTTGTTTTGCAAGGACAATTTCAATAAGGTACTAATTTATGTTCAACGTACCATGTTGACTCCGTATAGTAAAATGAACTGTGAATTTTATTTTACCCATTGTCAGGACATGTGTGTACTGATACATAAACAGAGACTAATTTAAAATATTGAAGGGTTTTATCGGCAAAAACAGAGTAAATAAACAATGGGAAACATTTAAAGAAACAATTCAAAATGTTCAACACGATTGCATTCCATTGAAAAACAAAATCTCAGCAAGAAAGGTCTATCCGTGGCTTAATTACTCAAAGTTATTAAATTAAGTATTAAATTAAAAGAAGAGGCATATAATGTTGCGAAGAATGGTAGCAATTAAAGCTGGTCTCAGTATAAAGTGGGGCTGGGTTTACAATACAAAATGGATCTGATTTCACAGTATAAATGTGGATGATTTCATAAGAAATAGGAACATGAGTAGACCATTTGGTCCCTCAAGCCTGCCCTGCCATTTAATAAGATCACAGCTGTTCTTGTGTTTCGATTTTCACATTCCCATCTAACCCTGATAACCTTTGATTCCTGTGCCTAACAAGAATCTATCTATAGATAAAAGCAAAAAACTGCAGATGCTGGAAATCCAAAGCAACAATAAAAATACCTGGAAAAACTCAGCAGGTCTGACAGCATCTGCTGAGAGGAACACAGTTAAGGTTTCAAGTCCGTATGACTCTTCAACAGAACTTTGAATCAATAGAATCTATCTACCTCTGCCTTAAAAATGTTCAGTGACTCCACCTCCGCCATCTTCTGAGGCAGAGAATTCCAAAGTCGCATAACCCTCTGAGAGAAAAAGTTTCTCCTCATCTCTGTCCTGAAAGGGTGACCCCTAATTTTAAAACAGTGCCCCCTAGTTCTGGACTCACTCACAAGAGGAAACATCCTTTCGACGTCCACCTTGTCAAGGCCGTTCAAGATCTTATATACTTCAATCAAATCACCCCTCACTCTTCTAAACTCCATTGGAAACAAGCCCAGTCTGTCCAACCTTTCCTCATAAGACAACCCACTCATTTCAGGTATCAATCTAGTAAATCTCCTTTGAACTGCCTCCAATGCATTTACATCCTTCCTTAAAAAAGGAGACCAAGACTGCACACAGTATTCAAAGTGTGGTCTCATCAATGCCCTGTATAACTGAAGCATAACTTCCTTACTTTTATGTTCAATCCCTCTTGTAATAAAGGATAGCATTCCATTAGCCTTTTTAATTACTTGCTGTACCTGCATACTATCTTTTTGTGACTCATGTACTAGAACACCTAGATCCCTCTGCAGCTCAGAATTATGCAGCCGTTCTCCATTTAAGTAATCCTCTGCTTTTTTGTTCTTCTTGCCAAAGTGAACAACTTCACATTTTCCCACATTAAACTCCATTTGCCAGATCTTAGCCCACTGATTCAACCTATCTATATCCATCTGCCAACCTCCTCATGTCTTCCTCACTACATACTTTCCTACCTATCTTTGTGTCATCTGCAAATTTAGCTCCCATGTCTTCACTCCCTCATCTAAGTCATTGATGTAAATTGTAAAAATTTGAGGTCCCAGTACAGATCCCTGTGGGACTCCTCTCGTCACATCCTGCTAATCAGAAAAAGACCCATTTATAAATACTCTCCGCTTTCTGCCAGCCAGCCAATCTTCTATCCATGCTAATATGTTACCCACTACACCATGCGCTTTTATTTTCCATAATAATCTTTAATGTGGTACCTTATCAAATGTCTTCTGAAACAGTACTTCTATGGGCTCCCCTTTATCCACTATGCATGTTACTCCTTAAAAAACTCCAATAAATTGGTTAAACATGATTTTCCTTTCACAAAACCATGCTGACTCTTCCCTATTGCTTTGAGCTCTTCTAAGTGCCCAGTTATAACTTCCTTAATGATCAATTCTAATAACTTCCCCACAACAGATGTCAAGCTAACTGGCCTTTAGTTTCCTGTTTTTTGCCTTCCTCCCTTCTTGAATGGAGGAGTTGCTACTTTCCAACCTAATGGAACCTTTCCCAAATCTAGTGAATTTTGGAAAATTAACACCAACGCATCAACAACTCATTAGCCATCTCTTTTAAGACCCTAGTTTGTAGTCCATTGGGACCTGGAGACTTGCCAGCCTGCAGCTCCATCAATTTGCTCAGTACCGTTTACCTAGTGATTTCAGTTTCACCAAGTTCCTTTTTCCTGTTCACCTCCTGATTTGCAGCTTTACTGGAATGTTTTTTGTATCCTCTATAGTGAACACAGAAGCAAAATATTTGTTCATTTCCTCGTTATCTACTACTAACTCCCCACTGTCACTCTCTAGAGGACCAACACTCATTCAATTTACTCTTTTCCTTTTTAAATACCTGTAGAGACTCTTGCTATCGGTTTTTACATTTCTAGCTAGCTGCCTCTCATGCTCTTATTTCTTTCTCCTGATTAACATTTTAGTCTTTATATTCTGTCCAATCATCTGGCCTGCCACTCATCTTTGGAGAATTGTATGCTTTTTCTTTAAGTTTCCTTAAGATTTCACATTATAACAATTTGTATTTTCATAGCACTTTTAACAGACAAACACCCCAAGCTACTTAGCAAGAGTGTTATCAATAGAAAACAAAATAGACACTGAGTCACAGAAGGGGATATCAGGATACTTAGTGAAAGCTTGGTCAGGGAGGTATGTTTTAAGGACCACCTTAAAGGAGGAGAGAGTGGGAGGGGGACAGGGAGGCTGAGGTAAGGAATTCCAGAGCTTACAGCCAAGGCAGCTGAAAACACAGCTACCAATAATGGAGCAATCTTTGCTGAGTCTATCAGGAAGGATCTGGGCATAGGAGGAGTGATGATCCTAGGCAGTGGAAGCACTCACGTCAAAGCCTCCCTGTACATGGATGACATCACCGTCCTCTGCTTGGATCCGCTGTCAGTGTGCAGACTGATCAACTGGCCTCGGGCACCAAGGTAAATTGTGGCAAGAGTGAGGCCATGTTCTTTGGGAACTGAGCTGACCGATCGTTTATCCCCTTCACTGTCTGATCAGATGGCCTGAAGGTGCTGGGATATGGTTCAGGGGAACCAGGGCATGCTTTAGAAACTGGAAGGAGCGAGTAGCCATGGTGAAAAAAGAACAGGACATCTGGGAGCGATGCTCCCTCTTCATTGCAGATAAAAACCTGGTCATCAGGTGAGGCATTCTTGCTGTTACTGTATGTGGTGCAGGTCTGGCCCATTCCTCACTACTCCGCTGTGGCAATCACCCAAGTCATCTTTCGCTTTATCTGGAGGTCGAAAATGGATCATGTTTGGAGGGACACGATGTACAAACCTCTAGATAAAGGGAGGAAAAACATCCAACATCACCCTCACCCTGATGGCCACCTTTGTGTGTGGCTGCATCAAGCTGCACATAAACCCTCGGTACACAAACAGCAAGTGTTACTCCGTGCTGAGGTTTTACCTGACCCCGGTATTGTGAAGGATGGGTCTGGCCACGCTGCCGCGGAATGCTCCGAGTATTTGGACTTTGCTGTACCATCTGACCCTCGTGGAAAAATGTATGCAGAAAAACACCTTTTTCCACAAGTCTATCAGACAGTGCTCATCACATAACGTCCTAGAGACCCTGAGGGAAAAGGAGATGGTGGATCCTGTTGGATGGTTCCCCAAGCAAACTGTCAAAATCATTTGGCAGAATGCCTCATCGCCAGAAATTTCCAACAAGCACCAAGATGTAGCTTGGCCGGTGGTGAGAAAGGCCCTCTCCGTCAGACCCTTCCTACATGCCAGGAGTCTCACCCCCTCCACACGTTGCCCTCGAGGTGGCTGTGGTGGGGAAGAGATTATTGTCCACCTTGTTGTGGAATGTACATTTGCAAAGAAGGTCTGGAAAGAGATGCAGTGGTTTTTGTCGAGGTTCATCCCAAGCAGCTCTGTGACACAGGACACTGTGCTCTATGGGCTGTTCCCAGGGACACACGCCAAGACAAACATCAACTGCAGCTGGAGCATCATCAACTCGGTGAAAGATGCCCTTTGGTCTGCCTGAAACTTGTTGATCTTCAGTGCAAAGAGTTGTCCCCAACCAAGTGTTGCAGACTGGCACATTCCAAGGTCCGGACTATGTGCTGAGAGATGCACTAAAGCTTGGAGCAGCCACGTCAGAGGCGCAACGGGGAAAGTTCGCTGTCTAAGACCTTTCAGCCATAGCGCACCGAGGGACTGAGAATTATATAGACCCCTCAGGCTGTATGACTCACATTGAATGTATGCAGTGAATATTACATGTATCACAATTGTATTGAAGCACCTCAGAGTGCAACATGATCTTAAACAACTTAAATACCATTGCACTGTCTGACTGTCTGTTATGACCATTTTGAAATGTTTGTACTTTTCCTTTGATTGTATTGAAGAGCCTTCCTTTGATTGTATTGAAGAGCCTCAGGGTGCAACATGACCTGTATGGAAAACTTGAATATTATTGCACTTTTTTGTGATGGCCATTTTGAAACATTTTGTAATGTTCTTTCAGAAATTTTATGAATAAAGTATATTTTTGCAAAACAAAATGGGCAGATAAAATTGGTGGATAAGGAGCCAGAATTGAAGGTGTGCAGTGATCTCAAAAGCGTTATAGGGCTGGAGGTGGTTACAGAGATGGGCAGGAGTGGGGCCAATGAGGGATTGGAAACAAGGATGAGGATTTTAAAATTGAGATGTTGACAGACCAGGAGTCAGTTTAGGTAAGAGACTTGCTGCATGTTAAGATATGGCAGCAGGGTTTGAATGAGCAAAAGTTTATATGAGGCTGGAAAATAGGAAGCTGGCCAGTGGAGCATTAGAATTGTTAAGTCTTGAGGTAACAGGCATGGATGACGTTTTTAACTGTAGATGAGCTAAGGCAGGGTCAGAGTCAGGCAATGCTACTGAGTTCGAGGTAGGCATTCTTGGAAATGGAACATATACGTGGCCGAAAGCTTATTGAGGGATCAAGCACTACAACCAGGGTTGCAAACAGTCTAGCTCAGCTTCAAGTAGTTGCCATGGAGAGGGATGGAAATGGTGTTCATGGAAACGACTTTGTAGTAGGGACGTAAGACAATGGCTTTAGTGTTTCCATTGTTTAGTTGGAGAAAGATTCTGCTCACCCAATACTGGATATTGAGCAAGTAGTGTGACAAATCAGAGACAACGCATGGGTCAAGAGGGTTAGTGGTTAGATAGAGTTGAGTGTCATCAGCACACCTGTGGAACCTAATCTGTTATCAGATGATGTCACCCAGGGGCAGCATTTAGATGAGAAATAGAAGGGGCCCAAGGATAGTTCCTTGGGGGACTCCAGAGGTAACGGTGTGGGAGTGGAAAGAGGAGGCATTGCAAGGGATACTCTGGCTTTGATTCAATGCAGGAGAATAGAACCAGCCATTGGAAGTTCCACATAGCTGGATGATGGTGGAGTGGATTTGGAGGAGGATGGTATTGTCAGCTGAGTGGAAGGCTGCAGTCAGGACAAAAAGATTTTAGAAAGTGGGTGCAGCTGAATTTTACAGCAGAAAGTGGTGCTGAGTAAACTGCTGGAGCTGCGGACTGACAAGAGCCCGGGTCCTGTTGGGCTTCATCCTTGGTTATTAAAAGAAGTGTCTGGTGAGATAATTGATGCATTGGTTTTAATTTTCCAAAACTCCCTAAATTCGAGGAAGATCCCATTATATTGGAAGGTAGCAAATGTAACTCCATTATTCAAAAAGGGAGGGAGGCAGAAAGCAGGAAACTACAGGCCAGTTAGCTTAACATCTGTGGTAGGGAAAATGTTGGAAGCTATTATAAAGGAGTTATAGCAGGGCACTTGGATAAGCTCAAGGTCATCAGGCAGAGTTGACATGGTTTTGTGTAAGGGAATCATGTTTAACCAACTTATTGGAGTTCTTTGAGGAAGTAATGTGTGCTGTGGATAAATGGGAACCGGTGGATGTACTGTACTTAGATTTCCAGAAGGCATTTGATAAAGTTCCACATCAAAGGTTATTGCAGAAAATAAAAGCTCATGATATAGGGGGTAACATATTGGCATGGATAGAAGATTGGCTGCCTAACAGGGAACAGAGAGTAGGCATAAATGGGTCTTTTTCAGGTTGGCAAGATGTAATGTATGGTGTGCCACAGGGATCAGTGCTGGGACCTCAACCATTTACAATTTATATTAGTGACTTGGATGAAGGGATGGATGGGATGGATGCCAAATTCGCTGATGACACAAAGATAAGTAGGAAAGTAAGTTGTGAAGAGGCCATACGGAGGCTACAAAAAGATATAGATAGGTTAAGTGAGTGGGCAAAGATCTGACAAATAGAGTATAATGTGGGGAAATGGGAAATTGTGCATTTTGGCAGGAAGAATAAAAGAAAAGCATATTAGCTAAATGGTGAGAGATTGCAGAGCTCTGAGGTGCAAAGGGATCTGGGTGTCCTAGTGCATGAATCACAAAAGGCTAGTATGCAGGTACAGCAAGTAATTAGGAAAGCTAATAGACTGTTATCGTTTATTGTGAGGGGAATTGAATACAAAAGTAGGAAGGTTATGCTTCAGTTGTACAGGACAGTAGTGAGATCACACCTGGAGTATTGTGTACAGTGATGGCCACCTTATTTAAGGAAGGAAATAAATGCATTTGAAGCAGTTCAGAGAAGGTTTACCAGACTAATACCTGGAATGGGTGGGTTGTCTTATGAGGAAAGGCTGGACAGGCTAGGCTTGTAATAACTGAAGTTTAAAAGAGTAAAAGGCAACTTGATTGAAATATATAAGATAGTGAGGGGTCTTGACAAGGTGAATGTGGAGAGGATGTTTCCTCTTGTGGGAGAATCTAGAACTAGGGGTCACTGTTTAATCATAAGGGGTCGCCCATTTAAAACAGAGATGAGGCAAAATGTTTTCACTCAGAGCATCGTGAGTCTTTGGAACTCTCTTCCTGAAAAGGTGGTGGAAGCAGTCTTTGAATATTTTTAAGGCAGAGATGGATAGATTCTTGGTAAGCAAGGGGGTGATAGGTTATCGGGGGTAGGTGGGATGCAGATTTCAGGTTACTATCAGATCAGCCATGATCTTATTAAATGGCGGAGCAGGCGTGAGGGGGTGAATGGCCTACTCCTGCTCTTTGTTCGTATGTTGCTCTCAAAGTACAAAGTGAGGCTGAATCTTGCACCCCAACGCCAGCTTGGTCTCAATGTATAAAATGGGACTAGATTTCACAATATAAAGTAGGGCTGAATCTAACAGTATAAAGTGAGGCTTGTCTCACAGTAGAAAGTAGAGCTGGTTTTATAGTGCAAAGTGCGGCTTGTCTCACAGTACAACATGGAAAAAGATTTACAGTGCAAAATGGGGCTGAGTTTCACTTTGCGAAGTGGGGCATTTCTTACAGTATACTGGAGAGCTGGTTCTTATTATGCAAAGTAGGGCTGGACTTCACAGCTCATCTCAAATCATAAAGCCGTGCTGCATCTTACAATATAGAGTAATGCTGGTCTCAGTAAAAAGGGGGGCTTGACCCACAGTACAAAGTAGGGTTGGATGTACAAAGTCAGGCTGTTTTTACAGTTTTCAAAGGGTAGCTGGAGCTTAAGTACAAAATGGGGCTGATCTCACAGTAGAAAGTGGATCAGGGCCTTACTGTACAAAGTGGATTTGGTCTCATAGTAGAGGGTGGGGCTGGGTTTTACTGTATGGAGTTGGGCTGCTCTCAATACAAACTGGATCTTTCAGTAGAAAATGAAGCTCATTTAACTGCATGAAGTAGGACTTGTTAATAGTACAAAATGGAGTTGGGTTTTATAGTAAGAAGTGGTGCTGTTCTAACATGCCAAAATCTTGACAATGGCATTTCTCCCAGCAAAACCTTGATAGCCTTGTGCCAGTTGTATTAACTGCTTAACTTGTGTTTTGCTAGTGAGCCAATTTTTTAACTGTGTGACTGCTGTATGTTCAAGTGTGTGCAACCACTAGGCAAATGAGGCGGTCACCTAGGGTGACACAATTTGAGAGAGGGTGAGGCAAAAAAGGACTTTTTTTAAAAATCGGAACAAGAAGATGGTCAGAAACTCATGAAGCTGCCCAACATTTGGAAGCAGCAGTTACCGCTCGGAGCAACTGTCACTGAAACTGACAGCTTGATATTTTTCAAAAGCCAGCCAACCATGAAGCTGTCCAAAGGAAGGCAGCTGTTCCTGCTCTCAGCTACTGCCTATTTGTGACAGGTGCTGAGAGTGGGTACTGACAGGAGAGCAGTTATTGGAGGAGCAGCGAGTACAGGAAGAACGGAGCTGCTCCTCCAATCACAGATCCTGTTTCTCCCATGTTCACTGCTCCTCCTGACAGAATCTATGATTGGAGGAGCATCAAGAGCAGGAGAGAGAGAAACTGTGATTGGAAGAGTTGGAAGAGTTATTCTGTCTGGTCCCACTGCCATCATTTGGGAGACTTTCAGCTGCACTGTCACAGTCACTTGTTGACATCTTCTGGGAGGCTGAGGAGAAGAAGCAGAAAATGGAAGAAGAGGAAGGATTCTCCACCAGTAACAAGGCTGGATCAGGCCAAGGGGGGCCATCGTTCAGATTTAGGTTATGGTTCTTGCTTTATGATGTGCTGGTGGAATCAGTGAGAAAATTGTTTAGGGCCTCAGTCATTCAGCCTCGCGCCAGGCTGGACCTGGCTTGGCCTACTTGGTGCCCCGGCACTACCCAAGCACCTGGAGGTGAAAGCAGCTGCGCTTCCCAGCCTGCTTGGATCAGAACCCCATGGGCCCAAGCTCCTTCCCCGGCTGTGCAAATCCCTGGCAGTGGCACCGGCTGAGGAAAGGCCACAACCATCTACTGACAGGGGAGGCAGCAGCGACAAGAAGCTAAGACCGGGCAAGGTGGAGAAATCCAGATAGGGAAGTAGGGTGGCGAAGGAGGACAGGATGAGTGAGTGGGTCTGGGTGTAAGGATTATAGGTGCCTGGTATAATCTGTAATTATAAATGCAGAATTTTTATTCATACTAATGCACAATATTAATTTTCAAAAGTTAATTGTGGGGCAAGGCGCAAGGCTGAAGGTTTGCCTAGGGCGTCTGATATACTTGCACCGGCCCTGGTGTGTGCTCTTTTAAATCTAATAATAAATATACCTGCTACATACCATATTGATTTGATCGCCTGTGGAATCTCTTAAAATTGATAAGTACAAGCAGGAGGAGACTGTGTAGTGGGTTTAGGATTGAAAAGATTCAAAAGTAAAAGGGCCTTAGAGTGATCAGTCAGTGCAATGGATCAACCAGGGATAGGAGATTTGTGATATAACCACAAGGGTGATTCCCTAATGAAGTTGACCATGGAAGCAACAAAAGCGTTTGGAAAGAAGTTCTTGGGAATAGCAAGAAAAGAGGGAATAGTTTCAGTGTTAAGTAACAGAGAGCAGGTGTATGGAGCAGTATGAAACCATTTTGAAAAGGAAGTATCAGATGGGGAAATAAAAGTTAAGTTGGCATGGTGACGGTTGGTGTTTGCACATCATTTTGTGTGAACAAAGGGGACAAAAGTATAAAAGAGTTAGGGGGAAATTTTAGAAAACAAGAGCAATTGAAAAAGAAAGGGAGCAGACTTTCCCACTGGAGGATGCTGGAGCTGCCATGTGAAGTAAGCACAACAGCAGCACTGTTTTTAGGGGACATTATGACTCATAAGTAGAATGAGCAATTAAGGGAGGAAGTAGTGTGCATAAACATAATCTAAAATATACACAAGCAGCATTAAGGGCAGTTCTACAGATCAAGCCAACCTCAGATACCGGGAACCACAAATGCTGTCAGCTATGCACATAGTGCCAAAATAGCATGTCTGTTGGTGAGAAGAGCCCTACCCGTCAGATGCTTCCTGCATGCTCAGTCTCGCCACCTCTGCATGCTGCCCTTGAGATGGTTGCTGTAGGGAAGAAGCCATGTTCACCTCCTTCTGAAATGTTCCTTCACAAAGCAGGCCTGGAAAGAGATGCAGTGGTTTTTGTTGTGGCTAGCTCCAAGCAGCTCCATAACGCAGGACTTTATGCCCTACAAGCTCTTTCCAGGGACGTACACTGTGATAAACATCAACTCTGCTGGAGAACGAATCAACTCAGTGAAAGATGCTATTTGATCTGCCTGAAACTTGCTGGTCTTCCAGTGAAAAGAGCTGTTGATGAACCACTGATGCAGACTGGCATATTCCAAGGTCCAAGACTATGTGCTGAGGAACACTTGGGGTAACTGCTGCAAAAGCTCAATGGGGAAAGGCCACTGTCTAAGGTCTTTTTGCTACAGTATAACAAGGGGTTGGAACCTATGTAAAGGTATGCACCAGAGAATGCTTAACATGGAATATAAACGTTGATTGTAAATATAACCTGTAATTATAAGTATAGTGAGGCACCTTAGAGTGCCATATACTTTATTGAAGGAAACTGATCTCTTTTGCGTTTTACAGAATGTCAAATTTGAATTGTCATGTAATCTACCTTTACAAATTTTATGAATAAAGTATATTTTTGGGGAAAAAGAGGCCATAGTGGGAATGAGGTGGAAAATTAAAATGACAGGTGACTAGAAGCTGTGGGTGACACTTGTAGACTGAACAGAGGGGTTCCACAAAGCAATCACCTAATCTGTGTTTGGTCTCGCCAATGTAGAGGAGGCCACATTGTGCACAGTGAATATAGTATACTAAATCAAATGTATAAGTGTTGTATTGTTTCAAAAATAAGAAGTGTTTGGGGCCTTGGAAGCTGAGAAGGGAACAGGTAGAAGGGCAGGAGTTACCATGGAAGGTAGTGTGGGAAGAGGAGAGGATATTGGGGTGATTGAGCAGTAGGCCAGGGTTTCACGGAGGGAACGATCCCTTTAGAATGTTGAAAGGGGAGGGCAGGAGAACATGTATTTGGTGGTGGCAACACACTGAATGTGGCAAAAATGGCAGAGGGTGATCCTTTGTATATGAAGTCTGGTGGAGTGGAAAGTGATGATAAGGGGAACCCCATTGTGATTCTGGGAGGCAGGGCAAGGGGTGGGGACATAAGTGCGGGAAATGGAACAGATATAGTCGAGGGCCCTGTCAAGCACGGTGGAAGGGAATCCTCAGTGATGAGAAAGGAAGACATATTGGAAGGACAGGTATCAAAGGTGACATTATTGGAACAAATGTGACAGAAATGAAGAAACTGGGATAATGGAATAGAGTCCTTACAGGAAGCAGGATGGGAGGAAGGGTAGTTAAAGTAGCTGTGGGAGTAAGTGGACCAATAGTAGACTACAGGAAATGTAATTCACCTACCCCAACTTATTATCCTGTTATCTGGGAAACTTGGACATTTTTATTTCAGATATCAATAAAAGCAAATTGGTCATCCACTCTGGATGTTTTGAACAGATTCTGGAGTTTGCCGGTAGCACAGTCAAATTAGTATTAAATTTATTTTACGCTTGAACTTATTTGCCACAAGGTTTCTACAATTAGCCAACAAAATTCCACAAAAGGATGGTACAATCAGTAAAGAATATTTCCCACTCTGAGTATTTGTTGCAGTTCATGGATGATCTGTTGCTTGTAACTGAGATGTAATGTGAACACAATGAGCTCTTAGTAGAACTTCTGCATATCTTGCAAGCTGGTGGACTGAAAATGAACCCTGAGAAAGCTTAACAGCAATGACCAGGTTAAGCCATTGGACTTTTTTATTACAGGGAAGACACTTAGGCATTATGCCTCCAAGGCCATCTATTATACTCGGCCAAACAACATCAATGCCCACTCCCAGCCTTTGATTTCTACAATAACTTTGCAGAATGTGACAACATAGTGGATGTTGCAAATGCCCATATAGATGGCTCATCATACAATTACCAACAACAACCTATCTTTATGTAGCACCATTAATGCAATAAAACACCCCAAAGTGCCTCACAGGAGCGTTATCAACACTATTGACACTTCAGTGGGCAAGGAAATTGGGCAAGGTGTAAAATGGCCTGTCAATTCACTAGCAAAGCACCACTGCTCAAAATAAAATTTACCAAAGCTCTTGATTTTGGGGGTCTACCCTCTATCTCCCAAAATTTAACTGCATGATCATGTAACCCAGGGTGCTTCACATGAGCATTATAAAACAAAATATGACATTTTTAAAATTTATTCTTTCATGGGATGTGGGCATCACTGGCTCATCCAACATTTGTTGCCCATCCCTAATTGCCCTTCAGAAGGTGGTGGTGATGAGCTGCCTTCTTGAACCACTGCAGTAGGTACACCCACAGTGTTGTGAGGAAGGAGTTCCAGGATTTTGGTCCAACGATAGTGAAGGAACGGTGATATAGTTCCAAGTGACCATAATATGATAGAATTTTACATTGGCCTGAATTTTACAGCCTTGTCATGGTGGGGACGGTGCCATAAAATGTGGCGAACCATTCTAAACCCCTTTGACTTTATCAGGAGCATAAAATCCTGTGGTCGTAAAATTCCGCCCATTAAGTTTGAAAGTGATATAGTTCATTCTGAAACTAGGGTCTTAAATCTGAGCAAAGGAAACTAGGAAGGTACGAGGGGCAAGTTGACTATGGTGGATTGGGAAAATACGCTAAAAAGTTGACACTAGGCAGGCAATGACTAGCATTTAAAGAAGTATTAAATGGTCTACAACAAATATACATTCCATTAAGACACAAAAACCCAGCAGTTCTTATGTTCCTAAGTCAGGATGGTGTGTAGCATGGAGGTGGTGTTCCCATGAACCTGGTTCTCTAGTCCTTCTAGATGGTAGAGGTCATGGGTTTGCAAGGTGCTGTTGAAAGAAGTGTGATGAGTTGCTGCAGTGCAGGTTGTATATGGTACATACTGCTGCCACTGTGTGTCGGTAGTGGATAAGATATATAAGAAGATTATAGGTCACATCACCAAAAGCTTGGTTAAAGATGTAGGATTTAAGGAGTGTCTTAGAGGAAGAAAGTGAGGTGGAGAGGCATAAGGAGGAAATTCCTGAGTTTAGGGCCTAGGCACTTGAAGGCACAGCCCCAAAGGTGGAATGCTTAAAGTCAGGGATGCTCAAGAGGCCAGAATTAGATGAGTGAAGATATCTCAGAAGTTGTGGAGCTGGAGGAAATTACAGAAGTAGAGAGGGGTGAGGTCATGGAATACTTGAAAACAACGATGGGAATTTTAAAATCAACACTTCACTTAACAGGGAGCCAATGTAAGTCAGTGTGTGATAGGGGTGATTGATGAACAGGATTTGGTGTGAGTTAAGATACAAGCAGCAGAATTTTGGATCACCTCAAGTTTTACGTTATGCTGGGAGGAGCGTCCTGCAGTCAGCATCGCGGTGAAGCAGTCACTTCAAAAAGTGACGTCAGCGCAAAGTTGAAAGCTGATTGGTGAGTAGTGGGTAAGTGTTTTTCTCCAGTTTTTTTCTCCAGTATAAAATAGATTAAGCTAAGGAAAGATCAGGGTTCTAGTTTTTATTTAAAGTACATAAATAATTTAACTTTTTTTACTATGTTTAACTTAAAGTAAGGGTTTTTTTTTCAACTAGAGGCATGGCAGGGCTGCTCAGTCCCATGTTATGTACCGCTTACAACATGTGGGAAGTCCTAGATGCTCCTTGTGCTCTGACCGACCACATGTGTAGGAAGTGCCACCAGCTGCAGCTACTTGAGCTCCGAGTTTCGGAGCTTGAGCAGCAGCTGGAGGCACTGAGATGCATCCGTGAGGCTGAGAGTTTTGTGGATAGCACATTTTTAGATATGGTCACCCCACAGCTTACGGAAGTGCAGACAGAGAGGGAATGGGTGACCATCAGTCAGAAGAAAGGTGTCAGGCAGGTAGTCAGGAAATCCCCAGGGTGCATCTTGCTCGAGAACAGTTTTTCTGTGTTGGAAAACAGTGAGAGTGACGGTTCCTCTGGGGAGCGCAACCATGCTCATGGCACTGTGCTCATGTCATGGCTCAGCTGCACAAGGGGGAGGAAAAAGAGGGGAAGAGCAATAGTGGTAGGCGACTCGTCAGTAAGGGGAACAGACAGGCGTTTCTACGGCCGTAGATGTGACTCCAGGATGGTATGTTGCCTCCCTGGTGCCAGGATCAAGGATATCACTGAACGGCTGCGGGGCATTCTAAAGGGGGAGGGCAAACAGACAAAGATTGTGGTAGATATTGGTACCAATGACATAGGTAGAAAGAGGGATGAGGTCCTGCAAGCAGAATTTAGGGAGCTAGGAAACAGATTAAAAACAGGACCTCAAAGGTAGTAATCTCTGGATTACTTCTGGTGCCACGCGCTAGTGAGTATAGAAATAGGACGTTAGTCCAAATGAATTCGTGGCTGGAGAGATGGTGCAGGACGGAGGGCTTTAGATTCCTGGGATATTAGGACTGTGTCTGAGGGCGGTGGCACCTATACAAGGCGGACGGGTTGCACCTGAACCGGAATGGGACCAACAATCTTGCGGGGAGGTTTGCTAGTGCTGTTGGGGAGGGTTTAAACTAACTTGGCAGGGGGATGGGATCCTGAGAGGAGGTTCAGCAGGGGGAGATGCACAGCCAAAATTAGAAAAGAGAGCAAGTGAGTCTGGAAGGCATAGAAATTATGGGCCAGTTAAGGCACAATGGAGCTTGGTAAGGTTGGATGGTATTTACTTGAATGCAAGGAGTCTGACAAATAAGGCAGATGAGTTGAGGCACAAATTAACACATGGAAGTATGGTGTCATTGCTGTCACAGAGGCATAGTTGAGAAAGGGGCAGGATTGGCAGCTGAATATTCCAGGATATAGGGCCTTCAGGCAAGACAGGGAAGGAGGTAAAAGAGGAGGGGGTATTGCAATATTGATCAAGGAATCAATTACAGCAGTAAGGAGGGATGACACCTTTTCTAGCTCCTCAAATGAAGCCATATGGGTAGAACTGAAAAACAAAAAAGGAGCAATCACGTTGCTGGGAGTTTACTACAGGCCCCCAAACAGTCAGAGAGAAATAGAAGAGCAGATATGTAGGCAAATTTCAGAGAAGTGTAAAAATAACAGGGTAGTAATAGTGGGGGATTTCAACTTCCCCAACACTAACTGGGTTAATCATAGTGTGATAGGTTTAGAGGGAGCGGAATTCTTAAACTGCATCCAAGAGAGCTTTTTAAGCCAGTATGTAGAAGGTCCTAAAAGAAAGGAGGTGGTCCTGAACTTAATTTTAGGGAATGAAGCTGGGCATGTGGTAGAGGTATCAGTGGGGAAGCATTTTGCAGATAGTGATCATAACTCCGTTAGATTCAAGGTTGTTATGGATAAGGACAAGGATGGGCCAGAAATCAGAGTTCTAAATTGGGGGAAGGCCAATTTTAATAAGATCAGATAGGATTTGGCCAGGGTGGACTGGGAGAAGCTACTTTAGGGTAAATCTGCATCAGAGTAGTGGCACTCATTCAAGAAGGAAATAGGGAGAGTACAAGGCCAACATATTCCAGTAAAAACAAAGGGTGGGACCAACAAATCCAGGGAACCCTGGATGTCGAGGGATATACAGGATTCGATAAAGAGAAAAAGGGAGGCTTATGGCAGATACCGAGGGCTCAAAACAGCGGAAGCCCTGGAGGAACATAGGTTGTGTAGGGGGGAACTTAAAAAGGAAATTAGGAGAGCAAAAAGGGGGCATGAAAAAACATTGGCAGGTAAAATAATGGAAAATCCAAAGTTATTTTACAAGTACATTAAGAGTAAGAGGGTAACTGGGGAAAGAGTAGGGCCCATTAAGGACCATAGTGGTAATTTGTGTGTGGAGCCGGAAGACATAGGTAGGGGTCTAAATGAATATTTTGTGTTGGTGTTCACAAGTGAGAGAGACGACGTGGGTATGGAAATCAGGCAGAAGGACTGTGATATAATTAAAGAAATTAGCATAGAAAGGGGTGGGGTTCTAAGTGGTCTGGCAGGCTTAAAAGTAGATAAATCTCAAGGCCCAAATGAAATGTATCCCAGGCTGTTGAGTGAGGCAAGGGAGGAGATAGCAGGGGTGCTGGCAATAATTTTCAATACCTCTGTGGTCACAGGAGAGGTGCCAAAGGACTGGAGGACAGCCAATGTGGTACTGTTATTCAAGAAGGGAGGAAGGGATAAACTAGCGAACTACAGGCCAGTCAGTCTAACCTCAGTGGTGGGGAAACTATTGGAAGCAATTCTGAGGGACAGATTTAATCTATACTTGGAGAGGCAGGGATTAATCAAGGACAGTCAGCATGGTTTTGTTAAGGGGAGGTCATGTCTGACCAATTTGATTGAATTTTTCGAAGAGGTGACCAGGTGTGTAGATGAGGGCAATGCATTTGACATAGTTTACTTGGACTTCAGCAAGGCTTTTGATAAGGTCCCGCATGGGTGACTGATAACGAAGGTAAGAGCCCATGGGATCCAAAGCAATTTGGCAAATTGGATCCAGAATTGGCTGAATGGCAGGAAGTAGAGGGTGATGGTCAAGGGGCGTTCTTGTGACAGGATGCCTGTGTCCAGTGGGGATCCGCAGGGATCGGTGTTGGGTCC
Source organism: Cetorhinus maximus (assembly GCF_964194155.1). Lineage (NCBI taxonomy): Eukaryota > Metazoa > Chordata > Chondrichthyes > Lamniformes > Cetorhinidae > Cetorhinus > Cetorhinus maximus. Next base: position 73,865,987 of record NC_135890.1, read on the forward strand.
CTTGCTGTTTGTGGCATATATAAACGATTTAGACTTGAATGTAGGAGGGTTGATCAGTAAGTTCGCGGATGACACGAAAATTGGTGGGGTGGTAAATAGTGAGGAGGATAGCCTTAGATGACAGGAGGATATACACGGGCTGGTCAGATGGGCTGATCAGTGGCAAATGGAATTTAATCCGGATAAGTGTGAGGTGATGCATTTGGGCAGGACAAACAAGGCACGGGAATACACAATGAATGGTAGGACCCAGGGAAGTACCGAGGATCAGAGGGACCTTGGTGTGCATGTCCACCGGTCCCTTAAGGTAGCAAGACAGGTAGATAAGGTGGTTGAGAAGGCATCTGGGCTACTTGCCTGTATTAGCCGAGGCATATAAGAGCAGGGAGGTTATCCTGGAACTGTATAAAACACTGGTTAGGCCACAGCCTGGAGTATTGCATGCAGTTCTGGAATCCGCATTATAGGAAGGATGTGATTGCACTAGAGAGAGTGCAGAGGAGATTTACCAGGATGTTGCCTGGGCTGGAGAGTTTTAGTTATGAGGAGAGATTGGGTGGACTGGGGTTATTTTCCCTGGAGCACAGGAGATTGAGGGGGGACATGATTGAGGTGTATAAAATTATGAGGGGCATAGAGAGGGTAGAGAGGAAGGAACTTTTCCCCTTGGTGGAGGGATCAATGACCAGGGGGCATAGATTTAAGGTAAGGGGCAGGAAGTTTAGAGGGGATGTGAGGAAGAATTTTTTTACCCAGAGAGTGCTGGGAATCTGGAACTCACTGCCTGAAAGGGTGGTAGAGGCAGAAACTCTCATAACATTTAAGAAGTATTTGGATGTGTACTTGCGATGCCATGGCATACAAGGCTATGGGCCTCGTGCTGGTAAATGGGATTAGGAAAGTTAGGTACTTGTTTGACTGGTGTAGGCTAGATGGGCCGAAGAGCCTTTTTCTGTTCTGTAGGCTTCTATGACTCTATGGAGGGGAGAATGTAGGAGATCAACCAGGAGTACATGGAATAGTCAAGCCTAGAGTTAACAAATGCAGGAATGAGGGTTTCAGCAGCAGAAGAGCTGAGATGGGGCAAAGTTGGGCGATGTTATGGAGGTGGAAATAGATGGTCTTAGCAATGTTGCAAATGTGTGGTTGCAGCTCATCTTTGGATCAAATATGACACTAAGGTTGTAAACAGATGGGTTTAGTCTGAGCCTGTTGCCAGGGAGAGGAATGGAGTCAGTGGGTAATGAATGGAGTTTGGATTAGGGACTGAAAACAATAGCTCTAGTCTTCCCAATATTTAACTGGAGGAAATTTCTGCTCATCCAGTACTGGATGTTGGATAAGCAGTCTGATAACTCAGCAACAGTGGAGGAATCAAGAGAGGTGGTGGTGAGGTAGAACTGGGTATCATTAGCTTACATGTGAAAAATAAAGCTGTGCTTTCAGATGATGTTGCCAAGGGGCATCATGCTTGGAAGACACCAGGGGCAACGATGCAGGAGTGGGACAAGAAGCCATTGCAAGTGATACTGCGGCTACCATTAGATAGATAAGAGTGGAGCCAGGGGACAGCAGTCCCACCAATGGGCAACAGTGGAGAGGCATTGGAGAAGGATGGTGTGGTCAACCATGTCAAAGGCTACAGACAGGTCATGAAGGACAAGGAGAGATGGTTTACTTTTGTCATTAACACGTAGGATATCATTTGTGACTTTGATAAGAGCATATCTGCTACTTTGGCAGGGGCCTGATTGGAGGGATTCAAACATGGGGCTGTAGGAAAGATGGGTACATATTCTGGAAGCAACAACGTGTTCAAAGGGCTTTGGAAAGGAAAGGGAAGTTGGAGACGGGATGGTATTTTGCAAGGATGGTGGGATCACAGGTTGTTGTTTTTAGGAGAGAGGCAATAATAGAAGATTTAAAGGAGAGAGGGACGAAACCTGAAAAGAGATAACCGTTAATGACTTCAGCTAACATGGGGCCAGGAGGGGAAGTTGGGTGATCAGCAGTTCAGTGGGAATGGGATCAAGGGAGTAGGAGGTAGGTCTTATGGACAAGATGAACTCAGAGGGGATGTGAGGGGAGATAAGAGAGAAACTAGAAAAATATGTGAGTTCAGGGCTCGGGCAAAGGGAAACTTTAGAGGCATTTTGTCCCCACAAGTTAGTGGAAGGGAGGAAAGTGGTAACAGAAGCTGATTGGATGGCCTTGACCTTTGTCATCCGGCACTATCGAGATCGGCAATAGAATTTTAAACTGTGCAGAAAAATCCCACTAAATGGGCCTGTATGTTCCCAATGTACTTAATGGCTATTGGATCCACCCCTCATACCACCACCAAGGTTGCTTCAGGCGATCACGAGATGATTAATACCCACCCAGGTCATCTGCTAACCCCGTCGCCTTTGATTATACGTATTCTGCAGAAAACGGTAGCAGAGGTATGGCTAGTGAAGGCGATTAAACTGATGTGGCTCGATAGCTGGTCAAGTCTGTTACAAACCTGTTACATTTCTAACTTTTTCTCGTTCTGATGAAAGGTCATCGACCTGAAACGTTAACTTTGTTTCTCTCTGCACAGATGCTGCCAAACCTGTTGAGTATTTCCAGCATGTTCTGTTTTTATTTCAGATTTCCAGCACCCGCAGTATTTTGCTCCCGAAATATACATTTCCGCACGAAGTACATGTTACACCTCACATGACTCCAGACTTGCCTATTAATCACAGAAATTGAATGCAAATGTGGGGATACATTTTCAAACTGTCGGACAGAGACTGTCAGGTTTTTGAAATGCGCTGGTATTTGTATTTATCCCTCCGTTTTTTTTTACCCTCATTCCAGTTATTTCTAAATCTATTTTGGCCATTATACTGCCTGTTCCTAACAGTGATTCATATTTGTTTCCGTCATCTGGTGTTCTTCCCTCTGTTGTAGTCAGACTCACAATGGGATCGTGTCATTCTCATTTTCCCACCTCTCAGTTCAAATATTAGTCTGCCCTTGATCCAGATGCTATCGGAGCTTTCGTGTATTTCCAACATTTTCTGTTCAAACAGCTTCCTTTGATAATACACTAGATATTAAAACCATTCACACACAAGCCATTCATATGAAAGAACTGCCGACAATTTCAGGGAACTTGATTCAGTGGGAAGGCTTTAAGTTTTTTTTTAAAGTACAATTGCTTGATTCATTTTCGGCGCCAGATGCTGACGATTAGACAAATGTATAACTTTCACTCTCTGTGCGCTCAGTGACACTGACGAGCTGCTCTTTCACACCCCTCGCCCTTCTCATGACCTTACACGAGCCCCGCTGCCCCGGGATTACTGGCTCGAACCAGCTCTCCAGATGGTCTCCCGAGACTCGGCCCCAACAAAACGTCAAACAAGTGTAGATAATTCTTCATTCAGAAAGAAACGCTTTGGTAATTGTCCCTCTGACAGCAGCGATTGGCTGTTGACTGTGGGAAACGCAAAGAGCTCCGCACTCACACTTCTCCCTCTCCCTTCGGAACTATAAATACAAGAGAGATGTGTGACAGAGCTGCAGCAGAACCGCAGCTTTGAGAAGCTGCTTCTAAGAGCGCCATGTCTCAACTCACGATTGACTTCAAGAATGTTAACTTATTTACAAGGCGATATTAATTGCAAGGCAATAGAACATTGCAGCAAAGGCACAGTATGAGGTAAGTTTAAATTTCAAGAGTCCGGGATTGGCATGAATTGTATCATAGTAACTGGCCAATGATTTTGCACGGTGCCAAAATATGTACTTGCTATTTTTCAGCTGTTATAAGCATCGATACAAGAGCTGCAGAGATAGCATTGGTTTGAAGAAGTATTCAAGATCCCCACAGATTCAAACTTTTGACATATCGCCGTGCTGGGAATGAGAGGGCATTAAACCTGAAACCTTACAATCAGCAACAATTCTCCTGTAAGCTTCCAAGCCCCTTATACATACTTGTAAGGACTACAGTTGAATTCAGTTTCTTGTTCCCAAATCAGCTTTCTCTGAAGTATGCTTTTTGTCCTTGTATTTTAGCTCATCCCCCAGCGATTCCACACCAGAATAATCGGGGCCCTGGCGTATACTCCGAGATGCAGATTCAGAAGAAAATCGCCTGCCATTTGAATAGAGGTTCAAATCCAGGGGAGAGCCACGCATCGCCTCTGCACTTCCCGTCTTATCAGATCTGGTCATGCAAACGGTTTGGACCTGCAAATCCGGGCCCCCTAGTAGTGCCGAGACGTTTGGACATTTTATAGAGCTCAGAACGTGACAGTTACACAACAGGATCACTGGAGGTTTACTCTGGTATACTCTGGTTTACTCTGGTATACTGGACAGTATTCCAGAATGGAAGCAGAGTCATTAATACCTTCACATTGAAGGGCATGGACGGTTCATTAGAGGGTTATTTCTAATCCTTAATTGTGTGATGTCATAGTTCGTGACCTGTGTTCTGCAATCTTTGCAGAGTTACTTTAATGATATACCTGTATATTCGGTGAATATATGTAGTAGTTGCATTAACGGTAAAATGGTGTAGGAGAAATCTCCATAAAAGATCCCTGCTGAAATGTGGGAGGGATAGAAAGTAGTTTATTCTATTGAACAGTTTGTGTCTTTTGCGGAAACCTATATCCATTTACTGAATACTTTATTCGATAATGAGATCACAGAAAAAGTATAAGAATTCGACGATCAGTTTCATGAAGATAAATGGAAAGTCTATGGACCCCCTGACCTTTTGCTTCCTTTTGGCGTCCTGAGAGTTAATTGTAAAGATTACTGTCCTACGCTAATTCGCTGTGATCGTTTCGCTGTGGTATTGAGGGGGTTAATAGAAATATTCTAATAAGTACGTACAAGTGTCTTCATATTGAAAGAGGTGGATAGTTTTTTAGGTCTATTTTTCATCCTTACTCCTGAAACGTCTCAATACCGATGTTTGTAAAATGATTGAACTGTACATTGGAGATAAAAGCAAAAAACTGCGGATGCTGGAAATCCAAAACAAAAATAAAAATACCTGGAAAACTCAGCAGGTCTGGCTGAGTCGTGCGGACTCGAAACGTTGACTGTGTTCCTCTCCGCAGATGCTGCCAGACCTGCTGAGTTTTTCCAGGTATTTTTATTTTTGTTTTGTGTATTGGAGAGATCTCTCTTAATTGATCTATGCAAAGTGAGTCGGAGATGGTAAGTCTTTATGTTAAAGAAAAATCTTGCATTCATGTGGGAAAGTTTTAGTCGAGAGGTGCACACGAAGTGTTAGCACAATAAGATCTCTATGTAAATTGCAATATTCCTTATAAAGTAAGGATAGTAAAGCGTAAGATCTCAAAGACTTGAACTGGATTTGTAACATTGTTTTGTATAGGCGGCAGTTTATATCAGGGATGAAAAATTATTCAATTCATTGAAAATGGTTAGTATCTTTTTGTAATAGGCCTAATATTAAATGTTTGGAGTCCTTAAAGCTTCGGACCTTGCTCAGCATTCTGTGAATGGCCAGGAAGTGTAAAGTTTTAGTGCTTTGTGGTGATCTTGTAGAGGTACACGACATTAAAAGGAATGAAGTTAGGGACACTGCTTCGGGATGTGACTTATAGGGCAAGAGGGCATCGATTAAAAACCGGTGTAAAGAAAGATTAATACTGACGTTCGGAAGGATTTCTCAAGGCGAAGATTGATCAGCGCTTGGATTGGCGTTCGGGACGGAACAGCAAAGATGACTGCACTCGGTCAGGAGTCAGGCAGAATAAGCGATGGGGAAATGTAATTTACTTTAATAATTCCGGATGGGTGGGTGAGCTCAGAACAGCTGATTGGGCTCCCTCGTTGGTGTCTATTTTGTAATCACTGTCGTGGTGGTTAACTGAAACGGCTGAAATTATTATTCGGGGTTGATAATACATTGGGTGATATTGGAGATTTACAGCTCGGTACATTGTTGCAGTGCCTTAGAAAATACAATCGAGGCTGCAGCATTGATGTAAAAGTGCTGGACATGCATTCAAAATTCCAATAAAATTATCTTAAACTATCACTGTTTGGCGTGGTTTGTACAAGCGGTAAATTAATTTACTGAACACACTACACTATATTCTCTTCTCTTTGTAGGTGAACCGACATCAGTAACACCCCGACTGCCCCAACCCCCCACCATTGGAAAAAAATACTGTGTTCAATGGTATTTAAAATAATTGATTTGAGTCCAAAGGAGAGTAGCATGGCTGTATTGTTTCTGGTGTGAGTCTGCTCACAAACCTACCTCATGATTCAGTGGAATTTGAACACAATGAATTAATGAATAATGGCGAGATAAAAATGTGGAAAATCAGTGACAGCATAGCATGTTCAATTAATCGTTGAGTATTCTCCTGGGACTTCACTCTATTCTCTCAAACCCACCCATATATTGTGGCTTAAGCTCCCGTCTTAGTGTTTGAAGTGAGGCCCCTGCAGTCTAATTCTGAAATGAACGATACAGGTATTACCCTCCTAAAAATGTAAGCTGGGAGGCAATGCAGACTCCTGGGCGGCCTGGCTCCCTCTGTTATTTATTTATTTTTGCAAAAATATACTTTATTCATAAAATATCTTCAACCACATTCCAAACCATTTCAAAAACACCATTACAAGGGTACAATCCAGTTCAACTTTTACAAAATGTATCACCAGGTGCATCAGTACAAACAATATTACAATCATTTAACGCCTTTCATTTTGAGCTGTACAGCCCGAGGGGATTTAAACAGTTCCCAGCCCCTCGGAGCACTGTGGCAGAAAGGTCTTAGACAGCGACCCTTCCCCATTGCGCATTTGCGGCAGCTGCCCCAAGCTTTAGTGCGTCCCTCAGCACGTAGTCCTGGACTTTGGATTGTGCCAGTCCGCAACACTCGGTCGGGGACAACTCTTTGTGCTGGAAGACCAACAAGTTTCAGGCAGACCAAAGCGCGTCTTTCACCGAGTTGATGATCCTCCAGCTGCAGTTGATGTTTGTCTCGGTGTGTGTCCCTGGGAACAGCCCGTAGAGCACAGAGTCCTGTGTCACAGAACTGCTCGGGATGAACCTCGACAGCAACCACTGCATCTCTCCCCAGACCTTCTTTGCAAAGGCACAATCCACAAGGAGGTGAACAACGGTCTCTTCCTAACCACAGCCACCTCGAGGGCAACGTGCAGAGGGGGTGAGACTCCTGGCGTGTAGGAAGGATCTGACGGGGAGGGTCTTTCTCACCACCAGCCAAGCCACGTCTTGGTGCTTGTTGGAAAGTTCTGGCGATGAGGCATTCTGACAAATGACTTTGACAGTCTGCTGCCTAGCCAGTACTGAATGTGTCGCCGTGGCCGAAATGTGGGAAATACGGCTTCCTAATAGCCACAATAAACGCGAGACAGCTTGCGCAGATTCCTTCTTTATCAGCTTTCGGGAGGGGAAAGTGTCTGTGGAAGTTGAGTCCAATTACACCTCATACGCGAAAGACTGAATTCAGTGTGGTGGGCTTGATTTTTCCTGTTTAAACACTTAATTGCAGTCTCTATCAAACCTGATCGCTATCTCCTTTAGGCGTCACTTACATTGTTAGCTTCACATCCTGAGAAAATCAGTTAGTTCAGGAATCGAGATTCGACCTGACCCCTGAGCGCTTTAGGACATTCTCTAATCACATGATTTTGGGCTTCACGGGGAATGGAGTATAACTCCAGTCTAGTTACAATTAAGCAATTTTTTTTCGAAAACGTGGCAAGGGTGTTTACAAATTTAAGATGTGTCCGTTTCTTGATATGAAAAAGGGGAGTTCTTTGCTTACATTGCAAGATAGGAAACAAGAACAGAAATTGCTGGAAGTACTCAGCAGGACAGGCAACATCTATTGAGGGATCAGGCGAGGTAGAGTTTCTGATGTGGACCCTTCATCGGAACTGCGGACACTAAAATGTACAGCATCTTAAAGATACAGAATGAAAGGGAAGGCAAGAGAAACATGCGCAGAAACACACGAGAGAGCGAGCAGAATAAGCTGTAACGTGGAAAACGGAAAATAGTTTTTTTTACTTTTCTCTCATGGGGTCTGAGCGTCGCTGGCTAGACCAGCATTTATTGTCCATCCCTAATTGCCTTTGAGAAGGTGGCGCCGAGCCGCCTTGTGGCGTAGGTACACCCACAGTGCTGTTAGGAAGGGAGTTCAAGGATTTTGACCCAGCGACAGTGAAGGAACAGCGATATAGTTCCAAGTAAGGTTGGCGAGTGATTTAGAAGGGAACTTGCAGGTGGTGGTATTAAATGATGAAAGCGATACTAGCGTGAGATAATAGGGGGACTAGCGAAAGAATTATGAGGCAGAAAGTGTGCATGCATCATAGCGATGCAAGGTAAGTAGCTACAGAAACATAGTCTAGTTAGCTTAGTTAGTTGGTAATCGGACTCTTAATCCTAGAGTCATGGTTTCGAGCCTCACATTGAATGACAGTTTTTTCTTAAATATTCTAAGATTTTTTTTATTTTTCTTAAATTTTTAGCAGGTTGCGAAGGAAAAATATCTCCTTGTCACTCCCAGGCATCTTGTATTCACCACTGGAATAACTATTTGAAAAACAGTATTGCTTTATTTCATAATTTGCAAGCCTTTGTCTTAAATAAAATTCAATCATTAACTAGAATCTGATGGTTAAAATGTGCAGTTGCAATTTTTTCCATTAACCGATTTTGTTGTAAAGTAGACCGATATAAGACAGCAACTTGCTAAAAAAATGCATAATTCAGACAGAAAACAGAGCTGCACTTAAAAACATTTCTCTCTTGTACAGGAGGCACTGACACTGCATGTGCAGGATGTGCTCCCCTCGTGTTGCGGCACACATAAACGCAGCCCACACTGGTGTCCCTGGGATCACATAATATGTAGAGAGGGAGATGCGGGGAGCGCTGCGAGGATTTGTGGTGTATTCTATCGTAAATGTTAACAGTGAATTTATGTCATTGTGAATCAAAAGCTATGAGTGACGCTTTCACCATAAAAGATAAACAGTTTATTCTGTTTCTGTTTTTGTCATGCCTCTCTATTACGTTTCTTCGCCCCATATTTTGGCAAAGCTCTAATAAAACCGTGCACTTTAACGACATTGTTGCCTCCCACAAATAACCGGCAGAAAGTGTCAACTCACACTACTGTGTGTTCCTTTAACATCGTCAATAGCAGTGTGTGTGCAACTTCCAGTTTGTTCCGAAGCGATTCAGGTATTGCGGAATGGCACAACCAGTACGTCAACACTCACAGAATATGTGCCTAGAATTGCTACTTCTCCAAATTTTAATATTTAGCTGCTGATTATTTATGATAAAGCGCGGGAATACAGAGGCCAAAGACGCTGTCATTGTCCAGTTTAGCGACGGGTTTGCTTCATGGAATTGGGCGATTGTTGCTGAGAATTTCCCACGTGCCACCTACACAAAGCAGGTCAGAGGTCAAGCCCCGACCAATAGTAGAAAGCAAATACCCCTGAAGAGGTTGAACTTTAATGGACAGGGGTTACTGAGGACTAGGAAGAGTGGAATTGAAGCAAGAGAATTTTGTGGGCGGTTTTCCTGCATTTAATGGATAATGAACTCGCCGTTGTCACTTCACACCTGGGAACTGCTTCAAACCACTTACGTTGCAAACTTACTCTAGTGGGCAGATTTTTCTGATATTGCTTCTGTTTCATAGAATCTTACAGCACAGGTGGTCATTCGGCCCATTTTCCAGCGCCAGTTCTTTGGAATAAAATCACAGAAAGTTTACTGCACAGAAAGAGGCCGCTTGGCCTATCGTGTCTGCGCCAACCAAAAGCTGAGCCACCCAGCCTAATCCCACTTTCCAGCATTTGGTCCGTAGCCCTGCAGGTTATCGCACTTCGTGTGTATATCCAGACCCCTTTTAAATGAGTTGGGGGTTTCTGCCTCTACTATCTTATCAGGCAGTGAGTTTGAGACCCCTACTACCCTCTGGGTGAAAAATAATCCTCATCTTCCCTCTAACCTTTCTACCAATCACTTTATATCTATGCCCCCAGTCACTGACCTCTCTGTTAAGGTAAATAGGCCCTTCAAAGCCACTCTATCCAGGCCCCTCACAATTTAACATTGTAATTAAATCTCCCACTCAGGTTCCTCTGTTCCAAGGAGAACAACCCCAGCCTATCCAATCTTTCCTCATAGCTGCAATTTTCCAGGCCTGGCAACAACCTTGTAAATCTCCTCTGTAGTGCAATTCCATCCTTCCTGTAATGAGGTGACCAGAACTGCATACAGTAGTCAAGTTGTGGCCTAAGATTAGAAGAACTTTCCAATTATCATTCCACTCTCCTGATCTTTCTCCACAGCCCTGCTATTTTGTCCCTATTTACTAGTGATTCAGACTGTCAGCAAAAAAATGAATGAGCAGCATTTCCAGTTCCATTTTGTAAAGTATTGTAAACTGTGAGGTGGTTAGTGATAGGCTTCAAAAGGGCATAGACAGGCTGGGCAAATATGTGGCAGATGAAATTTAATGCAGACAACGTGAAGTGATACATTTTGTTAGGAAGAAGAAAGAAAGGTAACATAAAAATAAAATATACAATTCTAGAGGAGCTACAGGAGCAGAGGGACTAGGCCTCAAATCTTTGAAGGTGACAGAGAAACTTGAGAAAGTGGTTAATAAGGCATACTGGATCCTGGGTTTTGATAACAGAGGCAGAGAATGCAAAAGGAAGGGAGCTATGGTGAACCTTTATAAAACACTGGTTTGGACTCAACTGGAGTATTGGGTCCAAGTCTGGGCACCACACCTCAGGAAGAATGTGAAGGTGCAGAAAAGATTCAGGAGAATGGCTCCATGGATCAGAGATGTTGCTAGGTTGGCGTGACTTGGGCTGTTCTCCACAGAGAAGATTGAAAGGTTTGGTAGAGATGCTCAAAATCATAAGGAGTCCAGACAGGGTACATATAGTGAAACTATTGCCAATTGTGAAAAGGTCGAGAACCAGAGGACACTGATTTAAAGTGATTAGTAAAAGACTCAGAGACGACATGAGGAAAAATGGTTTTAAGCAGGGAGTGGCTAGGATTTGGAATGCACTGCCTGACAGTGTGGTAGAAGTTTCAGTCATGGCTTTCAAAGTGAATTGGATAATTATCTGAAGAGAAAGATTTGTAACTCTTTCAAGTTATCAACAGTCACAGAATGTAACTCTTTCGAGTACATTCACAGTTCTTGGTTTTTCCGGGAGTGGGACATGAACCCACAACCTTCTGACTCAAAGGCGAGGGTGCTATGGAGAAAAATTTGTAGGGGGACAGGAAAAGGCATGAGCTGGATCAACTGAGTTGCTCTGGTAGAGAGCCAGCACTGACATGACGGGCCGAATGGCTTCCTTCCGTGCTGTAACCTTTCAATGATTCTGTGAAATACATGTGAGATTTTGGCTCAGTCAAAACCCATTCACTTTCACAGAGATAAAATCGGGCACAATTGCTGAATTGTCATCTTGCCATTTCTGAGTGCATTATTGTGAAATGTCTCACAACGCAAATTGATTTACATTTATACTGGGGGAGGGAGAGAGCTACTGCTCAGAGGTTCTCGTGTGTTATTAATAAAACAAAGCATTACCGGAGGTGGCAGGAAATAATTAATTATGTATAAAGAGCTCAGGTGGAGCGGGAAATGATTAAATTACAACAATTGTATAGATAGAGGACAAAGGGAGACTCCATGAGAAAAAAAATGTCAAAAGGACACTCGCAAGGCACCGTGTGAGAAGAGTTAAAAAGGAAACGAGAAACAGAGAGGGAAAAACGGACAGAAAAGGCTCCAATGGCCGAAGATTGCTGTGCTTCATTTTTCTGTTACAATTCTCCTCGACTAGTCGCTATCGCCAAAGGTGAGAGAAATTTTCTGGTAATTGGTGCGAGTTGTGGCCTCTCCCATGGGATTACAAGGCTCCGATGTGGTTGGAAGTGTAAGTATTGTGAAACATTATGCCTCACAACAGATTAGATGAACAACTAGGCTTTTTACCTGTCAGCCAGTTTCGGCTGTTCGTGATTATATTTTGCAGAAAATAGTTCAAAAGTACGTCATTATGCTCTGCAAGGGAAAGGGCAGAAAGTTTCTCTGAAAAGAGCACTAATGTGAGATAAAGATCCTGAGACAGATAGTCAAATAATTGGCGTGTGCTTTCTGGTGGATTTATTCGAACAGTAACGCGGATATTCTCAATAAGAACAGGAGGCATTCGATGTGACCTAAATTTCACAGGTGAATCGATCAAGTGTTGAGAATGTGTCTGAAATACTACTCTGATACATGGGACTGGGGAGGGGGGAGGGGGCGTGGGGGAACAGGCTGGGATTTCAGACCAACGACCCTTCCTGCAGTGAGTTATTGCTGCAGTTTCCCACGTGCCGCAGACAAAAGAATCCGTTCAGTTGCTGCGTTTCAATGAGCCGCGAATGAGCTCATTCATCTGAGCACAAGAAGCGCCCTGAGGGGACAATAGACAACGTAAAATTCCAGGAAACCTACCCCTCCCCCAAAGCCAGCTCTTCCCAGGCACGAGTAAGGGGAAACCTCAGAGAACTTCTGCTCCCAGGTGCTTTGTAAAAAGTTGCTTCTCATTTAAGATTTGTAGGAGGACAGAGAAAAAGGCAAATCTAGACTGGCCGAGAAAATCCATGCTAAAATTGAGATCGTTATTTTTTTTGGGTAACACTACGCTCAGGAAGTTTATATTTAAATTATTGTAATTGACAGGGAAACTGTACCTTTGCAATTTCCCTTATTAAGCCTGAAGCCCATTCTTGTAAGGAATTTTCAAGTACTTAATGAATCTTTAATAAAATATATTTAGCTCTCAGTAACGTTGTATAAAGAGGCGGTCGAAAGAACTGATTGTTTTGCTCCTGTGTAGGGTGCCACGTGTGAGACCAACCCCCTCCCCCGGTTCTCATGACCTTACACGAGCCCCGCTGGCGCGGCGTTACTGGCTCATGCCACATCTCCAGATGGTCCCCTTGAGATTCGGCTCCAAAAAAAGTCAAAACGCTGTGGATAATTCCCCATTCAGAAAGAGATGTTTCGGGCATTGTCCCCCTGACAGCAGAGATTGGCTGCTGAGTGTGGGAAACGCCAAGAAATCCAGACCCACACTTTCCATCTGATTTCAGCTGTAGAGCTGCTGTACGTTCAGAGACAGAGAATCCCCCCGTCACTGCCACTTCTTCAGGCCCCACTGCACATCGTAATGCCTTAAGGACGACTCTGACACTGGAAGAGGATTCGGGGAAATAACATCGCGGACAAGAGCAATAAAAATATTGACATTCACAAAATGTTTATTTCACATTAATTTGCAATGTTACTGCCGATTGTGTGATCTTGTGCACGGGCTGAATTGGTAGCACTGTACAACACTGAGGGAAATGCGGTGCTACCTTTCGAATGAGACCTGAAACCGAGCCCTGTCTGCTCTCGGGTAGACATCAAAGATTTCATGACACTGTTTCAAGAAAGAGCAGGGGGAAGATCTCCTTGTGTCAGGGTGATAGGGACGTAAGAAGACCAGGCCATTTAGCCCCGTGAACCTATTCCGCCATTCAATCATGGCCGATCTGTGACCTAATTTCATATACCAACCTTTGCCCCCATCCCTTTATACCTTTGATTAACAAAAAACTATCAATCTCAGAATTAAAATTGATCCAACATCAATTACTATCTGTGGAAGAGAGTTCTGAACTTCTACACCCTATGCATGTACAAGTGTTTCTTAATTTCACTCCTGAGAAGTCTGGCTCTATGCACTATGCACGTGGCCCTAGACTTCTGAACCAGAAGAAGTAGCTTCTCTCAATCTACCGTAACTGTTTCCCTTAATATCTTGAAACCTTTGATCAAATAATTTCTTAACCTACCAAATTCCAGGAATACAACCATAGTTTAGGCATTCTCTCCTTGTAATTTACCTTGGAGTCCATGTATAATTCCGCTAAGTCAATGCTGCACTCAGCCTAAGGCTTTCTAAGGCGTGATGCCAGAGCTGCTCACAGGACTCCACATGTTGTTTAACCAGGCCTTTATATAACTTTAGTATTCAAGGCCGGCTCCAGGCCCAGTTAACCAGGTGGTTGCCCGGGGCATAGTGTGCTGAAGGTGCCAGAGAGGGAGAGAGAAAAAAATAAATGCATAAAAATAAAATAAATGAATAAATAGACATTGGAATTATTTAAGGTATATGATACTGCATTATGATCTTAATTAGTGTTATTTAACTTCATATTAGCCAATAGTACACTAAAGATTGCCTTAATCCATTATGTGACTTGGCGTGGGTGAGCATGAGGACACTGTCCCTTGCACAGTTTCTGCTTGTGAACAACAATTATATACAATATTTATATGAGGAAAGAGGTATTCCTATGTAATTAATATTGTTGCTGGCCACATAATGCTAAAGCTAGTGGTGCTAGTGGTGATGCAGGCCATGTGGTGAGTAAGGCTGGATGGTAGATATTTTCACAATTTATATTTTCTGATAAACCACCATTTTCTTCTTTACCATGTAAGACACACAGGAAAAGCCTATCTTTTGTCAGCCAGTAAAATTGACTTAAAAAATTCCCTGCTGTGGGCAGCATTTTGATTGTTTTTCTCCCCTGTTTTTTCCAGTTTGGAAATACATCCAAAAAAGTTATCAGGCTATGAAAACAGGAAAAATCCCCAATACAAGCAGTTATATTTATCAACGCTAACAAATTGCAGGATGTTATGCCAAATCTGCGTGCTGCACGAAGGATAATGCTTACAATTCCAATAACTGTGGCCATGGGAGAAAGAAGCTTTAGTAAGCTGAAACTGATAAAGACATACTCAAGGTCTTCCATGACATGAGAAAAACTACATTCTCTAGCAATTTAGTGAATAGAAAATGACCTAGTCAGAAATATAAATATGGAAACTGCTAAAATAAAATTGCAGACCTGAAGCTGAAACAAAAATTAGTTAAGATAGTATAAGGATTTGTATGTCTGTTGCATTTGATTTAGTTTTGGTTTTTCTTTCTTTTACTTATTTGCACAGAGTAATAACTTAAGTTCCCCTTTTCCTTTCTTCTATTTTATTATCATGAAAAAATTCTTAAAATTGTAGATGTCTTAAAGTTTCAGTTAGGATAATGTATGTATTTGAATGTCTGTTGTGTTTAGATTTTTTTTCATTTATCTGTAATAAATTCTTTATTGCTATATTTGTATTTTTTGTAATTATAAAGTAGTTATGATAATGGCAAAAAGTCTTCAGGGCACTGAAATTCAATTTGCCTGGGGCACTAACATACTTTGAGCAGACCTTGTTAGTATTACTTGCACTCCCCATTGTATTCAAATCCTCTCAATTTAGCCAGCTATCGTTTAGCACTTTGATGATTTCCTATACTGGTTCATGATATTCTACTGATCTATGTACATGGGTTTCCAAGTCTTTTAGGACCTCTATTCTTTCTAGCTTGTCACCATTAAGAAATTACCTTGTTCTGTCCTTTTTAGGTCCAAATGGATGATCTCAAATTTGCCTACATTGAAATCCCTTTGCCTTGGTTTTGCATATTCACTTAAATCTAATATTTCCAGCATCCGCAGTAGTTGTTTGTTTTTAAATCTATTAATACCTCTTTGTAATTTTTGCTTCCATTTGCACTGCTTATGATGTTGCCTGGCTTTTTGTGTCATTGACAAACTTAGATATGTGTCATTCTATCTCATGAGCTTTGGGGAAGATGGTGATGTAGCGGTAATGTCACTAAACTAGGAAGCTACAGGCTGCTCTAAGAATGAGGTTCAAATCCCACCATAACAGTTGGTGGAGTTTAAATTCAATTATAAATGTGGAATATAAAGCTTGACTTAGTAATGGTAACCCTGAAGCTATCACTGATTGTTATAAAAACCCATCTGGTTCACTAATGTCCTTTAGGGAAAGAAATCTGCCATTCTTACCTGGTCTGGCCTACCTCAGACAAGATAGGAGGGTGGCAATTTTGGTTAGAGAGGCAATTACAGCTGTGAGGAGGGATGATATGTTAGCATGATCATCAATTGAGGCCATATAGATTGAGCTTAAGAACAAAGCGAGGCAGTCACACTACTGGTAGTGTACTATAGACCCCCCAGTCAGAGGGAGATAGAAGAGCAAACAGGTAGGTAAATCTTTGAGAAGTGTAAAAACAGTGGGGCAGTAATAGTTGGGGATTTTAATGACTCCAATATTAACTTGGATAGTTTTAGTGTGAAAGGAATGGATGAAACGGATTTCGTAAGGTGTATTCAGGAGAACATTTTTGGCCAGTATGTAGCAAGTTCAACAAGAAAGGATGTGGTTCTGACTTAGTTTTAGATAATGAAGCTGGGCAGGTGGAAGCCATAGAGATGGGAGAGCATTTTGGTGGTAATGATCATAATTCAGTTAGTTTTAACTGAACATAATTACTTTATAATTATGGAGAAGGACAAAGATAAAACAGGGGTTAAAGTTCTAAATTGGGGTAAGGCCAATTTTACTAAGCTGAGAAGTGATTTAGCAAAAGTGGACTGAAAACAGCCATTTGGAGATAACTCAGTATCAGAGGAATGGGAGGCATTGAAAGGGGAGATTCAGGGGGTTCAGAGTAAATATGTTCCCTCAAACAATGAGGGTGGAATGGCCAAATATAGAGCCCCTGGATGTCAAGGAACTTACAGGGTAAGATGAGGCAGAAAAGGAAAGCTTATGTCAAACACCGAAAACTCAATACTACAGAAAGCTAAGAGGAATATAGAAAGAGGGGGGATGAAATCAAAAAGGAAATTAGGAAAGCAAAGAGAGGGCATGAAAGAATATTGGCAAGCAAAATCAAGGAGAACCCAAAGATGTTTTATCAATACATTAAAAGTAAGAGGATAACCAAGAAAAGAGTAGGGCCCAAGGTTACCTTTCTGCTCTTTTATGTGTGGAGGTTGTGGGTATGGTTCTTAATGAATACTTTATGTCTGTCTTCATAAAACAGGGGGATAATGCAGACATTGTAGTGGAGGAGGAGTGTGAAGTACTGGATGTGATAAGCATAGGAAGAGAGGAAGTATTAAGGGGATTAGCATCCTTGAAAGTGGATTAATCTCCAGAGCTGGATGCAATGTACCCCAGCTGTTAAAAGAAGCCAGGGAGGAAATTGCAGAGGGTCTGACCATCACTTTCCAATCCTCACCGGATACAGCTGAGGTGCCGGAGGGCTGAGGTCTGCTAATGTTGTACCTTTGTTTGAGTAATTACAGGCCAGTCAGTCTGACATCAGTGGTGGGCAAATTATTGGAATCAATTCTGATGGACAGGATATACTGCCACTTAGAAAAGCATGGATTAATCAAAAACAATCAGCATAGATTTGTTAAGGAAAGGTCATGTCTGACTAATTTGATTTGATTTTTTGAAGATGTAACAAGGAGGGTTGATGAGGGTAATGTAGTTGATGTGGTTTACAAGGACTTTAGCAAGGCCTTTGACAAGGTGCCACATGACAGATTGGTTAAAAGAATAAAAGGCCATGGGATTCAGGGAATGTAACAAGATGGATACAAAATTGGCTCAATGACAGGAAACGAAGGGTAATTGTTGATAGATGTTTTTGTGACTGGAAGGCAGTTTCTAGTGGGGTTATGCAGGGCTCAGTATGAGGTCCCCTGTTTTTTGTGGTATATATTAATGGTTTGGATGTAAATGTAGGGGGGAATGATCCAAAAATTGACTGTGCAGACGACACAAAAATTGGCTGTGCAGTAGATAGCGAGGAGGGTTGCTGTAGATTGCAGGAAGATATTAATGGACTGGTCAGGTGGACAGAAAAGTGGCAAATGGAATTCAAACCAGAGAAGTGTGAGGTGATGAATTTGGGGAGATCAAACAAGGCAAAGGATTACACATTAAATGGGAGGACACTAAGAGGTGTAGAGGAAGTGAGAGACCTTGGAGTGAATGTCCACAGATCACTGAAGGTAGCAGGACAGGTTGATAAGGTGGTTAAGAAGGCATGCAGAATTCTTTCATTTATTAGCCAAAGCATAGAATATAAGAGCAGGGAGATTATGTTGGAACTATATAAAACATTAGTTAGGCCACAACTTGAGTACTGTGTGCAGTTCTGGTCACCTCATTACAGAAAGGATGTAATTGTACTAGAGAGGGTACAGAGGAGATTTACAAGGATGTTGCCAGGACTGGGAAATTGCAACTATGAGGAAAGATTGAATAGGCGGGGTTGTTCTCCCTGGAACAGAGGAGGGTGAGGGGAAATTTGATTGAGATGTACAAAATTGTGAGGGACCTGAATAGAATGGATGGGAAGGGCCTATTTACTTCAGCAGAGAGGCCAGTGACTAGGGGGCGTAGATTAAAGTGATTGGTAGAAGGATCAGAGGGGAGATGAGGAAAGGTTTTTTTACCCAGAGGTTTTTGGGTGTCTGGAACTCACTGTCTGAAAGGGTAGCAGAGGCAGAAAACCTCATCTCATTTAAAAGGTGTCTGGATATGCACCTCAAGTGCCTTAACCTGCAGGGCTACGGACCAAATGTTGGAAAGCGGGATTAGGCTGGGTGGCTCATTTTTCAGCCGGCACAGATACGATAGGCCAAGTGGCCTCTTTCTGTGCTGTAAACATTCTATGATTCTTTGATTCTGTATGACCCATTGCAATGTGGTTTACTCTTAACTGCCCTATGAAAAGGCCTAGCAAGCCACTCAGTTCAAGGGCAATTAGGGATGGGTAACAAATGCTGGCCTTGCTAGTGGTGCCCACATTCCATGCATGGATAAAGAAAATCTAAGTAATTGACAAATATGGGGAATAGTTGAGGCCCTAACACAGATCTTTGCAGGACACATTAGTCACATTCTGCTAAGTAGAGTATGTTCCCATTATTTGTATTCTCTATCTCCTACCAGTCAGCCAATTTTCTAACCAAGTCAATAATTTACCTTCCATTTCCTGAGTGTCAAATTTAGCTAACAGTCTCTTCCTAAGGGCTTTATCAACTGCATTCTGGAAGTCCATATAAATAACATCCATAAATGTTCTGCTGTCTGTTGCTTTAGTCACCTTTTCAAAAAATTCAATCCAATTCATCAGGCATAATCTATTCTTCACAAATCCATGACCAACTGAAAAATTTCAAGGTGTTTATTCACGCTATCCTTAATTATAGACTGTAGTAATTTCCAGATTGCAGCATTTAAATTAACCAGCCTATAATCCCTGTTGTCTCTTTCTCACATTTCTGAAATATTGGAGTGACATATACAATTTTCCAATCCAAAGGAACAGATTCTTAGTTAAATAGGGCACCTAAAACGTTCTCCTTTACTTTTTTTAAACCCCAAAGTGGAACCCGTCCAGTCCTGGGATTTGTCAAATTTTAGTGCCATTTATTTTTGTCATTATTGTTACTTTTCTAAGGTTAATTTTGGTGAGTCCGCATCCTTGGTTCAATATTAGCTTCCTTTGGATGTCTGGCATCCAGACATTTCTGCAGTCACATCCCTTAGCTAGGTACTTCAGACTTGGTCCGTGGTCAGGGTCAGGAGATGTGACTGTAAAAGAGGCAGGTATGGGAATCCAGAAGGTAGCAATGAAGGAGTCTCAACCAACAGTCCAACAGATTCGATGTTCGTGCAGTTTGTGTGGAAGAGCAGGGACTGCAGAGAGGATGAACAAACTGACGACAGCACCATGGTGCATCTCTTAAGTTAAGCAAAGCCCTATTTCTTAACAGTCTAAAAATCACTCAGAGATAGCGTATTTCCATCGGAAGGAACCTCAGGAGAAACTCTTCGATTTCTGGAAAAGATAGCTTATGGATTAATAAGGGAAATTATCTCTAGCAATTATAACTACCTGGACTTCAATTCAACTCCGGGATCCTGAGGTAACCAGCTAACTTAAAACAACCGCAACATTTAACAATCTATACCTCAAAGACAAGCAAAGGACATCTAACTGTAGATTATTTAAACTATTATTTGGACTCTAACTTTCCTTACTTATGATATCCGTATGTGTCTAAGATCATATCTGGTATAAAACCTGGTTTGATTGACTCCTTATTAAAAGGTAAATAGATTTGTATTTGGAAAAAGATTCCATGAGGAAAAGAAGTTTAGAAAACTTTGTTGCAACCAACCAAGGAGGCTGAATAGAAGGGAGCCAGTTCACCATTCCTCACCTGGTCATAACAGCATGGGTAGAGGATTGGCTAAATAACAGGAAAGGGAAAGTCGAGATAAATGTGTCATTTTTAGTTTGGCAAATTGTAACTAGTGGAGTGCCACAGGGATCATTATTGGGCCCTCAACTATTTATGACCCATATTAATAACTTGGATGAAGGGAATGACTATGCTGTAGTCAAATTTGCTGATGGTACAAAGATAGGTAGTAGAGCAACTTGTGAGGAGGATACAAAGAATCTGAAAAGGGATGTAGATAGCTTAAGTGAGTGGGCAAAAAATGGCATATAGAAGACAATGTGGGAAAATGTGTGGTTATTTACTTTGGAGGGAAGAATGGAAAAGCAGAATATTATTTAAATGGAGGGATATTGCACTATAGAGGGATTTGGGTGTCCTTGTACATGAATCACAAAAAGTTGGCATTCAGGTACTGCAAGCAATTAGGGAGGCAAATAGAATATTGGCCTTTATTGCAAGGGGGATGGAGTATAAAAGTAGGGAAGTCTTGCTACAAGTGTACAGGGCATTGATGAGACAGCACCTGGAGTACTGTGTACAATATTGTTCTCTTTACTTAAGGAGGGGTACACTTGCATTGGAAGCAGTTCAGAGAATGTTCACTCGGCTGATTCCTAGGTTAAAGGAGTTGTCTTATGAGGAAAGGTTAAGCAGGTTGGGCCTATACTCATTGTTGTTTCGAAGAATGAGAGGTGATCTTATTGAGATTCTGAGGGGGCTTGACAGTGTAGTTGCTGAGAAGGTGTTTCCTCTAGGAAATCTCGAACTAGGGAACACAGTTTAAAAATAAGGCAACTCCCATTTAATACTAAGATGAGGAGGAATTTCTTCTTTCAGAGGGTCATTAGTGTTGGGAATTCTCTTCCAAAGAGAGCAGAGAAGGCTGGGTCATTTAATATATTCAAGCTGAGTTAGACAGATTCTTGATTGACAAGTGAGTCAATGGTTATGAGGACAGGCAGGAAAGTGGAGCTAAGGCCACAATCACATCAGCAATGATCTCATTGAATGGCAGAGCAGACTCGATGGGCTGAATGGCCTACTCTTGCTCCCATTTCTTATGATCTGGCCCACTCCTGCTCCTATTTCTTATGATCTGCTGTAAATACTGATGCAAAGTAATTATTCAACATATGTGCCATTTCCTTACGTGCATTGACAATATCACAGTTATCAGTTTGCATGTGACCCACATTGCTCCTGACCACACTCATGTGTCTAAGATAATTGTAATTTATTTTGAGCTGATTTTGATATTGTTTCCAAATTTTATTTCATACTCCCTTTCTGTAGCTCTCAATGACTGTTTTTTCACCCTTTCTCTTCTTTTTATTGCTGCCAGGAGCTTTGCATGTTTGTATGCAGCAGTGTGTACCATCTACAAGATGCACTGCAGGAATTCATGAAGGTTCCTTCGACAGCATGTTCCAAACCCACGACCACTACCACCTAGAAGGACAAGTGCAGCAGATAGATGGGAACACCACCATCTGGAAGTTCCCCTCCAAGTCACTCACCATCCTGACTTGGAAATATATCACCGTTCCTTCACTGTTGCTGGGTCAAAATCCTGGAACTTCCTTCGTAACAGCACTGTGGGTGTACCTACTCCACATGGACTACAGTGGTTCAAGAAGGTAGCTCACCACCACCTTCTCAAGGGCAACTAGTGATGGGCAATAAATGCTGGTCCAGCCAATGAAGCCCAAATCCTGTGAATGAATAAAAAAAAAAGTGATTGCTTTTAGTTTTATACTTTCTCTTACCTCTTTAGTTGTCTATGGCTGTTTACTTTGGCAAGTAGATCTCTTGTGCCTTAAGGGTATAAACTGGTTCTGCATCACATTAAACTCCTTTTAGAACACCTCCAACTGATGCCCAGTCTTTTTACCTTTTAACAGATTTGCACAATTCATCTTAGGCGGGATTTTCCTGCCCAAATTCAATGGCGTTTGGTTGCCAGCCTTCATCCTATCACATTGAAGTCAGCCTTCCCTCAATCTAGAAACCTAATATCTGTTTCATGTTTCTCCCTTTCAAACACTGTGTTGAGCTCAATGTTATTCTAATCACGATTGGATAAATGATCATGCATATCAGACAGTTAAGATAACCTGGTTCATTACTCATTATTAATGCTATTAGACATTCTCTCTTTTTGGTTCTAGGACAAATTGGGAAAGATTTTACCAGCCCCCAGGTGAATGGCTAGGAGGTGGGAGAGGGGTTGGTAAAATCACATTGGGATGCCACCCCAACGCAGGGAAGTTTCCCAACAGCAGGAATGGCAGCAGCTCGGCTGCCCATCAACTGGTGGCAGGTGATCAATTAGAGGCTCGATGATGGCCACCTTTCCAGCCACCATCATTTTGCTGGTGACATAGCAGCAGCTGCCTTGTGGAGAGGACGCCAGCTGCAAGGAGATGGCTTCCTAGGGCACAGGGGGAACCATTGGAGCCAGAGGTTCCATAGCCCAAGGAGGAGCTCCTGCAGCAAAGGTCACTCCTGTGGCACCCATACTGCTGCTGGAGGGGTGACCGCTCTGATTGCTGGGGCCTGTCTTCTTGGCCCTTTCACTGCTTCCCCTGTGAGGGCACCTCAAAATGGAGGCGCTCTGTCTTTTGCCCTTTCTCGGTGACACTACTGAGGCTGCAGAGCTGCCAGCCCTCTGATTGTGCCCAAGAGCATATAGAGCCAGCCTGCCATCCCTGATTGGACAATAGGTCCAGTGCAACCTCTTAATTGAATTTAAATTCACCAGCTGCCATGGTGGAATTTGAACCCATGTCCCCAGAACATTAGCCAGGGCCTCTGGATTACTAAAATAAAAGCAAAAAACTGCGGATGCTGGAAATCTAAAACAAAAATAAAAATAAAAATACCTGAAAAAACTCAGCAGGTCTGGCAGCATCTGCGGAGAGGAACACAGTTAACGTTTTGAGTCCGTATGACTCTTCAACAAAACTAAGTAAAAATAGAAAAGACGTGAAATATAAGCTGGCTTAAGGTGGGGGGAGGGTAGAGCTGGATAGAGGGCCAGTGATAGGTGGAGATTTGCAGAACACCTTCGGTCTGTCCGCAAGCATGACCCAGACCTCCCTGTCGCTTGCCATTTCAACACTCCACCCTGCTCTCATGCCCACATGTCTGTCCTTGGCCTGCTGCATTGTTCCAGTGAAGCTCAACGCAAACTGGAGGAACAGCACCTCATCTTCCATCTAAGCACTTTACAGCCTTACGGACTGAATATTGAGTTCAACAATTTTAGATCAGGAACTCTCTCCTCCATCCCCAACCCCTTTCTGATTCCCCCACTTTTTTTCCAATAATTTATATATATTTTTCTTTTCCCACCTATTTCCATTATTTTTAAATGTATTTCCATCCATTGTTTTATCTCTACCTTTTAGCCTATTTTGATTCCTTCAGCCCGCCCCACCCCCACTAGGGCTATCTGTGCCTTGCTTGTCCTGCTTTCTACCCTTAATTATTACATTCCTTAGAGAATATCACCACCTTCAACACCTTTTTGTCCTTTTGTCTATGACATCTTTTGGCTATCTCCACCTATCACTGGCCCTCTATCCAGCTCTACCCCACCCCACCCCCCCACCCCCCTTAAACCAGCTTATATTTCACCTCATTTCCATTTTTACTTAGTTCTGTTGAAGAGTCATACAGACTCGAAATGTTAACTGTGTTCCTCTCCGCAGATGCTGCCAGACCTGCTGAGTTTTTCCAGGTATTTTTATTTTTATTTTTCCTCTGGATTACTATTCCAGGGGCATTACCGCTGCACCACAGTCACCCCCAAAACCATGAGCTTTCCCTTTACGGCTGACATTGGGAGCAAGGACTTGCCTCCCTGTCAGGGAATTGAACCCAGTCATCTCGCGTGACAGGCAGGATACTAACCACTATAATAATGAAGAGAGGCCAGTGGTAACCTCTTGATTGACTGTTGCTAGGAAGATTGCCACTGCGGTCCTGCTGCCCACCTGCATAAGTTTCTGACATCAGGTCTTTACCCCTGTTGAGAAAGTCCCCGCCATTGTTGCAGAAAACTATCCTGAACACGCTCAAGACATTCACTGCCTTTCTGACATGACCTAGTCTGCTTATCCTAATCTATATGAAAGTTAAAATCCCTCTTGAAACCACTCTGCCATTGTTATATTCTTGATTAATTTCTGCAGTTACATGTTCTACCACTTCACAGTTGTTATTACTAGGCCTACGCACTACTGTCTTAAAATATATATTTCTTAATTGTAATTTAAAACGTCACTGCCTGTTCCCTCCTGCTATATTGTTTCTTATCATTGAAGCCATTTGTTCTTTAATCACTAAGTTTACTTCTCCCCTGCTCTATAATTTTCTCTTTCTTTCCTATAGACCTTACAGCCTGATATGTTTAATTTCCAGTCCAGACCATCTTGCAGTATTGTCTGTAATGGCTACCACATTATACCCTTAAGTTGAATTTGCACCGATAATTCATGCAATGAACTGCTTATTATCATACTGCTTTTTGTGGGATCTTGCTGTGCCCGACACAGCTATTATGTTTTTCTATGTTGCAACCATGACTATACTTCAACAAGCACCTAATTGCTTGCAATCTGTCTTGGGGTATCTATTTGTGCTCTCTTTCATTCTGATTTGAACAAGTTACTGCTCTCATCAAATTCCAAAAAAATTGTTAATTTACAGAGTAAAGGTCACTTCTGAAGAAACCCATGAACCCTTAGCACTGACTCCATTTTGCAGGGTTTTTCTCTTTTTTCTCTTCCTTTACTATCATGGTTCAATAGGGCAGGTCTTGATTGGCCTTAGCAGGTGACCACTGGATTGTTTACCCACTTGGGCTGCTTCAGGAAAATAAATCTTGGAGAGGGTGAGTCTCAAACAGGTATTGGGCCCCCTTATATGCAAAAGGATTAACTCCTGTTTGAGGTGTGGGTAAAGGATGCAGATCTTTTGTCCTTAAACTTCTGACTGGAAGTGCGAGTGCACTTCCTGTCTGCCATACTGAGGCCTTGGTAATCCAGATAGTGCCTGAAAAATGGATTAATTTCTTGGACTGTGGCTTTTTGTTATGGGTTTTGAGCCTGAGATCAATAAATATAGGTAATACACACTGACCCGAGTCCTGCGACATGGCTAAAAGATATGGGATTGACAATTCCTGTTTAATGTAAAAATAATTCTGAACAAACAAGCTACACGGTAGATATTAAGTACAAGAGGAATTTATAGGGTCCAAAGAACTTGACCAACTAAATAACACACACATTTTTATTTATGAATAAAAGCAAGATTATGCACATTGGAAAATAAATGGGTTGACTGCAAGGGTGTTCATTATTAAAATGGAGTAAGTTGTAACTGACTATTGGCCATTCACTGAAAATGTCTAATTAAAATAATAGCAGTAATTAAGGCTGATGGATCTCAGAGGCATTTAGTTATGGGCAAAAATAGTTTACATTAAACTTGGATAGACCAGAGGTGGGTTTTTGGAGCACTGAGTTCAAGTTCAGTAGCATTGGATGTCAATGGAGTTTAACATGTTTTCAAGTGTTAAATGGGTGTTCCACGTATTAATTTAATGATAGAACATCCTTATCGAATGAAGTGTTCCTTAGGTATCTCTGCTGCCACCTGAAATGAACGCTTGATTCATTAAAATTTTTAAATAGGGGTCCTGTACTTATATTAGGACCCATTTGGGGAAATTGGTGCTTGGGGAATTTGGCTCAATCATTGTTATCTTCACCACAAAATAATGGGGGAAATATTCAGGAAGTAGACTGCAGTGATGGTAATTAAAGGGATTCTTACCCTCATTAAGGAAGTCCCTCAAGGATAGTTGTTTTTAGTCACTGGATATTTTTGCAGAAAATTCCTGACTTTTTAGCTTATTGTGGGTGATTGCATAAAATCATAGCTTGATAGAAACCTAGCTGAGGGATGATGCCACCTTCCCTTAATTGAAACCTCCCTGCTTAGCTATGTATTTCACCACTTGGCAAGCCCAGACCGTTATGCTGGTGGTGTGGCTCTTACAACCAAATCTCACCCTGGTCTGTTGCCTTACTCCTCTGGCACTTTGTCCTCCTTTGAGCATTTCACCTTGTTCCACTTCTCATTTAAAATCCTGGCTCTCTACCACCTGTCTAAGTACCATTCCAATTTTCTTCATGAGCTATCCTCACTTCTTTCGTCTCTCAGCCCCTACACAGCAGCTTCTCATAGTAGGTGATTTTAACCTCCATCTCAATTTATCATGTTCTCTCTCCTTTGAGCACATTACTGTTCTTACCTCCCTTAGTCACATCCTCCATGTAAGCTGCCCAACACATATTCACAGTCACTAACTTCATTTCATGCCACCTTACTACCCACTTATCACTAATCACAGTGAAGGCCATCACTGGTCGCTTTCTTGTTCACTCTCTATCCATATCCCACTTCCTCCTCCAAACCTTACCTCTTCTATATTCACCCCTGAAAAAAACTCTGCCCCAAATCACTTAGAACTGCACTTTCAAATTCCCAATTATCTAGCCTATAGCCCTTCATTCACCATAACATCTCTGCAGCTACCAATCTGCTCAAACATGCCCTCACCATGTTCAATGCTCTTGTCCCCATTAAAACCATTACTCCCCTGGTACAGCCCTCAGAGCCTCATCTTTGCTCCATTAGGTCTAAGGGACACAGACTTAAATGGATAGGGCAGATAACTGGTTTACTCATTCACCACCAAATCTGGCTGGATCATATGAAGCACTATTGGATCCTCGCCTCATTGTGAAAACTGTTTATTATTCCAAGGGTAATTCTGGAATGAAAAAGTGACCTTTAGCTTTTTTTTCTACCAAAAGCTGTCTTCTTAAACCCCTGTCCCTTATCTTCTCCAAACTCACCTCCAACGACATGTGCAAGGACTCGTGGATTGTTTTGTCACCAAGATTGAGACCATTCATCAGCTGTCCCTGTTACTTCCCTCCCTTCCACTGGGCCAAGCTTCCTCTAAGACTGTCCCTTGACCTAGCCCTGCACTCACAATTTTGCCTAGTTTTTCTCATATCTCCCCTCATGCCACCTCCAAGATCCTCTTGTCTATAAGACCCAACTCTTGCTCCCTCGATCCTATTTCTACTAAACTGCCTGACAACCCAACTTCCCTTCCTGTATCCCAAGTGAGCTGACATTGTTCACAGTCCACTTTCCTCAGCTGTTGTCCCTTGCCCCTTCAAATCTGCCATCAACACCTCAAAAAAATCCAATGCTTAACCCAGCTATCACTTACCTCCCTTTCCTCTCCAAAGTCTTTCAAAATGTTACCTCCAAAATTCATGCCTCTCTTTCCCAGAAATCCATGTTTGATTCTCTGCAAACAAGTTTCTGCTCCTGTCACAGTACCAAAGTCACAAATAAAATCCTATGTGACTATGACAAAGGCTAACTATCCCTCCCATCCTTCTTGACCTGGGTGCAGCCTTTGACACAGTTGATCATACCATTCTCTTCCAAAGCCTCTTCACTGTCACCTGGACAGAATTTTACTTGCTTGGTTCCATTCTTACCTATCTAGTCATAGCCAGAATTTTGCCATCAAATACTGCTCTTTCCATTCCCATGCAGTCAGTTCTGGTATCCCACAAGGATCTATGCTTGGACCCTTCCTATTTCTCATTTACATGCTGCCCCTCAGCAACATCAACTGAAAACACAACATCAGTTTCCACCTGTACGCTGAAGCCGCCTGCTCTACCTCAGCACCGCCTCTCTCAACCTCTCCACTGTGTCTAAATTGTCAGACTGCCTATCTGACATCTGGTACTGGATGAACAGAAATTTATTCCAAATAAATATTGGGAAAACCAAAGCCATTAATTTAAGAAGCTCCACAACATCATCCCTAATTCCATCCTTCTCCCTGGCACCTGTCTGAGGCTGAACCAGGCTGTTCACAACCTGAGTATCCTATATCCATACTATCACCAAGAGCACCTATTTCCATCTCCTTAACATCACCTGCCTCCTGCACCACCCCAGCTTTTCTGCTGCTTAAATCCTCATCCATGCCTTTGTTACTTCTAGACTTGACTATTCCAATGCATTCCTGACTGCCCCCTCCCCCCACTTTCAACCCTCTGTACAGTTGAGGTTATTCAAAATTCTGCTTCCCATCTCCTAACTCACAACAGATGCTGTTTACCCATCACCCTAGTGTTCGCTGATCTATATTGACTCCCGGTTAAACAATGCCTCAATGTTAAAATTTTCATCCTTGTTTTCAAATCCCTTTGTGAAATGACCCTTCCCTATTTTTGTAATCTCCTCCAGTTGAACAACTCTCCAAGGTATCTAATGTAATCTAATTCCGGCCTGTTGAGCACCCCAATTTTAATCGCTTCACCATTAGTGGCCATGCCTTCAGCTGCGAAATCCAAAAGTTCTGGAAATTCCTCCCTAACCCTCAATGCTTCTTGAAGTCACTTTCCTCCTTTAAGACACTCCTTACCACTTTGACAAAGCTTTTGGTCGTCTGCACTAATATATCTGTTTGTGGCTCAGTGCCATATTTTGTATTGTAATGCCTCTGTGAAGCACTTTGGGACGTTTTATTATGTTAAAGGACCTATATAAACAAATGTTGTTGTTGTGTTGGCTGCGTTTGGGAAGTGTCTGATGTTATATTGCTGTCAAGAGAGCTGATCTTTAGATGAGCTGCACTGTTTATCTTCATTGGCTGCAGTATTGCTGTTAAAAATGGGGATGCTGTTAGGATTGCCATTGAGGCTATCAAACTACGAGGAATAGCAACAGCAGCAAGCAGAGCAGTACTGATTTGTGAAACGTAAAGGAAGAGGGCAAAGGAAACAGAGCCTAACAAGCCTTCGCAGATGTGTAATTTTCCAGAACAGAATGTCATACCTGAACAAAGGAGCACTGTATAAGGAGGCTAAGCTTCAGCAGGCAGGCACCCTAAAGAGCAAAGGCCGATCTGAGCTGTTGCTTGCTAGGATCAGTTTGAGTGATGCCCTGTCTTTATTAGTAATGCTGTCTTCCAACTCCTTATTTCCTGGATCTATATGCAGCGGTTGAAGAAGGCAGCTCACCACCACCTTCTCAAAGGCAATTAGGGATGGGCAATAAGTGCTGGCCTAGCCAGCGACGCCCACGTCCCATGAATGAATAAAAAAAATTGCTTCACCTGAAAATAAAGAGGACAGGAATTTAATGTCAAGTATAAGCAGAGACAGATGAGCTGTTGCTGAAAGCAACTTCGCATTGTCATTTATATAGTGCGTGAATATGAGATTTCAGTGCAATTTCCTGAAATGGAAAGAGGATGTTAATTGACCCTATAGCTCCTCCTGTTTTCAATAGCTGCCTGCCATTGCTTATGAAATCGGTCCACAAGAAGGAAAGGAGGTGTTAGCACTTGCCCAGTAAAATGCTTTGGGGATATCATTGCCAAGTTACAACAATGGAGATGCTGGCGTGTAAAGAGTGGCAGAGGTGTGAGGAGATGAAGTCAGTAATGGTGAAGAAAATGTTGCATTTGGAGCAGAAGGAGATGAAGTATGCTGGGGATACAGGTAGCTCATGGGGATACAGGTAGCCCAGGGTTGAATAGGAAGTGTTTTAAACAGGAATTATATAGCACTGAATCATCTCTATTTAAACCTATCTTTTCCCAAATAATTAGCTGTTTGAGCTGGGAAATAATTCCATATATTCATGTTCTGTGAGGGAAAAATTCATTCTAAACTCAATTCTGCTTGAGAATATTTATTGCGTTCTACGGCCTGCTGTTACATCGTAAAGTCGAAGGTCCGAGCGCCATCTTTAAAGGGCACCTGGACAGGCATTCATTCCCTGCAAGCCAGGAGCATTATTCTCGCTGTCTGAGGAGCTTTTGGGAACTACAACTGATGCCACCCCCTCTCCATCTGCCACCTGGGTCTCCGGAACTAGAAGCCATTACCCTGCACACTCCCTCAATCACCTTTGACCTTTCCTCCATCACCCTCACCATCGCCCTTGGAATGCCTTCTGTGACTTTCGACTACTCACTATCACCCTTGACCAGCTATCATTGACCTTTGAGCTTCACCCCGGCACAGTGGAACTGCTCCGTTACCCTCGACCTGCCATTCATCACCTTCAACCCTCCCTCTATCATTCTTTACCTTCCCTCTGTTACCCTCAACTCTCAGGACTTCACCATTAAGTTTCTCTGTGTAATCACTGGTCGCCCCACAATCATGCTTGACCTACCGTGTGTTCACATCGACCTTCCCTGCATAATCTAGCTCCCTCCCTCTGTCGCCCACGAGGCTTCGTAGGACTACTGCCTCCCTCCCTCAATTATTGCCATTCAAATAGTTATGTATATCTATCTACACTTGTGAGGCTTGTGTGTGTTTAGTTTAGTAAGTGACAATATGTAGGTGTGATTTAGAGTGTGGGGCTTTATATGCATGTCTGTGCGTAGGGAGATTGTTCGTACCAGCCTATGAGAAATTATGAGAAAATATAAGATCAAGTATGTGTTCCATGTGTGAGAGAAATTGTGAGAGCAAATGCACATAGTTTAAAAATCAATTTTTGCTTTGTCACTGCATATTTAACAATATTCAAGGGTTGTACCTGGCTGGCTGTTCTCTGCTCAGCTTCTTGTCTCTCCAACTGCATGATCACTATTCCCCAGACACCTCCCTCTTGCAGCTTGAGACCTGCTGTCTCCTAGCAGTGAATATATCTTAAATGACTGTACAGGTTAAAACTGTCTGTTCTAGAATACATTGCATTGCCCGCTCTGTCCTCCATCTAGATCTTGCTTCCACAGATGGAACTCTTCTGCAGCTCAATGCTCTGTACTGTTTTGCTGCAAGGGACTCTTGTTCTGTTTGGCCTGTGTTATGACTATAGAGGCACTGTTTTAGCCACATACGATAGTTTTGAAAACAATTGTTTTACACACACTCACAATACAGGGAAATATACTTCACGAATATATATTTACTTAACAAACACCTACACTATTCAGTAACTAAGGAAATTAAGTCATCAAAAGGTTCAAAAACACTCGGGCATTCTGCTTTTCTTCTTGCTATTTAACAACAAATGCACATACCGTGTGATTATTTAGATCACTTGCCCAGCAACAGTGTTTATTAAGCAGTTTTAGCTGCAAATTAAAAATGCAATTAGCCATGTCTGGATTCTCACATGTGACTCGAGGCTAACATATTTAACATCACTATGCTCGGCTACCTGGGACTCCTGTGCTGCTGAGATTTTAGGTTTTTTTATTCATTCATGGGATGTGGGCATCGCTGGCTAGGCCATCATTTATTGCCTATCCCTAATTACCCTTGAGAAGGTGATGGTGAGCTGCCTTCTTGAGCTGCTGTAGTCCATGTGGTGTAGGTACACCACAGTGCTGTTAGGGAGGGAGTTATTACTGGCCAAGAGCCTCCGCTTGCCACAAAAAATATCTCAAACTTCTTTGACCTTTTTAAGTGTCAGATGCTTCTATCCTCATTCCAAACTCAATATATTTCTGGCCTTCCTTGCAAATGTTGCACCTCCCCAATGCATCTCACAAATTCTGGACTTTCTGAGCTTTCATGCTGAATCGGGTCTTCTATTTTTCCTTCATTGGCTCCACCCATACCTGAGCCTCATCATGGACTCTGGACCATACTGACCTCCTTCGAGCTCTGTAGACTTTATCATCCTGCTCACATATTATCAATTTCACCATCTCCCCTTGCCACACCCGACGGATCATTGTGCTGATTACCTCCATTCATCTTTTACATACTTCCTTCTTAAGCTGAACTCCTTGCCTCTTGTTTATGTGGTCTAAGTTTTTTGCCCCCTCTTCCTAATGAGCCCACAATCCCCTTCTGCTACCCCCTTGTTATTCTCTACAATCCCATGATAGCATCCAATAAAGCCTCTTCAAGCACAGCACCCCCAAATGCTTCATGCTCCTCTCACAGTGACCATCTCATTCATTATATTCCCTGGGGGTTAACCTCTGTAAGCTCCCTCCCATCTCACTTTCGTCTTTCAGCTTCTCAGACCTTGTGGAGGAGTTTAAGGGCTGAATTCTATTTGGGGCTTCCTACCCAAACCCGTCCACTCCTGTGCTTCCCTCACGCCCCCCCCGCCCCCCACCCCCCACCCCAAATTAAAATATTCTAAAACAAAAACACCCCTTTGCACGTTTCGTCATTTCAGCAGACCCCCATCCAAAGGCCCCCTTGCCACTCCTCTCCTCTATGATGTGATATTTCTCCCCGTTAAAGTGCCATATGAAGGTAGGTTGTTGCGATTGTAAGCACATTTTTAATATTGATAAATCTTTATTCTGACCCAATCGATAACACAAAACGTTCAACGCGGCCCTTTAACCGGGGTCTGATTAATTTACTTATCTCGCCGTTAAATGCATCCCCATTATTTGATCCAAAGCTATTCGTTTAAAATGAGACAAGGACGCAGGCGGGGACCTTGCTAATACGCACATAAAAAGTGTGAAGGTACTTCTACTGTCCAAATGAGAATAAGGGAATTTATTTAGTCCTGTGTTGCTGCGCACTTTGCAACAAGGTGACGACATAAAAGCAAAACAATTTTGATACAGAAGGAAACCATTCCATAGAAAGAAAATCTATACATCGATTCAGGAAGCGTTTTGTAATGATACAGAGAAGTAAACCAGCAACAATTGTTAAGTGATCTCACCAGAGGAGACAATTGCCACCTCTATCTGCCAGCACTATTTTCCTGCTACACTTTTCTCCCTGAAATTAATCTGTGCCTTTATTAGCATAGGGATGATTAATATGTTAATCTTAAATCGGATAACATGTCTGTTAAAATAGCATATCAACGATTTGCATATAAATAGGCAAATGTTCACAGAACATAATCTCAAAGCTCCAAAATAAAAACAAATCTATGTCTTTAAGCGTCGAAACATAACAAACATCACGAAATTTTTGACACCAGCTCTTTCACGGGATGTGCGGAGGCTCTCGAGTTGTATTGTTTATTTGGCTATTGTGCTGAGACATTTGACACTGCTTCTCAATGATTACTTTGCAACTTTCAAACATCTCCCTTTGTTATTAGAACGGATCCTTATTATCAGCACATACTGTTCTTGCATCCAAAATATAGGATGAAAATAGGCGAATGAATTATCCACAATGCAGTAAATATACCTTTGTAATATCATATCACGTAAATACGGGAAAGAGATCTCTCTCCTGGATTTCAGTTTATTATGTAAAATACCAGCGGCAAAACTCCCTTCGTTCATGCACAGACCTACATTGTCTTTACCAACAGGCACTAATCATTTCTCAATTATGGTCAACTACACCAGCTGTTCAAATGAAATCTTAAATGCCAGAATCTAGTGGTATAGATAATCCGTTTTGCGGCTGCGTGCTTATTACTTGTAACGTGCTTCTGCAAATATTTCCCTGGTTTTATGTCCTTCACATGTTACCCCTCGCTGTGAATATGCCATTGAGGTGTTCTTGTTTACAGCTTACTGTGTTTGATGTTGTTTGAAAATGGATGTGTGGCGGCTGCTACGGCCTCTTTCCCACGCGTTGCAGATTAGCGGAGGTCGAGTTTAACAGCTGCACCGCCAGCACAAAAGCTCTGCACTCATATGGAGTTGAAAGGCACTGACACGCTCTGATATATATGATTAGAGGTTTGTAAACCCGGCACTGCTGCACTTGGCAAACATCTGGGAAATAACCGTTTTTATTCATTCATGGAATGTGGGCGTAGCTGGCAAGGTCAGCCGCTTATTGTCCACGCATAACTGCCCCGGAGAATGCGGTGTTGTGCCACCTTCTTGAACGCTGCAGTCCATGTGGCGAAGTGTTGTTAGGTAGAGATTTGGATCCAGGGATTTGAAAGAAAGGAGAATGTATTCCAAGCCAGGATAGTGTATGACTTGGAAGGGACCTCGGAGATGATGGTATTCCCATGCATCTGCTGCTCTTGCCCTTCAAGTTGGTAGCAGGTGCAGTTTTGGAAGGTGGTGTTGAAGAAGCCCTGGCCAGTTGCTGTAGTGCATCTTGTTAATGGCACGCACTGCAGCCATGGCGAGCCAGTGGTGGAGGGAGTCAATATTTGAGATGATGGATGGTCTGCCATCAAGCTGGCTTTTTTGTCCTTGGTGGTGTTGAGCTCCCTGAGTGTTGTTGATGTGGTACTAGTCCTGGTAAAACATGGAAACGAAGACCATCGTGTCAGTACTGGCTGATAAAAAGCTATCCGGCCTATTCCCACTTTCCAAGGCCTGTAGGTTATAGCATTTCAACTGCATATCCCAGTAATGTTTTAAAATGTGATGAGGGTTCCTACCTCTACCACACTTACAAACAATGAATTCCAGACTCCCACTAGCCTCTGGGTGTAAAACATTATCCTCGACTTCCCTTTAATCCTTCTGCAAATTACTTCAAATCTATGCCTTCTGGTTATTGACCCCTCTGCTAATAGGAATGGGTCCTTTCTTGCCCCTCTAAGTCCCTAATAATTTTATACACCTCATTTAAATCTCCACTCATTGCTCTGTCCCAAAGAAAACAACCCTATCCGATCCGTTCTCACTGCTAAAATTCCATCCTTGGCAACATTCTCATAAAGCTCCCTTGTACACTCTCTAGTGCAGTCACATCCTTCCTGTAATGTGGTAACCAGAATTATATGCAGTACTGTGGCTGTGGCCTTTTAGCTTGGATGGCTGGTGAGTGATGCTAATAGCGCGGGTTCAATTCCCGTACCGGTTGAGGTCAGCCATGATGAAGGCCTCGTCTTCTCAACCTCGCCCCCCTCGCCTGAGGTGTGGTGACCCTCATGTTAAACTCACCACCAGTCGTCTCTCTAATGAGAGAGCAGCCAGTGGTTCTCTAGCGACTTTCATTCAGTATTTTATACAGTTCTACTATAACCTCGCTGCCCTATGTCCCGGCTAACAAAATAAAGCATCCGATATGCCTTCTTAACCACTTTATCTATCTTTCCTGCTATCTTTAGGGATCTGTGGACACGCACTGCAGCGTTCCTCTGCGCTTCTCAGTATTCTACTATTTATTGTGCATTCACTTGCCTTCCCCAAATACATTATCCCACACTTCTCCGGATTTGCCATTTTTCTGCTCACCTGACCAGTTGCTGCTTAAAGTTAGTCACCAAGGCAACGGTGGCAGTGGTAGATTGTGAAATGTGCGTGGACGGGTATTATCTGATAGTGTACAGTTAATACGTTTCTCATTTGAGGCAGTGCATAGTGTACACTGTGCCGCCGTAGATTGTCCGAAATACCGATAAATTAAATACAGGAGATGATCGATATTCGCTACTAAATCTGATACAAAATTATTAAAATAGAAACCATGGGCGAGGCGTGCTCGAGGATTCACATTTTCTTTCCCCAGGCGTCTGTTAATTGTTGCTGGAAGTTTCCCACGTGTCAACTTGAGGGTACAAAGTGTGACGGGTCAATGGTCCAATGCAAAGCACAATACACAAGCTTTACTTCGAACCAGCTGTCCCTGCTTGTGCTTCTGCCACTTACCAAGCTTCTCTGCCTCATTTTTCTCACAATAATGTAATCTGCTAAACATCTGGAAAACAAGTCATTATATGACACACCTGTTACTATTTCAGAAATACGTGATTCCAGAGGGAAAGCCCCACGTTGTGGTTATTATTCAGAAATCTATGTAAGGAGTGTTATCATAAAAGGATGGTGAGAAGGAACGACTTGTATTTGTGTAGCGCCTATCATCACATCCCATAAAGCTTACCAATCAATAAGATGCTTCTGAAGTGGAGTCACTGTGGTAATGTAGGAAACACTGGAAGTTAATTTGAGCATAGCAAATTCCCACAAACAGCAGGGTGAAAATAAAAAAAAAAATCTGCTTTTCGTGATGTTGATTGAGGGATAAATATTGGCCAGGGCACCAGGGAGAACTCCCTTGCTTTTCTTTGAAATATTGTTATGGGATATCTTGCACCCATCTGAGACTACCAATGGGATCGTGATTTCACCTGAAAGGTTACGCCTCCGACAGTGCAGCACTCCCTCAGCGCTGCCCTGGAGTGTCTGCCTAGGTTTTTGTGCTCAAGTCTCTGAAGTGGGACATGAACCTAGAGCTTCCATCTTAAAGGCGAGAGTGCTACTAACTGAACCACGTCCAAAAGGAAGGCTGGCTTACCCCAAACGGGTTGTAATAAAAGATGCAAGAGAAGTGTGTTTGGAGTGGCTGTGGGAGGGAGGGAGCAAAGGAGGGAGATGGTGGCGAGTGAGGGACTGAGAAATGGAGATTGTGGCGTAGTGGTAATGTCAGTGGCCTCGAAGCCTCGACTATGCTCTGGTGGGACACTGGTTCAAATCCAACCACAGCAGTTGGTGGAATTCTCTTAACAAATCTGGAATTGTGACCACGAAGCTATCATAGACCGTTGTAAAAACCCACCTGGTTCACTGTTAGGGAAGGAAATATACCATCCTTACCTTGTCTGGCCTACATGTGACTCCAGATCCACGATAGTATGGTTGACTCTGAAATGGCCTAACAGCCATTCAGTTTAAGGGCAATTAGAGATGCCAGTGACACCCACCCAAGGAAAAACAGTATTAAACAAAGTAATTAAGTTATAACTTTGGCGAATATATCGGTATATTTTCCTGTTTAGTTTACATATCTACCCTGTATTATAAATTAGAAGGAAATAGCCAAATATTTTTGAATTGTGCTTGTCAAAATATAATTAATCCGGTATTTCTCTTGAAGATAATTTTTCTTTGGTCATAAATTCTGTCTCACGATATTAATTCTGGTGCACATCATATTTCAAGTAAGATTAGGTATTTAAATCTGTTTTAAAGCAAGTTATTAAAGCTAGATATCAGGATGACATTTTGCAGTGTATGTGATTCCCTGTCAGGAAACATGAAATCACCTTTCTCAGATTCTCATAATTCGAATCGTGACGAATTGCCCCCGGGTTTGCTCTGTCACACGGACTGTCCAGATGGTCCTCAGAGATTCCCACGCAAAGCAATGTCAAAGCCCATCATTAGTTTGGCATTTACAAGGCAACGATTCGGCTATTGTCCTCCTGAAAGCGTTCGTTGGCCAGAGAGTGTGGGAAACCTCATGAAACACCGACTCACGCTATTTTCATGTAAATGCAGTGGTATAAATAGAGGAGGATTCCCGCCTGCAGTATCTCACCAGACGCAAATCCCTCTTTGGTCTGTTTCAGTTGTCAGGCATGGCTCCGACTAATGCTGCCGACGTTATCAACAGGGAATACACAGAGGATAAATACACAGCCAAACAGAAAAGCAAAGTAAGCGGGAAGACGAACTAAAAGAAAGCGTTAAAACTGCGAGTTGTTACTTAGGAATTGCAATGTTTACCGTCACCTCAAAAAATCTTAATCCGTTTTATTTTCAGATAATGAAGATTACGATAGAGAAAAGGCGCCGAGATCGGATAAACAGCAGCATCAACCAGCTGAAGACTTTACTGGGAAGGGAGTTTCAAACGGAAGAACCGAACATGAAACTGGAGAAGGCGGACATCCTGAAAATGACAGTGAATTACCTGAAGTATCACAACCAGCAGCTCAGAGGTAAGGCACATGCGTCCTGGCAATGGTTTGCTTTACATTGGTTAGGTTTAAAGGCGTTTCTTAAAGCTTGGATTTTCCTCTATTTTGTAGCAAGCTGTCCGACTAACAGCCCGGAGCGCGACTATAACGAAGGATACTCCCGATGCTTGCAGGAAGCTCTGCGCTTTTTCTCTGCCCAAGAAGGCAAGAACGACATTCAGAAGAAACTGGTGACCCGTTTCCAAAGAAGTCAACAACTGTGTCCGGCCAAGGGTCTGTCCTATTCCGCACCTCTCCCGTACTCTTCTACCTGTCAGAGCAGCTCCGAGCAACCAGCTCAGCCTAACCTCGCAGCACTCTGGAGACCCTGGTAAAGATTAAAGGACAGTATGTGTGTGTGAGACTCTTCCTCGTTTGCAGATGATGGTGAAGACGATGTAGGAGAATCATTCTCCAGTGTCAGTAATAACGATTTTGTGATAGAATTGGAACTGTAGTGAGGTTTTCTTCATATTGAAGAAGGTGTATTTCCCTGAATTACGGAGCGTGTCATTTTATAAACAATATCCCGGCTTTATGTTTATCGATAGATTAGCCAGGTTTCTTGTTCCAATAATGGTCACCAACTTAATTAATAAAAAGTGACATGTGTCGGAGGATATCTTTTTTTATTCCCGCTCAATTGTCGCAGATCCTGGAAAAGGATCATATTTTTCTTCATGGTGAAGAGTTGCTGCAATTTTTGGGTAAATTGTACGAGGATTGGCGGGCCGGTCACTGAGGAGGTGCTTGTCAGATTACTTATGAACCAGTGACAGAACCATTTCTTTCACCGTACACCCCCCTTGCTCTCCCTTACCACTTTGACCCTCCCTTTGCTCCCGCCCCACTCCCTTGGATGGGGAAAGAGCGGACTTCTCTGCACTCTCTCACCAGCGTCCTCTACAGGTCTCATATCGCTATCTTCGGGACCATCTACTCAGTAACTGCTCTCTATCTTCCATGTCTTCACTGTCACCAGGCACAGGGTGATCTCTTATCTCGCACCCCACTGGTACAATCACATCTCATGCGTGTTAGACAGAGACTGGAGGAATGACATTTAACTAACCTGACTGGCCATCGACAGAGCTGGCTTGACCACCTTAAGTAATACGCCCCCTCTGTCCATCCAATTCCCATATTACACCAGCTTAATCTGCCCCACATTAGAGTTCCATTGCACTGAGCTCTAATGAATCCATTCCTACGTGCCCTCTCGGAATCAGTATATATCTGTAAAGAACATTCCCTTTTTACGTCCTTGGCGCTAGCTAGTACTCCCTTTTCTTCAACCTTGGTCTCCGCTCTTTATTATTTACAATCTATCCCTCAGTGACTTATCCAAAACGCACAGCGGCGGCTTCCACGTGTAGCCAATGAGACCATCAATATTCACTACTGCTGTATTATCTGACTACCTGTCGAATGTTGAGACTGGATGAGCCATAAGTTTTCACAGATCAATGTGGGCGAAGCTGTTTCTTGGTAGATTTTCACTAGTACCTGGGTGTCTCTGGTGCAGATTTCTGCAACTTCCTTGGTTTCTTGCTCAGACTGGTCCAAGTGATCGGCGACCTTGGTTTCTGCTGGATCTTTTGTGCAGATTTTACTCCCTATGTAGTCCAATAGCAAGGTCGCCTTCTTATATCCCTGGAATGCACTTTGCCTTTGCATTTTTATTCTTTGTAAATTCCTTCAGTACACGTTGGGAGCCCGCCTTCGTTTCCTGTAAATTACTTGGAGACGTTTGTTTTTCTTTATCTACAGAGAGCTATATAAACGTAATTTTTTGAGTTGAAGATGTACAGATGTTGATGGTATTCAGTTAAATGGTACAATGTCAAAATAGATACCCCGCTTGAATGTACACGACGCCTTGTATTATATACATGCAACAGCCAATAAAGATCGAATCGATTGGAAGACTGCTTACAGTTATTTGGATAAACTTGATTTTGCAGATTTTTGTGTTCTATTGCTAAATAGAACGGACGCAAGTCGACAATGCGAACCGAATAACTGTTTGTAATGTTGACATAATTATCTTGCTTCTCTCATTACCCGTGAAACACAGTTCTATTGTTACCAATATCTAGGGTTAAAAATACAACCTAATTCTAACACCTAGGGCACTACTAATGTTTCAAAACCAACATTTAAAAAAAAGACAACTTATTTTAATCGCAAAAGAAAATAGACAGAAAACAACCAGTAAGCAATAGCGCAACGATTTACAAATAGTGCAAAACTGCAAGGATCTTTCCAGAATCATCATACATCGGCGTATGTTAAATGAATAATGGAAAGTTACTAATATCGTCAAGTGTAGATAAACAGGAAACCAGAAGGCAAAAATATAGTTTATATATTTAGAACATCTGTACCTCGACCATTTAGTAATTCTACAAAGCATTCTAATCAATAAACATTGTTACAAAAATAACACCCGGTAATTGCTTAATGTCCGACAATTTTACTTGCAATACACCCCTCCCCTCCCACCTTTCTCCAGGGTTTGGATGAACTACTGCATAGCGATTACTGACAATGTTCAATGTGTTTGGTTAATAAGACAGGAGGGAAGGGTTGTTGGAACGGACTCAAAGCAACAGGTAATTCCAGTTTAGCTAATCAAATTTCTCTAAAAAACGTGCTGTTTCTCCTCCAGTCGTAAGAGACGAAAAGCAAAGTCGTGATAAATGTGTGCCTTTTACTGATATCTCAAATTGCATCCGTTATAAGAAGTAGCGATGCAATGAATATTGAAAAATAAATCAGCTTTATGTTATTTACCAGTCTGTTCAATGAGGACTGATACATATAGACATATTGAGTAGGAAGTAATATTTACCATTTTAAATACCATGAAGTGATTGGATTCATTTAATCATAGAGATAGGCAATGGTAAATGATCGGATCCTTTGAAATTCTATAGAACCCAGTGTTTGAGAAGAAGAATTTAACATTGGGCTATAATTGGAATACTGAGAACTTAGAATGATAGAAATTTACGGCACTGGATGAGGTCAGTCGGCCCATAATGTCTGCGCCAGCTGAAAAAGAGTGATCCAGTCTCAGCCCACCTACCAGCTCATGGTTCATTACCTTGTAGGTAGACACTTGAAGTGCATATACAAGAAGTATTTTAAAAGCGAAGAGGGTTGTGCCTGTACCACCGTGCCAGGCATTGAGTTCCACCCCCACATCAAAAATTCTCCTCAACTTCCCTTTATTTCTTCCTCACTATCAACCACATTGCAATTTTTGGTATCATCAGCAAATTTCTTAATATTTTTAATCACCCACATTTAAATCTAAAAATCATTGATATTTACCATGAAATTCCTGAACCCTACTGGAAACAAACTCCAATAATAAAAACACCCTTTTGCTTCCTGCCACTCAGCCAATGCTGGATCCATCTTGTCACCTGTCTTGGATCCTATGGGCTTTTGTTTGTCTGCCATGTGGCACCTTGTCAAAAGCCTTGCTAAAATCTATGTAGACTGCATCAACTGATACCTGGGATTGGGAAGGGGGGTTATCCTATGAGGAAAGGTTGGACAGTTTGGGCCTGTATCCATTGGAGTTTAGAAGCTTGAGAGATGATCTAATTGAAACATATAAGCTCCTGAGGGGACTTTGCTGGAAGGATGTGCCTGGAAGGATGGTTTCACTTTGTGGGGGAGACTAGAACTAGGGGACACAGTTTAAAAATAAGGGGTCTCCCACTTAAGACGGAGATGGGAAGATTTTGTTCTCTCAGAGGGCCGTGAATCTTTGGAACTCTCTTCCCCAGAGAGCGATGGAGGCTGGATCAATGAATATTTTTAAGGCAGAGGTAGGTAAATTCTTGACTAATAAGGGCGTCGAAGGTTATGGGAGTTGGGTGGGGGGGTTGGGGGGAGGGGGGCGGTATGCGGAATGTGGAGTTGAGGCCACAATCAGATCAGCCATGATCTTATTGAATGGCAGAGTAGGCTCGAGGGGCCGAATGGCCTACTCCTGCTCCTGGTTCATGGGTATGTTCGTGTATATCAAACGCACTATCGTCCCTCCTTGTTACCTCGTCAAAAAAATCAAACAGGTTAGGCACGACATTCCCTTAACAAATTCATGTTTGTTGTCCTTAATTAATCCTTGCCTTTCTAAATGATGATTAATACGTTCTCTCAATTTTTATTCAATTAGTTGATTAAGAATAATTTAGTGCCATTCTATACATTCTAGAATTACTTAAGAGTGAACCATTGCATATTAGTGACACCTTGGATGAAAGAAGTGAATGTCATGCGACGAAAGGGGATTGGAGAGGGAATTGGTGTTCTAAAATATATAAGCAGAATGATTCGATTTGCGTTCCTCTCCAAATGTGGTGCCAGTCATAATTTTAAATCTCCGCTCGGCCTCTTG
The DNA here is from genome assembly GCF_964194155.1 of Cetorhinus maximus. NCBI lineage: Eukaryota > Metazoa > Chordata > Chondrichthyes > Lamniformes > Cetorhinidae > Cetorhinus > Cetorhinus maximus. Next base: position 73,908,445 of record NC_135890.1, read on the forward strand.
GGTTCTTTTTAAACGTACTTCGCGTTGATCTAAATATTCAGAGCGTTAGGGCACAGGTAGGTATGATGCCAATTCATTTAAATGTTAAAAACCAGGTTCGGAAACTGGGTGTGTGCCTGTAAGCGCATACATATAGCTCCCTGTGAGGCAGGAGAATCCCTGTCACAGGCAGGCAGTACAAAGGAAGCATCTTCTGGCTAGGACCAATAATGCACTTGTATTGTGTGCGGCAAATTTAGAGCGAATTACCCCGGTTATCCAGGGAGATGGATAGCGAGAGCCAATGTGCGTTTGCAAGGCCATGTTTAAGTTGCTCATTACAGAAAGTTTACATTTCCCACGACGTCATGACATCGAGAGACTGTACGTAAACGGAAATGTCACACTGATCTCTAAACAATTCAAGTAACTTTAGTTTGAAATTCCCAAGGGCAGGGAATTACAGTTTTCAATGCGACAGGCAAGCAGGTCACCCATCCAACTTCATGTTTACTCTCCAAGTTTCGCATCTCAGTAAACCAGGAAACCCACTGGGGCAAACCTAAATTAATGTGGAGTCTGAAGCATCCAAAGTGAATGAAGTGAATGTAGCAGATATATTAAATAAGTCATCAGAACCACAAATCTCCCAGTATAGATAAATACTTGGAACGAATTATTCATGGCATCGTAAAAGGAAGACTTGCATTTGTGTAGCGCCTTTCACGTCAATCATTCAACATTGCTAAGGTTTTGCAAGATTAGGAGCAGGTTGTCACCATAACCCAGGCAACTACAAGCCAATAAGGTAATTTATTGCAATACCTAGGTTGGCCGAGTTACTGAATAAGAAACATTTAGAAGAGGGATAGCGCGCCTGGAAGACCCATTTTGTTTCTTTGGGGACGTTATGGATAAAGTAAACAGCTTATTTGAACTTTCAGATGACTTTTAATGAACTTTTGTATGAAGGATCACAAGAACATGTGTTTTCAGATCATATCTTCAAGGTGCAAAAAATTGTTTCACGGAGAAGCAGATACGAATCAGCAGTAGGACAGAAAGGAGCGACCTGAAAGTAGAATTGAAAAGGGTTTTTTTGAGAAAGCATGTTAATCTTTTCGAAACATAACCGGGCGCTATATTTGAGAATTGGTGTATTGGTGTAGGCAGGTACATGCGTTGCATTTGAAAAGTGCCTCTGATGGCACTACTGAGTTGCCAGTGGGCCGGTTGACAGTGTACTGACTAACATTTATTAATTGTAGAAGTAGCCATCTCGCGATTTTTAAGGCCGAGGAAGCTGTGCTGTCTGTCTGTCTAAAAATCCAGTGAAGCCAACCTACCAAAAATCGAAAGTGTATCGCACACTTCAAGGGAAAGCTTGCGGAGATTGAGAGGGAAAAAGAGGTGAGAATGATAGGTTCGAACGGCAGCAAATGCACTAGTTGGGGTGGGGGTAGCCTCTGGGAATTAACTCATCCTAACACGGGGAATTAGTCACTGGCAGTTATTATGTGAGCTAATAAAGTAAGGAATACCTCTCGGAAAATTCAAAAGTTAGAGGCTTTTGAATTTTGATCAATGACCTGAGAGAATATACAACAATATTCATCACTTGCGCCATTTATATCAAACTAATAACCCCATAGTGTTAAAATGAACTTACATACAGACCTGCTGAGTTTTTCCAGGTAATTCTGTTTTTGTTTTGGATTTCCAGCATCCGCAGTAGTTTTTGTTTTTATCTCTGTGTTACATTTTGATGACGCTACAACTGCGGAAATGTAATTAATCTCTCCCAGATTCAGGCTCATGCATTATTTTTTCCCTTAACTTCGTGGTCTCTACTTGGTGAATGATTTCACCAAGGAACTCACCAAGGCTCCTTAGACAGCACCTTCCAAACTAACGACTGCTACCATCTAGAAGGATAAGGGCAGCAGACACATGGGAGTACCACCACCTGTAAGTTCCCCCCCAAGTCACTCACCATCCTGACTTGGAAATATATTGCGGTTCCTTCACTGTCACTGGGTCAAAATCCTGGAACTTCCTCCGTAACAGCAACTCTGGGTGTACCTACACCACATGGATTGCAGCGGTTCAAAGAAGGCAGCTCACCACCACCTTCTCAAGGGCAACTAGGGATGGGCAATAAATGCTGGCTGAGCCAGCGACGTCCACATCCCATGAGTGAATAAAAAAATCTCCTGTCGCTATGTATTAGTGATATGGTAAGCTTCATATTTTTTCTATGATTTTGTTAGACATAAGGAGTAAAATAAACTGTTCAATTGCGTTTACAATTACTGCTCGAAATGGCTAACAGAGAAAAATGCAGAGAATTACATTGAATGTACAGTACGCGAACAGACTATTCGACCTACCTGGGTCATGCCGGTGTTTATGCGTCATATCCTCCTATCCCTCTTCATCTAAACCTATCAAAATAACCTTCTATTCCTTTCCCCCTTATGCGTTAATCTAGCTCCCCTGTAAATGGATCAATGATTTTCGCCTCAGCTGCTCCTTGTGGTGCTAGGCCCACATTTTGAGCGCGTTCGGGATAAATAAGCATCTCCTGAAATCCCTATTGCAATTATTAGTGATCACCCTGTATTTCTAGCCCCTGGTTTTGGTCTGCCTCACAAATAAAATACCTTTGCTGCGTCTACCCTGTTAACCCCCTTTATAAATTTAAGACAGTTCTCTCGGGTCACCTCCCATCCTTCTATTTTCTAGTAAAAGGCTCAGCCTGTTTAACATTTCCTGATTGGTGTACACTTTCATTTCTAGCATCATCCTTGTAAGGTTTTTGCACCTTTCTAGTACCTCTTTAACCTTTTCTATAGCATAGAGAGCGGAACTGGTCTCCAAGTGTGGTCTAACTAATTGATATTCATACAAATTCAGCATAAATTATCTGCTTTCCAGTAATATCCCTTCATAAATGGATCGAGGTGCCTGGTTTTCATTTCACGACCTTATTAATCTGCATCACTAAATGACTTGCGTATCTGTATACCCAGGTCTCTTTGTTCAACGACTGCGTTCAGACTCTAATGCCCTCTCCCCCCGGCAAATTTGGTGGCGGGGTGGGGGGCGCGGTTGGCATTTAATCAAACGGGAGGATGTCTGGTGGGTCCTGGCCACCTTCCCGCCTCTGCCTCAATAAGTATATGGCAGGAAGGCCCGTGGATGGCCTCCCCCCACCCCGCCCTCCAATTGAGGCCCTTAAGTGAGCATTAATTGCCCGACACCCACCCCCCTGACCTCCACGCTGCAATTCCCCTCCCGCCATGACTCACCCGTCTTCTGGGATCCAGAGAGAATCCTCGGTTGTGCTACTGGCAGCAGCCACCGTCTCCCCGGTGGCGCTGCCTTTCAATAGAGCTTTCGACCTCCTCGTGACTGGTGGCCCCCGAGGTCCTTGATCCTGGGGAAGACCCGCCGCTGCCCAGTTAAGCACCTGAATGGCATTAAATGCGCGTGCCTTCCCTAAAAGGGGCGACGCCGGGGCTCCCGCTGGCCCGCCAGCTGGCGGGCGAGATCCCCAACGCCCCCATTAAATACCACCTTTATTTTCCAAGTTGGATAGTTCTTACAAATGTGAAATCGTTCACTTTGGCAGGAAGAATAAAAAAAGAAGCTTATTTTCTAAATGGTGAGAGATTGCAGAGCTCTGAGATTCAGAGGGATTTGGGTGTCCTAGTGCATGAATCATAAAGGTTAGTATGCAGGTACAGCAGGTAATTAGGAATGCTAATAGAATGTTATAATTTATTATGACCGGAACTGATTACAAAAGTAGGGAGGTTATGCTTCAGTTACACAGAGCATTGGTGAGACCACATCTGGAGTTTTGTGTACAGTCTCATTTAAAGAAAGGTGTAAATGCGTTAGAAGCAGTTCAGAGAAGGTTTACTAGACTAATATCAGGAATGGGCAGGTTGCCTTATGAGGAAAGACTGGACAGGTTAGGCTTGTATCCACTGGAATTTAGAAGAGCAAGAGGCGACTTAATTGAAACCTTTAGCATCATGAGGGGCCTTGACAGGGTGGATGTGGAGAGGATGTTTTCTCATGTGGGAGAATCTATAACTAGGGGTCACTGTTTAAAAACTAGGGGTCGCTCATTTAAGACAGGGATGAAGAGAATTTTTTTCCTCTCAGAGGGTTGTTAGTCTTTGGAACTCTCTTCCTCAAAAGACGGTGGAAACAGAGTCTTTGAATATTATTAAGGCAAAGCTAGATAGCTTCTTGATTAACAAGGGGGTGAAAGGCTATCGCGGGTGGACAAGAATGTGGGGTTGAGGTTACAATCAGATCAGCATGATCTTATTGAATGACGGAGCAAGCTCAAGGGGCCAAGTGGCCTACTCCTACTCCTTAATGATATGTTCGTAATATGAGGCACCTTTATTCTTCTTCCCAAAGTCCCCAACTTTGCACTTACCTATACTGAAATGATTTTGCAGAACAATCCCTGCTATGTTTAACCTGTCATTATCAAGTACGAACCAAGCTTATTTTCTCAGTTATCCAATTAACAAAGAAAACAGATAAAGCACGGCCTGTACCATTACGTAAATACCATCCACTTTGGATGTGAATCCTTAGCTGGAAATCAACATCCTTCCTTGTTACAAAAACAGAAATACCTGGAAAAACTCAGCAGGTCTGGCAGCATCGGCGGAGAAGAGTACAGTTGACGTTTCAGACCTGCTGCGTTTTTCCAGGTAGTTCTGTTTTTGTTTTGGATTTCCAGCATCCGCAGTTTTTTGTTTTTATCCTTCCTTGTTAGCCTAATAATGCTTAGTCATGTGATGTGCTTTGGGACAGTTTGCAAACTTAAAGGCGCTGTATAAGTGCAAGTCGTTATCATATTGTATCCTCAACGGGTGACGGAAGGGGGTGGGGTAGGGTGGGGTTGGGGCCGATAGTGGAAATGTGCCACAATCATTGGTATACTGAACTTGATATACATCCAATGTGGAAAGAAATGCTTTGGCCGCTATATTCAACTGGTACTATTAATACATTAATGAAGATTTCCTCTGGTGTCTGTATTTCTAACCTAATGGCAATTAGTTGGAGCTTTTGAGGTGGAGGTGGCGTTTTTCTAACCGCCCATCATCACTAAATTGGAAGAACAGTAGAAACTCAGAGTTACGGTGTGAGATGGGAAGCAGCTAAGGCAATTCTACCCCGTTATTTTTGATTACATTTATCATTTGTAGAAACTATTTACATACTGGATTTTCCTTCTAGATGTTCACACAGGCCGACTCAATTGTCAATGTTTATATGAAACACTACAAAATATACTAGCATCTCGAAAGTGGATTATAAACGTGAATGTACACGTTTTTAAAAAAAAGATATAGTTATATATTATTGAATTCTTTCATCATTTTATATTCAAACCTATCACTGTTAGGAGCAGACTGAACCCACCCGACAGTTTCTTCGCAATGAACAATAAATTTCGATTGGCCTTACTTCGTTCGTGCGAACACAATGATTGCCAACAAATCTTCCACTCTCAGTTAGCGTAGGCTTGACTTATATAGATCCGTGGTCGCGGGTATCAGTGTGTATGTAACATATTAACAACTGATTTAGCTAATAAACATCCTACACTTTTAATTGGACGGGAACGACCCGGCTCGTACAGGAAACCGACCTTTTTCGGGTGTGCAGCGCTTGGCTTGTCCATTTAATCAGCTGATTCCACATATGACATGAACAGCTTTTACTATATATCTATTTTTTCAACTAAAATCATTTGACTACAACCAGAATCAATGAGTTAACTGTTTTCCAAAACTGTTGAGCGTTCTAGTTCTGAACCCTTTAAAGAAAAGCGCAGGGGTAAAATCTTTGAACAGGTTTTAATTGATGCAACTCTGCTCTCCCACAAACTGGGTCTAAACTCCATCTTCTGAGATTGCCCTGCGCTGAACTGTCGCATGCCGGTCGGGTAAATCAGGGCAAAGTTGCATTCTGGGGGACATTTCCTCACTGCTCTACATATGGGGAAAGCTCTCCCCAGTATCACTATTGGTGCTCATTGAAGGAGTGCGGAGAATGAACTGTTTTTGAGCTTCTGTTCTACACTTTAAAACCTTTAACGAAATCCTACAAACTATCTGCAAGACAAAGAGGAACGATTTCTTTCCCAGACACGCTTCTGAGGTTTGCAATATCCGTGCCTCCTTACATTTATTCCTTCTCGTGCAGCGTATTCATTTTATACAATGGGCATTCCGGAAAACAGGCTTTACTTGATGAATTATTGTTTATTAAACCTTTCATAAAAGTACGAATAATCTTCAACAAAAGGACAAATCATTTCAGATCCCTGCCAAAGTACAATCGGGATCAATATGGAGAGATGTCTCCTACACAAATCTGCCATTATTCCAACTACTGTACATATTCATTACGAATATACTGATATAGCATTGAGAAACTCAACAAGTATTGTGGAACATGGGTCGCGTATTATGACATTGCTGATAATGTTCCTTTAGCAAATTATCCAACCCTTCAATATGAAGAACTGTAACTATAATTATTAACTATTACCCATTGTAACTTTGTGAATCCTTTGAATTCCACGTGATCACAGCTGTTACACAGAACTATAACCTTTAGAATCCACTCACAAAATGGTGAGAAGAAGCGAAACACCAATGATCAATTTATAAAACTGATCATTAGGACATTTCTGTTCAAAACATCTGGTGTACCCGGTCTGTCTGTTATCACGTTGCAAAATACATTACCCAGTATACTGGGTATTTCCTTTCTACCAAAAAATACAAACTGTACGTTTCTAGACAGATTATTTTCCATCTCTGACGCACTTGAACAAGAATCGACATGGAGAAATTTTTCCTGCACATGTTTTGCCGCTATTCCAACTACTGTAAGCATTCACTGTGAATTTACAGCGATATTTATCGTACAAATATTGTAGTACACGGGCCCCATAAGATGATATCATACAGGTAAAGATCAGAAATATCCCTTTAACAAACTGACAATCTCCTTCAATATGAAGGTTTTAATCACATTTTTCCATTCTGGAATACTGTTTTACACCAGAGTACATCTCTAGTTTTGCATGTCTAGCTTATCGTCAAGGTCTTTCCCTCAGTTCCTGTCTAAGCTTTTTTAAAAACTCTGCCAGGGTGCGGCGCTGTTGAGCTGAACTCTCTGCTTGGTTCGCTTTAACCGGGTGGAAAATGCAGAGGCATTTCCAGTTCTGGCTGGACTTGGAGCTCTGCGCATCCATTTCACAATTTTACGTTTGAAAACCGTTCTTGGTGCCTCGTGCAGACAGAAGAGTCGCATTCGCCAAAATCCTCCGCTGTATTCTCGATGCAGAATCACAGGGGCATGGGCTAAAATACAAGAAAAAACAGTAGAGTTTAACACTGGGAACAAGGAATGAATTGAAAGGTACTGTTTACAACCATGTGTGTTAGGGACTCGATGCCTTACCTGGATCCAGCTGCTGGTTCTCAGTTTTTCAGGCAATTCCCTCTGATTTCCAGCAAGCCGTCATGCAAAGGCTCGATTCGATGTTTGTTCCTGAATCTGTTACCAGTCAAGTCTGCAGGCCAGCGTTACGGGCCTCTTCTCCCTGCCATTGTGAACAACTGAAAAATAAAAGTCATGTTAGTAATTCATAAACAATCCAGAAGTTAGGGTCACACTACATCACTATTGTACGCCCAATTAATGATAAAAAGGATACATGTAAATCTAATCCAGCATGTTTTAAATATGAACTTACTCGGTGTTGTTCTTTTGGTGAGATTCTATATCTGAATACTCTCTTCAAACGACAGCGATATTCTTACAGCCACTCCGTGGACTCTCTGCGGTGGAGCCTGAAACAAGTGCCCGGCAGCCCATGTCTGCTGAGGCTCTGTCCAATATCTCCTGTATTTATAGCCCCGAATGGACAGGGAGACGCGTGAGTCCGGGTTTCTTTGCGGTTCCCACACTCAACAGCCAATCGCTGCTGTCAGAGGAACAATGGCCAAAGTATTTCTTTCTGAACGATGAATTATCCACGCTGACGTTTCTTTGTAGTCGATTCATGGGACCATCTGGAGAGTTTGTATGAGTCAATAATCCCGGGTCGCAGATTATAAGGAACGGAGACAAATTCTCCGACATGCAACCCAACACAGGGGTGAACAAAAAAACACATCTGTCTCCTCTTTAGCCTTCTGTGTCAAAGGATGTTTAAGAAACTTTATTAAAAATAAAAGAAATCCCACTAAAAATCATAGATGGGTGCTTGATCCATTAAATTGTTCGTAGATCTTTGTAGCAGCAATTTGAATGTTGAAATTTTTTAGAACATAGAAGTAAATACTTTAAAGTTGTGCCCTGTAATCGATGTTAATTTGAATATAAACCTTTTGGCCAAGTGTTACCCAAGTTCAATGTAGACCCTGTGGAATAGTCTGTAGTTTTAGTGTGATAAGGTAATTTGTAACTAAAAAGCCCACAGGGGCATATTTTTCCCAGTGTTCCCATATAACCCAGACCTAGAAATAAATTATTTGGAGTTCAACATCTCATCTGCTGCTATATTGTTTAGACAAGTGAATTCATTCACTTCGCATTGAGATGCATCAGTTGGACACGTAATGTAGCAGCGGCTCAGCACAGGACTGATCAGTGATCTGAACACTGAGCAGGCGATATACCTGTTATGTTGACTACAATTTCAAGTCCCACGTTAGGGGCATAGAATTATTATCTGGAGTGGGTCATTCGGCCTCTTGGAGTTTCAACAAAATCATGGCTGACCTGCTACCTCAACTCCACCTTCCCGCACTATCCGCATATCCCTTAATTCCTTTTTCATCCCCAAATCTATCGCCCTGTCTTGAATATGCTCAACGACTGACCATCCAGGGCTCTTTGGGTTAGAGAATTTCAAAGATTCACAACCCTTTGAGCGAAAAGATTCTTCTCATCTCAGTCCGAAATGGTTGACCCCTTACTCTGAGACTGAAGGCCTGCGTTCTAGATTCCCCAGCCAGGGAAACGTTTTCTCAGTATCTACCCTGTAACGCCCCTTAAGAATTTCAAATGTTTCAATTAGATCACTTCTCATTCCTCTAAATACTGGAAATATTGGCCTAGTCTTCTCACTCTCTCCTCATAAAACAGTCCCCTCGTCCCAGGAACCAGTTTAGTGAACTTTAGTCGCATTCCCTCTAGGGAAAGTATGTCCTTCCTTAAAGAGAGCACACTGCACACAAATCTGTTCCCTATTTGGTTCCTGGACATACTGATCTAGAAAACTACCTTGTGTACATTCCATGAACTCGCCTTCCACACTATTAATGCAAATGTGGTTGGCCCAGTTTATATGAAGACAAAAGACCCCCGTGATTGCTGCATTACCCTTATTACGTGCGCCTCTAATTTCATACTCTGCCCTGCACTGCAACCAATGTTAGGGAGCCAATGAACAACACCCAACAATGTTTTCTGTCTATTGCCGCGTCTTAGCGTCACCGGAATTGATTCTACTTCTTGACTTTTCTGAGCTACGGTCCATTCTCTCTACGGGCTCTTTCTCATCCTTTATTGTCGGCACTGCCTTCTTCCTTTCCCCATTGCCCATCTCTCCTAAAAGTTAAGTATCTTTGAATATTTCGTTTCCAACCTTGTTCATTTTTCAACCATATCTCTGCAATAGTTATTAGATTAAACCTATTAATTTCTATTTGTGCTATTAATCCATTTTATTTTGCAAATGCTTCGCATGTTGATAGCTTTGACTCTTGTCTGATTTCCTCTGACGTCACCTTAGACACTCTCACTAGGCCTTCCTGACCCATTCTACTTATTTTGACCCAAAATGTTGCTCTGATCTAGAGCCTTGACATTTCCCTTGTTGCTTTTACCCTATCCCGAATCCTCTCCCCACTCCTTTTGTTCTTTTAAAACCTGCCCATTGCCTTAGTTATCTGATTCTTCAAGGCATTGGTTCCAGTAGATTTAAATGGGGCCAGTCCCAATGGAACATCTTCGCCTATCCCCCGTACTATTCTCAGTGGTCCATGAAGCCAAACCACTGTCTCCTACACCACTCCTTCAGCCACGAACTTAACCTGCTAAAGCTTTCGGCCGTATACCAATTAACACATGTCTCAAGTAACAAAGCAGAAAATATTCCTTTTGAAGTTCTGCTTTTTAATTTGGATCCTAAATCCTTAAACACTCTCAGCAAAATATCTTTCCTCGTTCTGCATTTGCTATATAGACCATGGCAACTGGTTCCTCCCCTTCGCTCTTCAATTTGTTCTCCAGACATGAGGCGATGTGTTTAACCCAGGCACCATGTAGGAAACAGTTTGGAACTCCTAGTAATGGCTATAGAGAACAACATCTAACCCCTGACTGTGTTATCTTCTCTCACCACCACATTCCTTTTCACTCCTCCCACTTAAATGGTTTCCTGCACCATGGAGCCACTGTCAATTTGTCCATCAACCATGGAGTCATTGTTCTCATCCACATAGGTCCCAAGTACATTGAACCTGTTGATCAAAGTCAAGGGCTCCTCCTTCAGAACATCCTACATCTCCATACCTCTCTAACTCCTAGTCACGCCATCTATCATCTATCCCTGACCACTGACTAATTCTAAAGTTCTACTTAACCTAAGCGGTATGACTACCTCCCAGAACAAACTGTTCATAGCCTCCCCCCGCCCCCCCCCACCCCCCCCCCCCCACCCCCCGGCCTGATGACCTCTCCCCATGTGTCAGGAAGATATAATAATTTTCATAATGTTATTTGGAATTTATTATAAAGTAGAGTAATAGTGGGGTCTGTGTCTATGTATGTGTGCATGTCTGTGTGTGTGGGACTTAATTGAATTAAAGACAGCTGGTCTGAAGGCTTTGATATAAGAAGAGAAGCTAGGTTTGAAATGCTAAATAGGTAAACATGGGTGAAGTTCTGGAATGTGAGGTGTAAAGGGAATAATTGCATTTTAAAATAAACCAGAGTAGCTTGAATACAAAAGAATGGGGGTGGGGGGTGGGGGGGGGGGGGGTGGGGGCTGTGTAAAATGTTTCACCTAACCAGGAGGAGTTAAGAAACTGTGTTTATATTTCCCAAAGATTACTGGTAAAATTGGTACTATGATAGATTTTATTATTAGAGAGATAAAGTCCAAAGACAGTGAAATATTGGGAATTTGCATTCAAAGGGGAAAATATTTATAAAGGAGAGAAGACTGTGTGCAAGGGAAGGCATTTTTAATATATAACACAGGTGTGAAAAGCTTCAAGTTGCTGTCTACAAGGAGCCAAAGCTGAGGAAAAACTCACTTTGAATTCAACTGTGTGTGCTTTGCCTGGGTTTGTTTAAACCTATATGTTTTGCTGTTGGCTTAATGGAGGTGTAACTGGGAGTTAGATTAATTCAGTGATTTAGAAGTTATCATAGCAGTAATTTGTATGTATGGGTGTACAGTCTTTTCTTTTATTAATCAATGTTTAATTTATCTTTGTAAAAAAAACCTCTAAGTCTCGGTGGCCTTCTTTTTACTGAACTCAAGGCCCACATCTCAAAATAAATGCAAATTGCAAATAGTTGTGGCAGCTGCTCCAAGTTACCCTCTGGGATTTGTTATTGAATTCTGCCATAACAGAACTGGGGACTCGTCTGGGAAATATTTGCAATTCCTTGATTGGTTTGGAGTTGGCGAATCTTAAGGTTATAAGTAAGAGAAGCACTTTGAATTCAGGAGTTGGTGTGAGGTATTTTTAAAGTGGCAAGACTGCAAAATGGCTGTATCCACTGCTAAAAAAAATTTTGAAAATAGAAGATATAACTCTGATTGGGTTACAAGAAGTATCTAAGGGTAAGTTAACAGGGTTGGTGGTTAAGTTGCAGTTGAGGCTACCAGTAGGGGTAAAGAAAGCAGACATAGTTGAAGTGATAGCACAGTATTTAAAGTTGGAAGTCATACCTGACACTAGAGAGTCACAGCTAGAGGTAGTGAGATTTCAGTTACAAATGAAGAAGCTTGAACTTGAACAGGCAAAGGAACTGAAAAAATTTGAATGAGAGGCAAAGGAAAAAGAAAAGGAAAGAGAAAGGGCATTTCAAAGGGAGCAAGTGGCAAGGCAGGAGAAAAAATGGAAGTTGAAACTGGAATTCCATGCAAGAGGGACGGATAAAGAAAGAGAAGCAAAGGAAAGAGAGAAGGAATGAGAAAAGGAATACCAGTTTAAAAGGCTGGAAGTTAAGTAAGAGATTTCAGATTATGAGGAAAGTTCTGATGATGAAAAAACATTTAACCTAAAACCCAATGTGGAGATATTTAAATTTGTACATGCTGTTCCAAAGTTTGAGGAAAGGGATGTTAAAGCATTTTTATTACATTTCAGAAAATAGCTAAACAGATGAAATGGCCACAGGAAAACTGGACATTATTGTTACAATCCAGGTTGGTGGGTAGAGCCCATGAGGTTTATGCTTCACTGTCAGAAGAAATGTCGGTGAACTATGATGTGGTAAAAAAGGCTATTTTGAGTGCGTGCAAGTTGGTTCTTGAGGCATACAGGCAAAATTTAGGAATATGAGAAAACAGCCTGGGAAAACTTATATTGAGTTTGAGAGAGTAAGACAAAGTAATTTTGACCAGTGGATATGGGCATTAAAGATAGAGACAACATTTGCAGCTCTTAGAGAAGTAATTCTTTTGGAAGAATTTAAAGATTCAATTCCTTTGGTAGTGAAAACTCATGTGGGATGACAGAGGGTCCAAACAGTAAGACATGCCACAGAGATAGCTGATGATTATGAGTTAGTTCATAGAGCTAAACCTTTTTTGTCACCATTTTAAATCAGAAAAGGATAGAAAGTGGGAAGGTGAAAGGAAGGTCGGTAGTCAGGGAAGACAAAGAGTAGGTAGAAATTCCCAGGAAGTTTTTTTCTCACATTAAAAACGAAGGTGCTAAGGGTAGAACTGAAGTTCGAAAAATAAGGTGTTATCATTATAAAAAAGTTGGACACATGAAGTCAGTGTGTTGGAAATTGCAGGGGAAATCTGTTGGGATTATTTGGGGCACAGAAAAAGTCTGGAAATAAAAGTACTGTGGGTTCTGAGGTCCAGGCACAGGAAAAGAAATGGTTTGTGTACAAGTAAAACAGGAAGAATCAGTGATAGGTAAATAAGTGGGAATGTGTTCATAATTTACCCAAGGGAATTCTGAGAAACAGGTTGCAGAAGTGTTTAAAGGTTTTGTATGTAAAGGGGAAGACTTTCCATGTGTACAGGATGGAGTAGGTAAAGATATTAAAATTTTAAGAGACACAAAGGCCAGTCAATCCTTACTGTTGTGGGATCGTGACATTTGTTGTTCAGAGGGAGTATTACAGGAACAGATGATAATGTGTGGGATTCATGGAGGTACTAAACCTATTCCATTGTGGAAGATAAATTTAAAGAGTAAGTGGAAAACAGGTGAGGTGATTGTTGGAGTAGTGGAAAAATTGTCCAATGTAGGAGTTCAATTTATTTTGGGTAATGATATAGCTGGGTCCAAGATGTGGGTGACGCCTATGGTAGTTGAGCAGCCTGTAGAAGTGTTTTCAACAGAAGTGTTTCAGAGAGGGCATCCTGGATTGTTTCCAGATTGTGTGATAACAAGATCACAGGCTTATAGGTTGAAACAAGAAGAACAGGAAGTTCAAAGGCAGGGAGAGGGTGTGGAGGTCCAATCAGCTGGCACTGTGTTTGATAACATTGTTATGAAGAAAGGCTGAAAGACAATGCAGCTGAGGTGTTTAACTCAAGGCAGTTGGTAGAGTTACAGAAAAAGGTTTCGCAAATAAAACAGTTATATCAAACAGCTTACTCAGAAATAGGGGCAGGATGTGTTCCAGAATGTTATTACCTTAAGGATAATGCTTTAATGAAAAAATGGTGGCCATATCATGTTTCAGCAAATGAGAGCTGGAGGAAGGTGCATCAGATTTTAATACCATTTGGATATAGAAATGAGATTCTGAGAATTGCTCTAAGCCTCAGTGGCCTTCTTTTTACTGAATTCAAAGCCTACATCTCAAAATAAATACAAATTGCAAATATGTGCCAAAGTGAACAGTTTCACATTTTCCCACATTATACTCTATCTGCAAAATATTTTGCCACTCACTTAGCCTGTATATATCGCTTTGCAGGCTCTCTATCTCCCCTTGAAAATCCTATCTATCTATCTTCCTATCTATCTTGGTGTCATGAGCAAACTTAGCCACCATACATTCAGTCCCTTCATTCAAGTCATTGATTTAGATTGTAAATAGTTCTGGCTCCATTACTGATTCTCATGGCACTCCACTTGCCACGGATTGTCACCTAAAAAAATACCCATTTACTCCTACTCTCTGCTTCCTGTTAGCCAATCAATTTTTTATCCACGCTAATATGTTACCTCCTACATCATGTTCTCTTATCTTGTGTAGTAACCTTTGATGTGGCACCTTATCAAATGCCTTTTGGAAATCTAAGTATACTACATCTTAAGGGCCTACTTTATCCACCTTGCTTGTTGCTTACTGAAAAACTCTAATAAATTAGTTAAATATTACTGAAAAAAGGGCATGCTGTCTAAATTTTTCATCTCGCACTCATCAGGACAAATCACAAGATTGCCAACAGTAAAGAGAACAACAACTTATACTGCATGAGAAGAGAGTGATGATTGGTTGGCAAGTGGACTTTGATTGGTAGAGGCGTTGCCATGGAGAATGCAGCAGGGAACAGTTAACTGCCAAGCTATTGTTCAAATTCAAATGAGGCAGGTCGACTTTGATTGGTTAAGGCACTGCCAGGGGAATGAACCTGAGAATGGCTGTCCCAGAAGTTTATGTTTAATTGAAAAAAGGTGTAATGTGTGAACGTGGTTCTACTGCCTGTAAAGAACATATGGCTTCTAGCATGCGCTAGTGAGACATGCTGTGAGCCTGACTGATAATCTTAAATTGGTTTTCAGTGTAATTCTTAGCACAAGCAGGGCTGTTTAGGAAGTGTTGTCCAACTGCGGAATCACATCTAATGTTGGACACTATGTTTTGAGTTTTGCAAGCATGGGCTGGTTGGGTATGGTCAGTACTTTGCCTGTTGTGAACAGCTGGGAATATGTGCTGTTTGATATGAACCACCAGTTGGGATGTATAGTCTACATACCTGGAATTTAAGATTACCCTGGAAGGGAAAGGTATCTCAAAAGCTTGAGCAACAGGTGAAGCTAGCTATTTTCCATTGTTACTATGAAATAGCAACACGAGTGGTATCCTCCACTAACAGGATGCTGCCATCAAGCCTAAAAGATGTTCTGCCTATCACACAAATGAGTAATGTGGTATATGAATTTCCGTGTTGGTGTGATTCCAGGTATTTAGGCCATATGTCCCAAAGACTAGCAGATTGCATCAAACAGCATGCACCTTCAACATTTCACAACAGGCAAAGTACTGACCAGACCCAACCAGCCAGTGCTTGCAAAACTCAAAACATTAGATGCGATTCCATAATTGGATAAAACTTGCTAAACAATCCTGATTGTGTTAAGAATTACACTGAAAACCAATTTAAGATTATCAATCAGGCTCTCAACATGGCTCACTTACACATGCTAGAAGCCACGTGTTTTCACACACAGGGTCCTGCCCTTTGCAGACAGAAGGAGCTTTTTCACGCATTGCACCTTTATCAACTAAACTAAAACTTGTGGGACAGCCATTCCCTCGTTCATTCCCCATGGCATGTGTGCAAGATGAAAAGCTTAGACAGCATGTCTCTCTTTTCAGAAATACTCAAATTTTGCACTACCAAATGACTAAATTAGTTAAACACGATTTCCCTTTCACAAAGCCATGGTGACTCTGGCCAATCACATTATGATTTTCTAAATATCCTGCTATGAACTCCTTAATAATGGATTCTAGCAATTTTCCTATGACGGGTGTTAGGCTACCTGGCATGTAGTTTCCTGCTTTCTGTCTCCCTCCTTTCTCGAATAAAGGTGTTACATTTGCTATTTTCCAATCCACTGAGGCTCTTCCAGAATCTAAGGCATTTTGAAAGATTATGATCAATGCATCTACTATCTCTTCAGCCACTTATTTTAAGACCCTAAGATGCAGGGCACCTGACCCTGGGGCCTTGTCAGACTTTAGGCCTAATAGTTTTCCCAGCACCTTTTCCGTAGAGATGGCGATTGTTTTAAGACCTTCCCTCCCATTCACCTTTTGATTTTCAAATATCTTTGAGAAGTTTCCTAAGTCTTCTACAGTGAAGACAGACACACTTATCAATGTCTCTACTATTTTCTTGTTTTCCATTATCAATTCCCCAGGCTCACTCTTTAGAGGACCAACACTTGTTTTAGTTACTCTTTTCCTATTTAAATACTTGTAGAAACTCACTATTTCTTTTGTCTTACTAGCTAGCTTTTTCTCTCTTGAACTTTCGCTCTCTTTATTCTTTTTTGTCACTCTTTGCTGGTTCTTAAAATTTGAGAACTGGCAGAAGATGACTAAAAAAAGAACAAAGGGAGAAAGTTAAGTGTGAGAGAAAGGTAGCAAGCAATATAAAACACAAATGGTAAGAGTTTCTACAAGTATTTAAAAGGAGATGATATTGAGACATGTAAAAATGCAAAATATGAGTCTAGTGGAGCTGGAAATGAAAATAGCAGATTCATCACAACTACCATGATAGGATTTGAACTCAAAATCTCTGGATTTTTGTTCAGGCCTCTGGAATACTAGTCTAGTAATATAACAGTTAGGATTATTCAGAGGGTCGGTGCAGACTCGTTGGGCTGAATAGTCCCCTTCTGCGCTGTAACAATTCTGTGAACTACTATTTTGCAGTGCATATGTTGCAATGTTACAATATGACAGACTTCACATTGAGTGCTATGTTTCTTCACCACCCCTTGCCTCCCCCCGCCAAATTACATATTTGCATTTGGATGAGGAGAGAAAAGATAAATTAAACAGATCACGAGGATATGTCAGGAAATGTTAGCGAAGCGCGAACTTTACAGTTCAGAAATGTATAAAACAGTAAATGATAAATTAATATCAACATAGTAATATAGTGAATAGTAAATTTGGAACAGGTAACTGGAAAAAGACAATCTATACTGAAAGTGTATAAATGTTTTGAATAATCCAGATTAGAAAATAATAGAGTTATAGAATTTACAGTTCCGAGGAAGTCATATTGGATTCGAAACGTTAACTCTGTTTTTCTCTTCACTGATGCTGCCAGACCTGCTGAGTTCTCTACCACTTTTTGTTTTTACATAAATAGAGCCCAAACATTTGGGCATATTCAAAATACAAGTCGATGAGTGTGAGTGAGCTTCGGTGGTTTCACCGTTCATTGATTATTATGGTGAATGTATGGAAGAGCAGACATTGACCATAACACTGGACACCTCCACGTTTCGATCGAGCCAATATTGTGAGGCAGGATATATTGACATATGAATAGACCCTTACCCAAGGAAGCAAATGGCGAGCCGCACATCGAAGTGAAATATGAGCGTACCGCACTGGGGGCAAGGAAATAATGCATTGTGAATGCAAAAATGTTCATACAGTAACTGAACATAACTTTTTTATTAGAAGTGTGCAATGGTACAATGCCGATCACATGCTTTCCAAGACTCGTGTGCATTGCATTCAATTGTAAATCTCTTACTCTGAATGTTGACCAATGTGGATCATTTCATGCTGCACTGATTTACTGACCTGGTTCACTAGATAATCCTAAGGATTTCTATGAACTCGATCAACAAAAGGACCAGGTGACCACAGACATTACAAAATATTACAACCTTCATATTTCATTCACAGAATGTGAGGCTGTGCCGAAGTTCCATTTGGATTTTTCTATTTATCAAGGAGATTTCAAGCATCTTCAACAAGGACACATCATCTTCCATCTCCGCAGCTCTCAGGGAGTAAAATCTCCTCTACCCGGCTGTCAGTAAGTACCATAGGGTACATTGAGGAGACGGTTGGTTACAATTCATCGTCATAGTACTGAGCATTACATGCCTACACAATAATTATTTATCTTAATTCATTTTAAGCGTATTGTGTAAGATATGCAGCACACATTCACTTTTCATAGAAAGGTAAAAAAAAATCTTCAACGGAAGACAAATCACTTTCCATCCTTGACTCACTTCGATGTATAATGGAGATGGGGGGAGAAAATCAGTTGGAATTCAGTCATTCCAACTACTGCATATTCTCACTGTGAATGTACAGGTATATTGCTTAGCAACTGTACATATGATATTACACAGAATAGGATCAGAAATATGCCTTGAACTCTTTACTCTTTCCTTCAACGCGAAGGCAACAATGACGTCGCTTCCATTCTGGAATATTGTTTTATACGAGTTATGATCACTCTCCATCAGTTTTTCAAACCACCCAAAGCCTTTCAGCTCGACCGCGATCTCCAGGGTGTGGTGTTGCTGTGGTCGTAGTCATTTTGACAGGAAGGGTATATCTCGCCCAAGCAGTTAGTTGAGTCTGAATTCTTTGCAGATGTTTGAGAATTTTCTTCTGAACGTCGTACCTGGCGGTTTATCAACACTGAAAGCATGGCGCCTGTTGCAAATAAAAAATGAAACAATTCCATTTAGGATTTTGCTACAGGACTATTATAATGAGACGAGAAAGTCTATAGCTTCATTTTCATACGCTCAGCAGTGTATCACAGAATCACAGAATCACAGAGTGCAGAAGAGGCCCTTCGGCCCATCGAGTCTGCACTGACACGTGAGAAGCACCTGACCTACCTACCTAATCCCATTTACCAGCACTTGGCCCATAGCTTTGAATGTTATGACGTGCCAAGTGCTCATCCAGGTACTTTTTAAAGGATGCGAGGCAACCCGCCTCCACCACCCTCCCGGGCAGTGCATTCCAGACCGTCACTACCCTCTGGGTAAAAAAGCTTTTCCTCACACCCCCCCTAAACCTTCTGCCCATCACCTTGAACTAATGTCCCGTTGTGACTGACCCTTCAACTAACCAATCAACTAGCCAAACTCACCGGTGTAAAGTTTGTGGTTGAGCTTTTCCAAGTATTTGAAGGTTACTTTCAGTGACAGTTTATTCTTGTTCATGTTTATTTAGTTCTGAGATCCTTTCCCTGTAAATCTCCATTTGGTTGGTGCACCCGTTCATCCGCCGCTGTCGGCAACTTTCCTGTGAAACTAGATTCGTCAACTGAAAAAAAAGAGGATCGAATTGTGAAAAACTCGGTCACCCACTACGGGGTTGAAGGTTTAATTAATTATTGCATTGTTCAGGATTTCCTGCGGCTCGATTGTGTGAGAACCGGAGCTGTTGTCTGTTTTCACACAATGATCACGCAAAGTGTAATACTTAAAAGACCAAAGTCACTTACTCTGAGGATTTCTTCGCACTGTTCTTCCCAGTATAACAGCCTCGTTGCTTGGAGAGTCTCAGACTGCAGCTCGGCAGTCCTCCTATTTAATGCACAGGAGGTTTCCGGCTTTCCGTTTCTTGGGATTCCGACACTCTGAATCCAATCAGCTCTGCTGGGTCAGCTAGTCTTTGTAAGCGGTAAAGCGTTTACAAAAGCACGAACATCTGGCCAGCACAGATGGTACTTTAGTCTCCATGGTATTCTGCTCATTTGAAGTGAGAAGATCCCGGCAAAGTCCCGCCCATCATCATTCAAACAATCTTGTTACTGAATAAAAGCTGCTTTAGGCATCCGGTTAACAGGAATTTCTCAGGATATCTATTTTCTATAATTAGGTCGCTGTTACTGATGAGTAAGTGACTAGTGACGACGTGAATTTGCAACATCAATGCTCTTTACTTAACTCGTGTAATGCCTGAAACGATTCCCGTTATTAATAACAGTACAATGTGAGAGTGGGATTGGAACTCTTCCAGTTATTATTAACAGTGCAACTTGTCAGTGAGACTGAAATCATACCAGTTATGAATTAACAGATTAATAGGGGCATAGAGTACAAGAGGAGGGAGGTTGCGCTGAATTTATATAAGACACTCATTAGACCTCAGCTGGAGTATTGTGTACAGTTCTGGGCGCCACATTATAGGAAGGGTGTGAACGCATTAGAGAGAGTGCACAAGAGGTTTACAAGAATGGTTCCAAGAGAAACTTCAGCTGTGTGGATAGATTAGAGAGGTTGGGACTTGTCTCCCTGGAGAGAAGAAGGCTGAGAGGAGATTTGATAAAGATGTTCAAAATCATGAAGGGCTGGACAGATTAGATAGGGAGAAGCTGTTCCTGCTCGTGAAAGGATCAAAAATAAGAAGGAACAGGTTTAAAGTGATTTCCAAAAGAAGCAAGTGTAACGTGAGAAATAACTCTTTCACACAACGAGTGGCTCCAGTCTGGAATGCGTTGCTTGGAAGTGTGGTGAAGGCAGGTTCAGTTGAGGCATTCAAGAGGACATTAGATGATTATTTGAATAGAAACAATGTGCGGGGGTATAGGGAAAAGGCAGGGCAATGGCACGAAGTCATAATGCTCATTTGGAGAGCAGGTGCAGACATGATGGGCTGAATGGCCTCCTCCTGTTCCTTTAAAATTTTGTGATTCTGTGAATAACAATACAAGGTGCCAGTGGAACTGATACCCTTGTGGTTATCAATAACAATACGTTGTGTCCGTGGGATTAAAACCCTTGCAGTTATTGATAATGCAATGTTTTGCTCCCCTGATGTGTTCAGATTAATGTGCTGATGTGTTGGGCAATGGACGCAAACAAACTGAGAAAAGCAACACTTTATTGGTATGATAAGTCCTGCAGATTCTTTCCTATGCACTAAAGCTCAGGTTTAACTGCATCTTGAAGCAAAAGGACTGAATTAGTTGTAGCAACGATGAAAATTGACAGCCTGATTCTGAGGAGGATGGCTTTCAATTAAAGGCATTTCTGCCCGTTTTAAGGCAAATTTATTCATAGATTATATCCTTTAACTATGTATTTTAAGCACACCTCACTGATGTGTAATACTTAAGGAACTCTTTCTATCACAGAATTGTTATTTTGAACATCTATTATCAAATCTCCTCTCATCCTTCTCCTCTCCAAGGAGACCAGTTCCCATTTCTCCAATCTATCTGCATCCCTGGAACCGTTTTTCTAAACCTCTTCTGCACTCTCTCCAATGTGTTCACATCCTTCCTCAGGTGTGGCAGCCAGAACTGTGCACAATTCTCCAGCTGATGTCTAGCGAGTGTCTTATATAAATTCAGCATAACCTCCCTGCTCTTGTACTCTATGCCCCTATTAATAAAGCCAAGGATACTATTTTTTTTGAAAATATACTTTATTCATAGAATATCTGGAAGAACATTACAAAACATTTCAAAATTGCCATCACAGAAAGTACAATATGCTTTATTAGCTGCTCTCTCCACCTGTCCTGCCATCTTTAATGACCCATGCACATGTACACCCAGGTCCCTCTGCTCCTGCACACCTTTAGAGTTGTACTCCCTAATTTGTATTGTCTCTCCATGTTCTTCCTATCAAAATGAATCACCTCACTTCTAAATGAACAGCTTCTCGTGGCCTTTTTGATGCATCGCCTATCAATGTTAAGTTTGCCATCGGATCTGCTAGGATTTGAAGTGGTTTTAATTGCTAAACACAGCAAGCTAACTGAAGAAACATCGCAGCACATTAAAATCCCCGGAGGCTCGATCGCACTCCAGAGCTTGAAAGCTAACCCGTTTGCATTCGCAATGAGTGCAGCATAACTCTAGTCTGTTCACAGGCTATAGCGAGAGGGGGAGAGTTTCATTTACGTTCGTACAACACTCGTCAAAATCTCAGACCGTTGACAAGGGGAGGAGCCGGCAGCTCGGGAGAAAGGGAACAAATGGAATTCGGTACCAGCCGAAAGAGATGAGTCATTCAGAAGTGATGCAGTTCGGAAAGGGGGTTTAAAAGAGACAGTATGGGTGGTAGGGTGGGCATTATTAATGGCCTACAGCTCGGCTCCCGATTGTGGGACGGAGGAAGAGAAAACTAGCAGCGACCAAGCGTGAGAAAAGTAGAGAGTATGGGTTGGAGAGGAATTCCCAGGAATGGGGAAAAGAGGTCCTCCAATGATTTACAGCCAAACAGAACGTCGATTAGTTGGGAGCTGAGAAACGAGGGGAGTTGGACAAGAAGGGGCGCAGGACTTTGTCCGGTTAGAACTCTGTTTTCAGTGTATTAATGGCACTTCCTGAGTTTAGAAGAATGAGAGGTGATCACATTGAAATATATAAGATTCTGAGGGGGCTTTACAGGGTAAATGCTGAGAGGATGTTTCCGCTTGTGGGAGAGACCAGAACTAGGAGAAACCGTTTAAAAATAAGGCGTGTCCCATTTAAGATGATGATGAGGAAGTTCTTCTCTCAGAGGGTCGTTAGAGTTTGGAATTCTCTTCCCCAGAGAGCAGCAGAGACTGGGTCACTGAATATATTCAAGGCTGAGTTAGACAGCTTTTTGTTTGACAGGGTTATTAAGCGTTATGTGGAGCTGCGGCAAAGTGAGGTTTAGGCCACAATCAGATTGGCTATGATCATATTGAAGGGGTGGAGCAGTTTAGAAGGGCTGAATGGCCTACTCCTGTTCTCATGTTGTGTTCTTATACATAAATGGGCAACTCGTTCATCTCAACCTCATTTCCTTTCTCATCGCATTAAATAATATTAGTTAAGCTGATTATTTAAACTGAAATCTGAGCAGCAGCAAATCTGTAATGGGTCACAGTGTTGGGAGTGAGAGAGCTGTCGGTCAGAATTTCCGGTCTGTTGCTAATACCAAGGGGCCAGAGGTGACCGCTCGCATAACAACTCAATGCACTGAATGGAGCTATGTCAGAACAGCAACAGGTGCTGATCTGAGATTGATTTACCACTTATACCGGGTTTCAGTTAATAGGTTCTACCAAGCCCCCACTCCACCACTCTGATCTCTCAGGTGGAAGTATAAGATCCCACGGCACCATTAGAAAATGAGCCAGAAAATTCTCCCCAGTGTCCTAGATTCATAGAATTGAATCAGAGAATGGTTACAGCACAGAAGGAAGCCAATCAGCCCATCGTGTTTGAGCTGGCGCTCTGCAAGAGCAATTCACCTAGTGCCATTCCCCTGTCTTTCCCCTAGGCCTGCAATTTTTTTCTCTGCAGATAATGGCCCAATTCTCTTTTGAAAGCCACGATTGAATCTGCCTCCTTCACACTCTCAGACAGTGCATTCCACTGACTAAACACTCTGTGTAAAAACGTTTTTTCTCAGATCACCGCTGCTTCTTTTGCCAATCACCTTAAATGGGTGTCTCAACCCTTCCACTTATGGGACCAGTTTCTCCCTATCTACTCTGTCTAGACACTCAGGAATTTGAATACACTTATCAAATCTCCTCACAACCTTTTCTTCTCTAAGAGAACAGTCTCAGATTCTCCATTCTGTCTACATAACTGAAGTTCTTCATTCTTGGAGCTATTCCTGTGAATCTTTTCTCCACATTCTCTAATGCCTTTACACCTTTCCTAAAGCGTGTTGCCCAGAATTGGGACATAATACTCCAGCTGAAGCCGAACTAGTGTTTTATACAGGTTCATCCTAACTTTCTTGTTTTTGTACTCTGCTCCTATTTATAAAGCCTAGCATGGCGTACACTCAATGTTTATCCTTGTCATTGTCAATATTTATTCCTAAACATCACCGATATGAATCTCAGCTACTTATGGGACCATATTGTACGGAAATTGGCTGCCAGGTGTCTCCAAATTGTAACAACCTAACTTCGAAAAATGGTTCTGAAGAAGAGTCATACGTACTTGAAACGGTAACTGTTTCTCTCTTCACAGATGCTGCCAGGCCTGCTGAGTTTTTCCAGCATTTTCTGTTTTTATTTCAGATTTCCAGCATCCGCAGTATTTTGCTGTTACTTTCAAAAAATGGTTCACGTGCCATGAAGAGATTTGGAACATGCAGAAGTTGCGAAAGGCGCGAATTAAATTGAAGTTCTTTGCTTATTTCATGTTCTTTCACAAAGTGCGGTTATAAATTAAGACTTTATTGCAACTGCATTTTTGTTCTTTATGGATTTTAGGAGGGAGTCAATGTAAATTACATGTTTTATAATATTGCTGAAAATACTGCTGTACTGTACGGCTCTGTACTACTAAACGATTATTCTATAATACTACTGCACCTGTACAAACAGAAGAACGTCTTTCCTACGGATGTAATCGACCAGTAATACAGGTAAAGTGAACAGAAGGGGATCCTTATGGTCAGAATCAGATTACCATCTATATATAAAATTCAATATAACTTACCAGTGTCTGATAATTTATTTAATTAAACTAAGGTACAACAGGCCGACAGAAACATTGTGCGTGTCACTCCGCACCCAAGCTCGGTCACCGTTCATTCCAATGCTGGGAGTGACTGCTCGCGTCTCCCACGTGTCGCGCAGAACTGGATTTGTCCATTTGTTGTGAACAGTGAATGAGTTATTCTGCTGAGCCCAGCAACAACCTGAAGGGATAGGAGGCGCACAGCCGTGAGGAATGTCCCTTTTCCTAGTATCTCAGATCTGTATCGGATGTGAAGCACCCGGAAAACATTTGTCTATCAGGAATCAGCTGCAAACTTCACGTTACAGATTGTTCCAGCAAGATTGTATTGATATTAAGTTTCATCCGATTCTACTGCAAACTTTTGCTGTAAATAGTGTAATTCTCACGGGGGAAAAAAAGTATTAATGGGTTTATTTTGAAACTTCCTCCCGATCTCTAACACACTTGTCACACACGCCATTCTTAAAGAAAACGTGCAGAATGAGACAGATGGCCGCACTGTTGTCCTCCTGTATTTGGTGGCAAATTGAAGGGAGTGGGGCAGAGGGAGCTTCTCTCCTGTTCCCATAGCCTTCCACGAGTCCTGCTGGCTCGGGTTTATTGACTCATGCCAGCCTTTCCAGATGGTCTCCCGAGTCTCTGCTCCGACAATAAGTCAAACAGTGTGGCTAATTTCTCATTCAGAAATAAACACTTTGGCCATTGTCCCTCTGACAGCAGCCATTGGCTATTGAGTGTGGGAACGGCGAAGAAACCCGGACTCACGCTTCTCCCTGTTGATTCGGTACTATAAGTACAGGAAATGTTGGCTGCAGCAGACAGGGCCTGTCAGGCACCTGCTTCAGACTCCACTGCAGTGTCCATAGAGCCCCTGGAAGGAAATCGTTTGAAGACAGTATCGGGAAATAGACATCTAAAAAAACCAATTTAACGTGAGTGAGATTATATTTAAAAAGTGAGGGATTAGCATTAGCAGTTTAATATGAATAATGCGTTAACTGAATGGAGTCTTTGCGAACTATTAAAATATTCATTTGTGATTTTCAGTTCTTGGAAACACCGACAGGGAAGGCGCAGAGTTCAGATGGGATGAGATCGGATGATAGATTCAGAGACATGTACAGATTGAAACCTTTACACAGCCCCGTGCTATAAATGAGAGAATACCTGAAGCCTTAGAATCACCAGCAAGTCTCCGGTGAGGCCCCCAGTCCTTTACACGCAGCACTTATAAAGAGTACAGTTGAAATCAGTTTCTTGTCCCCAAATCAGATTATTTCTGACTCGTTTTTTTTGCATTTCAGTTGATCTCCGCATCGCTTTTACATAGAGGATACTCCAAGGCTGCCGAAAGGGAGAGCAACTTGTTATGTCTGCTCCGTACGCCATGAACGATCTTAGGAGGGAAACCCACGAAACATTTTCACAGAGCTCAAAATGCAGATATTATTCTGTTTCTAGTCAGACTAGGCCCAGCAGACAGTTCAGCGCCTCAACAACTCGGGGCACGCTGGTAGAGCTGAAACATTTGGAACACGTGCAAGAAGGGAGGAAGTGATAGTTACCCAATGCCTATCATTAGAACTGTATCCTGGTGTCAAACAGTATTCCAGAATGGAAGCAGCGTCAGACCTTCATATTGAAGGAGATGGACTGTTTACCAGTGTAATGTTATAAATTGTGACCCGTGTTCTACATTTTTATTTTAGTGCTTTTTCGCTGAGCACTAGTTTCTTTGCAATGAATTTAGGCAGTAATTGGAGGTATCTGTGCCAGCTTGGCTGAGAAGGTAGTATTCTCACTTCTAAACACAAGGGTCCTGATTTCAAGTATGGACTTGAGCACGTAAGCTAAATTGACACTTTAGTGTAGCACTGAATGAGTGCTGCATCGTTGGAGGTGCTGTTTTTTTTAAAAAAACTTTTTGCTTGCGCTGTTAAAGGAGACACCAGACTAGACTAACAAAAGCCCTGCTTCCATACTGTAACTTCTACGAAGCTGTATATGTAGGAAGAATCTCTCTCAATTGATGTTGTTGACATATGTCAGGGATTGAAGGGGATAGTCTTGACAAGTAAGGGTGTCCACTAAACTGAGCAACATGAGAACATACAGATCGAGAATAACCGTGTAATCTTTTGGATTAATAGAAATACCCCAATGATCGGTTTTATAAATTGATTATTGGTATTTTGCTTCTTCTCAGTACTTTTGTGAGTGGGTAGAAGGCTGCATTTATATGTAACAGCGCCGTGACAAAGTCACTGTGGTATTGAATGAGTTAGCAGAAACCCGTTAATGATTACAGTCACATTTCTTCATGTTGAAGGAACTGGGTAGTTCGTTAAAGGTAAATCCAAATCCTTTTTTAATGTCATAATATGCGACCCCCATTCTGCAATATTTGCAGAGGCTCTCGGCGCTGCATTAGTGTATTGACAATGAAGAGAGACAATAGTTGGAGTGACAGCTTGGCTCAGTTGGTGATATTCTCATTTCTGAATCGAATGGTCATGATCTCACGTTCCATCGTGGACTTGAGGACATAGCCTAAGCTGACACGTCAGTGTAACACTGAGGGAATGCTCCATTGTTCCTGCCTTTCCCCCTTTTATTTACTCGTGTGGAAGCTAAACGCCAACACGGATTGGCTGAGCCTATCGGCCTGTTTCGATATTGTAACTTCTACGAAGTCTATCCATATTGATTCTGTTAATGTATGTCAAAGATGAAAAAATATTTGTTTTGATGAGTGAAGTTTGGATTATTGGTAGAAAAGATATCTAGTAAACTGAGCACAGTATGGTGATCACAGTCAGACCGAGTATGACAGATTTTTGTCGATTAATGTAACTATCTTATTGATCAATTTAATAAATTGATTATTAGTCTTTCGTTTTTGTCCAACATTTTCGTGAGTGAATCCTAAAAGTTGTAGATCGGCGATCGCGTCGCTTTGCTGCTGAAAGTATTATTAGAAACCATTGATAATCAGTCATCAGCCTTCATATTGAAGGGAATGAAAACAGAAAATTCTGGAAAAACTCAACAGGTCTTACAGCATCTGTGAGAGAGAAACAGAATTAACGTTTCGAGTCCGTATGACCCTTCTTCAGAGTTTTCCAGCATTTTGTGTTTTTATTTCAGATTTACAGCATCCGCAGTGTTTTGCTTTTATCTTCATATTGAAGAGGATGGATAGTTTATTAAAGACATATTTATATCCTTGCATGTGTAATGTCAGAATATGTGACCCGTATTCTACAATAGTTGTAGAATGTATACATATCTGTATATTCACAGTGACTATATGTACAGTCGTAGCTAGAATTACGGCAAACAACGGGTAGGGGAAACCTCCCCAAATGGGTTCCTGCGGAAGTGTTGTTAGGGGTGCACTTGCATTCTTGTTGAGGGCGATTTTTGTTTTTCTCTGAACGGTTTAATTAACTAAGAGCTCTGTGAGTACCGCGTGCGTTTCCTAGTATACCTTGTGAAAAATGACTTAATGCAGGCCATTGTCGTGTAACTATTCAAATAGAAATAAAGACTCTTTGGACTCTTGGTTCCAATCGCTCTGCAGAGACAGTCCTCTGCCCCACTCCATATCAGGAATGGGAATTTGGTTCCCCTAATTGAAGATAGTGGTTTATAGTTGTTAAAGGCTACAAATTGCAAAATAAAAAAAAACAATTTTGTGACTTCTAGAGCTCTCGTCCACAATCAACACCATGTGCGATAAAACGAATCTTTTACTGCCTTTCAGAAGTCACCGTGCGATGGTGCTCCATTCGAAAAGCATTTTGTCGATATTGTGAATCAAGTTAATGCAGCTATGCTGTTGGAGAGTAGACTTAACATTATTATTATATTATTCCATTGCAAACTTCTAATAAAATATCTTAAACTCCATCGCCATTTCCATACTTTACATTCTGTTCTCGTTTCGGTTATACATAAATCACATCAGTGTCTCTCTTCAGTAAAGGCACACCTTTAGGTTTTAGATCGCACCAGGGAACAATCACTATATCCAACTGTGGGCTAACAGGTCACTGAGTGAGCATTCACCAGCCTGATACACAACACTTTTTTCATGATGATGATTAATCGAATGCATTCAAGGTCAACTTTAACGTAAAAAATCATTAAACAGACACCGGTAGAAATACCCCAATTTCTTCAAACTCATCTAGGCCACGGATCTATGAACACCTGCCTGTTCTGGGATAGGCGGCATCGAGCCATAGTCCCAAAAAGCCTGTGGCCCTTTGAAGAAATTGGAGTATTTCTACCGGTGTTTGTTTAATGACACCAAAGAGACGTTTTTATATACTCATAGTGTGAGGAGTACCGCTCCTGAAGCGTGGGGCAAAGTTTCTATTAAACTACCACAGCCGGTAAGGGGATTGAACTCGCGGTCTCAGTAGTATTCTGTGATATATGCTAGCTATCTGGGCAACTGAGCTAACCGACCCCCAGCAGCCCAATTAATACTTGAATAAACCCAACAGTACTAATCTGCCGAGAGTGACTACAATTCACAGGGAATGCATTAATTGGATAGTTTAAGCTCCTCAATTGTTATTCTAAGCGTTAATATGTTGTTCTTGATTTTTTTGATTTAGGCATAAAATTTGCAAAATTTTAGAAAATGATTGCACATCAGATTGAAGTTGTTGGTTTTAAAATGGCATCACCTTACCAACAGGCTCATTTATACATTATAACGGAGCAGAGGCAGGTTTTGATCTTTGAGGCCTAAAGATTGAATGTCTGTAATTAAGCCCTCGCCCTTCCCAAGTAATTCCTAATTAGACCAAACTAAATTATCTTATACTGCAGACCATCACATCCAATCCAACCCTTAATCACTTCAAGGTCAGCAATATGTCATCCCAGGGCTTGAGCACAAAAACCAAGCCTGACACGAAAGTGCAGTGCTGAAGGAGCACTGTACTGCCGGAGGTGCCGTCTTCCAGATGAGACATTGAAGTGAGGCCCCATCTGTCTGCTCCGGTGGATGTAAAAGATCCCTTGGCAATATTTCGAAGAGAAGCAGGAGAGTTGTCCCCAATGTCCTGGTCAATATTTATCCCCCAGTCAACATCACAAAAAACAACTATCTGGTTATTATTACATTGTTGTTTTTTGTGGGCGTTTACTGAACGCAAATCAGTTGCCACGTTTTACATTGCAACAATGACGACACTTCAGAAAGTGCGTCATTGGCTGTAAAGAGCTTGGAAATGCCCGATGGCCATGAAAAGTGCTACAGAAATGCAAGCCTTTCTTTTTCTCTCCTGGGATTCTGCCCTTTATAAACTGCACCAAGTCAGCAGAAATCAGAGGGTTGACTTCCATTGTGCTGTTCTCAGTGCTCATCCACGTGCACTGCCCTACCCCCCGAGAGATCCTGGTTTGTTCTCCACCCCAGCCCCGCACTCAGATTATGCTACAAACAAAAATAGAAAATGCTGGAAAACTGAGCAGGTCTGGCAGCATCTGCGGAGAGAGAAACAGAGTTAACGTTTCGAGTCCGTATGACCCTTCTGCAGAGCCACAGATGCTGCTTGACCTGCTGAGTTTTTCTAGCATTTTCTGTTTTTGTTTCAGATTTCTAGCATCTGCAGTATTTTGCTTTTATTAGATTATGCTACACCCGCAGAGTAACATAAGGACTAGGAGCTGGTGTAGACCATATGGCCCGACCAGACTGCTCTCCATTCAGTGCGATCATGAAACTCTGTCCCAACCCTCAGACCTTTTATTTGCTCTTCCAACCTAATTTATCCACAGATGAAATTAATCTTGGAAACATTGTCCTCTAAGGGGGCCGGTATTCTCACTTCCTCTGCAGCCGCCCAGTTCGGTTGATGGACAAAATGAGTCTAAAATCATTTCCGAGAGAAGTGGGAAAGCCTTTTATTGAATTTCAGGATAGGAAATAGAAAGAATGTATTTAACAGAAGTAGTCCCAGTGTCTGAACTGTGCAGATTTACTGAAGGTGCTGAAGGTGTGAACTGAAGGCACAGCTACCAACGTCGAAGCAGTTAAAATCGGGGATGCACAACAGGGGAAATGCACAATTAGGGCAGAGG
Source organism: Cetorhinus maximus (assembly GCF_964194155.1). Taxonomy (NCBI): domain Eukaryota; kingdom Metazoa; phylum Chordata; class Chondrichthyes; order Lamniformes; family Cetorhinidae; genus Cetorhinus; species Cetorhinus maximus. The sequence goes on from NC_135890.1 coordinate 73,939,001, forward strand.
AGAAATCTTGCAGAGTTGTGGTGCTGGGGGAGATTGCTTAGATGGGGAGGGGTGAAGCCATAGATCGATTTGAGAACAAGGATGAGAATTTTAAATTAACGATGTTGCTTAATTGAGAGTTAATGTCAATCAGCGAGCACATGGTTGATAGGGGAATGGGACTTGGTGCGATTTAAGACATGGGCAGCAGAGCTTTAGATGATCTTAGATTTATTGAGGGTTGAATGTGGGAGACCAGCCACGAGTGCATTGGAATAGTCGAGAGGTAACGAAGGTATGAATGATATTTCAGTTGCAGATGAGCTGAGACACGTGTGATGTTGGGCAATGTTAATGGTGTTGTTCCATTGACAATTATATATGCAGCTATACTTGCATTGTATTTAAGCATTTTCTGATGCATACAGCCCCAGGGTGTTTACATGGACCCCATCCTTCAGTGCACTATAGTGGCAGGGTCCTAAACTGTGGCCTTTCCCTATAGAGCCTTTGTGTTGGTTCCATCAAGTATCAGTGCATCACTCAGTACATAGTCCTTGGAATCTGCCAGGCTACAACACTTGGTCTTGGACAACTCCTTGCACTGGAAGACTACAGGTTTCAGACAGACCATGTTCATCCTTCATAGAGTTAACGGTCTTTCAGCAGCAGTGATATTGGTCTCAGTGTGCATTCCTGGGAACAGTCTATACGTCCCAGAGTTTACTGTTATGGAACTGCTTGGGATGGACCTTGACAAAAGCTACTGCATCTCTTTCCATTCTTTGCAAATGCATATTCTAAAAGGAGATGGGCTACAGCCTCCATCCCACCACAAATGCCTGGAGGACAGCATATACTAAAACGTTATTTATACATGAAGAATCTGACAAGAAGGGCCTTATCATCACTAGCCAAGCTGCACCTTAGTTCTTGTAAGAAAGTTCTTGCAATGAGCGTCATGAGTGTATAATAATTTTCATTATATTTTTCTGGTTTATTGTAAAGTCGGTTTATAGGGGTAAATAGTTAGGTCTGTGTGTGATTCAATTACATTTTGTAGCCAAGCAGACTGCAAGTTGAAGTTGTCAAAAGAAGTAAGGTGTAGAAGTGCCTTTAATATGCTAATGAGTAAACATAGTTGGGGTCTTAGCATGTAAGGTGTGACAAGAATTTGAATTTTTAGATAGATGAAGGGAGGTTTGAATTTCAAAGAGTTTAATGAGAATATTGACAACATGAAAGTTTTAATCTTATGAGGGAGATACAGTTTCAAAGACTTATGAAACAATGGAATTTACATATTAAAAAGGATGAAACATACATAAGGGAGAGTGAGGCTATATGTCAAAAAAGGCGTTGTAAGATCTAATAGAAGGGTGTGAAGCCTCCAGTATTTGTGCATTAAGCCTGCTGTCTACAGAAACTAAAGCTAGAGAGAGCCACTTTGAATTTCACTGTCCAGGGTATTGTGTTAATTTGCTGGATCTGTTTAAAATCTAAAATATCGATTTTTGGACCATTGCCTTAAATAGGATGTAACTGGGAGCAAGGTTAATTAGACATTTTAGGAGTTATTATTAAAGTAGTAATTTGTAGTTGTATGTGCATGCTTGAAATCTGTTTTTGTTAATAAAATATTTTTATATTAATTTTTTAAAAATCTCTAAAGTCTTGGTGGACTTATTACTTCTGGATGCAGTGCATGCATCTCAAAATAAATACAAATTGCAAAACGGTTATGATAGCACGGTCAAGTTTCCCTCATAGATTTGATCCACCTGGCACACATCATCTGCCACATCATAACAATGAGGTATTCTGTCAAATAACTTTGACAGGCTGCTTGGGTAACCATTTGACAGAATCCACCATCTCCTTTTTTTCACAGAGCCTCAAGAACACTACATGCAAACCACTGTCTGATCAACTTGTGGTCGAAGGTATCTCTCTGCATAGACATTTTTATGAAGGACAGGTGGTACAGCATGGTCTAACTGAGTGGAGCATTATGGCACAATGTGGCCACGGCTGCATCTCTGGTACTACCTAAGCCCAACAGATGCTCCTTTACTGGTGTGGATTATGTATAAATAAAACACAAATAAAATGTGAACTAAACCAATACAGGGTTAAAAGACTAATGCAAATTGTGATGGAGTTTAAAATACTTTATTAAAGGGTTACAAACAAAGAGCACCATTCACACATATGAAAAGCCAGAGCTATGAACATGTGTATAGAAATCTTGTGATTGCTGAGATATTAAAAAACTCTGAATAAACCTATTGTAGACTTGGAACTAGGGTCATCTCTGAATCGCTCTGAGATCAATCAGATGTATAAAATTTACAACAAACTGCCGAATACACAAGACAATTCATTTATATAAATTAAATAATCTATGAATAATTTATACATTAATGCAGACATATGAGAATTTGATTGAAAGCGAACCCTTCAGCCTCAGTTTAGCAATTGTGATTACCTTTGACCTGAAGGAGTACAGTAACAAAAAAAATTGCAATTTCTTTAAAATGTCAATGGAAACGGTAATTAGTTTTAACAATCTCTGAAAAGGGCTTTTAAGAGCTTGCATCAATTGCAAAAAGATCAACTGTAATTTTCTTGAATAATAAGAAATACTGGTCCAGTGACCTGCCACACTAGAAGCAGTACCAACAGGAAGGAAGTTAACCTATGAAAGTCCTGTGGCTGGCAGACACAAACGACAGCAGCAGACAGAGGAGAGTTGCTGCAGGGGAAGAACAGTGAAGACACAAGTCCAAGAAGCTGTGTGTGTAATAAAGTTAAGAAGGACAGAATGCCAAAGATAGGGTTAGAGAAAAAATATGTGAATGGGACAATTCTACAGCTATGCTTCAGATTTGCCAGAGACAACCAGACCGTTTAACAAAGTTTATTAAAGGAGCCAGATAAAGGATTCATTGGAATCTCGTAAAGCTAGATAAGAATGTTCTGAAGGAGTCTGCTATTTGGGTTAGGACTGTCTTCAGGGCACTCGATTGAATGGAGGTACCATTGGAGGTGACTCGAGGTCCAAATCCATTGAGTGAGAATTGTGAGAGATCCCACGTTCTGGAGGTCAATTGGAATGACTGTGAGAGTGTAAATGGTGCCACTTTTGTGCTGGGAGAGAAACAAATGCTTGTAATCTTGCGAGATAGTCTTTGTTGCATCTGCTTTTCTGGGTGTAATTTATAGATCGTACGCTTTGCCTATTAATTCATGTTTAATTAATGTGGTTCTGATTTGTGTTAAAAGTAAAAGCTTCAAGGATTCTTGTTGGTAATTTCTTCATTAAATTTGGTCATTTTGGTTTAAGGTTCCCCCACGGAGTCATAACACAATCTTTGTTGTTTCTACATGAGCAAATTTAGTCCTTGTGCTCTAAGGTGCAGTTAAACCTGACCTTTAGCGGGTCGGGAAACGTCTACTGCAATCGCCTTAGGTGAGGTTCTGATCAATGATTCGTGAATGGTTGGTTGGGAGACCAAGGGCAATATCTGCAGAGCACAAAACCCCAGGGTATGCCGATTTCATCGCTAAACATTGACCATAATATCAAGCTCATTGTTAGAGGCTAATCGTAGGATCACCTGCGTACAGAAAAAAAGTTCTAAAACTTCACTAAATTTCCCGTAACACTTCAGGCACTGATTCAAAGCCTTGTGCAGTTTTCAAGAAAGCATAGTTAGAGGGCAGAGCATCATTGCAAATTGGACCACGGTCCAGAGAAACTGTGAAGCTGCAGCTCAGAAAACAGTACTGTGGCAGGTTAGGGATTGGATTAAAGTGTGGATGGGACAAGGAGGGTAGGGAGCCTTTTTTTTCTGGCCAGGAAGGCGAACGGGAAATTAAGCCCGGTAAAAATGAGAGAAAAGACAAAAACTGCAGGGGAAGAGAAAGAAACAAAGACTTGCATCTTTATAGTACTTCCGACGACTTTAGGACATCGCAACACATCAGCTACTTTGTGCACAGCAAAGCTCTACAAACAAGTGGGCTTAATAACGAGATAATCTGTTTTAACAATATTGGTTGGCTGATAAATATCGCCCAAGACACTGGGCAGAAGCCCCCTGCTCTTCTGTGAATAATGGCATGAAATCGCTTAGGTCTACTGAAAAGGCCACAAAAGGCCTCGCCAGTGCTGATTTACTGAAGCAATAAATCTCGGACTGATCAGGATATGGAAAGCAGATGTTTCAACGGCTCACCCAAAGGCCGGAACCTCCAACTGCAGTCTACTGGAGAGCCATGCTTAGATTTCGTGCTCAAGCCTATGGAGCGGGATTTAAATTCATAACCTGCTAACTTGGAGGCAAGAGGGCTTCCATCTGCCATGGCCAACAGCAAACAAATTTTCACACAAATTGGGTATTCCAGATGTGGATTGTTTCATAAAGTAAACGGATTTAATGCGCTAAATGCTAAGAATAATTATTCAGCTCCACATAGTTTAAATAACAATTGGTGCAGTTGAAAACAGAACTTCATTACTAAAGTGGTGTAAAAATTCAATAATTTAATGTATTAATTTAACCTCTAGGAACACAATCTATGTTCTCCTGGTGATGCCTCTGTATCACTTCATATTTCTTATTATGTCATTAGTGTAACTGTACACTGATGTTAACAAATCAGGAATTTGAACTGCTCTTCTCGTTCTGATAAGGGTAGCACATTTGGGTTTAATATATTCATTTCCAGGGGTCTGAAGATGAATCTTCTTAAAACAGCATGTGGATGGATTTTAGGGATGGAAATATTTGGTGTGGTATAACAAAAGTTTTACTGCAGCGTCTGCTTGGAGTATGGGTTCTAGTTAGGCGGTGAATCCCTGGCTAGAAATTTTATTCTCTTTGAACTTGGAGGAAGTCCTGAACACCTTTCAAACCTTGCTTGATATCAAATTGCAGCTACACTGGATGCTGAAATAAACCCAAGTGAAATAAGAACATTCCCCTCCAGGGCGCTTCACATCTGTCTCTCTGGGTTTGCATTAGACCCTAACCCCGGATTTATTCTGTAACTTTAGTGTTTGTGTGCAGCCGAGTAAAACTCAAGTATAAACGCACTGTAGACTCTCCGAGGCATATTAAATATATTTGCAAAATGTCATTATTGTTACGAAACATTAGACAATTATTCACATGAAACAATCACGCACATAAACATTGTTTCGTGATAAATACTAAGGACATTGATTTAAGTTTGAATAATGCATCGCCGAATAACATCAGAAGGTAACTTGAAGGAAGTCAATGGATACATGCGTAAGAACTGGTGTCATTCTAAACATGTACAACGTGCCTGTAATGGAAATACTTATCGCTTATATATGCAGTGAACTAACTGACTATCCAACGAGTATTACAAAAGGGAGTATTTTGTTGAACAAATGGTGCAGAGCACTACTACGTTATCTCCAAGTGTACTTTCCAAAATACACATACATTTCTACCACTGTGAAGCTACAAAGAATGAATCATTCAGTATATCTACGTCTACCTGATCTGAATTAAAGTGCGTTCAACAAATAATAGTTTATCCCTTCAGTCCTACGAGAACACCACACGCTTCCTAATAGATTCACAGAATGCCGAGAATAAGGAAGACACCAACAAATCATACATTTCAGTATTGCACTTTGATGAAGTTATTTAAAATGAACATATTTCTACTTTACCAGTTTTGATTGGTTATAATAAATAAATAAAATCAATTTAATCTCCCAAAAGGTACAAACTCTCTTCATTAAGCGTGATCAGCTTCCAACACTGACACATTTAAAAGAGTGATCTTTCTTACATAGTTTCCCGGTATCCCGTTTCACAGGCTGTATTCTTCATTCTAAGGACGCACGTGCCTTGCTTAGCAACTCTACAGGAGCTGGAGAGCGCGGACAAATATTATTTTGCCTCGTTCAACACTAGATATTCAGAACAAACTTTCTGCATTAATTCTTAAATTGATACCCGTTGTATTCGAGGACAATCAGTATTCTTGAGTTATTAATTAGCTGAAGGCTTCACATAAAGATACAAAGTAGCTTCAGCAAGAAGGCAAATCACTCTCTGTCATGAAGAGATTAATGCCTATGATGTTATTGGAAGTTATTTTTTAAAATAGAATTTAGTGGTGACTGTGTCTATGTGTATGTGTATGTGTCTTAATTGGATTAAAGTGAGTTGGCTTTGATGTATAGAAAGAAGCAGGTTTGAAATGGTAATTAGATCAACATGGAGAAGTTTAGAAACATAGGTGTCAAACGGACAATTTGCATTAAAAAAACAATTCAAAATAATGAGTGAAATCTTGTACCCAACTAGAAGACGCCAAGCAATGTGTTTATTTTTTTTAGCTTAGTAATAAAATTGGTGGAATCAAAAGACATTATTGTTAGAAGAGGTAAAATTAAAAGCCTAGTGATGCAATGGAAATTTTACATTCAAAGAGAAAGACATGTATAAAGGAGAAATTAGATTGTGTGTAAGGCAGAGGCATTTTAAGATCCATCAAGTGTGAGAAGCCTCTAGCCTGTAAACCTCAAGTCTGTCTGCAAGGAACCAGAGCTGAAAGAAATTCATTTTGAATGTGACTGTCCAGTTTGTCCTTTGCCAGATGTCTCTTTAAATTTATGAGATTTACTATTGCCTTACTGGGGGTGTAAATGAGAGACAGATTAATTAGGGGATTTTTGTAGTTATTATGGTAGTAATTTTGTAGACATATATATGTGCTTACAATTTTTCTTGTATTAATAAATGTTTAATTTAGCTATATAAAAAAATCTCTTGAGACTCGGTGGTCTTATTACTACTGAATTCAAAGTCTGCATCTCGAAATGCATCGTTCAACACTAGGTGCTCAGAGGATACTTTCTGCATTAATTCTTAAATTGACACACAGCGTATTCGAGGACAAGCAGTATCATTGAGTTATTAATTAGCTGAAGCCTTCACATAAAGATACAAAGTAGCTTCAGCAAGAAGACAAATCACTCTCCATTCCTGGCACACATGGGCAGGCATCAATGTGGAGAGTTTTCGTCTACTCTGATGTTCTCCGATATTCAAACTACTGTGAATATACAGACCTGCAATTATTGTAGACAATATTACACAAGGCTCAGAAATATTTCTTTAACAAGCATCCCGTCTTCTGCATTTTGAGGACACGTGACTGTAATCCTTAATGACAATATGACACTAAGTGAGAAAAATCTAGTAATATCTCTAATATCTAGTAATAATGTGAAGATATCAATGACTTGTGTTCCATTATGGAATACCTATTTTTATAGTAGAATAATACAGGTATCTTATCTTGTATTATTGTGGCTTTCTCACTTAAGGGAGTTTTCCACGGCGCTTCAGATTTACAAGCGTCATCGAAATACCAGGGACTGGGCAGAGTTACCGGCTGGGAACCGGTGTAAATGGAAAGAAAGGACAGAGAATAGGCAGAATAACACAGGGTGTTGACTGGGCTCTGGCTGCGGCAAATGGCTCACCAGTTTCTTCTGAAGTAGGTTATCTGGTGTTTTATACAGTGAGCCCCTTTCTGCAAACATGGCGTGTATCCTCATGGTGCACGCAGTTCTGCATCTAAAAACAAATAACACTCGTTTGTAATGATGGATACAGGGAAATAATAACAATTAAGAAAGAAATAAAACATGCCCCCTAATTTCTGGTTGTGCAACATTGTTTAAAAACGCACCATCGAATGACATTAGATTGAGATGCTTCAGGTAAGTTAATGTCACTTTCGGGACGGTTCCATAATTAGGCCTCCACTTTAACCATTTTGCACAATATTCTTCAGCTTGTTGATGCTACTGTTTATCCTCTAATGCTGCTTTAGTCAGATTGAAAGAAAATGGAAAAATCTATCCGTGAACAAAATGATCTCACACCATATCCCGGATATCACAGTCATTATGAGAAACAAACAGGTGCTATGATCCCAGCTGATGTTACTAGTGGACAAGTCAGATCCCAGGGTGGAACCCGGCTTTATAGATCCTAACTTTTATTTTTGTTTAGAAGCCTGGAGGGCTGCTACTGAACAGAGTCACGGGGTCAGTTGATGAACTTTTAACAAAACAATAAAATATTTATTAAACAAAAAAAGACGAACTATATTACAATATTCCTTCACCCACAAGTATACCTTTACAGATATATACAGATTTGTAAGGATAACACAAGTTACAGAAACTCACTTGTACTCTAATGTTCACAGTAAGTGCACCATCCATGTAAACCAATAAGTGACCTGTGGTCAGACACACCACACACTGAAACCAAGTGACGGATGCCACCCCAAATAGATCCTATGGATGTCTCACCAATTCTCCCCAGATGCTTGTCACACTGTAAGCCAACTGGTCTCACTGAACTCTATCTTTCACATGAGGGTTTCCAATCTCCACTCTCAAAGAACCACTTTGGAATCTTCTCCCAAATGACACCTATTCTCAGATGCCTTTCAGAAGAGTCCACCTCCAGGGTTTTGAACTCTCCTTCTGATGGTCCTCTCACCTGGATCACCATGTGCATTCAAGCTTTGCTTTCCACACACTCTCTCTCAGATACTCAGCCGTGCCAACAGAACACCACTACCCCACATGCCCATGGTAAAGAGTCCCCACCCTTTGGCTATCTCCTCGGATCTTCTAGCTTCTTGCAAACCCACTTTGCCTTGAGCCTGCTTCCTGCAGCTTCCTCTCTATAATTTGGACCCTTATCCTCTGCTCCTTGCTTGCACTTCCAATGATCAGGATCTTGTTCCAGATTCCTAACCTTGTCCTTTGACTTATCTTAAAGGACTTATTGGGATCTTTCTCCTTTTTCTTTAGGACCTGCTCCCTGCAGCTCCCTCTTCCAGTAGACTGCTGACAACTTGGTATCTCCCTTGAGGTCCAGAGTTCACTCGATATTTACTGTTATTTTAACTTTAGAGCAACTCATCTAAGATTCTTCGACTCATTTCCTCAGCAATCTGCTAGCATGTCCAGCTAGAGAGTGACTTAAACTGCTTCCTTCCCCTTAGAACATAATAACCAACTGAACTCAAATTGATTTCTGTTTCTCTGTGTCTGTGGGTCCCTTGTTGCTAGGCAACAGACCAGTTTTCTACTTTGTTTTAACTTTCTTAAACCCCATCAAGGGTCGTAAAACCTCATTAAAATGCAGGTATACAAACAAACCCACAGACTGCAAGTAACATTCTTTAAAGTGAAACTAAACACAGGTTTCACCCTTTTAACCCACAAATAAAACATAAACTTACTTAAGCTTAAAGCTAAGGCTTAAAGCTATAGCTTATTCCTAACACCCAAATACAACTTGCTTAAACTATATCTAGTTCCTAACACAGGGGAGTTATTTACCGCACACTCTAAATGAAATGATTTCTTCAGAATATTTTTGTGCTTCAATTGTGTCACATTCATCACAGAGAGAGGGTCTTTATATCTTGAGATACTGCCGTAATTGGTTCGGTGTTCCAGAGTCACAGGGTGTCGCTCAGCAGTCCTGTTGCATAATGCAGTTACGGGTTCCTCGCGGGTTTCCCCACACTCATTACCCAATCAGATCTCCAGCATGCACAATAACAACAGTGACACTTTGTACACGGTGAAGCGGCCCTGTTGAACGATTGCCTGCATGTCACCGAGGGGAACATCTGGACAGCACAGATGCCCGCTGTAATCCCTGCCAGAATCAGTTTTATCTGAGGGTAGGAGATTTTAGGAATGCTCCTCCCATCACCACCAGGGAGTCTGTTAGCGAGAAAAACCGGTTTTCTGGTTGAGAGGGTTTTGAAAACCTCCATTGGCATCTACGTGGACCAAAAGTTATAAATAGCCATGACTTCATTGTTCCATACACCGTAAATTTTACAGGAACGCCTTACTTCTAATACCTGGACGAAGATTACGATCAACATTTAATTGTTGTCTGTTAAGCAATTCCTGATAGAAATTTTGTATTGACCTCGATTATGAGAAGTAAAGATCTTGTATTTATAAGCATCTTATTGGGGCTTTACATTAAATCTACCTATCCATATTTATTCATTTACTTATTGTATCATCCCTATTTTTTCACGGAAACACCCCAAAGCTCTTTATATGTAATTCATGAATATAAAGTGCTGTGATTAGTGATGCAGACAAAATGGTCATTCTTCTGACTGTTGTGTTTTATCTAAAGCAGGGGACTATCCTACCCTACACCCGGACGGGAATGCCCTGCTTTATTGACAAGTATGAAGAGGAAGTTTGCAATTGATATGCTGAAATATTGTGTTTAATAACGCCTATTTTATTATTTAAACTTCTATTGGCCCTATTAATTGTGGTCTCTCACCTATTCTGCAAATCTTGCATATCCAACTACCCACTAGAAAAAAGAATTAGACCTGCTCCTCGGTAACCCCCTGCCCATTAAAGTTTACTGCCTTCAGAGGATTTGCTCTGTAATGTTGGTCAGGGGCTTGACCTCTGACCCGTTTGAGTGGCACGTGAGAAACTTTCAGCAGCAATCCGAGGAACAAACTATAAACAACAGAATAATATCCTGGATCACAGCATTTGCATTGTTTACTTTCAATATTGGGTAGTTTAATATTGAAATTGGCAGATCGGAAGCTAGACATTGAAGGTAGATATGCCCTCAAATCGGTTTGGGAAGTGATTGGGTTACTCTGAGATAACCGGTTCACGGAGAAAGTTCAGACAAGAACGTGTTATTAGCCACCATCTGTTTTCATGATTCGCCACATGTTCTTTGCAATTCCCTCATCCTGCAGCGGTTCAAGAAAGCGGCTCACCCACCTTCTCAAGGGCAATTAGGGATAGGCCATAAATGCTGGCCTAGCCAGTGACGCCCACATGTGAAAAATTAAAAAAAAGCCTCAATTAAACAAATTCATGTCTAGTGTTGCCGGGCGGAAATTGTTCTGGCGATTGTAATATTGACAATTTAACTTCGGTATTAGTATTTTGTTCACTAATTTTCTTTACTGGTTGATATTGGTTTCAGTCACAACGGTAGCTTCGCGTGTGACCGTGAAGTGTGGGAATGAGCCTAGTGAACACGCAGCCGGGAACTCTAGAAAGATCTGCAGAGGGTTGGAGAAAGATGCCTGGCCTTCGTGAGGTGGCTACGGGTTAATGGGGCAATTACGTCGCGAAAGAACTTTAAAATTTTGAAAGTACATCGTAGCAGCGCGCACGTTCCGCTTGTCAGCTCCTTTCAATTCCATTCTGACTGAGCGGAGTCTCTTTACGCTGACGGCACAACTGTTGGATTCGACCGCCGCTGATCTTCGACACCGGGGAAAGAGGCTGTGGCAGCCGCCTCACGTCCGCTTTCAAACCCCATCACATTCTAGGTGAGGGCAGCAGAGAATAAAAATAAGTGGAGCAAGTTGTTCATCGTGCAGCCAACCCTGGGAAAGAGGGCAGGTGAAAGAGCAGGAACCATGCAATAGCAGCGTGACTCCGCAGTCAATTCGACTCTTGGTAGCCTGGCATTGATTTGAGTTTTTTATCATGTGTGGTATCACCTCTTCCTGCAAAAAGCCACATTTTGAAAGGGTAAAGCAGTTGTCTGGCCCGTAATCTCCATACACTAAAACTAACCGAGGGGGCATCCTAATCTTCACTGACCCCGGGTGCATCCGAAGTCTATGGTATAACTTTCCGCTACCTCTGAGTAACACTGTATAGCCATGTATTTACAATATAACTGACAACTGACGGTTGCATACTTTATGATCTCCAGGGAACTCATGGTAGAGAAAATAATGGCAGTGAAGGCTGTCAAATCCCCAGAATCTGATGGTTTCCACCCCAGGCTTTTAAAGAAAGTGAGGAAATTACAGATGTTTTACCAATAATCTTCTGTCGTTCTTATGATTCAGGTCTGTTCAGATTGGAAAATTGCCAATGTAATTCCATCATTTAAAGTGAGAGAGCTTAAGCCGGAAATTATAGACTGACGTGGGGAAACTGTTGGAAACTATCATTAATGACTGAGTGAATGAGCACTTAGAGAACTTTGAGCTGGTTCGAGAAAGCCTACAGGGATTTGTTCAGGGTATGTCCTGCCCAACGAATCTTATTGATATTGTAAAGTAGTGGACAGGGGAATTTCATAAAAACAACAAAAAATATGCTGGAAATACTCAGCGGGTCAGGTAGTATCTCTGGAGAGAAACAGAGTTAACGTTTCAGGTTGATCACCTTTCATCAGAACAGAAGGGAGATAGAAACGTAAGAGGTTTTAAGCTGGGGGGGGGTGGTGGGGGTGGTTCGGTGTGGGGGGTGGGTGCGGGGCGGGGGTCAGGAAGAACAAAAAGGAAGGTCTGTGATAATGTAGATGGCAGGAGAGATTAAATGACAAAGATTTCATGAGGTAAAAGCCAAAGAAAGTGGCATTGGTGTGACAATCCCAGCTGATGTTAATATTGGGCAAGTCAGATCCCAGAGTGAAAGGTGACTTGGCAGGACCTAAATTTGTTGTTTCTTAGAAACTGTGGTGGTCAGTTACTGAACATATTCAGAAGAGTTTGCCAGTGTACTTTTAACACAGACTGAAACTTTTATTATACAAGAACACAATGAGCTATGTACAATAGACACAAAGGTTGGAAAGATTTCAATACAAACACCAGAAAAAGATTCAAACTCACACTATTCCTTTTATCTCAGCAATCGTTACAGGCACAAAACCCCAGTGAAGATTTACCACTGTCTCAACGCCAAGGTTTCTTGCTTGGGTTAGCTCAGTTTCAAATAGTTTTCTTCAGGCAGGCTTCTGAGCATTCATTTGTTGCTTTTCTTCAGCTGGTATTTCTCCATGAGACACCCAAAACTGCAATCTAAACTCACTATTACTTCAACTTCAGAGAAAACACATGAGTTCCCTAAACTCAGTTACCCAGCAGGATTTCTTACTAGAGAGTTTTAGGCCTTCTGCCTGCACCAGCTAGTATATGCACTTTAAATTACATTAAATGAAGAGGTATCTTTAAGAGGCATTTTGATTTTCTATTACAATCTCTTCATCACTATCTCTATTTTACTTGCACAGATTTATGCTGGCAGTAACAATGTATTTACATCAAATATATAAGGACTTTCCAGATAAATCATATTCTACACAAGTCCATTTTGACCAAGACATTCTTGTACCTCCATTTTTACTCCTGACAGCATCAGCTATGATATTGTCTCTTCCTGCTACATGAATGATTTTCAAATTGTATGGTCGTAGCATTAAACTCCAATGAAATAGGCACAGATTCTTTGCATGAAACTTTGTGAAAAAGATTAGAGGATTACGATCCATACAAATAATAGTCTCTGAGGAGTTGTTGGATATGAAGACTTCAAAATGTTGTAGAGCCAACACCAAACTCAAAGTTTCTCATTCCACTGGCAAGAATTTAACTTTTGAGAAAAGTAGCTGACTGGCCATTCGATACCCATCTTGCCCTCCTGTAATAACACTGCACCAACACCTACGCCTCTGGCAGCAACAGTCAGTTTAAATGGCTTAGCATAATTCACTGCTGCTAAAACCAGTGCGATAATCAGCTTTCAAGCTGTCAATGGCAATTTGATACTTTCCCACCCATTCAAGTATCTTGCCTTTCTTTAACAAGCTTGTCAGGGGAGCTACTACAGTACTGAAATTTGGAACCAACTTCCAATAGAATCCACTCATGCCTGTGTACCGCAGAATCTCTCGTTTGGTCTTAGGCACTGGAAAATCCAAGATGGCTCTTATTTTCACTTCTCTAGGTGTCACTTGGCCTTGTCCCACAGTGTGACCCAAGTAAGTCATTTTTGCTTTAGCAAATTTACTTTTTGCCAAGTTTATGACCAAATTGGCTCTTTGTAAATGATCAAACAATTTATTCATTTGATAGGGTTCCATGTAACAGACTGTTCAAACGAAAGCTTATGAATTGAAAGGAAATTAATTGGCCTGGTTGGGAGATTTATTAAATGATAGAAGGCAGGGGGTTGGAACAATGATGATGTACTTGACTTGAAAGGAACTGACTAGCAATGCCCCACAAGGATCAGTGCTCGGGCCTTAACTATTTATTATGTTTAATAATGAATATATCACAATAGAGATTCATACATTAATTCTATTGATTATTCAAATATTGGTGGTGTAATAATTGGTGGGACAGCAGCATAAAATTACAAAGAGACTTTGACACATTAAATGAGTGAGCAAATCTGTAGCAGATGGATTTCAATGCAAATAAATGTGAGATTATTTATTTTCAACCAAACTGATAGACTTGTGTATTTTATAAATAGCGAGAAGTCAGGAACAGTGGAGGTCTAAATAAATTTAGGGGTCAAATGGTACAGATCACTAAGTTGTAATTGTCCTGTACAAAAAGTAATTAAAAATACTAATAGAATGGTAGCTTTATATCTAGAGAGCTAGAACATAAATGTGATTAAATTTTGCTACAGCTACAACTCTGATTACAGCACCTTTGGAGTACTGTGTACAATTCTGAGCACCATATCCTGGAAAGGATATATGGGCCTTGGAAGAAATGCAGCCTAGAATCACTAGAATGTTTCCAGGGCTACAAGGGTTAAACTATAAGGTGAGATTACATAAGATAAACTTGCAGTCCTTGGAATATTGAAGAATTAGTGGTGATTTAATTGATTTTTTAAAGGATCTTTGAAGGAATTGATAGGGTAGACACCTTTTCTGCTCGTGGGAGAGTCTAGGACAAAGGGACATGACCTAAAAATCCAAGCCAGATCATTCAGAGGGAAGATAAGAAACACTTCTTCACTCATAGCATGCTAGAAATGTGGAACTTTGTTCCATAAAAAGCAGCAGGTGCTTGCTCAGTTCATAATTTTAATCTGAGATGGACAGATTTTTGTTATCCAAGTGTAAGGCAGCTGGATGGAGCAAGGATACAGATATGCCATGAACTCCTTGAAAGGCAAATTTGGCTAGAGGGGCTGAATGACTTCTCATCCTATGCTCCTATGAAGACAGATCTCTTAGGACAACATGTGCACAGATTATGGGATGAATATATTTGATGTAATTTAGCAACAGTTTTCCTTCCAGTGCAAGTTCTGGGTATGGATTCTAGCTACAGGTTCATACTGAGCTGGAAATACTGAAGTATGTGGAGAGGCGTCCCGAACATTTTCTACACCTGGTTTCCCAATAAAGGGAGTATATGCTTCATGCTGTTTTAAATTCAGATGGAGGGAGTCTATTTCCTCCAGAGAGTTTTACATCCTTATCTCCTGACTTCGACCGTGACTCTACATATGTCCTGTAACTTCAGCAATTTTACGCAGCCCTGTAAATTTACGCTTTGAATGCACTCCAGACTCTTAGAGATATGCTAAAGGTTTATGCAAAATTTGATAATTGTTAATTAAATGTGATGCAGCTACACATGTAAACATTGTTTTATGGCTGATACATATTAAGAGTATTTAGTTATATTTTTAAAATAGCATTAACATCAGTAGAAAGTTTGATGTGAATTATTATGATTTAACAGATACACAGCTAGAAACTGATGCAACATGTATGCAATGAAAATTCAACACCCATATATGCACTTAACTAATTGACTAAACAGCTAATAATCCAAGAAGTATTTTGTAATCAGATGCATTCCTAAGGTGTAGAAAACTCATTTTATCTACAAATGTAGTTTCTTTAAAAGAAACATGCTTTTGCTTCACTGTGAAGCTCTTATGAATATGCAACGTGGATCATTTATCATGTCTCCAACCTCCCCTTCTGATTTATATTGCATTCAATGAAGGAGCTTTTTTTTACTACCAAAGTGTTCAGCATTAGATGTGATTCTGGGATTGACAACATTTACTAAATAATCCTCAGTGTGCAAAGAATTACACTGACAACTAATTTAAGATTGTCAATCGGACTCACAGTGTGGTGCATTTGCATGTATTGGAAGCAGAATATATTAATACACAGGGCCCTGTTCTTTGCAGAGAGAAAGAACATGTACACACATTGTGCCTGTTTCAGATAAACAAAATAAGTGACAGCCATTCACTGGTTCATTCCTCAGGGCAATGTCTTGGCCAATCAGAGTCGAGCTGCCTGGTTTAAATTTCAAGCAACGCTTGGCAGTTAACTGTCAGTCACCATCAACTGGTGCACTCTCCATGGCAACGGCTCTACTGTTCGGAGTCCACTTGCCTACTATGAAGAACCCTCTTCTCATATAGTATATATTGTTGTTCCCTTTACATTTGGCATCCATGCGAATTGTCCTGATGCGTGCAAGATGAAAAGCTTTACTAAAAAACTTTCTCTTTTTTCAGTAAGGCAATAGAATATTTATCCCACACTAGGGGCTAGTGTTACCATCTGATGCAGGTTAGAACCAGTATAAGGCTGCATCGAACAGAATAACAAAGCTTCAACAGCAGAAAAGCACCAATACCAGTGTGATTTTTCTCACTCCATATGCCGTAATCCTATTGCCTCCCTGTGTGCATTCATCAATTGTCCATCCATACCGTAGTTATGCTACCTTTTTCATATTCCAAGTTGTTTGATCAGTGTAGTGGTGGTGTAACTTAGCAAAACTTGGCAGTCAGGTATTAAGGATCCAAGGAAGCAATCTAACTCTTCATCAGCAGCCTGAAATTATTTTGAGTTTTACTATGAATTTTACAAATACATTTGCGTTTTATGAGCCCAGTAACATTACCACTGTACTATACTACTCTACAGCCATCTTTTCATCACTGACCTCAGGCAGATGCACAGTCGACAGTATAACACCTCTCTGCATGTGGAAAGTGGAAAACAGAGATCTGGCCTGTTGTCTCAGAATATTAAGTCAAACAAAGAGACCATTCCAGGACATGCTTTTTAAATTCATTTTTGGGATCCGAGCGTAGCTAGCAAGGTCAGCAATTATTGCCCATCCCTAACTGCCAGAGAAGGTGGTGGTGAGCTGCCTTCTTGAATTGCTGCAATCCATGTGGTGTAGGTATGCATGGTGTGGTTATAGAGGGAGTTCCAGGATTTTGACCCAATGACAGTGAAGGAATGGTGATACAGTTCTAAGTCAGGAGAGTGTGTGGCTTGGAGGGGAACTTGCAAGTGCTGGTGTTCACATTTGTCTGCTACCTTGTTTCTCTAGGTGGTAGATGTCATGGATTTGGAAGGTGCTGTTGGAGGCTTGGCAACTTGCTGCAGTGCACCTTGTATATGGTACATGTGCTGTCATTGTGCACAGATGGTGGAGGCAGTGAATGTTTAAGGTGGTGGATGGAGTGTTGATCAATTGGGTTGCTTTGTATTGGATGATATCAAGCTTCTTGCGCGTTGATGGAGCTGCACTTATCCAGGCAAGTGGAGAATATTCCATCACATTCATGACTTATAAATGGTGGACAGGTGTTGTCAGGAGGTGAATTATTCCCTGCAGAATTCTGGGTCTCTGACCTGCTGTTGCAGTGACAATATTTATATAGCTGGTCTAGTTCAGTTCTGTTCAATGGGAATCACAGCACACAATCACATCCCCCCCACACCCCTCCACATCCTCAAAACCCCCAACCCACATGATGATGGTGGGGGATTCAATGATGAAAAGGCTATTGCATGTCAAGGCGAGATTGTTAGGTTCTGTCTTATTAGAGATGGTCATTGTCTGACACATGTATGGTGCAAATGTTTCTTGCCAATTATCATCCCAGGCCTGGATATTGTCCAGATCTTGCTGCATGTGTGCAAAGAGTGCTTCAGTATCTAAGGAGTTGATAATGGTACAGAACTCTCTGCCATCATCAATGAACATCCCCATTTCTAACCTAATTTTAGAGGGAAAAATCAGCTAGGATGCTATCCTGAGGAACTCTTGCAGTGGTGTCTGGCAGTGGGACTGGACATATCCAGCGACGATGATGGAAAAGTCTGGAATGTTAGCTGTAAGGTATGATTCAGTGAGCATGCCTATGATAGCCTGTTGCTTGACTAGTCTGTGGATCATAAGACCCAATTTTGGCACTAGTCCCCAGATATCAGTGAGGAGGACTTTGTAGGGTTGACTTGACTGGGCGTACATTTATCATGGTGCCAGGTGGTCCATCCAGTTTTACTCTTATTCAACTTTTCTGTAGGGGCTTGATACAACTTAGTGGCTTAAGAGTCAACCACATTGGGGTCTGGAGTTACAAGTTACCTAGACTGGGTAAGGATGGCAGATTTCCTCTCCTGATTTGATAGCTTCATAATCATTATCAGTTAATCGACTATTAATATTCCAGGTTCAGCTCCCTACTGTGGTGGTGTTTGAACACATATCTCCAAATTATCAGCCCAGGCCTCTGCTTTACTAGCCCAGTAACATTACCACAATACTATACTAATCTACAGCCATCTTTTCATCACTGACCTCAGGCAGATGCGCAGTCGACAGTATAACACTCCTCTACCTCTCTGCGTAACATTGTATAGATAAGCAACTGAATTCTTACCTATAGTCATTAGATTTAGCGCTGTTAGCCCCACTCCTTTGGAAATCACAGAGAAAATGATCAAAAAGATTTTGCTTACCGTCCTGAATTGAATACAAGGAAATGGAATTCGAAAAATGAAAGGAATGTTATTGCAGGTAACAGTTCACATGGAGCGTGTCCATTTTAAAAAATGCCTGGTTGCTTTCTTACTGTCCTGCGAAATCACTGAATCTTAACAGCACAGAAAGAGGCCATTCGGCCCATTGAGTCTACACTGACTCTCCAGATGAGCATTATGGCCTAATGCCATTGCCCTACCTTTTCCCCGTGCCCCTGCACATTGTTTCTATTCAAATAATCATCTAATGCCTTCTTGAATGCCTTGATTGAACCTGCTTCCACCACACTTCCAGGCAGTGCATTCCAGACTCGAATTGTGTGAAAGAGTTTTTTCTTCACATCAAATTTGCTTCTTTTGCAAATCACTTTAAATCTGTGCCCTCTCATTCTCGATCCTTTCACGACCGGGAACAGCTTGTCCCTATCTGCTCTGTCCAGCCGCCTCATGAACATTTTGAAAATCTTTGAACATCACTATCAAATCTCCTCTTAGCCTTCTTCTCTCCAAGGAGAGCAGTCCCAACCTCTCCAATCTATGCTCATAGCTGAAATTTCTCATACCTGGAACCATTCTTGTAAATCTCTTTTACACTCTCTCCAATGTGTTCATATCCTTCCTATAATGTGGCGCCGAGAACTGTACACAATATGCCAGCTGAGGTCTAACGAGCGTCTTATCTAAATTCAGCATAATGTCCCTGCTTTTCTACTCTATGCCCCTATTGATAAAGCCCAGGATACTATATGCTTTATTAACTGCTCTCCACTTGTCCTGCCACCTTCAATGATCTATGCACATATAAACCCAGGTCTTTCTGTTCCTGCACCCCCTTCAAAATTTCACCCCTTATTTTATATTGCCTGTAGATGTTCTTCCTATAAAATAAAGCTACATAGGTTCTACAACATTTTCACGATGAACAAACCTGCTTAGATATTAAAACGTTCTAGGTTTAATTTTCCTACAGACTATTAGGACGGATATGAGGGTACACAGATAATGGGAACTGATAAATTGGGTAACCTTGAGCGATTACAACTTGGCGAATCTAATCGAAGAGCTGAGATAACATTGTAGAACTGGGACCAACCAATTTGACCATAGTTCACCCACAATACCTTGTAGTCCATAATATATTGACTCTTTCTCCCGCCCCCAGTCTTTCCCAACACCCGCTCTCCCCTTATTAACCCTCCTACAAAATGTCATCGATTGTAGATCCTACCGCATGTTGCTCAACTGTCTGCTTCTCATCCTCTCTTAACCTGTATCGCTACACCCGCTCGCTCCACGGTGACCGTGTACATTCCCCCGTGTGGTCCATTAAATGTTTACAGACAATCTCTTTGCCTCACCACGTCATTTCTTACTAATCAACACATCCCACCGAACACATTCCCTAACTCCAAAATCTGCCCAGGGCCAAATATAACTCCATGTAAGTGAATGGGTTTTGAGTGAGTTAAAATCATATATATTTGAATAGGCTGTAGGTTCCCACATTTGTCTTTTCAACACTTTTCATGCTCTCAAGTTCTTGCTCCCCTTAATGTAACAAATATGTAAACATCAAGTCAAACAATAAATGCTAATCCGTGAATTCGGAATGTGTAAGGCAGTTATGTGATACACATTTGCCTCAATTGAGGATTAATTGACTCATAATTATTCAGTGTGAAATTGCTTGTTGTAATAAAATGGCGCTAATAACGAAGAAATTATGTGCATAGAGGGAGTTGTGTAGTTTCCAAGTCGAAAAAGTATGGGAGAGAAATAGAGGGACAGAGGGAGGGCAGCGTCTCTGGGAACGCATGATAATCCACCACCACAAAATATTGGCGGGATCTGTGAGCTGACCATGCATTTACCCTCTCCGCCTAATCCGTCAAGCCAGACAAAAAGTAAGTCGCCAGTTATTAAAATAGGCAAACTGTGATATAAGAAACAATAAAGGAGAGAATTTACCCCAATATCCAAATATAATAAAACACGTAAATATTACTGGTGTTAATTGAGGGAATATTGTATTAAAATAAGGTCTTACAAGCATTTTTCAGCTACTTTGACTTTTAGTGACATGTGATGTACTTGCCAGCTGCAAGTAAATCATGGATGCCTCAACATACATTCCTTTAGACACAGTAGATGAAATTGTGAATACAATCATTTATTCGGAATTAGCATTGTTACAATGAAATACCCATTTTAACACGGAATTGTGAATGCAACTTATTTAGGGATTCAATATCAGTACAGGTAGGATATATTTACAAACAGAACCACGAATACAGAAGTATATTTAGACCAGCATTGTTACAATGCAATATACAGTTAAATATAGAACTGAGGGCAAGGCCTGATTCAGATTCTGCATTGCTACAACGCAGGGGCATTGACACAGCAGCCAGACTGGAATTATTTGCAACAATGTATCGGAGATAATACAAATAGAAAACTCCTGTCCAGGACTATGATGTGCGGGGGACACCATGAAATGGAACAGAATAGAATTTCCGTCGAGCCGAACGGTACAAGGAAAATCGAATCGATTTATCTCTAAATTTTGAAAACTCACTATAATGCAAGGCGTCGATGACAATCATATAATACTGATATATAAACATACAAGCACAGCACACCCTTTAAAAAGATGCAAACAGTCCTCAGCAAGAAGACTACTCACAACACACCACTGACATTCCTTTATAAAAGAATAGCTCGGGTAGCACCGTCTACATACAACAATAGACAGCACAAGTACCGAGCCAGCTGCCAGTTTAGGTATGATATCAGTCACCTACAAATATTGCAGAATGCGCCATGCCCCGGAGGTCATATTTTAAAATTAAATAATTCATACATAAAAAAAAATCCCAGCTATTAATGACATTTCTTCCATTGTGGAATACAATTTCACACCAGAGAACACCCCTAGTGTTTAATGCCGTGAAACGTTCTCTTCCTTGCTTATAGCAAACGTCCACAAGTGTTTCAGCTCGATCTACCAGGGCCTCCAGAGCGCTGTGATGCTGGCTTTAATTTCTTGCTTGGTGCCCGGTTGACAGCTAGGAAGGTGCATAGGAGGAGCAGAGTGACTCAGGCCCTTAGTGGGCTCCTGAGCTCTGTGCAAGTGGTTCACGAGTTTATTCTGAACGTCGGTCTTGCTTTCCGGGGAGAAGGTAAAATGCTGAATCTCCTGCAGACAGCGTGAATATCCCTGTTTAAAATTCTGAGTGAGACTCTTACTGTAGGTCACTGCAGGTGGAAACAAACAAGGTGGTTTAGATACTTGTCATTGAAGAATGACAATAATGACAAAAATAATACCTTTTATCAGCAGTCAAACACACATGAAGGCGATTACCTGTGAACATTCGCTGACTATGAAGTCTCAGGTAATTGACAGTCATCTCCAAGATGTCAGCTTTCTCCATTTTCATGTTCGGCTCCTGATTCTGAAACTCTTCCCTCAGTAAAGCCTTGAGTTGGCCAATGCTGCTGTTTATGCGATCTCGGCGCTTTTTTTCTATAATCGGCTTCATCAACTGAAAAGAAAGGGGAATAAATTAATAAGACATTTTAATATAGAGCGCAGAAATCAGTTAATTCAGAAACTGGCAACATTCGTTTTAAAAGGCGGAGTGACTTACTTTGTATTTTTCTTTTCGTGTGACTTTTTCTTCGGCATTTTCCTTTGGGACAACGCCAGAGGTTTTAGGAGCCATTCTTTCGGACTATTCTGCCAGGAAAGCCGCAAGGAGCAGTGAGACTCGATTCGGTTGCAGCGATTCTGCTGAGGGAAGCGGGAGCTGCCCTTGGCATTTATACATCCTCCTGTCCAAAAGAGAGCGTGTGCCTGTTTCACTTGGTGTTTCCCACACTCGGCAGCCAATCATAGCCGCCAGAGCGTCAACAGCAGAAGCTTTTCTTTCTAAATGCTGAATTAAGGACCGTTTTCAACCTTTTGTCCATGACCGTCTCTGAGGACCATCTGGACGGCACGTATGACACAGTAAGTCAGAGGAAATTACTCTCATCTGAGGTTATAGGACCCTGGGAAAGACCCTCCCGTCATTGTTATGCAGGGAATTCTATGACAGAAAGTATGCCTGTTCCTACACCGCTGGTTCATTTTAAAGTAATCTCTCTCCTTTTACTTTGAAGAATAAGACCTGTGTGATCACAGATGTTATCTTTCGGGAGAGTGTCTATTTCGGTCATACTGACTCATGCTGTTAATCACTCATTTCTAATAATCAACCTGTGTGAGTTTATTTTATAAGGAGCGTTATTTCAAATAAAATACATTTTAAACGAGGACATTTTCCATTTCAAATATAAACATATTTCTAATATTTACAGCCTCTCCCTCTTTTTAGTTCCATTGTCAGCGGATATTTTGAAATGCTGCATCATAATATGTGTTGCGATGGCTTAGAAATACAGTGAATGTACAAGCTTGCCCTGCTGCTTTCTGGGCAGGTCCTTCATACATCATTATTAATAGCAGTCTAACTGTATTTATCTTACTCAATTTACTATTTACAAAGTTAATGTTAATGGGCAACTTCAATAGTCTCCAAACATTTCGGAAGATAAAAATATACGTCTTGCAGTCATTTTTCTGAGCACAACGAAGCAGATTTTTTTCAGATTAACTTTTTCAGGTAAGATTCATAACCGCCTTAACATAGAAGAACAGAGCCAAGTATGATGAATCATGACATCTTGTGACGTATCGTTACTGCTTTTGTTTATTATTAAAGGTGGAATTAATGTTTCCTTTTGCATTTTTATGTTGATCGAGGTGAAAAAGTTATTATTAACTTATTATTAAGTTATTGTTTTCGTTTCAGGTACGAACTGTCAGCTTCATGTACTCATGGATTAGCTAGCTCAGGTTGAGTTGCAGGTAAAATTTCCTCACGGTGACACTTATCTGTAGCCTCTTTAAGTAACATTGCCATTATAGTGCAGAGTTGATGCACTTGCCCATTGTCGCTGTTAACTGCATTAAGACTGGAGAAATATTTAAGTTAAAAAAAACATAAAGATAAAGGAGGTGGATATGCCATCAGCCATGGAGTGTATTACAGCTAAATTTCAAAAAAGCTGTAAGATCAGAGTCTAAGGCCTAGTCCCTCATAGTTGCACCTTAAAATCAGGTTGCAATAGCATAACTCTTATGGAGATAAAAATATGCATAAACATTTTAATATTGAAATATTTGTTGGAGTTCATACATCATAGCAGCTATTTATTGAGTCGGAGGGAAAACAGTTAAGTCAAACGAATATTTCAATGCTGCACCTAATAATTACTTAATATATGTGTATGTGTATACGTAAATATGTATGTCTGCGTATGTGTGCGTCTGTGTGTGTCAATGCGTGTACAGACGTGTGTATACGCATGTGTGTGTGTGGGAGAGATATAGAAAGATGAATGGCCTATTCAAACGTGGGAATCTATATGTGTAACATTCTGTTAGTGTTTCAGATCCATTTCACCAACTGTTCGGTGTTTAATGCCCGAATAAATGATGTGAGCCAAGTCTCTGCTGAAAAGCACCAGCTGCACGCGTCCTCTTTGTTTCTTAACACGTGGGAAAGAGGCAATTCCAGCTATCTCAGCACCGCTTAAAATATCAGGGATCAAATCCACAGTGCGCTCAGCCTGTTCGTGTCACTCAGTAAACGTGGAAACCACCTGCACAACTCATAGTTTATGTGGAAGTTAAAAACTTCGCTTTGTTCACCTGTATTAAAAGCCGAATTCTGTGTAAGTTACGCGCCAACACTAATCACATCTTTGATATACCTAAGGCATTGGAACCATAGGTTACAGTAAATTCTCAAAGTTATAGTTAAGAGGCTGCATTTTCCTATGAGGGTCACCGTGCCAGTCAGTACATGTGGGTGGGGATTTCTCACTTATTTTAGTATCACGTTTCTTCCTTTAGTTTCTTGAATTAAATGAATAAGTGAGAAGTTCTGATGAATGGTCATTGACCTGAAACGTTAACTCTATTTCTCTCTCCACAGATGCTGCCAGACCTGCTGAGTGTTTCCAGCATTTTCTGTTTTTATTTCAGATTTCCAGCATCCGCAGGCTTTTCATTTTGTAAATGAAGAGATTGTTGTGATAATCCGACACTACTGGGGAGTCAAGAGGAAAATGATACTCGGGAGGGCAGCTGCTGAATGTAGCGGGCTGAATTCTCAAAACACCGGGGAAGTGAACAAAACATCGGTTTCTAATAGGGAAAGAGTGAAAGAGCTTTAATCAGGATCGACCCTTTGATTAATACTTAATCTTTGCAGATGAATACAGCGAGTTACTGCTTAGCAGCCGGGAAAGGATTTTGGATCTCCCATCCTGGATATTGACAGAATCGGGTAGCTGAAATCCGCGTGGTACAGGACCAGAGATCCGAACTTCTGCCATGATTACAAGCGCTTATAATACTGGCTTTATAAATAAATCTATTGAAAATAAGGGTAGACGCGCTCCTTCGGGTAATAAAAGTCAAAGAAACAGACATATGACGAATATTGGATAGTCCTTGCTTTAATATTTGAGCTCTGGAAGCTGACTGGCGTGACATACGCTGGCCCATATTATTGTTTTGAACTGAATGAAGGAATCGAAGGCGCATGCGCGGCGTGCAGGCCAATTAGTCCATTTGCTTTGTCGGGGCAGGTCAGGCCAGTGACCGCTACTAAACTCTTCTTTCTTCTCGACACGTGGGAAACTTTCAGCAACATCTGCATGCATTCGGGAGGCCAAGCGTGCTCCTCAAAGCGAGTTAGATAATAGCACCCCACCCCCCCCGCCCCTCCGCCCGCCAACACCCTCCGTGTTTACTGGTATCACACGCTTTAACAGGCATTAGCTAGTACATTCAGAAAGCTGCTGGGCATGTAAAATTGCAGTTCAATGGAGACATTGATTTTATTTCAGGGACCAAAGCAATTCAGGTTATGAAGCCTTATGTCCCAGTGATGTACACGCAGGTGGTGTGTGGACTGTGAACAGACAACGGTTCTGGGAAATGGATTTTATTTGAGCAGTTTTACGCAATTTTCCTAAAATAATCTACAATTAAGTTTGACATGCGCACATTTATGCTAGGTAGTAGAGGTTTCAGTATGAGTTCATATTTATACAGGGGTTATAAATAAACAGGTTTCTATATATTACATATAGATTCACGTTCTATACAGATGTAATATCTTATAAATACAAATTTTAATAAAGTTTTATCCATATGCAATTCCATAAACTTACCGGTTTTACAAATACAACTTTTTATACATGCAGGTTATTACACAACACACACGCACAAACACACAGTTTAGACATCTATACATTTTAAAATGTGCTGATTATACAAATATATAAGTTTGATATTGTTTTTAATACATAAGTTTTATACAGGTTTTATGTATATGCAGATTTCATGTGGTTAATGAAGCATTTATCTTACTTATATTTAGATTTTATATATGTGAGATATTGCCCATATTCAGGTTTACACAAATACAAACTTCTAAGTTTCATAAAGTTACCAGTTATACACAGACCTTAATTTCAGAATGGTTTCCGCATATACGGGTTCTCCACATACACAGGTTCGTGTACTCCCATTATTTATAAATATACAGTTTTATACGCACTGCTTGGAAAAATTGCAGTTTTTATATAAGTGAAAGTTTTATATAATTGCAGGTTTCATACATACAATGTTTATGCATAAAATGTTTATATAATTTCAAATGCCTGCAGTTTTCGCATATATATCGATTTGAAACGCATGCAAATTTTATACATATCCACACATTAATATATTATACCATTTTAATCAGGTTGGAAAATATACAGATTTTATAACTAGATGGGTTTAATACAAATGAAAGTTTTATCCATACATGGTTTGTAGAAATACCAAATGTTTATAGGTTTTCACCCAGCACGAGGGTACAAAGCCTACATAGATGCTTCAGTGTAGATGAGAGTCAATGCTAAATTCTCGACTGTTCCCTCATTGGAACAAGTCGTTAAAGCGAAGCTCCGCCCTACATTTTCTGGTGGATGAATAACAATCCCTGGACACCATTGAAAACAGGTGATGTGCGATCCTCCCCCCCACCCCGTGTCCTGGCCAGCACTTATACATCAGAAAACGCCACTTCAGTATTGCTGAAAAAAGAGACATGTCGAAGCTTTTCGCCTTGCACTCATCAGGACACTCGCAAGAATGTCAATATAAGGGGAAGACAACGTCACTTTAGCAGATTATCTGGACATTTCATCTCATTTGCTAATTGTAGCAACTTTCGCTGGGCAATCTCTGTGCCCTTTATCTATGCAAGAACAGTGATTGTACTCTAAAAGTAACTAATTGGACCTAAAATGCACTGGGACACCCTGAATAAGTGAAAGGCTCTGTATGAATATGCACTATTTGTCGTTTTATGCAGGTGTTGTAGATACATGATTGCTGTACCTGTAGCTAAACCTTTCCCGATTTCCAAAGGCTCCTGTGAACTCTGGGGCTTTCTTTTACTCAAGCTGTTATTTTACTTGTTTTTTTTTAAAACCAAGCCTCCTATTATTCCGAAAGTGGGGATTTAGCTTGTCTGAGCAGAAAGATAAATAAATAAAAAACATAGCCCAGATACTTACTATTCTGATTATATTTTGGTGTTATTCTTGACACCTTGTTTGAATCATTAGAACGAAGAATAAAGAAAAGTACAGCACAGGAACAGGCCCTTTGGCCCTCCAAGCCTGTGCTGATCATATTGCCTGTCAAACTAAAACATTTTGCACTTCCAGGGTCCATAGCCCTCTATTCCCATCCTATTCATGTATTTGTCAAGTTGCCTCTTAAACACCACTATCGTACCTGCTGCCACCACCTCCTTTGGCAGTGAATTCCAGACACGCACCACTCTCTGCGTGAAAAACTTGCCCCACACATCTCCTCTAAAGATTTCTCCTCTCACCTTAAATCTATGTCCCCTAGTAACTGACTCTTCCAACCTAGGAAAAAGCTTCTGACTATCTACTCTGTCCATGCCACTCATAATTTTGTAAACTTCTATCAAGTTGCCCCTCAATCTCTGTCACTCTAGTGAGAACAATCCAAGTTTCTCCAACCTCTCCTCATAGCTAATAACCTCCAGACCAGGCAGCATCCTGGTAAACCTCCTCTGCACCCTGTCCAATGCCTCCATATCCTTCTGGTAATGTGGTGACCAGAATTGCACGCAATATTCCAAATGTGGCCTAACCAAGGTTCTATACAGCTGCAGCATGACTTCCCAGCTTTTATACTCAATACCCCTGCCGATGAAGGCAAGCATGCCATATGTCTTCCTGACTACCTTATCCACCTGTGTTGCCACTTTCAGTGACCTGTGGACCTGTATACCCAGATCCCTTTGCCAGTCGATGCACTTAAGGATTCTGCCATTTACTGTATAATTCCTACCTGTATTAGACCTTCCAAAATGCATTACCTCGCATTTGTCCAGATTAAACTCCATCTGCCATTTCTCTGCCCAAGTCTCCAACTGATCTATATCCCGTTGTATCCTTTGACAATCCTCTTCACTATTTGCAACACCTCCAACCTTAGTATCATCTGCAAACTTACTAATTAGCCCAGTTACATTTTCCTCCAAATCATTTACGTATACTACAAACAGCAAAGGTCACAGCACTGATCCCTGTGGAACACCACTAGTCACAGCTCTCCATTCAGAAAAGCACCCTTCCTCTGACTTCTATGACCAAGCCAATTCTGTATCCATCTTGCCAGCTCACCTCTGATCCCGTGTGACTTTACCTTCTGTACCAGTCTGCCATGAGGGACCTTGTCAAAGGCCTTACTGAAATCCATGTAGATAACATCCACTGCCCTTCCATCATCAATCATCTTTGTCACTTCCTCGAAAAACTCGATCAAGTTAGTGAGACACTACCTCTCCTTCACAAAACCATGCTGCCTCTCTCTAATATGCCCAATTGCTTCCAAATGGTAGTAAATCCTGTCATGAAGAATCTTCTCCAATAATTTCCCTATCACTGACGTAAGGCTCACCGGCTGTAATTTCCTGGCTTATCCCTGCTACCCTTCTTAAACAATGGAGCAACATTGGCCATTCTTCAGTCCTCTGGGACCTCACCCGTATCCAGTGAGGATACAAAGATTTCTGTCAAGGCCCAAGCAATCTCTTCCCTTGCTTCGCTCAGTGCCCTGGGGTAGATCCCATCTGGCCCTGGGGACTTATCCACCTTAATATTCTTCAAGACACCTAACACCCCCTCTTTTTTGATCTCAACATGATCCAGGCTATCTACACCCTCTTGCCTAGACAAATCGACCGCTAAGTCCTTCTCTTTGATGAATACTGATGAGAAGTACTCATTTAGTATCTCTCCCATTTCTTCTGGCTCCACACACAGATTCCCACCTCTGTCCCTGAGTGGGCCCACCCTTTCCCTGGCTACTCTCTTGCTTTTTACATATGTATAAAAGGCCTTGGGATTTTCCTTAATCCTGGTTGCCAATGACTTTTCATGACCACTTTTAGCCCTCCTGACTCCTTGCTTAAGTTTCTTCCTACTTTCTTTATATTCTCCACGAGCTTCATCTGTTCCCAGCCTTCTAACCCTTACAAATGCTTCCCATTTCTTTTTGACTAATCTCACAATATCCTTCGTTATCCAAGGTTCCTGAAACTTGCCATGCTTATCCTTCATCCTAGCAGGAACATGCCGGTCCTGGATTCTTATCAACTGACGTTTGAAGGCCACCCCCCCACATGTCAGTTGTTGATTTGCCCTCAAACATCCGCCTCCAGTCTAGATTCCTCAGTTCCTGCCTAATATTGTTATAATTAGCCTTCCCCCAATTAAGCACCTTAACCCGAAGGTATTTAAATAGAGTAGCCTAAATAGCATCGACAACTTCTTGGTAAATATTGCTCATGTCGCTGGAATTATCTTCTGATATGCATCATAGATTCCCGGGATAGTTGTGCCTCCGGGGCTTCATTCTTCATCTGAAGGATGCTCTCTCTAACGCTGCAGTTTCGCTGTGAGTTCCAACTTTTATGATTGCTTTCAAGAGGAAATATATATATATATATATATATTTCAGATATAACCCATGGCTGGATAAAGGATGGACAAGGAAACGGATACGACAACTAATGCAATGGAAGGATCAACCAGACACGAGGCTGCATGTAGTTTTGAATAGTGCACAGAAGAATGGAATGATCGACGTCAGAATGCATCTAAAGTAACAGGTATAAAAATGGAAACTCTGCACAGAACTTCAGTCATTAGGAAGCGCGTACACCCGAGAATGGCAGAATTCATTTGTCGATAAATATTCAACTGTCCTGGATAGGATTCTATAAAATGTACAGCATTGAAACAGCCAATCGGCCCAACGAGTGTGTGTCGACATTTGTGCCTTTTCCCATGTAATCGGTATGACCCTCTACTCCCTGCCCCTTCATATAGGCATCGAATATTTAATGGACCTACGCTGTTGCCCGTGGAAGCGAACTCCACATTAGCAAGAACTTTCTTCTGAACTCACTATTTGATTTTCTTGGTGATTATCTTATATTTAAGGCCTCAGTTTTTTCCCCCCACAAGTAGAAACACTCTTTGTGGCTACGCTATAAAATAATGTATCAGCATGTTAAAAATCTTTATCAGGTCATCCTTGGGCCTTCTCTTTTCAAGAGAATAGAAACCCCGCTGTTCATCCTTTCCTGATAGGTATGATCGCGAAGTTATAGTCTCATACGTGTAAATCTTTTTTGTAGCCTCTCCAGTGTCTCTATTTCTTTTTTTTATATAAAATGACAAACAGAATTGTGCGCAGTACCCTAAGTGTGGCCTAACTAAGGATCCATACAGGCTTAGCACAACTTCTCGAATTTTCAATTCCACCTCTTCAGGAATAAACTCTAACGCTTGGTTTTGTAAAAGACTTTATTGGCGCAGCTTTCACTGATTTGTGTGTTTATTTTTTGAGATTCCTTTGAGAGTATCGCGGCTGGATTACTGTTCGAAACGGATTTAAAGCAATACAGCAGTTAATAACAACCTGAACCGCGCTCTCAACGAAAAGCTTGACTGGTACCGCACAGAATGGGCCATCCTTGTTGGGTCATTTACACTGGTTTAGTATAGCTACTCCAAAGAAATTTAACAGCAAACGTCATAGCCTTATATTAACGCGTGTCCTCGCCCTTGTGTGGATACAAAACTCGTTCTTCAGAACAATCCTCATTTTGAAGAAGATTCGTATAAAATCAACAAGTGAAATCTCAGTTCAAAACCTAAGGAAACATAATTACTGTTGACCGAAAGCTGTGGCTTACCTTGTGCAAGAAGTACATTTTGAGAGCCTAAAATAATTTTCGCTGAGGTTGTTTGTAACCCCTATGCACTCCACGCTATTATGCTGTTAAAGGCTTTATGGACCTATATAGGCTTCTATAGTAAATATAAGAATTTGTCGTCTTAGCTGCATGTGACAGGACAGCTTCTCTCGTGACATCGCGCTTGAGCTTTTTGATACATGTAGCCGAACGGAGAGCACCATCTAGTGGTCAAGTTATGCAAAGATTTGCGAAAATAAAATTAATAAATACTGCACTGGAAGCCCGATAGCCGTGAAACCCTGAGGCCCTGAGTTTAAGTCTCGCAATATAGAGCCCTGGAACTGAGCTCAATAAATCTGGCTGTTTTAACGCTTATAACCGAAAAAAATTGTTCACAAAGTCCTTCAGAGAGAACTTGTCTCTTACACCTTACTCCAGCTTGATTGCTGTCTCAAGTGGCTGAGTAAGGTTCTGAATTGGAAAGCTGAAATGGGCAATGGATGGGATGGCCTCGCCGGGAAGTTAGCAGAACAAATGGACAATCACATTAATAACGAGTTGCACAGTAATAAATATATCCATCTTTGATTTTCTGTATCATAATTTAAGAAACAGAACTTGCAGTTATAATTTTATATACGTTTCGCATTATCGATCTGCTGCAGGATTAGCTATACTGTCTGGCGATGGTCGCTTGTGATATCGGCGAGCGTGCTGCTGATCTGCCGCTATCCGGCGCTAAAGTTTCGGCAGAAGATCCCCCATGTAATCTCTATACGGCGAGAAATGGACTGACAGTTCAATGCAGTACAGTGCTGAGGAAGATATGTTTTTTTTCAAAAATATGCTTTATTCATGAAATATCTGAAAGAACATTACCAAACATTTCAAAATGGCCATCACAGAAAGTGCAATGATAGTCAAGCTTTGTACATAGATCATGTTGCACCCTTGAGGAGCTTCAATATAATAGTGATACATGTAATATTTACTGCATACATTCATTGCGAGTCATACAGCCTGAGGGGTCTATACAATTCCCAGCCCCTCGGTGCACTATGGCTGAAAGGTCTTAGACAGCGACCTTTCCCCATTGCGCTTCCCCATTGTGGCTGCCCCAAGCTTTAGTGCCTCCCTCAGCACATGGTCCTATAGTAATGAGGAGGACCTTTGGGATGGACTTTAGACACAGGCTCCCTCTACTCGTGGATGTCCTTCTGAACTGCAGTGGTCCATGTTGCCAAGGGACTCACATGGTGCAGTTAGATGGAGAGTTCCAGGGTAAATATTGGTGAGGCATAGGTAGAATTGCCCTCAACTTCTTCAAATAGTGCCATTAGGATCTTTTAATCCACCTGAGAGAACAGTCAGGCCTCGGTTAAAAGTCTCATCTGATAGATTACATGCCTCCCATAACTAACTGTGCTCAAGCCCCTGGAATGAGGCTTTGACCCCAGAACCTTTCAGAGGTGAAAGTGCTATCATTGATTCACTGATACCATCAGAATAATACTGGCTGATGTAGGGAAGGTTTTAGTGATGAGATACGCTCTGATTCCTTCTCCAGGGCTCCTGGTGGTGGACGGGGAGAACTCCTGAGGAAATTCTCAATTAACTTTCACTAGTGTATATCACCCTGTCGATAAATAATAACTGGCAGTGAGTCATAGAATGATTCAACTATACAACACAGAAAGAAAACACTCGGTCATTCATTCCAGTGGTGACTCCTTAAAAGAGCAATATAGTTAGTTGCATTTCCCATAACCCTGCAATTCATTTCCCTTCTTGTATCTATACAATTCCCTTTTGAAAGTTAGCATCAATTCTGTTTTCACTGCCCTTTTATGCAGTGTATTCTAGATCATAACAACTCACTGCATAAAAAAAAATCATTCTGCTCATCTTGCTTTTGGTTCCTTTGCCAATGACCTTTAATTTGTGTCCTCTGGTATTGATGCTTCTGGCAGTGGAAACCGGCTCTTCTTATTTCCCTTCACAATTTTGATCATCCATGAAATCTTCCTTTACCTTTACTCTCAAGGAGATTTCTCCCAGCTTCCCCAGAAAACTGAGGTTTGGCATCACTAGTGCTATCATAGTAACTCTCCTTTTTGGCCTCTCCATAGTCTTGTTATCATTCCGAAAGCATGGCTGCCAAAATTGCAAATAACACTTCAGCTGAGGCCTAACCTAAAAGTTTAGCATAATTCCCTTGCTTTTCTCCTTATTGTCTCTGTTTATAAAACCAATGATCCTGAACTTTTTAAAAAATAAATTCTGCAACTTGTGATGCAACCTTCAAATATTTGTGCATGCACACCTCCAGGTTTCTTGGTTCTGGCACTCCCTTTAAAATTGTACCATTTTCTTTTTAGAAAAGCAAAATATTGCGGATGCTGGAAATCTGAAATCAAAACAAAAAATGTTGGAAACGCTCAGCAAGTCAGGCAGCGTCTGTGGACAGAGAAACAGAGTTAGCGTTTCAGGTCAATGACCTTTCATCAGAATGGAAGGAAGATAGTAATATAAGAGTTTTTATGTCAGTGGAAGGGGGAGGGGGTAGGAAGAACAAAATGGAAGGTCTGTGGTAGGCTAGGGTTGGGGGGGGGTGGAGAGATTAATTAAGAATCAATTTCATGATGCAAAAGCCAAAGAGAATGGGAATGGGTACAGCAAAGGGGCAAAGATTGTGTCCAGATGGGGCATGAATGGCTTCACAAATGGGCTAGTAACTGAAATCTGCCAAGTGCTACAACTACAACTGTGGCCTCAAATTGGGCAAGGACAGTATTGCCTGTGGCTTTCAATGTGTCTATGGCTCTTAAATTTTATGGGTCAGGCTTCTTCTACCTGCTGCTGAAGATGTAAGCAATATTTCACAGTTTGCAGTGCACTGCTGCATAGGAAGATCACTGAGTCTCTCCATACACAAAGTGCCAACAATATGTCATTCCCTACTCATGTGAATTCGACCATTTGGTTGAAGGGCTTTCATTCCTTCAATGTGCAGCTGGTAAGTGACCACAGGCAGGGGTAACATATTAGCATGGTTAGAGGATTGGTTGACTACCAAGAAGCAGAGAGTAGGGATAAATGGGTGTTTCTCGAGTTGGCAAGATGTGACAAGTGGAGTGCCACAGAGATCAATGCTGGGGCCTCAACTATTAACAAGCTATATCAATGATTTGGACAAAGGGACCAAATGTATGGTTGCTAAATTTGCTGATGACACAAAGATAGGTAGGAAAGTAAGTTGTGAAGAGGACATAAGGAGTTTTCAAGGGACATAGATAGGCTAAGTGAATGGGCAAGAATGTGGCAAATGGGTTATAATGTGGGAAAATGTGAACTTGTCCACTTTTGCAGGAAGGATAGAAAGGCAGTATATTATTTAAATGGAGAGACATTGCAGAACTGTGAGGTACAGTGGGATCTGGATGTCCTGGTACATGAATCAGGAAAAGTTAGTTTGCAGGTCCAGCAAGTGATTAGGAAGGCAAATAGAATGTTGTTCTCTATTGCAAGGTGAATGGAACATAAAAGTAGGGATGTTTTGATACAGTTGGTGAGACCACATCTAGAATACTGTGTACAGTTTTGGTATCCTTATTTAAAAAAAAATGCATTAGAAGCAGTTCAGAGAAGGTGCACTCGTCTGATACCTGGGATTGGGGAGGGGGGTTATCTTATGAGGAAAGGTTGGACAGGTTGGGCCTGTACCGATTGGAGTTTAGAGGATTGGGAAGTGATCTTATTGAAACATATAAGATCCTGAGAGGACTTGACATGGTGGATGCTGAAAGGATGTTTTCCCTTGTGGGAAAGACTAGAACTAGGGGACACAGCTTAAAAATAAGGTGTCTCCTATTTAAAATGGAGGTGAGGAGAAATGTTTTCTCTGAGGGTTGTGAATCTTTGGAACTCTCTTTCCCAGAGAGCGCTGGAGGCAGGGTCAATGAATCTCTTTAAGGCAGTGGTAGATAGATTCTTGACTAACAAGGGGTCAAAGGTTATTGGGTGTAGGCGGAATGTGGAATTGAGGCAACAATCAGATCAGCCATGGTCTTATTGAATGGTGGAGCAGGCTCGAAGGGCGAAATGGCCTACTCCTGCTTTGAATTTGTATGTCGGTATGTTCATATGTTCATGAGGTGAATGTCCATTATCATGGCAGCAGGTCTGACACCTTCATTCTGCACCATCTCCCTGTGCCATATCTATTTGATCCAGCATAGAAAGTCAAAGGCTGGCTACTGGGTGACAAGAGTTATCCATTCTTCATGTGGCTCATGACTCTGGTGGAAACCCATGCACACATCTACAGCAGATCTACAGTGAGAATCATGCTGCCACAAACAAAATGATAGAGCACATCATTCTCAAGTTAAGTTTGGGCTAATAAATAAAAGTCAACATGGATTTGTTAAAGGGAAATCATGCTTGACTAACTTGATTGACTTATCTGGTGATGTAACAGAAAGGGTTGATGAGGATTGTATGGTTGATGTTGCGTATATGAAATTTCCAAAAGATGTTTGAGAAAGTACATGTGATGGACTTAGCAACATTGAATCTCATGTGGTTAAATGGACAGTGGCAGTGTGGACATGAAACTGGCAAAGGGACAATGAGCAAAGAGTAATGGTGAAAGATTGTTTTTCAGAACAAAAACAGAATTACCTGGAAAAACTCAGCAGGTCTGGCAGCATCGGTGGAGAAGAAATCAGTTAACGTTTCGAGCCTTCACGACCCTTCGGCAGAACTGAAGCATAGTTAGGAGAAAGGTGAAATATAAGCTGGTTTAAGGTGGGGGGGGGGGGGGTGGGGGGGGCAGGGGGAGAGAGAAGTTGAGGGTGTGGTGATTGTGGAGATAAGCAAGCAGTGATAGGAGCAGATAATCAAAAGATGTCACAGACAAAAGGATCAAAGAGGTGTTGAAGGTGGTGATATTTGTCTAAGAAAATTGCTAATTAAGAATGGAAGACAGGACACTCAAAGTACAGCTCTAGTGGGGGTGGGGTGGAAAGACTAACAAGGTTTTAGTTTTAGATTTAAAAATAATGGAAATAGGTGGGGAAAGAAGAATCTATACAAATTATTGAAAAAAAAGGGGGAGGGGGGAGAAATGGGGTGGGGATGGGGGGAGGGAGAGTTTAAGATCTAAAGTTGTTGAATTCAATATTCAGCCCGGAAGGCTGTAAAGTGCCTAGTCGGAAGATGAGGTGCTGTTCCTCCAGTTTGCGTTGGGCTTCACTGGAACAATGCAGCAAGCCAAGGACAGACATGTGGGCAAGAGAACAGGGTGGAGTGTTAAAATGGCAAGCGACAGGGAGGTTTGGGTCTTTCTTGCGGACCGACCGCAGGTGTTCTGCAAAACAGTCGCCCAGTTTGCTTTTGGTCTCTCCAATGTAGAGGAGACCGCATTGGGAGCAACGAATGCAGTAGACTAAGTTAGGGGAAATGCAAGTGAAATGCTGCTTCACTTGAAAGGAGTGTTTGGGCCCTTGGACGGTGAGGAGAGAGGAAGTGAAGGGGCAGGTGTTACATCTTCTGCGTGGGCATGGGGAGGTGCCATAGGTGGGGGTTGAGGAGTAGGGGGTGATAGAGGAGTGGATCAGGGTGTCCCGGAGGGAACGATCCCTACGGAATGCCGTCAGGGGGGGTGAAGGGAAGATGTGTTTGGTGGTGGCATCATGCTGGAATTGGCAGAAATGGCGGAGGATGATCCTTTGAATGCGGAGGCTGGTGGGGTGATAAGTGAGGACAAGGGGGACCCTATCATGTTTCTGGGAAGGAGGAGAAGGCGTGAGGGAGGATGCGCGGGATATGGGCCGGACACGGTTGAGGGCCCTGTCAACGACCGTGGATGGAAAACCTCGGTTAAGGAAGAAGGAGGACATGTCAGAGGAGCTGTTTTTGAAGGTAGCGTCATCAGAACAGATGCGATGGAGGCGAAGGAACTGAGAGAATGGGATGGAGTCTTTACAGGAAGCGGGGTGTGAGGAGCTGTAGTCGAGGTAGCTGTGGGAGTCGGTAGGCTTGTAATGGATATTGGTGGACAGTCTATCATCAGAAATTGAGACAGAGAGGTCAAGGAAGGGAAGAGAAGTGTCAGAGATGGACCATGTGAAAATGATGGAGGGGTGGAGATTGGAAGCAAAATTAATAATATTTTCCAGGTCCCGATGAGAGCATGAAGCAGCACCAAAGTAATCATCGATGTACCGGAGAAAGAGTTGTGAGAGGGGGCCGGAGTAGGACTGGAACAAGGAATGTTCCACATACCCCATAAAGAGACAGGCATAGCTGGGGCCCATGCGGGTACCCATAGCCACACCTTTTATTTGGAGGAAGTGAGAGCAGTTAAAGGAGAAATTGTTCAGTGAGAGAACAAGTTCAGCCAGACGGAGGAGAGTAGTGGTGGATGGGGATTGTTTGGGCCTCTGTTCAAGGAAGAAGCTAAGGGTCCTCAGACCATCCTGGTGGGGGATGGATGTGTAGAGGGATTGGACATCCATAGTGAAGAGGAAGCGGTTGGGGCCAGGGAACTGGAAATTGTTGATGTGACGTAAGGTGTCAGAGGAATCACGGATGTAGGTGGGAAGGGACTGGACAAGGGGAGAGAGAAGGGAGTCAAGATAACGAGAAATGAGTTCCGTGGAGCAGGAACAGGCTGACACGATCGGTCTGCCAGGACAGTTCTGTTTGTGGATTTTGGGTAGGAGGTAGAAGCGGGCCGTCTGAGGTTGGGCGACTATCAAGTTGGAAGCTGTGGGAGGAAGATCTCCAGAGGAGATGAGGTCAGTGACAGTCCTGGAAACAATGGCTTGATGTTCTGTGGTGGGGTCATGGTCCAGGGAGAGGTAGGAGGAAGTGTCTGCGAGTTGACGCTCAGCCTCCGCGAGGTAGAGGTCGATGCGCCAGACAACAACAGTACCACCCTTGTCAGCGGGTTTGATGACAATGTTGGGGTTGGACCTGAGAGAACGGAGTGCAGTGAGTTCAGAGAGAGACAGATTAGAATGGGTGAGAGGAGCAGAGAAATTGAGACGGCTAATGTCACGCTGACAGTTCTCAATGAAAAGATCAAGAGAAGGTAAGAATCCAGAGGGAGGGGTCCAAGTGGCGGGAGAATATTGGAGGTGGGTAAAAGGATCCGTTGAATGGGGAGAGGACTCCTGCCCAAAGAAGTGAGCACGGAGACGAAGACGGCGGAAGAAGAGTTCAGCATCATGCCGAGCCCGAAATTCATTGAGATGAGGGCGTAAGGGTATGAAACTAAGTCCTTTGCTGAGCACTGAACGTTCAGCATCGGAGAGGGGAAGGTCAGGGGGTATAGTGAATACGCGGCTGGGGCTGGGATTGGAAGATGGGGTGGGGACGGAGGGACAAGCAGGGGTTGAGGGTCCCAGATGGGTGTTGGTGTCGATGAGTTGTTGGAGCTTGCGTTCCTTAGCACTTGAGAGAAAGAGAAAAAGTTTCTTGTTGAGGCGACGGATGAGGCGAAGAATAAAATGAAACTGGGGGCACGCGCAGCTTTGAAAACGGGTGCGGCGGTGCTGCTGGAGGGAGAGGTCGAGTGTATTCATATGGCGGCGCATGGCACTGAGTGTGGATCTCAGAATGCGACGAGAACAGCAGTCCGAGAAACGTTTTATGTCCCGGAGATACCTGTAATCCTGGGTGGGTTCGAAACAAGAGGGATGGAATTTCAATTGAAATCCACGTGGGGTGAGTCGGAGATGGAGACAGTCACTGAGAAAGGAGATACGGCTGTGAAAGCGGGTTTTAGTAAACACCTTGTCAAACACCAGGAGAGAAATGGAAAGCAATGAAGGTGAGCAGGGCAGAAGAGACAGGCGGAAATCCTGTCGGAGAACAGAACCGTACTTCTTCAGAGAGGGCATTTCTTGAAGAGAGGTGGCAGTCAATTAAACAATTATTGTTTTTCAGACTGGATGGAAGTTTACATTGGTAATCCCCAAGGATCAATGTTAGGCCCACTATTCTTATTGTGATAAATATTAATGACCTGGACTTTGATATGCAGCACATAATTTCAAATTTTTCAGATACAAAACTTGGAAATGCAATAACGAGTGAGGACGGCAGTAACGGCTTCAGGAGAACTTCAAAAGTTTGTGAAATGTGCCGACACATGACAGATGAAATTTAACGGTGAAGTACGAAGTGATTCATTTGCTACAAAGAGTGAGGTTAGACAATATAAACTAAATGGTACAATCTTGAAGGGGTTGCAGGATCAGGGAGACCTGGTGGCGAATGCTGACCTGAATGTAACCTGAACGTCACATTCTTGCCTACCCCCGATAACCTTTCGCCCCCTTGTTAAACAAGAACCTATCAAGCTTTGTCTTAAAAATATTCAAAGACACTACTTCCACCCATTCCTAGTATTAGTCTAGTAAATCTTCTCTGAACTGCTTCTAACGCATTTACATCTTTCTTTAAAAAGGGAGACCAGTACTGCACACAACACTGCAGATGTGGTCTCACCAATGCCCTATACAACTGAAGAATAACCCCCCTACCTTCTCCCTGAAACATTGTAGGTTAGAGAGGATTTCATAGACGTGTTCAAAACATGAAGGCTTTTGATAGTATAAATAATGAGAACATGGTTCCAATGGCAGAAAGTTCAGTAAGTAGATGACTCAGGCTTAAGGCCTTGGCAAAAGAACCAAATAGGAAAGGAGGCGAGGTTTTTATGTAGTAAGTTATTGTCATCTGCAGTTTGTTGCCTCAAAGATGGTGGAGGCACATTCACTGATAACAATTAAAACATAATTGGATAAATACTTGAAAGGGAAATATTAGCAAAGCTGTGGGGAAAAAGCCTGGGAGTGGCAGTAATTGGACAGATCCTTCCAAGAGCAGGGACAGACTCAAGTGGCCCAATGTCTTCCTTCTGTCCCGTGTCGTTCCATGATTCTCTCATTGTTTTAAGTGCTAATGGCTCCATCCTGTGGAGGGACCAAGAATAACAGATGTTACCTTCAGCTGAACAGTTGCCCCTAAAGTGCTGCCCAATTATTGCAATAGTTTAGGGGTGAGGCCGTTTTGATGTACTCAGAACGTTTAAATATTGTCAATGTTTGGATTTTACATAAACCCTAATGGATTTTATGAGGATTTGGAAAATATGGTCTTTTTTGTCCTTTTCCGTTTTGTCACTGTTTTGCATTATTTGTTCTTGGGATATGGACAACACAGACCAGACTTTATTTATTGTCTCTACCTCCAATTCTTCCCTGTCTCTCTTTTTGCTGCTGAGGTACTTTTCTCTTCTCTGCTTTTAACTCCTTCATTACCATTTTTGTACCCCTATGTCCAGCCCCTTTGGCTTCTCTCATATCTTCTTTTCTGCTTTACTTATTCTCCTTTCGGGTATGGGGATGTGGGTTGGAGTTGGGAAGGAATTCAATTCACTAAGGGCTGGAGCCTATAATTTCCAGTGGTGATTACGTGGAAAGTCTGGCCTACATCATTCAGCAACTGACTTCCTATCCTATCAGCAACTTCTTATATTTAATGAACTCCTTAATCCAATCATGTCCCCAGTGCCTTTAGCAACCCACTATCCATATCCCTTCTTACCACTTAGCTCATCATCCAATCTGCTTCCACTGTCAGCTATCCACTTTTCCTCTGTACTCTGCTAGTGTTCGCTTCACCCTTAACTCTCCATCTTCACTTCCACCTATTTGTCACAAAAATGGATGATAATAGATCAGAGATTCGCCCATGCTTATTTTCAACCTGTTTACATTCTGCCATTCCTTTCTAATCTCCTATGCCTTTCTAGATCCCAGCAGAGGCGGGGGCACAGTGGTTTACAGTCAGGAGGGATCTGCCCTGAGAGTTCTCAGCATTGACTCCCAACCCCATGAAATCTCAAGACATCATGTCAAACATGGGCAAGGAAATCCCCTGCTGATTACCAGCTACTGCTCTCCCTTAGCCGATGAATCAGTAATCTTTCATGTTGAACATCACTTAGTTGAAGCACTGAGGGTAGCAAGGGCACAGAATGTACTCTGGGAGGAGAACTTCAATACCCATCACCAACAGTGGCTAATAGCACCACTACTAACCAAGCCCTGAACGACACAGCTGCAAGACTGGGCCTGCAGCAAGTGGTGAGGGGACCAGCAAGAGGAAGAAACATACTTGACCTCATCCTCACAAATCTTCCTGCCACAGATTCATTTTTCCATGACGGCATTGGTAGGAGTGACAACTGCACAGTCCTCGTGAAGGTGAAGTCCCATCTTCACACTGAGGGTATCATCCATCGTGTTGTGTGGCACTACCACCGTGCTAAAAGGGATAGATTCTGAACAGATCTAGCAGCTCAAAATTAGGCATGCATGAGGTGTTGTGCACCATTAGCAGAAGAATTTTATTCAACCACAACCTGTAACCTGACACCTCACATATCCTTCATTCTACCATTACCATCAAGCCAGGGGATCAACCCTGGTTCAATGAAGAGTGCAGGGGTGGACGCCAGGAGCAGCACCAGACATTCCCAAAAATGAGGTGTCAACCTGTGAAGCTATAACACAGGACAACTTGAATGCCAAACAGAGGAAGCAGCAAGTGATAGACAGACTAAGTGACCCCGCAACCAATGGATCAGATCTACGCTCTGCAGTCCTGCCACATCCAGTTGTGAATTATGGTGGACAATTAAACAACTAATAGGAGGAGGGGGCTCCACAAATATCCCCTTCCTCAGTGATGGGGGAGCCCAGCACATCAGTGCAAAAGATAAGGCTGAAGCATTTACAACAATCCTCAGTCAGAAGTGCCAAATGGATGATCCATCTTGGCCTCCTCCGGAGGCCTCCAGCATCACAGATGCCAGTCCTCAACCAATTTGATTCGCTCCACATGATATCAAGAAATGGCTGAAGGCACTGGATACAACAAAGTCTATGGACACTGACAACACCCCAGCAATAGTACTGAAGGCTTGTATTCCAGAACTAGCTGTATTCTTGGCCAAGCTGCTCCAGTACAGAAACTACACAGGCATCTTCCCAACAATGTGGAAAATTGTCCAAGTGTACCCTGTCCACAAATAGCAGGACAAATCCAATCTGGCCAGTTACGAGCCTCCAGTCTAGTCTCGATCATCAGGAAAGTGATGGAAGTTGTTGTCGACAGTGCTAACAAGCACCAATTACACAGCAATAACCTGCTCGCTGATGCTCAGGTTGAGTCCTGCTAGGGCTATTTGGCTCTTGACCTTATTACAGGCTTGGCCCAAACATGGACAAAACAGCTGAATTCCAGAGGTGAGGTGAGGGTGACTGCCCTTGACATCAAGTCAGCATTTGACAGAGTGTGGCACCAAGGAGCCCGAGCATTACTGGAGTCAATGGGAATCAGGGGGAAATCTCTCCACTGGTTGGAGTCATACCTAGCTAAAGGAAGATGATTGTGGTTGTCGGAGATCAATCATCTCAGTTGCAAGACAATGCTGCAGGAGTTCCTCAGTGTAGGGTCCTAAGCCCAACCATCTTCAGCTGACTTCCCTCCGTCATAAGGTCAGAGCAGGGATGGTCACTGATCAGTGTTCAGTACCATTCATGACCTTCAGATTGTAATGGCCTCGCGGAGTCTCAGTTAGGTTAAGAGCTGTACTCTGGGTGTAACAGGAATGTGTGGCTCAATATCCAACAATATGTAAAAACAACAATCTTTATTAAACAATTATTACTGATTAAAAGAAAGTGAAACAATGGTAACTTCAATAAAAATAAATAAAGAAAAATATATAAATATTACAAGAAAGGAGGAAAGACTTACCTATATTGCAAATACATACAAGTACATACTATGTTACAAATGGTAAGCCCAAATTGGTCTGTTCAAGGCAGCTCCCAAAAATGGTAAAACTCCTCTTGGTTCATAGTCTCTGGATAGCCTTGCAGGGAGGTGGACACTTCAGTCAGTCACTCCATTGATGACCCTTCTTCCTGTAGTCTTGAGTGGTTGACTAATCCACTCCGGCTGCAACCCTGAACGTTGGATGCTGTGCTCCTTTAAGTTCACTTCCTGGCCCATTCCAGCCTTTTGAGGCTTTCTCAAAACAAGAGTCTGGTGAACATGAGTCCTTATAAATTCTTCTCACAGGCACTGCATGGCTCG
Organism: Cetorhinus maximus; assembly: GCF_964194155.1. Lineage (NCBI taxonomy): Eukaryota > Metazoa > Chordata > Chondrichthyes > Lamniformes > Cetorhinidae > Cetorhinus > Cetorhinus maximus. The sequence goes on from NC_135890.1 coordinate 73,982,271, forward strand.
CAGACTTTGCAATATTGGAGTTGTTTACGCATCTTTTGATGGTGTCTCCCATCTACCATCAAGGTTATACTGTCCATCAGTCAAACGCCATCTCCTGATTCCACACCATTGTTAAGCATCCCCCTTGTGTAAGATTATCCATTGTCTTGGCTTGTAGTTCAAGGGTAATCAAATGCAGTAAGAAACTGATTTTTGTTAAACAATAGCAACTTTTATTTTAGTAACCTGAAAAGGAAAACAATGTTTTAAAGGTGAAATAACAGCTGTGAACGTGGCCAGCATGGGAAACAAAGCCTTGGGGAAAACAAATTCACAGTTAATAGTATCACTACTGATTAACATTGATTAATTGTTTGACTTAAAGCACAGTCGCAATTAGTTTTAAATCAAGGTCTGCAAAGTAACTTTTGAATCTTCAATATGGGCATAATGTGGGTTCTCTTAAAATCAAGAGCAAAGCAGGAATAAAATGCAAAACTGTAAAATTGCAAAATTTAGTGGCTGCAGGCCTCAGGCCTACAAGATCCTGAATCATTCCGTGTCCATGTGGAACAAAGCCTGAACAAATTTCAGGCTTCAGCTGATAAGTGGTAAGTAATATTTGTGCCACACAAGTGCCATCTAAAAAAAACACAGAATTTAACAAGCTCCCCTTGATGTTCAATGGCATTACCATCACTGAATCCCCCACTATCAACATCCTGGGCGTTAACATTGACCAAAAACTGAACTGGACTAGCCATGCTGAATGTTGTGGCTACAAGAGTAGGTCAGAGGCTAGGAATCCTGCGGAGAATAACTTATCTCCTGACTCCTCAAAACCTGTTCATCATCTACAAGGCACAAGTCAGGAGTGTGATTGAATACTCTCCACTTGCCTGGATGAGAAGCTTGACATGATCTAGAACAAGACAACCCACTTGACTGGCACCCCACCCACCATCTTAAGCATTTACTCCCTCCACCACAGACACACAGTGGAAGCAGTGTGTACCATCTACAACATGCCAAGGCTCCTTGTACAGCAACTTTTAAATACTTGACCTCTACCCACTAGAGTAGGGCAAGGTCAGCGGATGCATAGGAACACCGCTTCCCCTCCAAGCCCAAACACCATCCTGACTTGGAACTATAATCGCCCTTGCTTCAATGTCGCTGGATGAAATTATTGGAATTCCTTTCCTAACAGCACTGTGAGTGTGTCTACACTAAATAAACTGCAGCGGTTCATGAAGGCAGTCTGCACCACTTTCTCAAGGGCAATTAGGGATGGGAAATAAATGCTGATCTAGCCAGTGATACTCATATCCCATGACAGAATAGAAAGAACTTTTTATTTGTGTTAAGTTATTAACCTATTGCATCACACAGATATCACGCTTGCATTTTCTAACGAACAAAAAAGAAAGGTGACATAGTTATAACAACAACAACTTGCATTTAAATAGCACCTTTACTGTAGTAAAATGTCCCAAGGTTCTTCATAGGAGCATCCTCAAACAAAATTTGACGCAGACACACAGAAGGAGATGGTGGAACAGGTGACCTAAAGCTTGGTCAAGGAGGCTGGTTTTAAGCAGCATCTCAAAGGTGGAGAGGTAGAGAGGCAGAGAGGTTTAGGGAGGGAATTCCAGACCTTAGGGCCTTTGCAGCTGAAGGAACAACCACCAATAGTGGAGTGGTCAAAATTGTGAATACTCAAGGGACCAGAATTTGGAAGAGCGCAGGTATTTCGGAGGGTTGTAGGTCTGTAGATTATGAACATAGGGAGGATGAGGCCATGGGGAGATTTTAAAACAAGGATGAGAATTATAAAATTGAGGCATTGCTTAACTGGGAGAAAATGGAGGTTATCAAGTACAGGGTTGATGGCTAAATCGGACTTGATGTGATTTAGGATATAGGCAGCAGAGATTTGGATGACCTCAATTTAGTAAAGGACAGAATGTGAGAGGTTGGTCAGGAGTTTTTGTGATATTTTTATGATGCGGCGGATGATGTGTGCCAGGCGGATCCAACCTACAAGGGAAACTTGATCACACAGTCACAACGGTTTTGTAATTTGTATTTTTATTTTGAGATGCATGCCCTGAATTCAGTCATAACAAGTTCACCAAGACTTTAGAGATTTTTTTAGAAAACTAACGTAAACATTTATTAACAAAAGAAAAGATTTCAAGCACATACATAGGTCTACAAATTACTACTATAATAACTCCTAAAGCCCCTAATTAATCTGGCTTCCATTTACACCTCCGCTAAGGTAACAGTAAAAAATAGATTTAAACAGATCCAGACAAATCAACACAATACCTAGACAGTAGAATTTAAAGTGGCTTTTCCCAGCTTTTATTTTTGTAGACAGCAGGCTTAATGCACAAATGCTGAAGGCTTTTCACACTTCTGGTAGATCTTAGAATGCCTTCCCTGACACATAGCCTCATTTCTCCTTTATACATGGTTCTCCCTTTTAATGTAAATTCCATTGTCCCCATATGTCTTTGGAAATTAACTTTTTCCATAATATAAATCTTTTCATTATTTGTAATCTTTGGAAAAAATAAACACACTACTTGGCCTAGCTTCTCCGGCTAGATGTAACATCCTCCATCTCTTTGAAATTCAAACTGTCCTGATTTATCTAAAAATGCAAATTCTCCTCAACTCACATTCTAAAACTTCAGCCATGTTTATGTATTTAGCATTTCAAACCTAGCTCCATTTGATGAATCAAAGCCTCCAGACCAGCTGTCTCCTATTCAATTACTCCCCCCCCCCCACCGCATACACACACAGAAACTATCCAAACCCCACTATTAACCTACTTTTACAATAAACCACGATAATATTATGAGAATTATTATGCTTTCCAGTCTAGATGCAGCAAAGGCATGGATAAAGATTTCAGCAACAGATAATTTGAGGAAGAGATGGTGTCGTGTCAAATTATGGAGATGCAGGTATATGGTGCCCACAGTGCAGTTTCTGGCAGAGTACCCAATGCCACACTGCAACTTTAGGATTTCTACACTCTGGGGGGAATTTTTAGCTCGGCGAGCGGGCACGTGCCCGACATGACCGAGCATAAAATGACACGCTGCGCCAGCATCCCGACATCATTGCGCACTTGCACGATATTTCAGTAGGCGGGCGCATGTTGGAGTTGGCAGTGTTCCCGCTGACAATTGAAAGGTCTATTAAGGCCATTAAAAAGGTAATTAAAAGAAATTTTTCACTGCCCACCCAGCCTTATGGTTGGCGGGAAGGTGAAATGGTCATGCAGCCTTTGCATTTTTTACACCTAGTGGCGTGTTATTGTAACAGCTCAAGGTTGATATTTTAATACACTGTAACCTGTCCAGTCCAGAAATCTATTGTTCGGAAACACCAGTTGTCTGAAAAACCTTTGAGTGGACCAAGCAACTCATCGCATCATTTTAGCACAGTATTTTGAGAGCAGAAACATGGAAGATACAGCATTTGGATGAATAAAGCAATGTCTATTATTGCTTTATAATGTTTTATCACTGTTCTATGTTTCAGGTGAATATTTATGTCTAGGATGTTTTCCAGTCCACACACTTGTGGTTAGACATTCTTATGTTATTCTATAATCCAAAAAATCCCAAAATCCAGAAATGACTTGGCCCCAAACATTCCAGACTGACGAAGTTATAGTGGATTGCAATTGACCTTGGAAATGTTTATGTTCTTGGTTTCAGTGTAACCTGTGTCCCACACAATTCAAAAATTTTGAGATTAATATATGGAAAATAAAGCTGCTCTACAAGAATATTTAACTTTTCAAATTATTTTTAAATATATCTTACTTTATAAACAGGAATCTAGTTAGTTGTTGTTGTGAGATCTGGGTATGGATGAGAATATTAAGTCCTTTCCAAGCTTGTTTTTCGGACAAAAAAAGTTGGGCCCCCTGTTAGTTGAGGTGAACATATCAATACTGATCAAAATTTGAGGGGCAATGAATTTTGGACATTCATCCTCGTGAGTTATTTTTAAAAGTTTGCAATATAAATTCTGGGCTGTGAAAATGTCATTTTCCAGAAACCACGGGTCAAGATAGATGCCCAGTGGAGAACGTCTGGAGAGAAACGAGATACTATGTACATCTAAGTTAACAAAGAACTGCTGTTGCCAGGCTAAATACTCTAGCTGATTGGTTAAAAATAACTGGCCTAAGATAAGTATTTTTTGAACATTTTAGTCTCTAAAACTCTCAGGCAGAGTGAGTGTGGGGATGCCTTAGAAGCAGGCTGCAAGAAAAAGACTCTATTTTTCCCTCTCTGCCCCATCTTTGTGTTAAACTTTCCTCAGAAACATCTCATCAGGATAGCTCATCTGTTTTTTGAGAGTTTGCAAAGTAAGAGTCATCATGGACAGTTTCAACAGAAAGAATCTGTCTGAAAGAACTTCCAGATCTATTATGACCAGAATTCTGTTAAATCAACGGCATCAAGATCTCTTTGAATTTTATCCTTTGAAAAGAATCTTTCCTATGCTCCAGCCTCTGCAGGGTACTGTGTTTGTTTTGTCCTATTTTGTGTTTGTGTGTGAGTGCATGGGGGTTCGAATATCTTTTGTTATAAAGGGGAAAATTATTACACTTCTAAACTACAACTTGTATGTTATCTAGTTTATTAACTTGTTTTTAAAAAGAAGTTTGTTTCATAATAAATCAATGTTATTTGTGTTTACTGAAAGAAGCCTAGTTAGAGTCTTTCTATGCTGGGGAAAACAGTATCAAAGGTAACAATTGGCCAGTTTTGTGAGTGAATTAAACATTTAAACTACTGTTGCAACCTGTAGAGAAGTGGGGCTGGAATTAACCGTGCATTCCTCCCATCACAGTTTGTAACAATACCAACCTTTCAAGGCCAAGACGAATAAATATTTTGTACTGAAGAAAGGCAAGGGAGAATAGTGGGTCTATACTGTTGGGAAGGAGAGGAATTAATATGTGCTGTCCTCTTCTTTCTGTGTGGGCATTTTGTGTATATGAAGAGGTTTTACTTTTTCCTTCTGAAGGAACTTGTCTTTGAATGCATATGAGCTCCTGCATTTTTATGTAGGGAGAGGGGGAAGTTACATTTTTGCATAAACTTCTGCAGCCAAATTACTAGAGTCAAAATTATAGATTCATTACAGCACAGAAGGAGGCCATTTGACTTATCAAGTCCATGAGGGCTTTCGATAGAACAATCCAATTAGTCCCATTTGCCTGCTCTATCCCTTTATTTCTACAAGTATATTTCCTTCAAGTGCCCATCCAATTTCCTTTCAAAGTCACTCATTGTCTCTGCTTCCCCCACCCTCACAGGCAGCGAGTTCCAGCTCATTACCAGTTGCTGTATAAAAAGGTGTTTCCTCACTTTCCCCTGCATCATTTGCCCAAAACTTTAAACCTGTGTCCCATTGTCCTTGTGGCATCGACTAATGGGAACAGCTTTTCTTTGTCTATTTTATCTCCACCTGTCCTAATGTTGTATGCCTCCATCAAATGTCCTCTCAATCTCCTTTGAAAACAAGAGAACAACCCCAGCTTCTCCAACCTAACCTTGTAATTAACCACCTTCCCCACCCCCCTCTCACAAACCCCCACCCCACCCAGCATTCTTGAAACCATTCTGGTAAATCTCCTCTGCATGCTTTCAAGTACCCCAACATCATTGCTAAAATGTGATAATCAGAACTGGATGCAATACTCTAGTTGTGGCATAACCAGAGCTTTATAAAGGTTCAACTTAAATTCCCTGCTTTTGTACTCAATATCTCTATTTATGAAGCCCAATCCCAGGTGCTTTGCTAACCACTCTCTCAATATGTCCTGCCAACTTCAGAGACAGATGCCCATGGATCCACGGTTCCTCTGTCCCGGCATACTCTTTAGAACTGTACCATTAAGTATGTATTGCCTCTCCTTATCCTCTCTTCCAAAATGCATCAACTCACAATTCTCCACATTAAATTCCATCTGCTACTTGTCTGCCCATTCTGATAGATTATTTATGTCCTGTTGTAGTTGGTGGGTATCATTTTTAATATCTGTCACACCTTCAAATTTGCTAATTTTGAAATTTTACTCTATATCCTAATATCAAAGTCACATACAGAATCATTAAAAAAGCAACGGTCCTAGCACTGACCCTTGGGGAGCACCCCTGTCTACCATCCTCCAGTCTTAAAAACAACAATTTACCTAGACTTGTTGTAAGCAAATTTTTTATCCAAGCTGACAGTAACCTTCCTCTTCCATGAGCCTTCATTTTGTTAACCAGTTAAATATGGTACTTTGTCAAACACTTTCTTAAAATCCATGTAGACAACATCCACTGCATTCCCTTCATTAACCTTCTCTGTTACGTCTTTAAATTAGTTAAGCATGATCTGCCTTTACAAATCCATGCTGATTCTCCTTAATAAACTCAATACTTTCCAATGTTGATAATTTCTTAATTATTTTTTCTAAAGCCTTACTCATCACCGTAGTTACTAGGAATGTCCTTACACTCTTTCTTGAATAAGGGTGTCACACTTACCACTCTCCAACCCCCTGGCACCTCCCCCATATTTAGGGATTGGAATATTACAGCAAGCTCTTCCATTCTCCACTCCCACAAGCCATCCAGACCAGGTCACTTTTCTACTATAAGCATAGCCAGCCTTTGCTATACATTCTTCATATCAATTTTCACCCCATTCAGTACCTCTAAATCTCCACTTCTATTGATATTTTGTCAACATCCTCTTCCTTAGTAAAAACCAATGCAGAGTACTGCCGTGCCCTGTGCTTCAAAGCCTACATCACCCTTTTTATCCCTAATGGGACACACTCCACCTCTTACCACCCATTTATTATTTATATGCTCATAGAAGATTGAGGTACTTACCTGGATAGTTACCCAGGAAATGTTAGACAAATTAAAACCTGGTTTAACAACTGGGTAACTCCAAAACTGACCCCCCCAATCCGCCCCTGAACCCCCGCCACTGACTGCCGCACAACCCAACCTGACTATCCCCGACCATCTGGCTACACCCCAGACCTGACCCAACTACCTCCCAACCACCTTGCCACCTCTCCGATAACCAAACTACCCCCTGATCCGACCCGATTACCCCCGACCAATGAACAACCCTCAAACACCCGGCTACCCCTCAGACACGACGCAACTACCCCCTGACCACCTGGATACCCCGATCCAACCTGACTACCATCCAACCATCCACCTACCCCTGCCCTGACCTTACTACCACCCAACCCAACCACCCACTCATCCATCCACCTATCCATCTACCACTTCACCCACCTACCCACTTCACCACCTCATCCATCTACCCAGCCTGCTGACCTCACCCACCTATCCATCTCAACCACCTCACCCATTTACCCACCTCACTCATCTACCCACCTACCCACTCACCCACCTACCTACTTCACCAACCTCATTCACTTATCCACTTACACACCTACTCTCACTTACACACCTACCCATCCACCCACCTCATCCACCCTTTCACTCATTCACTCTTGTTACCTAAGAATTGTTACCTAAGGATGATCAGTGGTCATAGCCTGCTGTTGAGAGCCCTTTTTCCTCTTTTTCTCTTTCCTCTTCTAATAGCTTGCCCTGCTCTGCATCCTCCCATTTACTCCCAATTCCCAGAGGAAGTTCTACCAGACCACCCAGCACTGGAAAAAATTTGATGCGGCAGAAGCTTTTTAATGAGCAGAAATGCAGTTCTGCAAAAGCCACACTGCTCCCTGTTGACAATTCAAATGTTAGTCAAGTGTAAGAAAGTTCCAAAATCATATGCAACTTCACTGACAGCTAGAAGAAATAGTCTAACAAACTTGTAGGCAGCTCATGATCCCTTTGAATAGTGCTGATTTGGGGCCCTTCATCCCGTTTTACATCGTAGATTTTGTGGGTGCTGAGGTGGGGTTGTGGTGACAGCACTGGTGATTGAAAGGAAATTGTCAGTGCTGACCACCAGTAGCCTCTGGAACCGACACAAATTTGAGCATGCACAGAGCAGGGCTGCCAAATGGTACTCCATCACTGCTTCGCAGTGTTAACCTCCACTTCTTTCCCTCCAAACACCATCAGGGCAGTCAATCATTGAAATCAGTGAGTCAACTTTCCTGCTCTAACATTGCTGTAGAAACCCCATAAGAGTTATACATTGCCCAATCAAGTGTAACCGGGTTTTTGATGGCAATGTGGTTAAAAGGAACTAGTTCTTAAATGATTAGTTAATAGATTTTTAAAGCAAAACTTAAAAAAAATTATTTTGCTGCCTTTTATTTCCTGGTTAGATATCTGTGAAAATCCTTCAATGTGATTACACAAGAACACAAGAAATAGAAGCAGGAGTAGACCACATGGTCCATCGAGCCTGCTCCACCATTCAATATTTTTCAGTCTGCTCCCCATATCCCTTAATTCCGTGAGAGATCAACAATCTATCTATCCCAGCCTTAAATGTATTCAATAATGGAGGATCCACAACCTTTTGAGGTAAGAGAATTCCAAAGATTCATAATCCTTTGAGTGAAGTAATTTCTTCTCATCTCAGTCTGAAATGATTGGCCCCTTATCCTGAGACCGTGCTCCCATGTTTTAGACTCCCTGACCAGTGGAAACAATCTCTCAGCGTTTACCCTAACAAGCCCCTTCAGAATTCTGTAGGTATCAATGAGATTGCCTCTCATTCTTTTAAACTCCATATAACATAAGCCTAATTTACAGAGCCTCTCATCATAAGCCAACCCCCTCATCCTAGGGACCAATTTAGTGAACCTTCACTTTACTACCTCCATTGCAAGCATATTCCTTCTTAAATGTGGAGACCAAAACTGTACACAGTATTTCAGATGTGGTCTCACCAAAACGTACAGTTGTAGCAAGGTTTCTTTATTCTTGTACTCCAATCCCATTGCAATGAAGGCTAACATGCCATTTACCTTCCTAATTGCTTACTGCACCTGCATGCTAATTTTCTGCATTCCTTGTACGAGCACACCCAAGTCTCTTTGAACATCAACCCTTAAAAGCTTTAAAAAGTATTCTGTTTTTCTATTCTTTCAACCAAAGTGAATAACTTCACACTTTGCTACATTGTACTCCATCTGCCATCTTGTTGCCCACTCACCTAACCTGTCTATATTTCTTTGCAACATTTCCGTGTCCTCCCCACAGCTCACCTTCCCACCGAGCTTGGTATCATCATCAAACTTTGATGCATCACTCTTTGCCTCTTCATCTAAGTCATTAATGTAGATTGTAAATAGCTGTGGACACAGCACTGAACCTTGCGGCACTCCACTATTCACTGCCTGCCAACTTGAAACAGCCCAATTTGTGGCCATTCTCTGCTTTCTATCCATTAACCAATTCTCTATCCATGCTAAATTATTACCCCCAACTCCATGAGCCCTTATTTTGCCTATTAACCTTTTATGTGGGTTCTTATCGAATGCCTTTTGGAACTCCATGTATACTACATCTACTGGTTCCCCTTTATCTACCTTACTAGTTACATCATCAAAAAACCCTAATAAATTTGTCAAACAGGATTTCCCTTTGGCAAAACCATGTTGACTTGTTATAGTTAAGTGCATTGTTAAGATTTCCTTAATAATAGATTCTAGCATGTTCCCAACAACTGACATTAGGCCATTCCTGAATCTAAGGAATTTTGGAAAATCCTGGCTAGCGCATCACTATCTCTGCAGCTATCTCTTCTGGAACCCTAGGGTGTCGGCCATCAGGTCCTAGGGATTTGTTGGATTTTAGTCCCTTAAGTTTCGCCAACACTTTTTCTCTGCTGATATTAATTTCCTTAATTTCCTCACGTTTTTTTTAACTCCTGGGTTACCATCTGTTTCTGGTATGAAGTTTGTGTCTTCTACTGTGAAGATAGGCACAAAATAGCTGTTTAATTCCTCTGCCATTTCATCATTCCCCATGATAATTTCCCCTGTTTCTATTACTAAGGGGTCAGCATTTACTTCCGCAACTCTTTTTTAAAAAAAACTTTTAAAGGTTCTTACAATCTGTTTTCATATTTCTGGCTAGTTTATTGTCATATTCTAATTTTTCCCTTTTTAGCAACTTTTTGATGATCCTCTGCTGGTTTCCAAAACACTCCCAATCCTCAGACTTGCTTTTTGCTACATTGTAAGGGTCTTCTTTTAACCTAATACTATCCTTTACATCCTGAGTGAGCCACAGGAGAGTCTTTCTTGCTAAGTGCTTGTTCTTCAATGGAATGTACTTATGTTGAATATTTTGAAGTGTTTCTTTAAATGTTTCCCACTGTTCGTTAACCCCCATGCCTTTTAGTCTATTTACCCAATGAACTTAGCCAGTTCTTGCCTCATAAGATTCTTGTTTGTGATTGTCACTTTCAAACTTAACATGGAATTCAATGGTATTATGATCACTATTTCCCAGTGGATCTTTTACTATCACATTACTAATTAACCCTGTTTCATTACACAATACTAGATCTAAGATAGCTTTATCTCTAGTCAGTTCCATGATGTACTGCTCCAAAAAACTATCATGAAAACATTCTATAAACTCATCTTCGAGACCACTCTTCCCAATTTGATTGTCCCAATCTATATGAAGTGTAATGTCCTCCAAAACAATTGTTACATTTCCTTTGTTACAAGCTCCAATTGTATCTTGCTTAATGCTCTGCCTGATGATATAACTACTGTTAGGGGGCCTACAAACTACTTGCACCAGTGTATTCTGATTCTTGCTATTCTAAATTTCCACCCCTAGTGATTCTACTACATGACCTTCTGCGGCCAGATCCATTCTCATTAATTTGCAATTACACAGACAGTGACGGAACGGCGATATATTTCCAAGTCAGGATGGAGAGTGACTTGGAGGAGAACTTCCAGGTTGTGGTGTTTTCATGCATCTGCTGCCCTTGTCCTTTTAAATGGTAGCAGTCATGGATTTGGAAGGTGCTGACTAAGGAGCCTTGGTAGTTCCAGCAGTGCTTTGTGTAGATGGTACACACTGCTGCTACTGTGCATCAGTGGTGGAGGAAATGAATGTTTGTGGATGGGGTGCCAATCAAGTGGGCTGCTTTGTCCTGGATGGCATTGAGCTTCTTGAGTATTGTTGGAGCTGCACTCATCAAGGCAAGTGGAGAGTATCCCATTACACTCCTGACTTGTGCCATGTAGATGGTGGACAGGCTTTGTGGAGTCAGGAGGTGAGTTATTCACCACAGGATACCTAGCCTCTGACCTAATCTTGTAGCCACTACCCAGAGGAATTCCTGCAGTGATGTCATGGGACTGAGTTGATTTACCTCCAACAACCATCTTCCTTTATGCTAGGTATGACTCCAACCAGCGGAGAGTTTGGTGGGGTTGACGATACCTGGTCATCAACAGGAGGTTTTCTTGCCCATGGGTTACCTGATGCCATGAGACATCATGGGTCCGGAGTTGATCAATGTTGAGGACTCCAGGGCAACTCCCTTCTGACTATATACCACTGAGGCACCGTTGGACACTGCTGGATCTGTCCTGCTCGTGCACAAGATGGGTTTTTAACAACAATCGATTCCAGATTTTTACTGAATTAAAATTCCACATCTACCATACTGGGATTTGAACCCAGGCCCCCAGAGCATTACCCTGGGTTCTCTGGATTACTAGTCCAGTGACAATACCACTGTGTCATTGCCTCCCCATCCCTGTACTCCAGAATATTTATTTCTCAACCTTGTTCTCCTTATAAACATGTCTCTGTAATGATGATTAGATCTAACTTATTTACCAGCGTTTGTTCTACTAATTCACCTATCTTATTGCATATGCTTTGTGCATTGAGATAAAGAACCTTTAACTTCATTTTTTTACTTCTAATATGAGCAATGTCCTTATTTGCTGATGTACAATTTTTGTTAAACTCTCTGTCTCTTCCTGTCCCACTCTGCTTGTCTTTCCCCACATTACTATACTGTTCTGATGCCTCAATGTTTCTCTTTGGTTTTCTAAATCTTCCTTCGCACTCCCCTCTCCCCTCCCCACCGTTAGTTTAAAGCCCTGTCCACAGCCCTAGTTATACAATTCTCCAGGACACTGTTTCCAGCTCAGTTCAAGTGGAGCTGATCTCAATGGAATAGCTCATTCTCCCCTGAATACTGATGCCAGTGGCCCATGAATCAAAACCCCTTCTTCCCACATCACTCTTTGAGCCACATGTTTATTTCTTTAACCTGCTGGACCCTATACCAATTGGCGTGTGGCTCAGGTCACAATTCAGAGATGATTACATTTGATGTTCTGTGCTCTATTTTGGACCCTAACTTCTCAAATTCTCTTAGCAGAACATTATTCCTGGTTCTAGTTATGTTATTGGTTCCCACATGGACAATAACAACTGGATCTTCTGCCTCCAATTATCCAAGCTCCTCTCCAACCTTTGGGAGATATCTTTAATCCTATTATTGGGCAGAGCCTTCGGAGCTCCTGGTCATGGCTGCAGAGAACAGCATCTATTTTCCTGACTATACTGTCTGCTATCACTACCACATTCCTCTTCACTCCACCTCATTTGAATAGCACCCTTCACTATGGTGCCATGGTCAGCCTGCTCATTCGCCTTGCAGCCCTTTTCTTCACCCACACAGGCAGCAAGCACTTCATACCTGTTGGACAAAGTCAGAGGCTGAGGCTGCTCTATCAGTACCTGTTGGTTCCCCTTACCTGCCTGACTGGCAGTCACACTGTCCTGTCCCTGACCACTGACCAAATCTAACCTTCTGCCTAACCTAAGGGGTGTAACTGCCCCCTGCAACAAAGTTTCCAGGTAACTATCCCCTCCCTGATGCCCTGCAATATCTGCAACTCAGACTCCAACTCAGCAACTCGAAGCCAAAATTGCCTAAGCTGCAGACACTTCCTGCAGATCTGGTTGTCCAGGATTGCAGTGCATTCCACAGATTCCCACATGCTGCAGTCAAGGCACACCACTATGCACACCACTAGCCCTGCCAGTTCTATCCAACCTTATTTATTTAATTAGGCAATTAGCTAATAATTCACCCAGATAAAGTATTAAAAAATTGCACTCACCTAGCTTGGAGACTAAGGAAAACACCTCACTCAGTACTGGAGGCTGAAAAATAAATAGATAAAGAAGCACTTCTTCGGCCCTCATTACCAAATTCCCAGATGAACCAAATTCCCAATGACACACTCTGCCTATGCTTCACTCAGCATAGTCTCCGCTCCCTGTGTCCCCTTACTCTGAGGGGATGCAAGGAGATTGGCTGCTTGAACATATTGATGACACCACTCCAGCTTCATGAAGGGAATTCCCCTGTTAAAAACTGCTGACATCAATTGTAGTACCATGGAAGGTCAGAGAAATGAAATTCTTGAGATTTCCTGGCCAGCTTTGCTGCTGACAGCAAGCTCCAGGCCATTGAGTTCACTTGTGAGCTTAAAAAAAGGCATTGACTGAATTATGCAGTCTAAAATGGCAGTTTTGGCATCAGTTAAGCATTGTACAATGAGTTACTTCATGATCTGCTTACTCTACATTCTGCTGTCACTTCTTAGATGTGTAAATGCCTAATTTCCTGCTTTACATGTAATCACACACGTCTGGATGCTTAATGGATAATGTGAAAATGTTCCACAATGTGGTTTACTCTTAAATGCCCTCTGAAATGGCCTAGCAAGCCACTCAGTTGTAATAAACTGCTACAAAGTCACAAAAAAGGAATGAAACTGGACAGACCACCTGACATTGACCTAGGCACCAGAAACGACAACGGCAATCGCAGCCCTGTTGACCCTGCAAAGTCCTCCTTACTAACATCTGGGGGCTAGTGTCAAAATTGGGAGAGCTGTCTCACAAACTAGTCAAGCAGCAGCCTGACATAGTCATCCTCACGGAATCATACCTTACAGATGATGTCCCAGATACCACCATCACCATCCATGGGTATGTCTTATTCCACCGGCAGGACAGATCCAGCAGAGGTGATGGCACAGTGGTATACAGTCAGGAGGGACTTGCCCTGGGAGTCCTCAACATCTACTCCAGACCCCATGAAGTCTCATGGCATCAGATCAAACATGGGCAAGGAAACCTCCTGCTGATTACCACTACCGCCCTCCCTCAGCTGATGAATCAGTGCTCCTCCATGTTGAACATCACTTGGAGGAAACACTGAGGGTGGCAAGAGTGCAGAATGTACTCTGGATGGGGGACTTCAATGTCCATCACCAAGAGTGGCTCAGTAGCACCACCACTCACCGAGATGGCCAAGTCCTAAGTGACATAACTGTTATACTGGATCTGTGGCAGGTGGTGAAGGAATCAACAACAGGGAAAAACTAACCTGATCTCATCCTCACCAACCTGCCTGTTGCAGATGCATCTATCAATGACCGTATCGATAGGAGTGATCACTACACTGTCATTGTGGAGATGAAGTGCTGCCTTCACATTGAGGGTAGCCTCCATCACGTTGTGTGGCACTACCTCCGTGCTAAATGGGGTAGATTTTGAAAGGATCTAGCAATTCAAGACTGGGCATCCATGAAGTGCTGTGGGCTATCAGCAGAGCATAACTGTACTCGAACACAATCTGTAACTTTATGACCCCGCATATCCCCCACTCTATCATTACCATCAAGCCAGGGGATCAACCCTGGTTCAATGAAGAGTGCAGGAGGGCATGCCAGCAGCAGCACATAAAAATGAGGTGTCAACCTGGTGAAGCTATAACACAGGACTACTTGCTTGCCAAACAGCATAAGCAACAAGTGATAGACAGAGCTAAGCGATCCCACAACCAACGGATCAGATCTAAGCTCTGCAGTCCTGCTACATCCTGTCGTGGATGGTGGTGGACAATTAAACAACTCATCGGAGGAGGAGGTTCCACAAATATCCCCATCCTCAATGATGGAGGAGTCCAGCACAGCAGTGCAAAAGATAAGGCTGAAGCATTCACAACAATCTTCAGCCAGAAGTGCCAAGCGGATGATCTATCTCGGCTTCCTCCGGAGGTCCCCAGCATCACAGATGCCAGTCTTCAGTCAATTCAATTCTAGTACAGCTGCAACACTGGCGTTTACCCAGCAATGTGGAAAGTTGCCCAGGTATGTCCTCTGCACAAAAAGCAGGACAAATCCAACCCAGACAATTACCGCCCATCAGTCTACTCTCCATCATCAGTAAAGTAATGGAAGGGCTTATCAACAGTGCTGTCAAGCAGCACTTGCTTAGCAATAACCTGTTCACTGATTACCAGTTTGAGCTCTGCCAGGGCCATTCAGCTCCTGACCTCATTGCAGCCTTGGTTCAAACATGGACAAAAGAACTGAACTCCTGAGGTGAGGTGAGAGTGACTGCCCTTGACATTGAAGGCAGCATTTGACTGAATGTGGCATCAAGGAGCCCTAGCAAAACTGGAGTCAATGGGACTCAGGGGGAGAACTCTCTGCTGGTTGGCGTCATACCTAGCACAAAGGAAGATGGTTGTGGTTGTTGGAGGTCAGTCATCTCAGCTCCAGGACATCACTGCAGGAGTTTCTCGGGGTAATGTCCTAGGCCCAACCATCTTCAGCTGCTTCATCAATGACCTTCCTTCCATCATAAGGTCAGAAGATTCGCTGATGATTACACAATGTTCAGCACCATCACAACTCCTCAGATACTGAAGCAGTCCATGTGCAAATGCAACAAGACCTGGACAATATCCAAGCTTGGGCTGACAAGCGGCAAGTGACATTCGTGCCACACAAGTGGCAGGCAATGACCTTCTCCAACAAGAGAGAATCCAACCATCACCCCTTGATGTTCAATGGCATTACCATCACTGAACCCCCACTATCAACATCCTGGGGGTTACCATTGACCAGAAGCTGAACTGGACTAGCCATATAAATACTGTGGCTACAAGAGCAGGTCAGAGGCTAGGAATCGTGCAATGAGTAACTCACCTCCTGACTCCCCAAAGCCTATCCATCATCTACAAGGCACAAATCAGGAGTGTGATGGAATACTCTCCATTTGCCTGGATGAGTGCAGCTCCCACAGCACTGAAGAAGCTGGACATCATCCAGGACAAAGCAGTCCACTTGATTGGCACCACATCCACAAACATTCACTCCCTCCACCACCGACGCATTGTAGCAGCAGTGTGCCATCTATAAGATGCAATGCAGGAATTCACCAAGTCTCCTTTGACAGCACCTTCCAAAACCTTGACCACTACCATCTAGAAGGACAAGGGCAGCAGATAGACGGGAACACCACCAGCTGGAAGTTCCCCTCCAAGTCACTCATCATCCGGATTTGGAAATATATCGTTGTTCAATTACTGTCGCTGGATCAAAATCCTGAAACTCCCTTCCTAACAGCACTGTGGGTGTACCTACACCACATGGACTGCAGCTGTTCAAGAAGGCAGCTCACCACCACCTTCCCAAAGGCAGCCAGGATGGGCAATAAATGCTGGCCCAGCAAGCGAAGCCCACATCCTGTGAATGAATTACAAAAACATTGAAATGTTATCATGTAAGATGTAAATGTTAGATGTGCACAAGCAAACTCCTTTACCAAGATGACATTCTGTGTTCTTCCCTTTACAAATGTGCACATGTGGATCATACCCCATTACCTATCACTGGGTGGCCACTATGCCTATAAACGGGTGGCACACAGCCCAAATTAACCCCTATTTGCACTATTCCCCAAAGTTAATATTACTCTTGTGTGGAGGGGTGGCCGTGCCTGGTCAAAATCGAGAAACAAAGTATCCATGTACAGCTTGGCTTACTAAAGTTCAGTATTCAGCCAATTGTCCAGTATTGGGCAAGTTTAGTGGACTTATTTGAACCGATTAGCACAAATCGGTGACCATCACAGGTTAGCAACCAAGCATAGAGAAATAGGGGAATGCAAAACACTGCAGATGCTGGGAATCTGAAATTAAAACAAAAAATGCTGGAAAAACTCAGCAGGTCTGGCAGCATCTGTGGGGAGAGAAACAGAGTTAATGTTTCGAGTCCGTCTGACTTCAGAGAAATAGAGCCCGGTCTCGTGCCTAAACCCTATTGAGAAAAGGAATGTTTCACTGAGAGTGAGTGGAAATTTTATGGTAAACTCCACAGTGGCATCTGGTACTCTCTAGCCTATCGTCCAGTCCCCTGCAGTAGAATCCATGGGTGAATGGCCATCGCTGAGAAAGCTGCAACAAGCAATCAAACAGATGAAAACCAACAAAGCCTGTAGCCCTGATGATATTCCAGTTGAGAAACTCAAAGCTGGCAAAATTTTGCTCACAGCAAGACTCCATGTACCCGTTCTATGGATTTGGGTGGATAAAGAAATAACCCCATCCAACCCTTTCGAACTTCAGGAATGCAACAATTGTAACTATCCTGAAGAAGGGGGATCCATCATACTACGGGAACAATCCAGGTATTTCCCTCTTGTCCATAGCAGGGAAAGTCCGGACACACATTCTCCTGGATCGCCTACTTCCTGTGGCTGAGGAAATCGCCCCCCCACCCCCACCCCCCACCCGAGAGACACCATGTGGCTTTGGATCTTCTAGAGGAACTCCTGACATGGACTTTGTTGCCAGAGAAATCCAAGAAAAAAGTCGAGAAAACAGCATGAACTCTTAATTTCATTCCTTGACCTGATCAAAGCATTTGACTCTGTAAATCGCGAGGATTTGTGGATTGTGCTCCAAAGATTTGGATGTCCAAGAAGCTTCATCACAATCCATAATTGCTCCATGGTGATATGACTGCAACTGTCTTGAGTAGGAGATCTGCAACAGATGCCTTCAAAATCCAGACTGTGTTCAAGCAAGGCTGTTTGGTAGCCCAAATGCTACCTACAATCTACCTGACAGTGGTTATTCACCTCATCAAAGATCAACTGCCCATAGGTGTCAGTATTAAACATCATCTAGATGGAAAGCTTGTTAACCTTAGTTGCTCTGTGCCAAACCTAAATTGACCACTATCGACATACATGATCTACAGTTTCAAATGACTGCAGTGTCTTTGACCACTCTGCACCAGATTTACAAGTAACTCTCAATCCCTTCAATACAGGAAACTTGGCCTGTCCTTGAATGCTGTCAAAACAAAGCTCATATATCAGCCTACACCTGGGCAGCCAAATATCCCACCCCCGATATATATTGAAGAAGAGACTCTGGAATGTGTTGAGCGTTTCCTATACTAACTCTCTCAAAAGGCCACCATCGACGAGGAGATCCAATAATGGATCAACTGTTCCAGCTCAGCCTTCTACAGACTACAACAGTGAGTGTTTGATAGCAAGACCTCTGCAGGTAACAAAAGTCCTAGTGTACGGAGCAGTTGTCATCAGCACACTCCTGTACTGTAGTGAGTCCTGGACTTTGCGTCAGTGACACATAAGAGTGCTCTAGAAACTTAATCAGCAATGGCTCCACTGCATCATCCGGGTGTCCTTTTTGAAGCCGGGGCCACAAGCATTCAGGAAACCTTCCTGTAAAATCAACTTCAGTGGACCGGACATTGTTTCTGGATGGCTGAAAATCATCTTCCTCATTATGCCCTCTTTTCTTATCTGAACATACATACGTACAGACATATGAATTAGGAGGAGGAGTAGGCCCTTGAGCCTGCTCTGCCATTCAATAAGGTCATGGCTGATCTGACTGTAGCACTTGTGGCCTCAACTCCACTTTCCTGCCTACCCCCGATGCCCTTTGACTCTCTTGTTAGTCAAGAATCTACCTGTGCCTTAAAAATATTTAATGAACCAGCTTCCACTGCTCTCTGGGAAAATGAGTTCCACACACACACAACCCTCTGAGAGAAATAAATCCTCCTCATCTCCGTATTAAATGGGAGACCCCTTATTTTTAAACTGTGTCCCCTCATTCTAGCTTCTCCCACAAGGGGAAACATCCTTTCAGCAGCCACCCTGTCAAGCCCTCTCGGGGTCTTATATATTAAAATAAAATCGCCTGTCATTCTTCTAAGCTCCAATGGATACAGGACCAGCTTGTGCAATCTTTCCTCATAAACTCACATCACCACCAACTCCAGCCCAGGTATCAGTGAGTGAACCTTCTCTGAACTGGTTGTACTGCAATTATGTCCTTTCTTAAATAAGGAGACCAAAGCTGTACACAATACTCTAGGTGTGGTCTCACCAATGCCCGGTACAATTGTAGCAAAACTTGCCTACTTTTGTATTCTATTCTCCTTGCAATAAATGACAACATTCCATTTACCTTCCTAATCACTTGCTGTACCTGCTTATTAATCTTTTGTGATTCATGTACCAGGGCATCCAGATCCCCCTGTACCTCAGAGTTCTGCAATCTTTCTCTATTTAATAATTGCTGCTTTTTTATTCTTCTTGCTGAAGTGGACAAGTTCACATTTTGTCACATTATACTCCATTTGCTAAATCTTTGCCCTCTCAGGCCCCTTATGTCCTCTTCATAAGTTACTTTCCTGCCTATCTTTCTGTCATCAGCAAAATACATTTGATCCCATCATCCAAGGCACTGATATAGATTGTAAATAGTTGAGGCCTTAGCACCGCTCCCTGTGGCACTCCACTCGTTACACCTTGCCAACCTGAAAATGACTCATTTATGCCTGCCCTCTGTTTCCTGTTAGCTAAGCAATCCTCCATCCATGCTAATATGTTACCCATACACCATGAGTGCTTCTTTTGTGTAATAACCTTTGGTGCGGCACCTTGTCAAATGCCTTCTGGAAATCTAAGTACACCACATCCACAGGTTCCCCTTTATCCAAGTTGCTAGTTACTTCCTCAAAGAACTCTAATAAATTAGTCAAACACGATTTCCCTTTCACAAAACCAGGTTTCACAAAACTCTGCCTGATTCTCTAAGTGCCTGGCTATAACCTCCTTAATAATAGATTCCAGAATTTCCCCATGACAAATGTTAAGCAACCCCTAAATGGCCAATATTCCAGGGGAGGACAAAGAAAACGCTTTAAGGACACTCCGAAGCTTTCCTTGAAGCCACAGCATTGACATTAATGACTGGGAGCAGCCTGCTCCCATGACAGAAAATCACGACCCTGGGTAGACATCATCGAGGCACAGCCGGCGATGAGGAGGGCGAGGAAGCCTCTGAGAGAAATACCTAAGGCATAATGGTTTAATCAAAAATTACCCCTGCCTCCAACACCTCTATGCAGTTAGTTAAATTTTGATTCAATATCGCAGCAATAAATTAAGCATCTATTTTAAAATGCTGCTTTATTTTTTAGAATTAACGATACGGTTTAATACGCGGAAAACTAAAAAGGAATTCAATGTTAATAGAATGCCGGAAGTGATCCGGTATTCTGCAGCGACCGCAAACAAAAACTGTCGTTACATTCTTTTCCAGAAGATGGTGGTGTTGCACAGCGTAACTCAGAAATGAGACACCGAGATAAGCGATGCCACAAAACCAGGCTTTAGGTGCAGAGGAACGCATTTAAAATGGACAATGTTGACAGATTGGTATGTAAGACGAAACGCAACCTTACATTTAAGAGCAAGAGGTGATATTTTTTGCCAAGATCCTGTAAAACGCACCTCTTTGAGAAAGCACAGTGAAGCTGTGGAGTGAGCGAAGTTCTGAGAGAATTTTTCAATCAACCTTTCTACACATGCTCGCAAGTTGAATTACACATCAGAGATCACAGTACAGAGCAGTCAGCCCAAAATGCTTGCAACCCTTAAATTCAATGACAAAAATCACCCAGCCAATTTCTTGGGATTTCAATAAATTTGTCCTTTCAGTGGCACCGTTCGCGCAAGATTTTCCACCGCATCTTCAACTCTTTTCTATGCGCAAAGAGAAACGAAATCGGGGCGAAATAAACACGTGGCCTAATATATTTGCGGAATTTTGGGCATAAGTAAGTTTTGGATATTCGTTCCTGGGAGATTGACATCACCCGCGTGTACAGCAGTTATTGTCCACCCTCAATTTATCTTGAGAAAGTGGTGGTGAACCGCGAGCTGAAACTGTAAAGTGACCACTTGCTGGAAAACTCCTATGTGATTGCACTTGACCAACTAGTCCAGAGAACAGAGTGTTGCACCTCGAAAGGTGTCAAAGCCTACTTCAGACAGAAACACTTCAAAGGAAAAGATGCAATGCAAAAACTGAACTGCAATCTCCTGTGGTTGTGGAGATAATGAAGTTTGATTACCATCTCCTATAAGTTATATCCCAGACATGATATGAGTTGAAAAGAAAGCAGATCTGGGTGAAAGACATGCTTGTTGTTTTCCCTTCCAGGAATACACAAGAAAAATGGTTAAAAATCCAATTGCACCCCTCATCTCTGTGTGCTAGTTTTGGTGCTCCAGGCTTGGTGTACACGGGTGTGCTGTGAAGGCCACAGCTGAAGAACATTAACTAGGCATCCCTGCGCTTACAGGTAAAAAAAATTCTCTCTGCTGGAAGCAAGTCACAGTCAGCAAAGCCACAGTCAAAAAGGAAACAGGGCAATTCCTTTCAGCTGACCCGCAGACCAATAATCTCCAAACCAGCTGGTCAACTCCCACAGTTTTTGCTTCTATGCCCTTTTAAATAAAAAAAACATGTCTTACTTAAAAGTTCACTATGTCCATAAGTAATTTGGGCTATGGTCTGCTATCATGACAATATGACTGGCCCAGTTCAGTTTCTGGCCAATGGTAATGATCAAGATGTTGATAGTGAGGGATTCAGTCATGGTACTGCCATTTAACATCAAGGGGTGACGGCTGGGTTCTCTCTTGATGGTGATGGTCATTGCCTGGCACTTGTGTGGCATAAATGTTACATGCCACATATCAGCCCAAGCTTGAATGCTGTTCAGGTCTTGCTGTATATTGACACATTGATGTAGTATCTGACGAATTGTGCAATTATCAGTGAACATCCCCATTTCTGACTTTATGAAGGAGGCCATTGATGAAACAGCTGAAGATGTCTGGGTCCAGGTCGTGACCCTGAGGAACTGCTTCAGCAATACCCTGGGACTGAGATTGGCCTGCAACAACCACAACTATCTTCCTTTCTGTTGGGTATGACTCCAGCCTTCGGAGAGTTTCCCCCGATTCTCATTGACTTGAATTTTAGTAGAGCTCCATGATGCAACTGGGTCAGATATTAGGTTTTTAGCTGTAACTATTCTTGCACCGAATATAGCGGCTTTGAGTAACAAATGAAGTTCAGTCCGAATACTGGTCTAAACTGAGCGCACATGATGAATGGCCGCGCAGTGAGGAAACACTTCATTTATTACACGTAACTTAATTGCGGCGCACCCTATGTAAGGCTTCGAATTAACAAAGCTGCCCACAAATAAGACATGTACACTTCTCTGATGCAGCGCTTGCGGGTTTGCAATTAAACAGCGAGTCACGTCCAGGACCTTTCTGTAATGAAGAAAACATTGCCAAGTTTCACGTCAGCGCAGAGGCTTTTTAAAACCAACGTGTGTGAACATGAGATCAGTGGCATTATTAAATTCTTTCATTGTGCTCGAACTATTCACATTGTCAGATTGCCCTGCGTATTGGGCATGCGCCCTCGGACAGAAACTTCGTGTTATTTCTGCTGTTGAAATCGGACCTGAGTTGTTGGTAATTTCGATGCACAGACCAGTAATCAGAGAAATCAGAATGTGACTCAAAGTAACAAATCCGTTGTGTTAATAGTGTTGATCATATTTAATCGTTACGCTTTCGACTTTAATGATAGAAGCAAATTCGCCCAAATTATTTTGGCGCTAACACTCGCTCGAGAAGATATATAAATATAAATCTTCTATACAAGCAACGCGAGTGTGCAGTTTAACTTGGGCGTCAGTGTATAACTGGTGAGGGAAGAATCTCACAGGGTGAAACTACCTGAGCAAGTGCACCTACACTGTTCGGGGCTATAACATCAAGGCTCATCAGTAAAATCTGCTCGCATGGTTTGTTGTCAAACTGATCAGCATTTCATCACATCGTAACTCATTTGAGAAAATGTAATGTTTTTTTTTAATTGTCGCCATCACGGCAGCCATATAATCCCCATGTTATAGTCAGCAATATATTTACAGCAAAAATGTATTTTATATCTTTCTGGCGTGGCATTACGAAATATGATGTAAATGTTTTGTTTTCTGTAAACGTGGACAGACCCAATGTATCAACTCCAGTCGCCATTAAAACTGAACTTCGCTCCTTCAGATCCAAAACTCCCATCGGCCTCCCTCCCTTTGATGAATATACCCACAAAGCAGAGGGATATATTTCTTATATTGAATGGAATGGCAAGATTCGAATTATGTTACTTTGAAAAAATCGCACGTGTCAACCAACGGAATTCCCTAAAACTACTAAACTTCTTTTTTCTTAAACAGATCCTCAGAAATCATCGGTCTCCCTCCTCTCGCCTTCCGCGGATCAAATCACAGCGAAGAACACGGCGACCCTGCTGTGTTTGGTGAGCGGTTTTAAGCCGGGAGCTGTAGAGATTGAATAGACTGTAGATGGCAGTGTCCGAGGGAATGGGGTTGAGACTAGTCGGGTCCGGCAGGAGACGGACAACACGTTCAGTGTGAGCAGTTATCTGACTCTGTCAGCCTCAGACTGGAACTCACACGAGCTTTACTCCTGTCTGGTTAAACACGAGACTCAGGCAAACCCGTTCCGAGCAAACATCTCAAGACCCAGCTGCATGTGATTTCGGAAACTGTACTTGACCCAGCTGAGAATGTTTGTTCATGTGACAAAAACGGGAGAAATTGATTGCATTTCGGAGATTTAAACAAATGGCCATTGCAGTTGAAGAGTCATACGGACTCGGAACGCTAACCGTGTTCCTCTCCGCAGATGCTGTCAGACCTGCTGAGTTTTTCCAGGTATTTTTATTTTTGTTTTGGATTTCCAGCATCCGCAGTTTTTTGCTTTTATATTACTGCAGTTGGAGCATCGCTTTGTAAGAATTTCTATTTTTAAAGGCTCTTCCACCGGAAGATTGCAGGTGTTAAGTGAAACGTCAATGTTCATTAATTCACGGTTATGCATCAGGGAAAGTTAATTAAAGGCAGTAATATGGTTATGGCATCTTAAGTAATTAATTATTATTAGACTTTCCTATACAGCTGCTCAGTAAAATAAATGGCGGAATATCAAACGCAGCGCCGTTTCGTGTCTTTTATTTCTGATGAAAAATAACTGAAATCTATTATTTTAGGCTGACGCAAGGATCAGGACTTGCGCTTCCACCGTTTAAAATATATTTGGAATCGTGTACCCCAGAGAGCTGTGGATGTGCAGCCGTTGTGTATAATCAAGACAGAGATTCACAGGTTTAGGGTATTAAGCGAGTTAACGGATTTGGGGATAGTGCAGGAAGGTGGAGTTGAGGTACAAGATCAGCCATGACCTTGTTGAATGGCGCAGCAGACCCGAAGGGTGGAACGGCCTCTTCCTGCTCCCATTTCTTATTTTCAGGCATTAAGTGTTTGGTGTTGATTTTTGACGAAGGAAATAGGAAGGGTTTTTTTAAACCGGCTTTACCCAACAGGCGTTTCGATATTATTAAGGCTAAGTTTATAAAGAGTGCGCGAAGATTTCTCAAAACAAATTCCACAACTGTTATGGGGTCAGATGAAGCACTTCTACACACCCTGACACCACAGTAAATGTGTGTGTGTGCCTGTGTGTGCGTAGATATATATTTCCAAAAGAACACAATGCCAGAGGATTGGGGGTGGGGTGGGGGTCCAAGAGATCCATACTGTAAGCGGAAAGAGTAGACTAGCACGTGTCATAAAAACAGATTGCAAACGTTTCTAAATGTATATAAATAGGAAGAGGGTGATGAATACAAATGTGGGGAAATTAGTGGCAAAGACAGGTGAAATCAACATGGAGATGAAGGAATAGGCAGAGACATTAATCAAAAACTGGATATCTGTTATCAAGATAGAAGCCACAATCCGGGAATAATTAGGAACCGATGGTGTGCGAGAAGGAGAAAGCTAAGTAAATCAGGATTAATTAGTAAGTATTTCAGGTGAAATTAATGGGAATAAATTATGATGAACCCCCTGGACCTGACGAGCTGCATCTTAGGGTTTTACACGAGGTAGCTGCAGAGATGCGTTGATATCGAGCTTCCGGGGTCTCTTGGAATCCAGTTCCAAGGATTGGAAGGTAACAAACATAACCCTGATATTCCAGAAAGGAGGAATAAAGAAAATAGGAGACTATAAACCAGTTAGCCTATCACCAGTTGTAGAAAAATGCTACAATCTTCTTATTAGGGGCATAATAACCTAGTACTGAGAAACTTAGCTTTTTCAGGATGTCACTAGTAAGAAGGCTATAAGAAGGCTAATGTGGAACCAGTGGAGTTAGTTTATTAGGATTTTGCAAAATTAAACATTAAGTCAGATGGCACACAAAAGTTTATTACACAAAACTAGGGCCCAGAGGATTGGGCGTGAAAGGTCCGAGGAATACTCTGGTACAAAATTTCAACACTCGGGGTCCAGATGCAATATTCAAGTGGTTGCTTTATTACGCATGCGGGGAGCAAACGCTGGGCAGTCCAGGCGCTTCTCCAACGAGGTTTCAAATGAGCAGAGTTTATATATCTTTTACTATCAGTTACAACTTAATGGTATTCGTTACACAAAGGCCACAGCACAATGACGCCCCCCTCCTCCCCCCCCACACACCCCACCCCCCGGTGGGTTGATAATTCTGTTCCTGTACAGTAATTGCAGTGCAGAGACTGGGCATTGTCTTTTTTGAAGATGGTTATCAGACGGTGCGAAATGGCCTTCCCCATTTCTTGATTGAATTATTCCGTGTCCCCGCCCGTGTGTCTCCCATTTCCTAATTGCAAATTTACAGCTGGGCCCTTTGTACAAGTTTTTAGCTTTCATGTAAGGCTGTGATTGTCTGTGTATGCTTTGGTGCCTTAGCTGCTGGTCCTGGCTAGCACTTTAAAATAAATCCAAATTTTCTGCATCTTCAGGCGCAATATATTAGCATGAACTGAGATTGGTGAATGGTCAGAAATTAAGTAGGAATTTATGGATCCTTTTCGGGTTGGCAGGCTGTAACGAGCAGGGTGTCACAAGGATCAGTACCTGGGCCTCCACACTTTCCAATAAATTTGGAATCTTTGGAATTCTCTACCCCAGGGAGCCGTGGAAGAGCAGCCGTTGTATAGATTCAAGACAGAGATTGATAGATTTTTAAATGGATTGACGAATTTGGGGGTAGAGCAAAAAGTGGAGTTGAGTTAGATGATCAGCAATGATCTTGTTGAATGGCGCAGCAGACCCGAATGGCCAAATGGCCTCTTCCTGGTCCCATCCCATACATTCAGGCATTGTGTTTTTTGGTGTTGATTATTGACGAAGGAAATAGGAAGGGTTTTAAAAAAAAAACTGGCTTTACCCATCAGACGTTTCGATATTATTAAGGCTAAGTGTATAAAGAGTGCGCGAAGATTTCTCAAAACAAATTCCACAACTGTTATGGGGTCAAATGAAGCACTTCTACACACCCTGACACCACAGAGTGTGTATGTGTGCGTAGGTATGTTATATTTCCAAAAGAACAGCATGCCAGAGGATTAGGAGGACCAAGAGACCCATACTGTAAGCGGAAAGAGTAGACTAGCACGTGTCATAAAAACAGATTGTAAACGTTTCTAAATGTATATAAATAGGAAGAGGGTGATGAATATAAATGTGGGGAAATTAGTGGCAAAGACAGGTGAAATCAGAATAGAGATGAAGGAATAGGCAGATACATTAAACAAAAACTGGATATCTGTTATCGAGATAGAAGCCACGAAAGACAATCCGGAAATAACTAGGAACCAATGGTTTGCGAAAAGGAGAAAGATTTTTTAAATTGGCTTCACCCATGTAAATCACGCACACTAAGGGAGTTTGCTAAACCAAATTAGAACCGTTGAGCAAGATTTTAACATAAGCAAACCTCTGCTTTCGGACGGATTGTGCGCGTGTTTGATGATAAGCCGTTTGTTCAGGCTCGGTTCTGTGGCTGCACATCTGCGATATCTCATGTGCAAGCCTAAGAACTCTGTTAATGATAGTAGAGTAGCAGGTGCAGGCACTTAACAAATACATTGATAAATGGATCAGGGTTTGGAGTAAAAAAAACGATGCCTCGTTTTCCGGTCGCTTAAACGAATTAAAAGCATTTCTACAACATTGCATTTATTTAATCTCGCCTGACACTGCAGGCGGTGCTATGTTTTGGATGAGACATCAACCCGAGTCTCCATCTGCTCTCCCAGGTGGATGCAAAACAAAATCCCTGACACTATTGGAAGAAAAACAAGGGAAGTTATCCTTAGTGTCTTGGATCAATATTTAACCCCCAATGAACATCACTAGAAATGATGATGTTGTCGGGATAAAGTTTTTGCTTGCGGAAGTTTGCTGTGCACAAATTTGCTGCCGTGATCCCCACGTCACAACAGGGACTACACTTCAAAAAGTATTGCATTGACTGTGAAGCGCTCCAGGATTTTCTGATATCGCCATATAATTACAAGGAGGAATATTGGCAGGAATATGGGAAAAGATGGGGAGAGTGAGATTTACTGATTTCCTCTTCCCAAAAGCCAGTGCAGACGCGAAGGGCTGAATAGCCTCCTTCTGTTCTGTACTCCCACTCTATGATTCGAAATGATAAACCCACGCGGTGGTATGGAAATGTGAAACACTAAGGACCCAAACGCAGATTATTCGTGACTCCAGATATAACACTGTAGCGGTGAGAAGCCATTTCTGGAGATGTTCTGGTTCTCATTCCGTAGATGAGAGCGGATATCGATAGATTTCTAGATATTAAACATATAAAGAGATAAGGGGAAAATGCGAAAAAATAGCATTGAAGGAGAAGATCAGCCATGATCTTGTTGAATGGCGGAGCAGACTTGTGGGGCCGAATGGCCTACTCCTGCTCCTATTTCTTATGTTCCTATAAAACAGGAGGTGAGGGAAGACAGCCTCACCTGGGTGGACAACAGAGTCATTGGAGAAAGCTGGGGTGTGTAACCATGTCAAGGGCAGCAGAGAGGTCGAGAAGGGAAAGGAAGAATTCTGAACCACAGTCACAATCACAGAGAATGTAATTGGTTACTTTGTTTAAGAATGTTATATTGCTAAGACAGCGGTTGAAACTTGATTGTAAAGATTCAAACCCGGAATTGCGCAAAAGATAGGCATAAATTTGGGAGACGACAACATGTTCAAGGATAAAAGCAAAATACTGCAGATGCTGGAAACCTGAAACAAAAGTGGAAAATGCTGGAAAAAAACTCAGCAGGTCTGACAGCATCTGTGGAGAGAGAAACAGAGTTGATGTTTCGAGTCTGTATGACCCTTCTTCAGGGCTAGAGAGAAGTAGAAACGTGTTGAAATTTATACTGTTTAAGGGAGTGGGGAGGTGGAGCTGGATGGAAGGCCAGCAATAGGTGGGGCAAAGGAGAGATTGACAAAGGTGTCATAAACAAAAGGACAAAGGGAGTGTTAATGGTAGTGGTAAGGGCTAAAAAAGGTGCTGATAGTGGCAGAAAGGTATGAAAGTAGAATGTGATAATAGCAGAACAAGGGTAAGTACTCTGAAAAGAACAACATGAACATGTAACAGATGGCCCTTGTGGGGGTGGAATGGGGGGGAGGGGCGGTGGGGAATAAGGGATTGAAAATGGGATAAGAAGGGGTGGGATAAAAAGAAGATAAAGTAATGAATGAAAATAAAAATGAATAACATTAAAAATAAGTGGATAATAAATAAAAATGAATTCAGGAAAAGGGATAAAAACGGGGTGTAGATAGAGGAGAGAGTTCATGGTCTGAAGTTGTTGAACTCAATGTTAAGTCCAAAAAGGTGTAAAGTGCCTAATCGGAAGATGAGGTGCTGTTCCTTCAGTTTGCATTGGGCTTCACTGGGACATTGCAGCAGGCCAAGGACGGACATGTGGGCATGAGAGCAGGGAGGTGTGTTGAAATGGCAAGCGACAGGAAGGACTGGGTCATGCTTGCGGATAGCTGAAGGTGTTCCACAAAGCGGTCACCCAGTTTGTGTTTGGTCTTCCCAATGTAGAGGGGACTGCATTGGGAGCAGCAAATGTAATCGACCAAATTGAAGGAGGTGCAAGTGAAGCACTGCTTCACCTGAAAGGAATGTTTGGGCCCTTGGGCGGTGAGAGGGAGGAGGTAAAGGGGCAGGTGTTGCACCTTCTGCGATTGCGTGGGAAGGTGCTGTGGGAAGGGGATGAGGAGTTGGGGGTGATGGAGCAGTGGGCCAGGGGGTCCTGGAACGTTGTATGCCACGAAGATACCTGTAATCCTGGGTGGATTCGAAAAATGAGGGATGGAACTTCAGTTGGAATCCACGTGGGTTAAGTCAGAGAGTTGCTGAGCAAGAAAATATGGCTGTGAAAGTGAGTTTTGGCAAACACCTTGTCAAACACCTGGAGGGAGATGTTGAAGGAATTTGCAAATGGGGTAGTAAGTTACAAGCATTGAAGCGTTGAGCATATTATTTTGAAGACAGCAGTGATGATAGTAGCTTTTCAAGGCAGGAGCGAAGTAATGCTCGAGGGGAGACAACCATTTCCAATATTAGCCAGCAAGGGGCCAAGAAGTGATATGGGGTGATCAGATGGGTCTTGTTCAGAAATCAGGGGAAATAAATACATGAGCTCTTCATACTAGGCAATGGCAAGTAAATAAAATAATAACCTGAATTTCACGCTTGGCATGCGCGTCAAGTCAGCGGAAGCGGATGTGGAGTTTGTTCCTGGCTGTGGTCACCTTGCACACACGATTTCACGCTGGATGGCTAATTAAGGTCCGTTCTCTGCGGGAAGGGCCGGGTGTGGGCGGGAACCTGTAGGGCGCTTTAAAACCAGCAGAGGCAGCCCCCTGAGAGCTGCTAGGGAGAATGTTTGGAGTCTGTCCAGGAGACCATTTCACTCAAACAAGGGCCTCACCAGTGGCTGAAAACGTCAGGAGGGCGGACAAGTCAGGTGGGCACACTGCCCCACCGTTTCTTGGGGCAGAATTTTGCCCTTGGTGTGCAAGCTCAGGGGGGCGGGCGGGGGCAGTCAATACACCGACGGCCGCCGTGATCGGCATCGTACCGATTTCACGGTGGTGGGCCAATTAAGGGCCGCTCAGCATGAAATGCGAGCGGCAGCGCTGAGGGCTGCCTGTGGGGGAGGGGGAGCGGGCGGAGCGTGAACTTTGTGCAGAACTGCCTCAGGGAGATGAAGTGCTGTTTTTAAAAAAACGTAACTAAAAATGTCATAAAACATGTCCCCTCATGTGACTCCGACACATGAACAGGGACATGTTTTTAATTCAAGTGCAAAATTTTTATTTGATTTCTATTTGCTTTAGGAAACCTCATCCCCACCTTGGATGAAGTTTCCTAAAAAGTGTAAAGGCTGCTTGGCCTTTTCGTCTGTCCACCAACCGTAAGGTTGGACGGGCAGCATCAATTTGAATTTAATTACCTTTTTCAAGGCATTAACAGGCATTTTAATTGTCGGCAGGCGTGCTGATGACTCTGGCGCACGCCTGCTGAATGAAATATCGCAGGACTACCTGATGATGTCATGACACTCACCTGACGTCCCTGTGCATCATTTTACACTCTGCCGGGTCAGTCACACGCCCGCCCGCCGAGCTTAATATTCTACCCTTGGATGGGTGCCTCACGGTCCTTGTGGAGGAGGTCGGTGTCAGGCTGGACTCTCGTAC
The DNA here is from genome assembly GCF_964194155.1 of Cetorhinus maximus. Lineage (NCBI taxonomy): Eukaryota > Metazoa > Chordata > Chondrichthyes > Lamniformes > Cetorhinidae > Cetorhinus > Cetorhinus maximus. Next base: position 74,013,151 of record NC_135890.1, read on the forward strand.
TCAGGGTTGGCAGGAGGAGGCCACTGCATCTGACCAAAAAAGCCTTGGAGGAGGTGGCAGCCGAGGTCAGCAGCCACAACATTGTGCGGCGCACAAGGGTGCAGTGCCTCAAAAGGTTCAAGGACCTGCTGCTGCACTCAGCAAAGGTGAGTACCGAGTTGGCATGGATCAATGTGGAGAAATGTTAAGGACTGGCCACCTACCCATGAAGCTCAGGATTACAGAGTCTGAGTGCCAACTGTCACTGACACCAGAGCCGGCCAAGGAGGTGAGCACTGGCTGCTTGGCATGAGTGCCTTGCAGCTCAAGGGCCATGACTCGGATGTGCCCTATAAGGTGCCCTGGGTGGGGTGGGTGTGTTTGCTAGGCTGCATTGTTGCTGCGGGTTGAGAGTAGACAAATCAATGCTCCTCTGTCACTTCAGTAGAAGAAAAGCCATAACACCAACAAAAGAGCTAAGACAGGGCGATGCCCCCAAACCTCCTCATTCTGATGAGGTAGGAGATGGATGCCTTGTAGCTGGTGCACCAGGTCCCACCTCGGTCAGCTGGCCGTGGAGAGGCAGGGCCTCTTGACAGAGCCAGATTGTGGAGAGTGCAGCATGTAACCACTATCAGTGACACCCGCTCTGGGGAGTATTGTAGTTCTCCCCCTGAATGGTCGAGGAAGCGCATCTTCAGAAGACCTATGGTCCTCTCTATCACCGCCCTTGTGGAAGCATGACTTCAATTATAACACTTCTCTGCCTCTGTTCTTGGGTGGTGGAGAGCTGTTATGAGCCACCTTTTCAATGGATAGCCCTTGTCACCCAGCAGCCATCCAGCCAGTTGTGCTGGAGCACTGAAGAGCCTCGGCACCTGGGAGTGTGTTAGGATATAAGCATCATGGGAGCTGCCAGGGTACCTTGTACAGACTTGCAGAATCTGCATCTTGTAGTCACAGATGATCTGCATGTTCATGGAGTTGAATCCTTTCCTGTTGATGAAGGCACCCGGCTGACCCGCTGGGGCTTTGATGGCCACATGTGTGCAATCAATTGCACTATGGATGCAGGTAACCCAGCAATCGCTGAAAATCCTCTGGCTTGCTCAGTCTGGCTGGCCTCATCCACATGGTAAAGAATAAAGGTCAGTACCCACCTGAACAGAGCTTCTGTCACCACAGGCAGAATTTTTAGATCAGCATGCGGGCATGCATCCTCTATGACCGAGTGGAAAATAAAGCACATTGACGTCGGTTGAGCATGCTGACATCAACGCGCACTCTCGCAATAGTTCATTAGGTGGGTGGATGATGAAGACGGATGCGTGCCCACCATTAATTAAGTGGTCAGTTTTTGAGACATCAATTGTCTTGTTGTTTATGTAGCCATGGCGATTTTCAGGCCGTTGCATGGGCGAAATGGGCAGGTGGGCAGGCCACATTTTCCAAAACCTCATCCACGGGTGGGATAAGAGGGGTCATTGGGCTTTTAAATGCATGTAGTTTATAGTTTAGAATATTACTTGCTGTCTTTGTCTTGTGTGAACAGGACATCTTCATTTCGCTTCACAGCAGCATTCAAATATTTTAGAGGCTTCAGTTCAGGACCCAGTGTTGTTTTCCAGGCTCCTGGAGGATTCACACCACTTGGGGCCTTCCAGGTATCAGGCAGCCTTCCCTTACCCTGGGAATGGGGATTGTGGTCTCCGCTGGAGGCACCTCCTCTGAGGAGGAAGAGCGGGCCAGAAGGAGTAGGAGGCCAGATGTGCCAATGCAGCTTCCAGGGGAGCGACCTGTTGGAGGAGAGGTGCAGGCACAAGAGATGCAGGGCCAACAGGAAGCCCAAGGCGGAAGGCGCCACAGAAGACGTCACTATCGTGCTGCCAGGGTATATAGACGACGATACAGCTCCGTCAATATGTCTGAGGTGCAGTGCCGAAGGAGGCTTCATCTCTTAAGGGACACCATGGCCTCCATCTGTCAGAGAATTGGCCCTGAGATCAGCTCTGACCATGCAGGTGGATGCCTCTTGCCATTAGTGCTGAAGGTCACAGTGGTCCTCGGCTTCTATACCTCTGGCTCTTTCTAGGGGTCAACGGGGGATCTGCGTGGTGCCTCCCAATCAGCTGTATACTGTTGGGTGAAGCTGGTGACAGATGCTCTGATCAGGCATGCATTGTTTTTCATTCGCTACTGTACGGACAAGGCCAGCCAGGCAGAGTAAACCAGAGGCTTTGTAGTGATTGCTGAGTTTCCCCATCTCCAAGGTGCATTCAACTGCACCCATATGGCCATCAAGGTGCCAGCGGGTGAGTCGGGTGCCTTCATCAACAGGAAGAGATTCCACTCCATGAGCGTGCAATTAGTGTGTGACCACAACATGCAGATTCTGCAAGTCTGTGCAAGGTATCCTGGCAGATCCCATGATGCTTACATCCTGAGACACTCCCAGATGCTGAGGCTCTTCAGTGCTCCAGCCCAACTGGATGGATGGCTGCTGGGCGACAAAGGCTATTCATTGAAAAGGTGGCTCATGATAGCTCTCCACCACCCAAGAACAGAGGCAGAGCAGTGTTATAATAGAAGTCATGCCTCCACAAGGTCGGTGATAGAGAGGATCATAGGAATTCTGAAGATGCGCTTTTTCGAATTGGCTGCTGGGTCACCATTAGACCCGGTGGACATTGAGCACTCGCCCCCATCTGCCCCTTCGTGCTCATGCTGCAGCTGCGTCTTACACTAGGCAGACCTTAATTGGCCCACCCATGTAAAATCGCGGTGCGGGGCCAATCGCGGCAGTAGTCAGGTTCCCAACTGCCCCTGCTGAGCATCCCACCAAGGGAAAAACCCTGCCCCAGTTTGACACAACTGTGGATAGCTGAATGGGACACTCCACAAAGATTCCCACTGACCCCTTGGAAAGAGACGGAGGCATAGAAGTTGAGGGTCATTGTGACCTTCAAAGCCACTGGCATGGAGTGTCCACCCACACAATCGGAGCTGATCCCAGGCCCAATCACCTGACAAATGGAGGTCATGGTTTCCCTGGAGAGGTGGAGCCTCCTTTGCCATTGCACTTCGGACATAATGAGGTAGCTGCATCACTGCCTGTAAACCCTGGCAGCAGGATGGTGGTGATTCTGCGGCCCTTTCCATCTTGGGCTGCCAGCTGGCCCTGCAGCCCTTGTGCCTGCGCCTCTCCTCCCACAGGCCACTCCCCTGGAACCTGCATTGGAACACCTGACCTCCTCTCCCTTCTGCTGCTCTCTTCCTCCTCAGAGGAGCTGCCACCAGAGGAGACCACAATCCCCATTACCAGGGTTACAGAAGGCTGTCTGGTGCCAGGAAGGGTCGACATGGCCAAAGTCTTCCAGGGTCCTTGGAGACACTAATGAGTCCTGAAATTAAGCCTAGAAATGTTAAGAATGAAACTCAGAACTGAGATGGAGCTGTCAAGTCCAAATAAGCAACCAATGGTAAGCCATCGCCTAGGGGGAGAACTTTTAGCCAGGCCGGTGGGCATGTGCCCGACCAGGCAAAGTGTAAATGATGCACGATGAAGTTGGGTGAGCATCCCGACGTCATTGTGCACTCATGCGATTTTTCAGTTGGCGAGCGCTCTGCCGACTCTGGCGCATGCCTGCCAACAATTAAAAGGCCAATTAAGGCCATGAAGAAGGTAATTTAAAGAAATTGTTCGCTGCCCATCCATCCTTATGGTTGGTGGGCAGGCGAACAGGCCAAGCTGCCTTTGCATTTTTCAGGAAACCTCATCCATGGGTGGGATGAGGTTTCCAAAAGCAAATATAAATAAAACTAAAAATTTTAAATTTCATTTATAACAGTCACACAAGGGGATATGTTTTATAACATTTCATAAATCTTTATTTTTCGTTTTGAAAAATGTTCATCTCCCTGAGGCAGCTGTGTGCCTCAGTGAGCTTTTCCAGCTTGCGGCGGTGTGCTTGCCCTCCTCCCCTCCCCCACAAAGACAGTGCTGAGCACTGCTCAGCACTACCAAGCGCGTTTCACGATGGGCGGTCCTTAATTGGTCCGCTAGAATGAAATCGCGCTTGGGTCCTGATCGCGGACAATGGTCGGCTTTGCGACAGCTCCCACCCACCCGCTGCCAAGCCCGTCCGACAAGAGAATAATCCTCCCCCTTAACTCCTCACTACTCCCAATGGCAATACTGCTGATCCTTTTTATCCTGCCCTTGGATGAGATTTCATTAAAATTGGGCAGCCCGCCTGCCCATTTTACCCATGTGATGAGTGTGAAATCACCTGGCAACGTAAAATCAGAATCAATTGCCTTTTTAATGGCCTTAAATGGCCCTTTAACTGTTGGGGTGTGGTCCACCGACCTGAAGATTGCTCGCGTGCGAGATGACGTCAGGACGATCGCCTGATGTCATCTCGCGCTATTTCATGTCCGTTTGTGTCGGGCGCGCGCCTGCTCCGAGACATCAAATTCCGGCCAAGTGTTCATTTCAACTCAAGTGCGGGAAAAAAATCACTTGGAAATTGCTCTTACACTGTTAGGCAATAGACTCCACTCCGAGCAGAATCTCAAACTGTACCCAGATTTATTCCACTGTAATAGATATGCACATCATTTCTTCTCTTAAGCCTAGATACCGGAGCGCATTTGGTATTCCATTTTCATTAAAAGAAAAGCCCCACAAACAAGAACAAATGGTGACCGAACAGCTGTGAAACCATAGTAGAAACGCATGCCCACGTACAATAATGCAGTGTAATGGGTGAATAGAATAGTTATTGATAATGAGTGATGTAGACCATGATGTAACAGTGACAACAGCAGTCGTGTGCTAGACATTCGGGAGAGAGGATGAAATAGTTTGTACTCATAAGAGACACACTGACTCTGTAACCTATCTCACATATGGTGTTAATAAACCAGTTTGAAGTAACTGCCAGTGTAAGACTACAGTCTATCTAGATAAGATAGGCCACGCAAATCAGAATCCTGCCACCAGAATGCGAAAAATGGTAGCAATGGTTGTGACACCAATCTAAAGAAGGTTTGATGCCTTCGGCAGGACCACAACGAGAAAGTGCAAGAAAACCTGTGGAAGGCAGAATCAATAAATGAACTGAAGAAGGAGGCAAACTGAAAAACGGCAATGATGTCAATACCCAGCAAGTTATCACTATCTCTAACCCCACCCGATGGAAAGTCTCGAGGTCCGGACAAAAGCCAAAAGTGTGAGTTATGGAAGAAACCCTTCCTCTGAAATAGAGCAGCATTTGGCCTTCATGCAAAAGAGCATAAGCACCAGGTTAGTTCATTCCATTACACCATAGGACCAGTCACCAATGATGCCCTCGAGACAGTGGGTAGAAGAGATCTCGGCAGATTCAAGACTGTCCTTAAAACCTTCGACATGTATTTTAACCTGAAACAAAACCTTGTGATTGAGCAAGAGCACTTGAATCAAAAGTCCCAAAGACCCGGGGAATCCACTGAATTATTTCACACAGACCTACATCACCTACACTCATCTGCACTCTTGCAGATCTGGTGCACTGAAAGATTAACTTATACGCGACCACATTGTCGTTGCAGATCATGGGGAAAGGCTCTTGGATTTCTTACAGAGCAAAAACGACCCCATTCTGGATTAAACAGTTGAATACAATGAAGTCGGAGATATAAATCCGTGGCAACACAGCGGCTCTAGATGACTTTGCTGACTGCATAGGCCCAAGGGTGGCGGGAATACCGTGCAGAAGCTCACCAAAAGGAGCGATAGGGCAGGAAACCCGACAGCAGTCATTTGGAGATGTTTACGCTGCGGTGCAAACAAAAAGCACAGGCACCAATGTTGTCCAATACAGGAAGATTAGACGTTTCACGTGCTCCTGTAAATCCAACAATTTTCATAGAGGAAGAAGACAATAGAATATTTACTAGATGCATACAATCCAAGAAGGCGAAAGAGTCGGCTTTGATGTTATTACTCTGAAATTGACAGTAATCCCCGGAGTCCACACATTCTGTCAGAAATTGCTGTCAGTTATTTTAGCTTGCCGTCAGCCTGTGCTGTTGAGATTCCCACAGAGTGCAATCAATTGGAAATTATTGAACTGACAAAAACTTCCACTGTTGCACCATTGGCCTCACTGTAAAAACCCTTGGTTCCTGCTTCTTGAATGCGGTGTTACTGTATTTTAACGGCGGACAAATCCATCATTACTATTAAACAGGTTCACTGACCCTGAAGTAGTAATATCTTTGAATGTTAAATGTCCCCATTATGAAAAAAATCCACGCCATTTCAAAATGTTTTTTTATGTTTGATATTTTATCTTTTACCGTAACCCCATGTATACCACGTAATCATTTATTTCACTAACTGTAAAATGTGACTTTAAAAGTGAAGTTCATTGGTTTGTGCTTCTTAATTTACTGTCTGTGAGAATACTGTAATGTAGCTGGCTCTTTACGCTGCTTGATGATGTAACTGCACTGTACATCTGGAGATTATTTTATATTGTCCCAGAGCGTCCGGTCAGCGGCGAGGCTCTCATGCCGCTTTCTCCACTAGAGGTTTAGATTCATCCTCTCCCTGCAGCAGCATTCAGTTTTCCATGGCGCAGAATCGCCAGCGCCACGCTCCGTTTTAAGTTATCAGTGAAGAAACGCCCCTTGAGATCCAAGAGTGTTTCAGTCTTCTGCTGAGTATTTTCTAAAGTTCTTAATCATTTTTCAAAACAATTGTCAATTTTTAAAAAAACCTTTGAATTACTTTCATGAGTTTGTTTAATGTTAGAAAACGCGGGGGAAGTGTTGAATTGAATGATGGAACTATTTACAGTAAAATAAATGGGAAGGTGCAATTTACAGTATTGTTACCGTAGCCTCGTAGAACGGAGCCACTTATTTGATTGTAGAATGTGGCGGCGCAGGATGTGAATGAGAAGAAAAGGTGTCATAATTTCATGGATGCAGACCTCAAAATTCTTCTCAGTGAAATAGAAACGAGACATTTCCGCATCATCGGTAATGCAAAGTTGAAATCCGTAAAGGAAAATCAGAACCTTAGCCTGGAAGGAAATAGCGCAGGCAATGACTGCAAATAGCAGCGTGTCATGCACGGGAGAACATTGCCGTAAAAAAACCCCATGACTTGGGCATTCTGCCAGGGAATATATATGAATCCGTGCTATTCATTTTTAAATTTATATCTTGATTTAAAAGTTGAGAGTTTAAACGGTTATGAGGTGTGGATGGTTCCTCATTTAATAAGGTGTCGTAAAATTCAGTTGCTTGGAGATAGTGCTGACCTTGTCATCAACGATTATGCTTAGTCTCCATTCTCACAGAGTGCATTCTTCAGTTTGTTGTTAGTATTATTAAAACTGTCTCCAGTAATTATAAAACGTGTGTCACAGGACGGGATAGCGAGAAACCAAGATCTTCATTTTGTATTTCTCTCCCGAGAGAAGCGCTGCTTCTCCTGGGGGCGATGGCACCTCCCTAAATGAACACTGAGGATTTGAGCAGGTAACTGTTGGGGATTACTAACCCTAGAGTAACTAGGGCTCATTCTAATGTTGGAATGCACAAACGAGATGTCACTCACTGAATGTTTAAACCATGTATGAGCAGGGAAGTTTATTTCATGCGACAAATAATAGCAAATATTTCCTCTGACAGATTCATAGGTGTCCTTGGACACATTAGTCAGTGTTGGCTGTGAGTCAATGGCAGCAGCTGAATGTACTGAAAGCGGTGCTGCTGAAGGAACAGAACTCAGGGTTTCTGAGGAAGGTGATATTGAAACTGTGCTGGAAGAGGAAGGTTAGTATCAACTAGGGGAGCAGGATGCGCAATCTGTATCTGAGGCAGATGTAGCGGTGCCGTGACTCCTGTGTTCACCTTCAGGCTGTTGAAGAAGGAGAAATCTGTGATGGTCAGATCACGATCTCTGAGAGAGGCTGCGTGAAGCTGATGCTGTGGGTTCAGTGGAACAAAGTGTGACGCAAGAGTCCAAAGCGACAAGCGATGAGGGAGCTGCCAATTTGGAAGTACAAGTTCCAGGGAATCCTCTAACACATGAGACATGTCAGGCCCAATTTAATAATTTGGACAGTTTTGCGGAGTCGGAAAAAAGTCCTTTTAGAGCGAATGAATGATGCCAGGTGTGCAGAAAATGACAAATGTTTGCACATTTTTAATTTGATCGAACAATAATTGAGTATTTTGAGATAAGATCTGAGGAGTCCAATCCCGGGTCTTTTCCAACAGCTGGTCCTATCCATTGAAATCCTTCGTTCAGAATTTTCATGCTTTTACAAATATTCTGCTTTCTTCTTCTTACTACCAAGGTGAATAATCTGTCATTTTGTTGTCCACTCTCTAAACCTCTCTTTATGTCTTTGCAGCATCTTTGCGTTCTCCTCCTCATTGCTTACATTCCCATCTAGCTTTGCATCATCAGCAAACTTACTTTACCCTCGGTCTATTCGTTTAAGCCATTAACATAGAATATAAATCGCTGAGGCCCAAGTACTGAGCAATGCGGCACTCTTGTGGTTACAATATGTGCATGTTTAGGATTAGAGGAATAATCGGTATATTAGTTTAAGGATTATCGCTTTTTTTGCAACACACACACACAGACGGAAGCGGAAGGCTGGCAATATCAGGTCAAGGTATCTAATAGGCAGGTTGTTGACACCTTTGGCCACAAGTCCATCAGGCAGTGGTTGGCACGTAACGTCCTAGAAGTTCTGCGCGAAAAGGAGATGGTGGATCCTGTCGATGGTTCCCTGATCAGGCTGTCATTTGGCAGAATGCCAGAACTTTCCACCAAGCACCAAGATGTAACTTGGCTGGTGGTGAGAAAGGCCGTCCCCGTCAGATCCTTCCTACACGCCTGGAGTCTCACCCCCTCTGCACGTTGCCCTGGAGGTGGCTGTGGTGGGGAAGAGACCGTTGTTACCCTCCTTGTGGCATGTGCCTTTGCACAGAAGGTTTGGAGAGAGATGCAGTGGTTTTTGTCGAGGTTGATCCCCAGCAGCGCAGTGACACAGGACTCTGTGCTCTACGGGCTGTTCCCGGGGACACACACCGAGACAAACATCAACTGCAGCTGGAAGATCATCAGCTCCATGAACGACGCTCTTTGGTCTGCCCGAAACTTGTTGGTCTTCCAGTGCAAAGAATTGTCCCTGACCGAGTGTTGCAGACTGGCACATTCCAAGGTCCAGGGCTACCTGCCGAGGGACGCACTAAAGCTTGGGGCAGCCGCCGCAAAGGTAAAATGGGGAAAGGTCGCTGTTTAAGACCTTTCAGCTAAAGTGCACGGAGGGGCTGGGAATTGTATGGACCCCTCGGGCTGTCCGACTCACAATGAATGTAGGCAGTGAATGCTAAATGTATTATAATTGTATTGAAGCACCTCAGAGTGCAACATGATGTATGCCGATAACTCCAATACTATTGGACTGTCTGTCTGTAATAGCATATTGAAATGATTGTAATATTCATTGATTGTATTGAAACATCTCGTGATCCACGTGTAAAAGTTAAATCTTATTGCAATTTTTGTGACGGCCATTTAAAAATGTCTTGCAACGTTCATTCAGGTATTTTAAAAATAACGTATATTTTTCCAAAATAAGATCAGACAGGTTGTCGCGAGAACCAATAGCGAGATGAAAAGTCACTTCTGGTGCATGAACAAGTTTGACGGTGTCCCCCAAAACACCCGAGAGCCGGTAGCGAAGATCGCTGTAGTGTGCTGCAGCCCACACAACTCTGTCATTGTTGAAAGTCTGGATTTTGATAAGCAGAGGACTAGCCATTAGAGGCAAAAAATCATTCTGCTGCAAGCGCTGGATCAAAGGTTAAGTGGCGGCATTGCGGAATGCACGGTCAGATGTCAGCCTGTGGCTCAGCATTTTATCCAAAAACATCCCATAGTATTCACACCGGGAAAAGATAGGCACTGTTTTATCACAAAAATATGTCCTTACTTTAAGTGAAAAATGTTATAAATAACTACACACGCCTGAAAAAACTAAACTATGTCCAGAAATTTCAGACAAATTTGACAAAAGAGACCTTAAGAAGCACATTCTAATTACAATGTTGTTTTATTACAATAGGAAGCCTCCTTAGAAATTTCAACAGCTATTTACACGAATATATTTCAAAACGATAATAATAAAGATAAGCGCTGAAAAATATTAGAATATTAGGTTCAACTAATTGAAATTTTAAACGTTTCAAGTCGATCACCTTTCACCAGAAACTTTAGAAATGCTTTACAGTTTTAGTCAATTTTAAAAACTGAAATTAAATAAACGTTTAACTCTGACACAAGAAGTTTCGCTTGTCAGGAATAACAGATTCTAAACCAACAAACGAGAAATAACAGTAATCGTCGCATGTTTTGGGAAGGAAGTTAAAGAGGAGTTAGGAGTGACTGGAATTCAATTCCCTGTTCCTTCAAGGGGTCCACCTTAGGCCCAAAGCCTTGGCGAGCCCAACAGTCTGCTCTTCGCTGACCCACCGCCCATGAATTCACCATTCCAAGGCCTCCTTCTTGCTGGTCTCACAACCTCCACTTTCCCAGGGAGTGTTCCCAACATTCTGACTGGAAGAACTCATTCACTCCGGTGGAATTTGTCTACCGGCTTGACGTGATCTGGGTGGCTCTACCTCTGATTTGAGGTGGACTGAAGGTGCACGGAGGGCGCAGGGTGGTGGGTGATGGTGTCGGGGTTAGTGTGCGCCAGGTGGCTACATTCCCAGCCAAGAGCGGACGTGAATGTCCCTGGATTCCATCGATCTTTCATCTAGTAGAAGAGGCAAAGCCAGTGTCTGATCCTTCCAACACTCTCGGGAATTGCTGTCCCTCCATCTCCCACATTTTACTCCATTTCCGTCTCCTAATTTCCCGATTGCACCTTAAAGACCGCCTTCTGGTGTCATGGCTGACCTGTGGTGGAAATAGTAGTTTAGAATAACACTCAAGGTCTGAAATGCCCCTTTGTTGGTGTCGGGGGCGAGTGTGGGGAAGCCTGGTCCCCTAGCCCTCAACCCGGAACATTGAGAAATGTGGGTGCAGGGCGAATTGGGTAGTTCATCCAACGATCAGGCAAAGAACGAGGAGCTAAATTGCATCATTTTGTGCTGTATGTTTCTATGATTCAAATCGCATTTACCAGGAAAATAAAGTCTAAACATTTACAGACTATGTCCGGGTACAGTATTAACGTTTGAGGCAAATGCTTGTATCGAAAGGTCATGATCTGAAGCGTTAACTCTGTTTATCTCTCGAGAGATAATGCCTGAACTGCTGAATGTTTCCAGCATTTTCTGGTTTTCTTTCAGTATTCTAACATCCGCAGTATTTTGATTATGTATGAGCTTCCTTGTATTTTCTGCTAGCCGAAGAGAATTTGTGATGGTCTTTGTATTTCAGAGAATCTGATTGGTTGAGATGAGAAGGCTCATTTGCATCCCAACACAAGGCAACACCTTCTTGAAGACAGGTGTTATTAAAAGACAGAGAGAGATTCAGACCGTTAACCCATCTTGTCATAGAACTGTCAGTACTTCGGTGGCTGACTGGGTCCATGCTTTCACTGTGTTCATTTTTTGCCTGGCAGGTGAGTATTTTAAAAAGTAGATTTACTGTAAAGACGCCTTTAGGAAGTCTTTTTGGATGATATTTCACGGGAGTTAAAACTCAATAGTTTGAACAATTAATTGGAGTGCATTTACACTCATTTAATGCCATTTTCTTTCAGTTTCAAACGCGGACATTACAGTAAATCAACCGCCTTCGAAATCGACTTCTCTCGGAGGAACCGTCCAAATAAGTTGCACCTTGTCCGGTGCCACCTTAGGAAGCAGCAACATATATTGGTACCAGCAGAAATCTGGAAATGCTCCTCGGTATCTGCTTTATCATTATGCTGGAAGCAGCACGAACAGAGCCTCCGGTGTTCCCGACCGGTTTTCTGGCTCGGTATTCGGCAACACAGGAACGTTAACTATCAGTAACGTTAAATCGGAGGACGGCGCGGACTATTACTGTGCTATATGGAAAAACAACATATTCAACTTCGGTGAAGGAACCAAACTGGGTGTTGGCAGTGAGTAAAATCATTTCCGTTATATTGTTCAAAGCGTGCTTCAGGTAAAGAAGTAAATAAAATAGGTGACTAGTTATTTTATTTCGCAGCAATTTTAATGCCCTTTTAACAATAGCACCATTAATTAAATTTAAATAATGCAAGACTACCCTGCTAAGTAGTTAAGATCTGAGCTTTCCAGTCCTATAATATTTTCTATGACTTCAGAATGGAGTTTTGGTCTATATTGAGCTGTTTTGCCCCAGTCACAATAACCAACCGCCTCAGAATCTCTCCGCCATAGAACGGGGTAATCAGTCAGAATCTTTAATCCTAATCCAAGATCGAGTGACCTTGCAGGGAAATAGAAAATGTCCAGTAACCACACGATTGATATCAATGGTTATGTATCGCGTCCCTTAAATACCTTTCCAAAACGCCGTGCCTGTTGGCACAAATAGATAATGATCACTTGCGCCAGGTACTTGAAATAATGGACATAGCCAAACATCAGCCCATATCAATTCTCCCTTCAGAACCGGAAGAGCAAAGAAAGGTCAAAAATGGATGTTAAATTTAACCTTCAATGTTCTGCGTTCTCAGCTCCTTATTAGTTTTTTTAGTTGAAACTGTTCTTGCACTGAATATAGCGGCTTTGAGTAACAACTGAAATTCAGTCCGAATATTGAGTTAAACTGGGCACACATGATGAATGGTCGCGCAGTGGGGAAACACTTCATTTATTGTGCGTTGGTTAATTGTGGTGCACCCTATGTAAGGCTTCGAATTCACAAAGCTGCCCATGAATATGACATATATAGTTCTCTGATGAAGCGCTTGCGGATTTTCAATTAAACAGTGAGTTGCGACCTGGTCCCTTCTGTAATGAAGGAAACATTGCCAAGTTTCACGTCAGTGCAGAGTCTTTTGAAAACTAACATATGTGCGAACATGAGATCAGTGGAATTACTAAATTCTTTCATTGTACTCGTACTGTTCACATTGTCAGATTGCCCTGTGTACTGGGCATGCGCCTTCGGGCAGAAACTTCGTGTTATTTCTGCTGTTGAAATCGGACCTGAGTTGTTGGTAATTTCGATGCACAGACCAGTAATCAGAGAAATCAGAATGTGACTCAAAGTAACAATTCCGTTGCATTAATAGTGTTGAACCTATTCAATTGTTACGCTTTCGACTTTAATGATGGAAGCAAATTCGCCCAAATTCTTTTAGCGCTATCCTTTGCTCTAGACCTATATAAATATATATCTTTCATACAAGTAATGTGCGTGCGCAGTTTAACTTGGCCGATCATGTGAAACGGCTGATGTAGCGTTGGTAACCGATTTTACATTTCTCCCGATTTTTATTTCTCTTTACTTCCGATGTAAAACGCTCTGTCCATTTATAACCAGTTTTACACTGTTGCACAAAGTTAAGATTTCCCCCATCATCTCCTCTTACAGACGAAGCAACACTGAAGCACAAAGCTCATACAAATAATTGAGTTGCCTTTATTTCACGGATTCTATCCGAAACATGCCAGAGCGTTAGCGGAAAGATTTTGTGTTAATGAGATCCTCATTATTTCCCACATGCAGCAGTGCGAGGAATCACTGGTTAATCTGCTTTCACACAATGAGGACAGCCTGTCGCGACTTCCTCCAATACTGCAATAGAGTAATTTAGGTCAATCAGGCGAGGATCTCGGTTTAATTCTTATACAAAGGCTGTCAGAACGGCCCGAGCCACATTCCCGTGGCTGGAATTTCAGTCTAGATTGCGGGGTCAGTTTCCGGTGTGGAGCTGAAAGCGTCTGACCCATCGGAGAAGAATATCACAGGGTGCAGTTACCTGAGCAAGTTCACCTACACTGTTCAGGGTCCTAGCATAAAAGTTCATCAGTGAAAACTTTGCAAAACTGATCAGCATTTCATCAAATTTATTGTGCTTCTAAATCTATTTATATTTGTTCCTGGCAGCAACGTCTCAATGTGGAGACACAGCAGCTACATAATGACCCTCTTATTGTCAGCAAAATATTAACAGCAAAGATATGTGTTATATCGTTCAGGAGTGACAATGCCAAATAAAATGTACATGTATTGTTTTGCTTCCTGTAAAGTTGAACAGACCCAGCTCCAGTCAGCCATTAAAACTTAAGTTCGCTTTTTCAGTTCCAAAAGTCCCACCGATCTCCCTCCTTCAGCCTTCTTCGGAAGACCGCGCAAAGCAAAGCAAAGCAAAAAACATCATCTATTTAATGAATGACAGAATTCGAATTGTAGTGTTTTGAAAAAATCTTATGCGTTCAGTCAAAGCAATTCCCCCCAAACCACTAAACTTAGTTTTGTTTAAACAGATCCGCAGGAACCATCTGTCTCTCTCCTTCCGCCTTCATCGGATCAAATCACAGCGAAAATCACGGCGACCCTGGTGTGTTTGGTGAGCGGTTTAAGCCAGGAGCTGTGGAGATTGAATGGACTGTCGATGGCAGTGTCAGAGGCAATGGGGTTGAGACTAGTCGGGTCCGGCAGGAGACGGACAACACGTTCAGTGTGAGCAGTTATCTGACTCTGTCAGCCTCAGACTGGAACTCACACGAGCTTTACTCCTGTCAGGTTAAACACGAGACTCAGGCAAACCCATTCCGATCAAGCATCTCAAGATCCAGCTGTATGTGATTTCGGTCACTGTACTTGACCCAGCTGAGAATATTTGTTCATTCCTATTAATTTCTTTCATGTAACGAAAAGGGTAGTAATTGATTGTATTTCTGAGATTTAAGCAATTAACCATTGCGGTTGGAGCTTCGCATTGTAAGAATTTCTATTTTTAAAGACTCTTCCATCGAGAGATTGCCAGTGTTAATTGAATCGTCGATGTTTATTAATTTACCTTTATGCACCCGATAACGATTATTAAAATGCAACAATATGGTTCTTGCACCTTTATCATTTAATCTCTATTAGACTTTTCCAGTACAGGCGTTGAATAAAATAACGTTCCGAACATCAAATGCAAAGCAGTTTTCGTTCCCGTTATTTCTGATGCAATATAAATCAGATCTCTTTTTTCCGATATTATTAAGACTAAAGTTACGAAGAGTGCGCGTAGATTTCTCGAGACAAATTGCGCCACTGCTTTGGTGTTCGACGAAGCAATTCTGTTCATCGTGTTCACACTGCAAATGTTTGTGTATGTGGCTGGATATATATCTCTAAACGAGTAGTATGCCCGAGGATTGGGACGATTTTAGAATTCAGCAAAGGAGGCCCAAGAGATTGATCTGTAAAGGGGAAAGAGGATTAGAGAGTAGAATAGCAAGAGTCACAACAAGATTATTAATGTTTCTAAACGTATATAAATAGGACTAGATTAATGAATATAAATGTCGTAAGATTAGCAGCATAAACAGGTGAAGTCATAATGCTGATTAAGGGAATGGAAGATGAACTAAATACAGACTGGATATCTGTTTTCAAGATAGAAGACGCAAAAACAACCCGGAAATAGCTAGGAACGAATGGTTTAGCGAGAATGAAGAAAATAAATTAACCAATACAAATTACTACGTGGCACAGGTGAAACTCATGTGAATAGCTTGTCGAAAATCCCCTGGATCTGGCGAACTGCATTTAGGCTTTTACACGAGGTAGCTGCAGAGATGCATTGATACCGTGCCTCCAGAATCCCTTAGATTCTAGAAACGTTCCCTAGGATTGGAAGGTTGCAAACATAACCCAGATAGTTAAGAAAGGAGGAATAAAGAAATGGGGAAATTTAAGCAGTTGGCCTAACATTAGTGATAGATGCTAGCATCTTCTTATTTGGGGCATGATGACAGGATAGTTAGAAAATCAGTGTTGGAGTATGTCACTAGTAAGGAGACTAAGGTGGAATCCATGGATGTGCATTTGTAGCATTTTCACAAATAAAACATTAAATCATGTGCCACACAAGCATTTATTACGCAAAATTAAGGCCCATGGGATTGGATGCAATATATATTAACATGAATTGAGATTGGTGAATGGACACAAACAGAAAATAGGAATAAATGGGTCATTTTTAGATTGGCAGGCTGGAGCTAGCGGTTTGATGCAAGGATCAGAGCTTGTGCCTCCGCAATCTACAAGGGAGAACCATCAAACCACAGAAAAGTTACTGCACAGAAAGAGGCCATTCAGCCCATTGTGTCTGCGCCGGCTGAAACAAGAACTAGCCGCCCATTCTAACCCCAGCTCCAGCACCCGGTCCGTAGTCTTACAGGTTACAGAACTTCAGGCGCAGACCCAGGTGCCTTTTGAAGGAATTCAGGGTTTCTGTCTGAACTAGTGAATTCCGGACACCTACCACTCTCTGGGGGAAAATAGTTTTACTAACATTCTTCTAATCTTTCTACCAATCACCTTCAATATATGCCCCCAGTAATTGACCTCGCTGCTAAGGGAAACAGTCTACTCTATCTAGGCCTTTCATAATTTTGTACACCTCAATCACCTTTAGCCCCGTCTGCTCTAAGGAAAACAACCCTAGCCCACCCAAGTTTCCTCATAGCTGCAATTTCTCAGCCCTGGCTCTGGTATTTTTGGAATCTTTGAAATTCTCTACAGCAGAGAGCTGTGGAAGCGTAATCGCTGTATATGTTCAAGACAGAGATTCACAGATTTTTAAAGTAAATTAACAAATTTTGGGATAGCTTCGGAAGGTGGAGTTGAGGTAGAATGTTGTTGAATGTCGCAGCAGACTCAAAGATCCAAATGGCATCTTCCTGTTCCTAATTTTTATGTTCTTATGTCCAGGTATTAAGTATTGATTATTGACGAAGGAAATAGGAAGGAATTTATTTTTTAATTGGCTTCATCATATAAATCATTCACGCTGAAGAAGTTGAAAATCTATTTGCTCAAGGTTTTAACAGAAAGGATGAAATCTGTCCTCTGCTTTGAGACGGATTGTCCGCGTGTTTAATGATGAGGGTTTCATCATAGACTAAACAATATCCATTTTAAATTGCACAGCGTATTAGCCGATGAGCAGATTGACCATGCTCTGTCCTGTAGCTGCACATGTGCGATATCTCACGTGCGAGCTGAGGAACGCCCTATGGTGCTGCCCACGATAGCAAAGCGGCGGCTACAGACATTTAGCAATTAAATTGATGAATAGCATAGGGTTTGGACAAAGAGAAGAAAAACAGATAAATAACCTATGGTTTTGTGGGTACAAACGAATTAACAGCGCTTCCACAGCATTGCTTTAATTTAATCGCAGCTGACACTGCAGATGATGCTATCTTTTGGATGAGATATCAAAACGAGTTCTTGCACGTGGGTGTAAAACAAAATCGATGACACTTTTGGACGATAAACAAGGCAAATTATTCTTGTGCCCTGGGCCAACACTTAAAGCTCCAGAAGCATCACTAGGAATGATGATGTTGTCCTGATGAAGTTTCTGCTTGCGGAAGTTTGCTGTGCATAAATTTGTTGCCTTGATGCCTACGTCACAACAGAGAGTACACTTCAAAAAGTATTTCATTGACTATGAAGGGCTCTAGGACAAGCCGCCATATAATTGCAAGGTGGAAAATTTACAGGAAAATGCGATAAGATGAGTAGAGTGGGATTCACTGGGCTGCTCTCCCAAAGAGCCAGTGCAGACTAGATGGCTACGTAATCTGTTTCTGTTCGGTACTGTAAATGATAGCCCCAAGGGGTAATATGCAAAGGTGAAAGACGAAAGGCTTCTAATGGGTTATTCGTGACTCGAGATATAACGCTGGCGTGGGAATCAATTGCTGCAGATGTTCCGTCTCTGATTCCACAGATGAAGACAGGAATTGACAGATTTCTAGATATTGGAAACTTTCAAGGGATATGGGAATAGAGCGGAAAAAGATGTTAAGGTAGAATGTCAGCCATGATCTACTTTAATAATGGACCGAGGGGCTGAACGGCCTACTCCTATTTCCTTTGTTCATTTAATACAAGAAATAAGGGAAGACAGCCTCACCTGCGTGGACAGAAGAGAGCCTTTGGTGGAAGCAGAGGTGGGTAACCATGTCAAGGGTAGCAGAGAGGTCGAGAAGAGAAAGGAAGAATTCTGAACCACAGTCACAATCATAGAGAGTGAAATTTGTTACTTCGCCATGGCGGGGCGGAAACTGGATTGTAAAGATTCAAACCTGGAATCGCGCGAACGATGAGCGTGGGTTTCAGCATCAACATCATGTTCAAGGAATTTGGAGATGGCTGGTAAATTACAAAGGCAGACGAGTTGAAGGCATTATTTTGAGGCCAGTAGTGATGACAGCAGCTTTGAATGGTAGGAGCCAGGTAGTGCTTGAGGACTGATGATCATTTATGATATTAGCTAGCCAAGGGCAAAGAAGGGATCTGGGCTGGTCAGTCGGATCTTACGGATGTACTTGATGGGAGTCAGGGAAAATAAATCCATAAGATCTTCCTACTTATCAAAGGCAAATAAATAAAGGAATGTGTTTTTTCAACTAAACTTCAGAAACAATTACGTCAAAATTGTTAGAGAATAGAGTCCACGCCGAACAGTGCACTGAACTCTACCCATCTTTATTCCACTGTATGGATTTACACAACATGTGATCGTTCCTTCGCCTGGGTCAGGATTTTCATTAAAGGAAGAGTCTCTCAAATGAGAACAAATTATGGTCAAAAACCCATGAAAACATAATAGGAACGTACACAGTGGCTTGCGAAATTGCATCCAAAAACTCTTCAGCGAATAAAGGACGGAATTGCAGGACCACCGGCATAAATCTTCCAGAAATTGTTGCATACCGGGGAGGTCTGAGGGACCGGGGAAGAAACAGATATTTTTTAAAGCTAGCAAAAGTGATCCATGGAAATACAGGCCGTGAATTTGTCATCTATCGTGTGGAAAATTATGGAAACTGTTATTCATGATAATATCATCGAACATCTGGAGAGAAATAAGGTCATAAAAGATAGGGAATTAAGGTCATGAATGTAAGGTCATCAGCCTAACTTATTAGGTTTTTTTGGCAAAGGACCTTGATAGCTTCAATGTCTTGACTTGGATTTCAGTGAGGCGTTTGAAAAGGGTCGGCACTGGAAATGAAGAATTCAGTAATGATTAAAAATGCTTTATAATGGATAGTGTTACACCCACGTGAGGTGAGGAAAACATGACTCCCCTGTGCTACCACTCCAAGCCTGATGGTAACAGGATTTTTTGTGAATTCAGAGAGGATGAAGGTCACTGACTGTGCTTACAAATTTATATACTGATTTGAAATAAACTAGTCTAGCAAGGTTTCATGAGGTTGGAACAAGAAAAGGGGATAGTTTTCTGAGTTAAAAACCCACCCAGGTAACGATATAAATATATTTAAAAATAGAAATCCCTGTCTGAACTTCGCAAGGCACTCACCCACATACAGAAGGACACAGAATTGCAAGTTATACAGTAACTAGTTGCTTCCTTAACCAAATTAATATTCAATGCTAAACGGTAAAATATAATGAGAGTTGACTGTTATGAGTCCTTTGCTGGTGTCTGTGGCAGCAGAAGAATTTTCCCCACAGTGGTCTTGAGATTCCAGGAGGTGAAGCCCATGCAAAACTGCAATTGCCAGAAAAAATTTCATTTCAAAATGTAATTGGGCTTTTCCAATAGTTGATGAATTTTGATGTCCTTTTAAATGGATATTCACTATCTCTGTGCTGGGTTTTTAAACTGTAGCAGAGATAGGGTCGTAACTTGGGAGAGAAGGGGAGATGGACAGTGTTACTGTCCAACAACCAGATTCTTCCCAGGCTACTGTTTCAGCAACATGTGCTGATTAAAATAAATTTGAATATTGATTATTCCAGTCACATTACCTCATTCACCTTAATAGTTTTGGAAGGTATTTGCTTAGCTCATATCCGAACAGACTGTGGCTATTATACCATGGCCTATAATGTCCCCGCCATTAGCTTCTGAATGATTCATTATCAATCTTGATGAGGCAAGAAAAACATCTTCCTATATCGCTATTGCCCTGATAAACATTCTGTGAGAGGTAGCCTTATAAAATGCAAGTGTGAGTTCCAGTGAATCTTTTGAAGTAAAAAGCAGACCTGGCGACTGTTTTCAGCATTTTCTGTTTTTATTTCAGATTTCCAGTATCCACAGTATTTTGCTTTTACCTTAGTGTTTAATTCACTACCACCTCTCTTCCAAGAATGCCTACCTTGAAGAAGTGCTGCTCTTCTCTCTGACAGGATTTCCATTTGTCTCCTTCGGTCTGTTGCAGTAAAATTTCATCACATTTCTACTTCTCTTTAGCTCTGAAGAAGAGTCATACGCACATGAAACGTTAACTCTATTTCTCTCTCCACAGATGCTGTCTGACCTGCCATGTTTTTCCAGCATTTTCTGTTTTCATAATCTTTTCTAGTAGTTCTCGACAACAGCAGGCGTGAAATTTCATGAGGGTGACTGGGCATGTCTTAATTGTATTCCATATTGGAACCTTGCGGGAAACTAGTCAACTGGTAATACCAGACATCAGGTAACCTTTGGCAGTCATCTTAAGTCAGAGTTTTTGCTTGGTTTTTAAAAGTCCTTCTTAAACAATTCAATATGTGTTTGATCAGCCAATGAAATGAAAGATCAATACCACCCATGGACAAATCACATCATTGTGACAATATGTAATTGGTAAGTCGATAGAAACTAGAGGTTTGTGTCCCAGAGATTATCATAGTTCTCAGAGAATGTTAGCAAGATGCCCAATAGTGATTGGTTGAGGGCATATTTTGTTTAACATCATTATATATGACCTGGAGCGAGGAGTCGAGCGTACCATGGCAAAATCTATAATTGACAGAAAACTGAGGAAGGTGGGAGACTCCAAAGCTGAACAGAGTAACCAAAGGAAGAACTTCAATGTACCTTAGAATTGTGCAGAAACCTAATAGATGAGATAGAATATTGAGAAATTAAAAGTGGGGAAAACAATCCTGGAAGGGACTATTATTTAAAAAAAGCAAGAAAATAATGCACATAGAAAATGAAAGAAAGCTGGGCCTCTGATTGATACATTGAAACTATCTCAATAACGTTTGGTGACAGTGACTAATGCAAATGAGTATTTGGGAGCTTTTTAAAGACCAACATTCAGGTGAAATAGTGCGATAATCTTGCCACTTTACAAGTCATCGGTAATACTGCACTTAAAATGCTGTGTACAATTGTTCTTGCCATGGGAAAAATGTTACAGCTATTGAGAAAATACACAATGGAGTCAACAGAATTATTGAGGTGATAGAGAGATTGGATAATGAGCAGCAACTTTGTACATTGTATCTATTCTGGCTGGAAATCAGAAAACCGAGACGTGACGGGATTTCTGTTGTTTGGGACTCTAACTGGAACTAGATAATGGCTCGGAGATTTGCGGCTCTAATGGCGGCGAAACAGTCCGCGTTTGCTGTCATTACTCCCCTGAAATTGACAGCAGCTCCCGAAGCCCGCACATCCGGATTTGAATGCGGGAAGTCAGATGTTGCTGTGAATTTTTTAACCAGTCAGGACCTTGTGCTATTGAGGTTCCCACAGGGTGCAATCAGTTCGAAGTTGTCAAACTGAAAATAACTTACACCGTTCATTGGCTTTTCCTTGTCAATTTACCGTCTGTGGGGATACTGCAATGTAATTGGCTCCTTACGTTATTGGAAGCCGTCACCGCCGTGCGAACCTGAAGATTATTAAAATTTGGCCCAGAGCGTCCGGTCAGCGGCGAGGCTGCTGCTGCCTCACCTTTATCTGCCGGAGGTTTAGGGTGTTCCTCTTCCCGCTGCTGGATTAGCCGTCCACCAAGGTGTCACCAGGGGTAATGGCGAGGCGCAGAAGCAGAGCGAGGCTACGCTCCGTTAAATTTATAATTATACTGAACTGCAGACTGAGTTCAATTCAGCTCCCTTGTTCCCGTTCTGGAGTAGCTGTAGTCATTGTTATCTGTTCAAAATGATATTATTAACATGAGATTAATGAATAAAGTTGCAAATGGTTCAATATCTTAAAATATCGCGAATTAACAGAATTTTGTTGTATAAGTTTTTCACTAACAGCCTTAATTCTTTCACTGAGCCTTTGGTGATACAATACATTCAGAAGTACAAACACTTTAATGCTTGATTTGTGCTGGAGGAAGGGGGACATCGCCCTTTCAATGTCAACCATGTCAAGCCCCTTTCGAATCTTCTCCGTTTCAATGAGATCAGCTTTCATTTTTTAAATTCCTGAGAGCAGAAACCCAATTCACTCAGCTGCTCATCGTGGGAGAACCCTGTGATCACAGCAACTAGGGTAAGTACATCCATCCTTACGCATGCAGGCAACCAGTGTACTGTAATTCAGGCATGGTCTTGCCCCAACGCACCCAAGCCTTGTACAATTGAAACAAGAATTTCGTATCCTTGTATTGCAATCTCCTTGCAAGAAAAGTCCAACAAGCCATTTTCTTTCCTAACTGCTTGCTGTATCTGCATGATAACATTGTGTTCCTTGTACTAGTACACTCAGGTCCCTCTGAACGTCAATATTTAGATGTTTCATGCCTTTTAAGAATATTCTGCGTTCCTATTCTTAACACCGAAGTGAATAAGCGCACGTTTGCCCACATTCATCTACCATTTGCTGTCCACTCACTTTACAACTCTTTGAGCCTCGGTGTACCCTCCTTCTCATAGCTTACATTCCCATCTGGCTTTGTATCATCAGCAAACTTGAGCACGGTACTCTCTGTCTCTTCGTTTAAGCCATTAATATAGGATATTAATCGCCGAGGCCCAGCACTGAACTTTGCCGCCCATCATTAGTTACAATATGTGCATGCTTAGGGATGGGCAGCCAGTGGAAGTGTGGGGGGGTTTGTGTGAAGCTTCCTTTTTACAAGCCACAGACGGAAGGAGAAGGACGGTTGTAGTGAGTCTATGAATCCCTCAGGCGGTTGTTGCGAAGGCCAGTAGCATGCGGAAAAGCCGCTTCAGATGTTTGGACAGATTTGAGTGTCCTCCAATACGCCCTGGAGCCTGTAGCCAAGGCAGTTTAGTGTGCTGCAGGATCCACAACTCTGCGATGGTTGAGCCTGAATTTTGGTAAGCAAAGGAGGGGCCATTAGAGGGAGAAATTTCGTCTGCTGCGAGCGCTGATGCGAAGGTTAAGTGGCAGCTCTGCAGAATGCAAGATCAGAGCTCAACCTGTGGCGGACCACTTTACCCAATGAACATCCCATAGCAATCATACCCAGAAGAGACAGGCGCCGTTTTATCACACAAAGGTTTCATAACTTTAAGTGAAAATTCAAACAAATAAATGCAAACGTCTGCAAATATTAAATTAGACCAGAAATTTCAGGCAAATTTGAGGAACGAGGCCACAAGAAATATATTTTAATTATAACATTGTTTTATTGAAATAGGAAACCTCGTTAGAAATTTGAACAGCCATTTACAGGAATATATTTCGAAACACTAATAATAAAGGCAAATGTTGCAAAATATTGGAATATTACGTTCAACTAATTAAAATTTTAGAATAGAAACGAAAATGTCAGAATAGCAACAGACAGCAGCTCTGGAGAAAAAACAGAATTAACGTTTCAGGTCGATCACCTTTCACCAGAAACTTTAGAAACGCTTTACAATTTTAGCCAACTTTAAAAACTGAAATTAAATGAAGGTGTTACTCTGACACAAGGAGCCTTTAATTTTCAGCAATAACACATTTTAACCGACAACAGGGGGATAACAGTAATTGTTACACGTTTTACGGAGGAAGCGAAATAGAAGTTAGCAGTGACCGGAATTCAATTCCCTGCTCATTGAACGGGCACATCTTGGAGATCAGAGATCAAGCTTCTTTGTTGCCAGGCGATGGGTCTTACATTTTGAACAATAATAGAGCTCGTCTTTCCCCAACTCCTCCTCACTAGTGAATGCCCGGAGACAGCTGTCCAAATTAATGGACTCTGCTTGAGCTCGTCGGCTCTGTTCGACACTTTCGTGCTCCTCACAGATCCTCTCTTGTGATGTTTCATAACGAAGATGTAGAGCAGTTGGATCCCAGTCAATGGCTATGTAAGCATTCCCAACAGAAGCTCGTTCATCAGAACAGTCAATCTTGCATCCTCTACAAAATCTATACATGAACACCATGAACATGTATTTGCATCTTTGTGAACAACTCAAAGAGTGAATGGATACTGATAGCCCATACTGTCATCACAGTCTTGAGCATGGTTGCTTGCTTCCTGGGGTGGCAGAGGGCTGGCAAGTCGTGAAACCTGTATCCATACAGAATCGTAGAGGTCCTGCTTGTGAGTATGTACAGTGCAGGGCACAATGAGTGGCATGCCAAATAAGCTGGGGCGAATTTTCTGCGAGGACAGAAAATACAATTCTGTCCGCATAATTTTTCTGTGAACTTCAATAATATATCCTGTGAAAGGGCTGTCAGTAACTGCTGGCAAATGTCCATTAGGCAGTCCATTAGAGAGATTCTTATCAATCCCAGCCAGCACCACAGTAGTCGAAATTCCATTGGGAATGAGGCTTGGTTTCATTGATTTGCATTTGAGGACTGCTTATGCCTTCCGTTACATAATGGTACCTGGGACGAATCTGTTTGTACAGGAAAACTGGCAGAGGTTGGTGACCCTGGAACAGGGATTTCAAAAGCACACAGAAAACCACTCACTGACAGTCGCACTTTCTGGTTATCTTGAGGGAATTTTTTAATATTAGAACCATGAACCTCTCCCAGCAAGATCTGTTCTGACTTCAGTCCACACAATTCACTTAAATGTTTTTTCAGACCTGTATATTTCTCATCCATGTTCAATCGTAAACCATATCGCACTGGTGTGGAACCATCTAATTTGATAACTGTGATTTACAAGTGCACATAGCTATCCATTGGCAGAGGCAAAGACAAGAAGTTGAATGGATCAAATCGAACACTGATGTGTCCTCAGGTTTTACATTTGACTTGCGATTTTAGCTGTCTGTGAAACAGGTCAACCACAATTGATTTATTTCTCCTTAAGTGATTTTCCCATGCCTCTGCTGCAACCTCAAAATCTGGACGACCATCGCTATCCTTCGGTTCTACATATGGCTTGTCATGAACTCTGTTGAGGTCTTCGTGAAGACCATCCAACAAGAATGCTAGGAGCTCTTGGGAGTCCTGCTGCTGAAAGCCATTAAATCTTGTAGCGTATTTTTCTATTGTCTACCTGAGTTTAAGCGCTGCTATGTTCTTTTGAGTTCCACTCTACAATTCTTGGATAAGATCCCCATAGCACTTGGCCATACGACCTTTCATTCCTAATGGATTAGCCCCGTTGAGTTCATAAAGGTTTCTCCCTGAGATGAAGTAGCGCGTGAGTGGCTGTGTGTTACTGACACACTGGATACTAGAATTCATAAAACATGTGTTTCCCAGGTTACTTAATCCTGTAGCACCCTTTTCAGTTGAAACCTTGTGCCTGTCCATTTTGCTACTGTTTGCAATGGATGACATCTCCTCCGGCCAACACATATCTTTGTTGCGAACTTCAATCACCAAATGCTGCTCATCTAGAATTTTCAAATCTTCTAATGTGTGGTCCTCATCATCTAGTAGTGCAAGGTAGTTCTCACTGTTGTACAGCCAAAGCCGCATGTCTTCCTCCTTTATTCGAAGCCGCTGAGATAAGTGTTCGTGCATATCCTTTATTGTTTGCATACGGCTGAAGCAGCCAGTGTAAGCTAACACTCGTTTCATTGGAGAAGATGGTGAAGGTACATTTCCCATATTCACCCAGATGTTGGATTGTTGCGTGCGTGTGGCTGGTTGCTGACGTAAGAAAAGTAGGTAGCGAGGAAACAATTCGAGCTCTGCTTCATTATTTGTTGTGTTTTTAATGGACCCAAAGTTTATGCGAACCCTTCGGAGTGCTCTGCACTGACTCATCGCCCATTAACTCACCATTCCAATGCCTCCTGCTTGCTGGTCTCAGCAGTAAGGTGTCTGCAACCTCCACATCCTCAGTGTCTCAGTGTTCCCCAACATTCTGACTGGAGGAACTCACAAATTCCGGTGGAATGTTTCTACCGGCTTGCCGTGATCAGGGTGATTCTACCTCTGATTTGAGGCAGGCTGAAGGCGCACGGAGGGTGCAGTGTGGTGGGTGATGGTGTCGGGGTTAGTGTGCACCAGGTGGCTGCATTTCGAGCCAAGAGCGGACGCGCATGTCCCTGGATTTCATCGATCTTCCATCGAGCAGGAGCAGAAAAGCCAGTGTCTCATTTTTCCAACTCTCTCGGCAGTTGGTGCCCGTGCATCACCCACATTTTACTGCTTTTCCGTCTCCTAATTTCCCGATTGCCCCTTAAATACTGCCTTCTGGTGTCAAGGACGACCTGTGGGGGAAGTAGCAGTTTAAGGATAACACCCTTCCAAGTTCTGTAATGTCCCTTTGATGGTGTCGGGGGCAAGTGTGGGGAAGGCTGGTTCCTTAGCTCTGTCTCAGTTTAACTTGTTGGATTGTTTAAAACGGCGGATGTGGGGTCGGCAGCCGATTTTTATTGCTTCCGACTTCTCTTTCCGTTGACTTCAATGTAAAAATGTCTGTCGTCTATCACCCGTTTTACACAGAGATAAAAACAAAAAGCTAAAAGCTACTGCGGATGCTGGAAATCCAAAACAAAAACAGAATTACCTGGAAAAACTCAGCAGGTCTGGCAGCATCGGTGGAGAAGAAAACAGTTGACGTTTCGAGTCCTCACGACCCTTCGGCAGAACTGAAGTATAGTTAGGAGAGAGGTGAAAGATAAGCTGGTCTAAGGTGGGGGGCGGGGGGAGAGAGAAGTTGAGGGTGGGGTCGTTGTAGGGATAAGCAAGCAGTGATAGGAGCAGATAATCAAAAGATGTCACAGACAAAAGGATCAAAGAGGTGTTGAAGGTGGTGATATTATCTAAGAAAAGTGCTAATTAAGAATGGATGGCAGGACACTCAAGGTACAGCTCTACTGGGGGTGGGGTGGACAGACTAACAAAGTATTAGTTGTAGATTTAAAAATAATGGAAAAAGGTGGGAAAAGAAAAATCTATATAAATTATTGAAAAAAAAGGGGGAGGGGGAAGAAACGGGGTGGGGATGGGGGGAGGGGGAGTTTAAGATCTAAAGTTGTTGAATTCAATATTCAGCCCGGAAGGCTGTAAAGTGCCTAGTCGGAAGATGAGGTGCTGTTCCTCCAGTTTGCATTGGGTTTCACTGGAACAATGCAGCAAGCCAAGGACAGACATGTGGGCAAGAGAACAGGGTGGAGTGTTAAAATGGCAAGCGACAGGGAGGTTTGGGTCTTTCTTGTGGACAGACCGCAGGTGTTCTGCAAAGCGGTCGCCCAGTTTGCATTTGGTCTCTCCAATGTAGAGGAGACCGCATTGGGAGCAACGAATGCAGTAGACTAAGTTAGGGGAAATGCAAGTGAAATGCTGCTTCACTTGAAAGGAGTGTTTGGGCCTTTGGATGGTGAGGAGAGAGGAAGTGAAGGGGCAGGTGTTGCATCTTCTGCGTGGGCATGGGGAGGTGTCATAGGTGGGAGTTGAGGAGTAGGGGGTGATGGAGGAGTGGACCAGGGTGTCCCGGAGGGAACGATCCCTACGGAATGCCACAAGGGGGGGTGAAGGGAAGATATGTTTGGTGGTGGCATCATGCTGGAGTTGGCGGAAATGGCGGAGGATGATCCTTTGAATGCGGAGGCTGGTGGGGTGATAAGTGAGGACAAGGGGGACCCTATCATGTTTCTGGGAAGGAGGAGAAGGCGTGAGGGCGGATGCGTGGGATATGGGCCGGACACGGTTGAGGGCCCTGTCAACGACCGTGGATGGAAAACCTCGGTTAAGGAAGAAGGAGGACATGTCAGAGGAGCTGTTTTTGAAGGTAGCGTCATCAGAACAGATGCGATGGAGGCGAAGGAACTGAGAGAATGGGATGGAGTCCTTACAGGAAGCGGGGTGTGAGGAGCTGCAGTCGAGGTAGCTGTGGGAGTCGGTAGGCTTGTAATGGATATTGGTGGACAGTCTATCATCAGAAATTGAGACAGAGAGGTCAAGGAAGGGAAGAGAAGTGTCAGAGATAGACCATGTGAAAATGATGGAGGGGTGGAGATTGGAAGCAAAATTAATAAATTTTTCCAGGTCCCGACAAGAGCATGAAGCAGCACCAAAGTAATTATCGATGTACCGGAGAAAGAGTTGTGGGAGGGGGCCGGAGTAGGACTGGAACAAGGAATGTTCCACATACTCCATAAAGAGACAGGCATAGCTGGGGCCCATGCGGGTACCCATAGCCACACCTTTTATTTGAAGGAAGTGAGAGGAGTTAAAGGAGAAATTGTTCAGTGTGAGAACAAGTTCAGCCAGACGGAGGAGAGTAGTGGTGGATGGGGATTGTTCGGGCCTCTGTTCAAGGAAGAAGCTAAGGGTCCTCAGACCATCCTGGTGGGGGATGGAGGTGTAGAGGGATTGGACATCCATGGTGAAGAGGAAGCAGTTGGGTCCGGTACATTGATGATTACTTTGGTGCTGCTTCATGCTCTCGTCGGGACCTGGAAAAATTTATTAATTTTGCTTCCAATCTCCACCCCTCCATCATTTTCACATGGTCCATCTCTGACACTTCTCTTCCCTTCCTTGACCTCTCTGTCTCAATTTCTGATGATAGACTGTCCACCAATATCCATTACAAGCCTACCGACTCCCACAGCTACCTCGACTACAGCTCCTCACACCCCGCTTCCTGTAAGGACTCCATCCCATTCTCTCAGTTCCTTCGCCTCCATCGCATCTGTTCTGATGATGCTACCTTCAAAAACAGCTCCTCTGACATGTCCTCCTTCTTCCTTAACCGAGGTTTTCCACTCACGGTCGTTGACAGGGCCCTCAACCGTGTCCGGCCCATATCCCACGCATCCGCCCTCACGCCTTCTCCTCCTTCCCAGAAACATGATAGGGTCCCCCTTGTCCTCACTTATCACCCCACCAGCCTCCGCATTCAAAGGATCATCCTCCGCCATTTCCGCCAACTCCAGCATGATGCCACCACCAAACATATCTTCCCTTCACCCCCCCTAGTGGCATTCCGTAGGGATTGTTCCCTCCGGGACACCCTGGTCCACTCCTCCATCACCCCCTACTCCTCAACTCCCACCTATGGCACCTCCCCATGCCCACGCAGAAGATGCAACACCTGCCCCTTCACTTCCTCTCTCCTCACCGTCCAAGGGCCCAAACACTCCTTTCAAGTGAAGCAGCATTTCACTTGCATTTCCCCTAACTTAGTCTACTGCATTCATTGCTCCCAATGCGGTCTCCTCTACATTGGAGAGACCAAATGCAAACTGGGCGACCGCTTTGCAGAACACCTGCGGTCTGTCCACAAGAAAGACCCAAACCTCCCTGTCGCTTGCCATTTTAACACTCCACCCTGTTCTCTTGCCCACATGTCTGTCCTTGGCTTGCTGCATTGTTCCAGTGAAACCCAATGCAAACTGGAGGAACAGCACCTCATCTTCCGACTAGGCACTTTACAGCCTTCCGGGCTGAATATTGAATTCAACAACTTTAGATCTTAAACTCCCCCTCCCCCCATCCCCACCCCGTTTCTTCCCCCTCCCCCTTTTTTTTCAATAATTTATATAGATTTTTCTTTTCCCACCTATTTCCATTATTTTTAAATCTACAACTAATACTTTGTTAGTCTGTCCACCCCACCCCCAGTAGAGCTGTACCTTGAGTGTCCTGCCATCCATTCTTAATTAGCACTTTTCTTAGATAATATCACCACCTTCAACACCTCTTTGCTCCTTTTGTCTGTGACATCTTTTGATTAACTGCTCCTATCACTGCTTGCTTATCCCTACAACGACCCCACCCTCAACTTCTCTCTCCCCCCGCCCCCCCACCTTAGACCAGCTTATCTTTCACCTCTCTCCTAACTATACTTCAGTTCTGCCGAAGGGTCGTGAGGACTCGAAACGTCAACTGTTTTCTTCTCCACCGATGCTGCCAGACCTGCTGAGTTTTTCCAGGTAATTCTGTTTTTGTTACCCGTTTTACACTGTTGCACAAAGTCAAGATTTCCTCCATCACCTCCTCCTACAGGCCATGCAATATTTAAAGACAACAATCATACGAAGAATTGGTTGTTTTTATTTCGCAGATTCTATCCGAAACATGCCAGAGCGTTTGCGGAAATATTTTTTGGTAATGAGACCCCTATAATGATCCCCGCAGCCATCGCGCCACCAATTTCCCACAGACAGTATTGTGATCAATCACTGGTTGATCAGCTTTCACACAATGAGTACAGTCTGTGGCGACTTCCTCCAATGCTGAAATGGAATATTTTTTTCCCATCTGAAGAGGATCTCGGTTTAATTCTTATCCAAAGGCTGTCACAACGGCCCGAGCCGCATTCCCTTCGCTGGAATTTCAGCCTAGGTTGCGAGGTCAATTTCCGGTGTGGGGTTGAAACTGCCTGGCCCAAGAGGGGGGAATCTCACAGGGTGAAACTACCTGAGCAAGTGCACCTACACTGTTCAGAATTATAACATAAAAGTTCATCAGTAAAACCTGCTCACACGACTTGTATTAAAACTGATGAGCTTTCCATCACATGGTAATCCATTTGAACAGATTGAATGTATGTTCAGTGTTTCTAATTCGTTTTCTAATTGTTACTGGTAGAGCAGCAACTCAATGTGGAGACGAGACAGCCTGTTATTCACCCTGTTATTGTCAACAATATATCAACAACAAATATATAGTTTGCATTATACAGAGGTGACGTAGCGAAATATAATGTACATTTATTGTTTTGCTTTGTGCAAACCTGCTCAGACCCAAAGTTTCATCTCCAGTCAGCCATTAAAACTGAATTTCTCTTCTACTTCAGCGTTCCTGGGAGGAACGCGCAGAGCGAAGGGATCTATTTATTATTCTCGCTGAATGACAGAATTCGAATTATGTTGTTTGGAAAAACTGTTATGCAAAACCAAAGGAATTCCCTAACACTGCTAAACCTAGTTTTCCTTTCAAACAGATCCGCAGGAAGAATCGGTCTCCGTCCTTCCGCCTTCATCGGATCAAATCACAGCGAAGAACACGGCGGCCCTGGTGTGTTTGGTGAGCGGTTTTATCCCGGGAGCTGTGGAGATTGAATGGACTGTAGTTGGCAGTGTCCGAGGGAATGGGGTTGAGACCAGTCGGATCCAGCAGGAGACTGACAACATGTTCAGTGTGAGCAGTTACCTGGCCCTCTCAGCTTCAAGAGTGGAACTCACACGAGCTTTACTCCTGTCTGGTTAAACACGAAACTCAGGCAAACCCATTCCGAGCAAACATCTCAAGATCCAGCTGTATGTGATTTCGGAAACTGTACTTGACCCAGCTAAGAATGTTTGTTCATTCCTATTCATTTCTTTCATGTAACGAAAAGGGTAGAAACTGATTGTGTTTCGGATATGTAAGCAAATGGCCATTGCGGCTGGATCTTCGCTTTGTAAGACTTGTTATTTTTACAGGTTCTTCCACCGAAAAATTGCCGGTGAAGTGAAACGTCAAAGGGCAGAATTTTCAGTTGGACGCGCGGTGATGTCGAGCGGGATAAGATGGGTCAGTGGGGTCGTTAAATATGCTTTGTGGAGTATTTATTGGAGAAAGTGTTTTAAACTTGCCTCTCTGATCAGCAGCAGCTCAGAACGAATTCCAGCAGCTTTCTGTGTAATTTGAAGCTTCAGGTCAGCACTCTGCAGTCAGTAATCTTGAGCGGGCCTGCAGTTTTCCGGAGGGCTCCCCTTAGCCTGAGTATGGGTTCTGACATGTCCACTGGAGGCAGCTCCTCTGAGGTGGAAGGGAGGGCTAGAAGGAAAGGAGGCCAGGAGTGCACAGTCAGCCTCCAGGGGAGCTACCTTTGGGAGTACAGGCGCAGGTAGGAGGGGCGATGGACCAAGAAGTAGTCGAAGGTGGAAGGGGCCACTGAAGACGCCGCTATCTTGCTGCCAGAGTATACAGGCGGCGAAGCAGCTACTTCAATATGTCTGAGGTGCAGTGCTGAAAGAGGCTTCGGCTGTTAAAGGAGACAGCAAACTACATCTGTCAGATAATTGGAGCTGAGCTCTCCCCTAACTGTATGGGTGGACACCCCATGCCAGTGGCTCTGAAGGTCACAGCTGCCCTCAACATCTATGCCTCTGGCTCCTTCCAGGGCTCGGTGGTTGATCTTTGTGTTGTCCCCCAATCAGCTGTCCACACTTATGGCAAGCAGGTCACAGGCGCTCTGATCAGGCATGCATTAACCTTCATCCACTTCCACTGGAACCAGACAAACCAGAGGCTTTGCGGCCATTGCTGGCTCCCCCCGCGTCCAGGGTGCAATAGGCTGCACGCATGTGACAATCAAGGCACCAGCAGGTGAGCCCAGTGTCTTCATCAACAGGAAGGGATTCCACTCCATGAACGTGCAGATAGTGTGTGATCAGAGGATGCTGATGCTACAAGTCAGTGCAAGGTACCCAGGCAGCTCCCACAAC
Source organism: Cetorhinus maximus (assembly GCF_964194155.1). NCBI lineage: Eukaryota > Metazoa > Chordata > Chondrichthyes > Lamniformes > Cetorhinidae > Cetorhinus > Cetorhinus maximus. The sequence goes on from NC_135890.1 coordinate 74,045,882, forward strand.
GCCTACATCCTCAGACACTCCCAGGTGCCGGGGCTCTTCAGTGCTCCAGCTCGGTTTGATGGATGGCTGCTGGGTAACAAGGGCTATCCCCTCAGAAGGTGGTTCATGATGCCTTTCCGCCATCCAATATCAGAAGTTGAGCAGCAGTAAAATAGGAGCCATGCCTCCACAAGTGCTGTAGCGGAGAGAACCATCAGTCTTTCAAGATGCGCTTCTGATGCCTGCACCGCTCAGGCAGTGCACTCCATACCCTCCAGATCGTGTGTCGGTGATAGTGGTTGCATGCTGCACTCTCCACAATCTTGCGCTGGAAAGGGGGCACGCAGTGGATGATGAAGACTTTGCCGCAGTTTCTGCGGCTACACACGATGAGTCCAGCACTGGTCCTGGGGATGAGCAAGCACAGGGGAATGCTGAGGGGCTAGATGCTGATCCGGGACTACACTAAGGAGGCAGGGACACCCGGGAGGCTTTAATCCAACGAATCTTCAGTTAGCTCAACACAAATGGATCAGCAGGACCAGCCTTGCCTGGCGCTTCCATACTCGGCACTTAAGTGCTAAATCTGGCAGGTCATCAGCAGGAATTAGGGGCTTTAGATATAAACTTGAATGTCCAAACAAACACTCATGACTTTTCTCTTAAACAAACACATGCAGAATAAAGGAGCCAGCCTCAGCCATGGTAACACATCTGAATTTTATTTTAAACATCAGATGTCTTCACAATTCCAAAACAAAACGTTAAGCAAGCAAAAATAAATTATGAGGACCTAATCTCGGGCCAACAAAAAAGCACCAGTGAGCAACCCGTGGTGTGCCTAAGGTGCCTTATGCTTTTGTTTACGGGTGCTACGTCTTGGTGCTGCCCCATCGCTCGGAGTGGCATCTGAGACAGCCTACAGTCCTGTTGGCCTCGATTACCTTGACGGTCGTCCTTTGACCTGTGGAGCCTGTGCTGGGCCTGCCTGGGAGGGATCTGCCAGGTGCACAGCTGGTATTTCGCCAGTTGTCGCAGCCTCACCTGATGAACCAGTCACTGGGAGAGGGGAAGAGGAGCTGGTGCCCTCATCTGGAGCGCTGTGAGAGGAGCCTGCAGACATGTGGTCGCCTCGGACCTCCCTGCTCACCGTGGATGGATGGGTAACGAGCTGGGAAGCTTCAAGCCAACACCATCTCCCACATTGGCACTGACCAGCTGTGGCCACTGGCGCTGGAAAGGCTTGCAGGTTCGAGCGTAACCCCAGGAGGACCTAATTGTTCTCCTGGAGGCGCCTCTCCAAGAGATTCACCACTCTCTCCATGGAGGAAGCATGGCGCTCTGCCATGAGGCTCATTGCATCAGTGATGCTCTGCGTGGACTCCTCCACCACAGACTTAAAGTGAAGCATAGCCTGATGTATCACTCCCAGATGCTCGCGCACACCCGGCCACATTTCCTGCAGCTGCTGCATCGCAGACAACTCCAGAGGCACATCAGCACACCGCGACGCAGCATGTGCCTGGTTCCCTGCAGTCCTCCGACTGCTGGTGCCATCAGCACTCTCCATCTCTGCCAGCTCCTCCAACGAAGGTGAAGTGCCCTCTCCACTGTGCCTGGGACACTAGCCGATGATCCATGCCCACCGAGGTGTCAGCATCTGCGCAGGTGCCTACCTCACAGAAATGGTGTGGCGCAGGTGACACATGAGGGTCCTCAGGTGCGAGAGGGGGCATCTGCAGCTCCTCCTGCGGGACATGCTGTGATGATGCTGAAATGAACAACATGGACAGTGGGTCAGTTAGCGTGCACACAGTGACACACTTCATCCCTTTCCCCCTGGCTCATTATGCGCTCAACATTCCAGAAACAATGGACACTAGCATTGGTGGCAGATAGTAAGGAGGATAGACTCGCATTACACGCTGATATAGGCGGGCTGGTCAGATGGGCTGATGAATGCCGAATGGAATGCAATGTGGGTAAGTGTGAGGTGATGCCCTTGGGCAGACAAACAATGCACAGAAATACATGATGAATCGTAGGACCAGAGCGTGTGTCACTGATAGTGGCTGCATGCTGCGTTCACCACATTTTGGGATTGGCAAGGGGTGATGCAGTGGAGGAAGAAGATCTTGACGTAGCTGCACAGACAACAGCTGACGAGCCCAGTAGTGAGTCCGAGGACGAGCACACTCAGGAGAATGCTGAGAGCATAGACGCTGAACTGCGTAACCTCCAGGGAGGCAGACACTTTGATCCAATGCTCCTTCAGTTAGCTGACCAAATAAGAGCCACCACCACATGCCAGGACTGCAGGCTCCATACTTGTTCCCTGACAGGAACATTTCCTTGGTCAACAACATGCACTAGTGCTATTTCAATAAATCTTAATGAGAAACAAAGCAATCATAATGTCATGGCTTACCCTGCACCTACAGAGCAAATGAAGCACCCAGAGGCTTGTTGTACAAAAACACATTTAATGAAATGGTGTCTGGCATACATTCTACCAATTAACATTGACAGATGTTATCCATCACACCAATAAACAATGAACATATAAGTGGGGGAAGCAAATATCTTCCATGATCAGGCCATGTTGTGATTAAGGTGCTTTAAGTTGGTGCTTTAAGTTTGTGCTTGCAGGTGCTATGACTAGGTGCTCACCTCCCACCTCCCACCCTTACTGGCACTGGCATTGAGGCAGCCTGCTCACTCTGCTGTCTTGTTGGCCTTGATGACTTTGGTGGGCATCTTCTGGCCCTTGGAGCCTGTGCTGGCCCAGGCTGGGAGGGAGCGGCCAGTGGCTGGCATCTCCGACAGATGCCGCAGCCTCATTGGATGCCATGGTCACTGGCAGAGGGCCGGAGGTGCTGTTGCCCTCATCTGGACTGCCCTGAGAGGAGCCCGCAGAGACGACAGGCAGCTGATGTGCCAAGATGAGGTCGCTCTGGACCTCCCTGCTCACCATTGATGGACGGGCGCCTAGCTGGCAATTCGGTGCCCAATCCATCTCCCAGACTGAGTGACCACTTAAGGTCATTGCCAGTGTGAGAGCTTGCAGGTCTGAGCTCATCCGCAGGAACGCCTGATTCAGCTCCAGGTGGAGCCTCCCTATGAGAGTAGCCACGCTCTCCATGGGGGAGACATTGTGCTCAGCCATGTTGGTCAATGCCTTACTCATGCTCCACAAGGAGTCCTCCTCAATGGAGACCATGGCACACATTCTCTCATGTATCTCCACCAGATCCTCCCACATACCCTACTGGATCTCCAGCATCTGCTGCTGCATGGATGACTCCAGAGGCACATCATTAGCCACCGGCTGAGCATTGCCCTGTCCCCAGCAACCCTCCAACTGCCGGTGCCCTGGGCAATCCCTGCTCCCCCCTGTACCTCAAGTGAGTGTGAAGTGCCCTCACCAATGTGCACCGAGATAGTAGCTGGCGATCTAATGCCCACTGAGGTGCTGGGATCTGTACTAGTACCTGCTTAGTTGAGAGGGTGTGATGCATGTGTGTTGTGATGGGTGTTGTTCTCAGGGGTCAGGGGTGGGCCTTCCAGCCCCTCATCCTGATGGGCTGCTGGTGAGCCTGAAATTAAGGATTAGGACATGACGTTAGTTGAAGTCATTACACTGTTACTGTGCATGCCTGGCACCTGGATGAGACAGGGATATGCATCAGAGTGCTCTTGTCTTTACATTATCAATGGGGTTCCAGGTTCAAGTCTCACATCAATATAGAGACGACATTCGAATGGTTGCAATTACAGACATTTTGACCTCAGTGCATTGCACTCTTACCTCCCTTTGGCACCCCAACCTCACTGCGGCCGGCTGACCTAGGCGCATGTTAGCTCTGCAGCTCCAGCTCGGGACCTCCTGCTCATACAGGGTGAGGATGAATAGGTGGGGCAGACCCCCCCCCCGCAGTCCACGACCTCTCTGCATTGTTATGGGATGTTTTCTCCTGAAAGGATAGAGCAGCATTGATCAGTCTACCTGCATTAATATTGCAGGCTGGCCAACCCCACCTGAGGAGTGTCTTGAAGGGTTCAGCTGATTCATGACCCTGGAGCCCCAAGACACTCAGTCCAAGCAGTCAGGGCTCAGCCCCTTGCCCACATGCTGCCTCATTGACATTTGCCACTCACACTCGAAGACCTCTGAGGTCTAAGGGGGTGCCACGGGTTGGGGTTGGGCAGCTCTTATCTGCTCTGGAATGTGGCCCATGCCAACATGGTACTTGTCCTTCCCGATCACAGGAAATTATTGAAGTGCTTCTGGCACTGCACCCATGTGTGCCTCACCACATTGTGGCTGCTGACACTGGATGCCACCTCCTCCCAGACCTTATTGATGAGGTGAGGGGGCCTCCTCCTCCCGTCCCTGGGGCAAGGGTATCTCACCTCACTGCCATGTCCTCCAGGTGGGCAGCGAGGCACTCATCAAGAAAAGCGGGGCCGAATGCCCCGCCGAACTGCCCTCTTGCCTGCCGTGTCTACCCGCTATGCTGTTCATCCCGAGATCAACATCTTCCACTGGCAGCCTTCCAAGGGCTACTGCGGCCCCTTCTGAATTGGCTGCCGGGTCTCCGTTAGACCCGGTGGACATTGAGCGCCCACCCTGGTCTGCCCATCGCGCATGTTCTGCACTCATGTCATACACTAGGCAGGCCTTAATTGGCCTGACCGCATAAAATCACAGTGCGGAGCCAATCGCGGGCAGAGACGAGGTTTCCAACCATCCCCACCGAGCACCCCACCAAGGGCAAAATCCTGCCCCAGTTTGACACAACTGTGGATAGCTTAATGGGACGCTCCACAAAGATTCCTCAATGACCTCTGGAACAAGCCAGAGGCATAGCAGTTGAGGATCACTGTGACCTTCAGAGCCACTGGCACGGGGTATCCACCCACACAGTTGGAGCTGATCTCATGCCCAATCACTTGACAAATGGAGGTCACAGTCTCCCTGGAGAGGTGGAGCCTTTTTCGCCATTGCATCTCCGACATATTGAGGTAGTTGCATCACTGTCTGTAAACCCTGGCAGTAGGATAGTGGCAATTCTGTGGCCCTTTCCACCTTGTACTGGCAGCTGGCAATGCAGACCTTGTGTCTGCGCCTCTCCTCCAACAGGAAGTTCACCTGGAAGCTGCGCTGGGACACCTGACCTCCTCTCCCTTCTGCCACTCTCTTCCTCCTCATAGGAGATGCCACCAGAGGAGACCACAATCCCCATTACCAGAGTTACAGTAGTCTATCTGGTGCCTGGAAGGGTCGACATGGCCAAAATCCTCTGGGGGGCTGTGGAGACGCTAATGAGTCCTGAAATTAAGCCTAGAAGTGCTAAGAATGAAACTCAGAACAGAGATGGAGCTGTCAAGTCCAAATAAGCAATGAATGGCAAGCCATTGCCTAGGGGGAGAGATTTTAGCCAGGCGGGTGGGTGCGTGCCCGACCAGGCAAAGCGTAAATGATGCGCGATGAAGTTGGGCGAGCGACACGATGTCATTGTGCACTCGCACAATATTTCAGTTGGCGAGCGCTCTGCTGACTTTGGCGCACGCCTGCTGACAATTAAAAGGCCAATTAAGGCCATGAAGATGGTAATTTAAAGATATTGTTTGCTGCCCGTCCATCCTTCCGGTGGACGGGGAGGCGAACAGGCCAAACTTCTTTTAGGAAACCACATCCACGGATGGGATGAGGTTTCCAACAGCAAATAAGAATAAAATAAAAATTTTAAAATTTCATTAGTAACATATCCGTGCTCATGTGACAGACTCACACAAGGGGACACGTTTTATAACATTTCATAACTCTTTATTTTTTATTTTTAAAAATGTTTATCTCCCTGAGGCAGCTCTGTGCCTCAGGGAGCTTTTCCAGCGCGCACCGGTGCGCTCGCCCTCCTCCACTCCCCGACACAGACAGTGCTGAGTACTGCCAAGTGCGTTTCGTGATGGGCGATCCTTAATTGGCCCGCCAGCGTGAAATTGCGCTTGGGTCCAGGCTGCCCGACTACTCCCGCAAAATCCTGCCAAGCCCGTCCGACAAAGGAAAAATCCTCCCGCTTAACTCCTCACTACTCCCAATGGCAATATTGCTGATCCTTTTTATCCTGCCCTTGGATGAGATTTCATTAAAAGTGGGCAGCCCGCCTGCCCGTTTTACCCATGCGATGAGCATGAAATCACCTAGCACTGGATAATCAGAATGAAATCCCATTTTAATGGCCTTAAGTGGCCCTTTAACTGTTGGGGTGTGGCCCACCGACCTGAAGATTGCTTGCGTGAGAGATGACGTCAGGACGCTCGCCCGATGTCATCTCGCTCTGTTTCATGTCCATTTGGGTCGGGCGCGCGCCTGCCTCGAGACATCAAATTCTGGCCAAGTGTTCATTTCAACTCAATTGCAGAAAAAAAACTACTTGGAAATTACCATTTCAATGTTAGGCAATAGACACCACTCCGAGAAGATTCCTAAACTGTATCCAGATTTATTCCACTGTAATGGATATGCACATCATTTCTTCTCTTAAGCCTAGATACCAAAGCGCATTTGGTATTCCATTTTCTTTAAAGGAAAAACCCCACAAACAAGTGCAAATGGTGACCGAACAGCTGTGAAACCAAAGTAGGAATGCCAGCCCACGTACAGATAATTCAATGTAATGGGTGAATAGAATAGTTAAGTTAATGAGTGATGTGGTCCATGATGTAACAGTGACAACAGCAGTCATGTGTTTGACATTCGGGAGAGAGGATGGAATAGTTTGTACTCATAAGGGACACACTGACTCTGTAACCTATCTCACATATGGTGTTAATAAACCAGTTTGATTTTACTGCCAGTGTAAGACTGCAATCTCTCTAGATAAGGTAGGCCACGCAAACCAGAACCCTGCAACACGCCACCAGAAGGTGAAAAATGGTAGCAATGGTTGCGATACCAATCTAAAGAAGGATTGATGCCTTCGGCAGGACCACAACGAGAAAGTTCAAGAAAACCTATGGAAGGCAGAATCAATGAACGGAAGGAGGCAAACTGCAAAAAGGCAATGATGTCAATACCCAGCAAATTATCACTATCTCTACGCCACCCGATCGAACATCTCGATGTCCGAACAAAGGCCAAAAGTGTGAGTTGTTGAAGAAACCCTTCCTCTGATATCGAGCAGCATTTAGCCTTCACGATAAAGAGCAGAAGCACCAGGTTAGTTCATTCCATTACACCATAGGACCAGTCACCAATGATGCCCTCGAGACAGGGGGTGGAAGAGATCTCGGCAGATTCAAGACCGCCCTTAAAACCTTCGACATGTATTTTAACCTGAAACAAAACCTTGTGATTGAGCAAGAGCACTTGAATCAAAAATCCCAAGGATCCGGGGAATCCACTGAATTATTTCACACTGACCTACATCACCTACACTCATCTGCACTCTTGCAGATATGGTGCATTGAAAGATTAATTTATCCGTGACCACGTTGACGTTGGAGTCCATGATGAAAGGGATTTGGATTTCTTACAGAGCAATGACGACCCCCATTCTGGATTAAACAGTTCAATACGATGAAGTCTGAGAGATAAATGCATGGCAACACAGCGGCTCTAGATGACTCTGCTAACTGCGTAAGCCCAAGGGTGGCGGGCATACCAATCAGAAGTTCGCCGAAACGGGCGTCAGGGCAGGAAACCCGACAGCAGTCATTTGGAGATGTTTGCGCTGCGGTTCCAACAAAAAGCACAGGCACCAAGGTTGTCCAGCAGGGGGCGCAGAGTGTTTCCAGTGCAGGAAGATTAGGCGTTTCAAGTGCTTCTGTAAGTCCAACAATTTTCATAGAGGAAGAAGACAGGAGAATACTTACGAGATGCACACAACCCAAGGAAGCGAAAGATTCGGCTTCGATGTTATTACTCTGAAATTGATAGTAACTGCTGGAGTGCACACATCCATGTGGCAAGTCAGAAATTGCTACTGTTATTTTAGCTTGTCTGCAGCCTGTGCTGATGAGATCCCCACAGAGCGCAATCAATTCGAAATTATTGAACTGACAAGAACTTCCACTGTTGCACCATAGGTCTCACTGCAAAAACCCTTGGTTACTGCTTCTTGAATGCTGCGTTACTGTATTTTTAACGGCGGACAAATCCATCATTACTATTAAAAGCGTTCACTGCCCTGAAGTAGTAATATTTTTGAATGTGAACTTTCCCCATGAAAACATCCACGTCATTTCGAAAAATTTTTTATGTTTGTTTGATATTTTATCTTTTACCGTAACCCCATGTATATAACGTAATCATTTATTTCGCTAACTGTAAAATGTGACTTTAAAAGTGAAGTTCATTGGTTTGTGCTTCTTAATTTACTGTCTGTGAGAATACTGTAATGTAGCTGGCTCTTTACGCTGCTTGATGATGTAACTGCACTGTACATCTGGAGATTATTTTATATTGTCCCAGAGCGTCCGGTCAGCGGCGAAGCTCTCAAGCCGCTGACCATGATTAAAGTCGCTGCCTTAGCTTTCTCCACTACAGCTTTAGATTCTTCCTCTCCCTGCAGCAGCATTCAGTTTTCCATGGAAGCAGGCGAGGCGCAGAATCGCCAGGGCCACGCTCCGTTTTAAGTTATCAGTGAAGGAACGCTTCTTGAGATCCAGGAACATTTCAGTCTTCTGCTGAGTATTTTCTAAAATTCTTAATAATTTTTCAAAACAATTGTCAATTTTTAAAGAAACCTTTGATTTACTTTCACGAGTTTGTTTAATTTAATGTTAGATGACGCCGGGAAATGTTGAATTGAATGAGAGAAGTATTTACATTGTAATAAATGGGAAGGTGCAATTTACAGTATTGTTATCGTAACCTAGTAGAACGGAGCCACTTATTTGATTGTAGAATGTGACAGTGCAGGATGTGACTAAGGCGAAAAGGTGTCATAATTTCATGGATGCAGACCTCAAAATTCTTCCCAGTGAAATTGAAACGAGACATTCCCGCATCATCGGTAATGCATATTTGAAATCAGCCAAGGAAAATCAGAACCTTAGCCTGGAAGTAAGTAGCACAGGCAGTGACTGCAAATAGTGTCATGCACAGGAGAACATTGCCGTAAAAAAACTCCATGACATGGCATTCTGCCAGGAAATGTATATGAATGCATGCTATTCATTTTTAAATTTATATCTTGATTTAAAAGTTGAGAGTTTAAAAGATTATGAGATGAGGATGGTTCCTCATTTAATAAAATGTCATAAAATTCAATTGCTTGGAGATAGTGCTGGCCTTGCCATCAACGATTATGCTTAGTCTTCACCCTCACAGAGTGCACTCTTCAGTTTGTTGTTAGTATTATTAAAACTGTCTCCAGTAATTGTAAAGTGTGCCACAGGACGAAATAGCGAGAAACCAAGATCTTCATTTTGCATTTCTCACCCGAGAGAAGCGCTGCTTCTCCTGGGGGTGATGGCACCTTCCTAAATGATCTCACTGAACACTGAGGATTTGAGCAGGTAACTGCTGGGGATCACTAATCCTAGAGTAATTAGGGCTCATTCTAATGTTGGAATGCACAAACGAGATGTCATTACCTGAATGTTTAAACCATGTATGAGCAGGGAAGTTTATTTCATGCGACAAATAATAGCAAATATTTTCCTCTGACAGATTCATAGGTGTCCTTGGACACATTAGTTAGTGTTGGCTGTGAGTCAATGGCAGCAGCTGAATGTACTGAAAGCGGTGCTGCTGAAGGAACAGAACTCAGGGTTTCTGAGGAAGGCGATATTGAAACTATGCTGGAGGAGGAAGGTCCGTATCATCCAATGGAGGAGCAGGGTGCGCAATCGGCGTCTGTGGCAGATGTGACGATGACGTGACTCCTTTGTTCACCTTCAGGCTGTTGAAGAAAGGGAAATCTGTATGCTCAGCTCACGACCTCTGAGAGAGACTGCGTGAAGCTGATGCTGTGGGTACAGTGGAAGAAAGTGTGACACAGGAGTCCAAAGCGACAAGTGATGAGGGATCTGCCAAAATGGAAGCACAAGTTCCAGGGAATCCTCTAACACATGAGACACGTCAGGTCCAATTTAGTAATTTAGACAGTTTAGGGAGCAGGAAAGAATGTTTTTTGAACGAGCGAATGACCCCATATGTGCAGAAAATGACAAACATTTGCGCATTTTTAATTTGATCCAACAGTAGTTGAATATTTTGAGATTATATTTGAGGAATCCAATCCCGGGTCTTTTCCAGCAGCTGATCCTATCCACTGAAATCCTTCATTCAGAATTTGCATGCTTTCATAAATATTCTGCTTTCCTATTTTTACTACCAAGGTGAATAACCTGTATTTGCCCACATTATATTCCATCTGCCATTTTGTTGTCCACTCTCTAAACCTCTCTTTATGTCTTTGCAGCATCTTTGTGTTCTCCTCCTCATTGCTTACATTCCAATCTAGCGTTGCATCATCGGCAAACTTACTTTACCCTCGGTCTATTCGTTTAAGCCACAAATATAGAATATATATAGCCTAGGCCCAGTTCTGAGCATTGCAGCACTCTAGTAGTTACAAGATGTACATGCTTAGGATTAGGGGAATAATATGCATATTAGTTTAAGGTTTGTCGCTTGCTGCTTTATTTTTGCAACACACACACACAGACGGAAACGGAAGGATTGCAATATCAGGTCAAGGTATCTAATAGGCAGGTTTTGACACCTTTGACCGCAAGTCCATCAGGCAGTGGTTGGCATGTAACGCCCTAGAGGTTTTGGCGGAAAGGAGATGGTGGATCCTGTCGGATGGTTCCCTGAGCAGGCAGCCTAAGTCACTTGGCAGAATACCTCGTCGCCACAACTTTCCATCAAGCACCAACTTGGAGCTTGGCTGGTGGTGAGGCAGGCCCTCCCCGTCAGACCCTTTCTACACGCCTGGAGTCTCACCCCCTCTGCACGTTGCCCTCGAGGTGGCTGTGGTGGGGAAGAGACCGTTGTTCCCCTCCTTGTGGTATGTGCCTTTGCACAAAAGGTTTGGAGAGAGATGCAGTGGTTTCTGTCGAGGTTGATCCCCAGCAGCGCAGTGACACAGGACTATGTGCTCTACGGGCTGTTCCCGGGGGGACACACCGAGACAAACATCAACTGCAGCTGGAAGATCATCAACTCGGTGACGCTCTTTGGCTTGCCCGAAACTTGTTGCTCTTCCAGTGCAAAGAATGGTCTCTGACCGAGTGTTGCAGACTGGCACATTCCAAGATCCAGGGCTACCTGCTGAGGGACGCACTAAAGCTTGAGGCAGCTGCCGCAAAGTTGCAATGGGGAAAGGTCGCTGTTTAAGACTTTTCAGCTATAGCGCACCTAGGGGTTGGGAATTGTATACGGACCTTTGGCTGTCCGACTCACAATGAGTGTAGGCAGTGAATACTAAATGTATTATAATTGTACCTCAGAGTGCAACAGGATGTATGTCGATAACTCCAAAAGCATTGCACTGTCTGACTGCCTGGAATACCATATTGAAATTACTGTAAAATTCATTGATTGTATTGAAGCACCTCGTGATCCATGTGTAAAAGATGAGCCTGATTGCAACTTTGTGACGACCATTTAAAAATGTTTTGCAACGTTCTTTCAGATATTTGATGAATAACGTATATTTTTCCAAAAAAAATCAGGCAGGTTGTTGCGAGAACCAGTAGCGTGCTGAGAAGTCACTTCTCGTGCATGAACAAGTTTGACGGTGTCCTCCAATACGGCCGAGAGCCTGTAGTGTGCTGCAGCCCACACAGCTCTGTCACTGTTGAAAGCGTGGATTTTGATAAGCAGAGGACTAGCCATTAGAGGCAAAAAATCCTTCTGCTGCAAGCGCTGGATCAAAGGTTAAGTGGCGGCATTGCGGAATGCACGGTCAGAGGTCAGCCTGTGGCTCAGCATTTTACCCAAAAACATCCCATAGTAATCACACCGGGAAGAGAAAGGCACTGTTTTATCACAAAAATATTTCATTACTTTAAGTGAAAAATTTTATAAATAACTACACACGCCTGAAAAAACTAAACTATGTCCAGAAATTTCAGACAAATTTGACAAAAGAGACCTTAAGAAGCACATTCTAATTACAATATTGTTTTATTACAATAGGAAGCCTCCTTAGAAATTTCAACAGCTATTTACACGAATATATTTCAAAACGATAATAATAAAGATGAGCTTTGCAGTATATTAGAATATTAGGTTAAACTAATTTAAAATTTAAACGTTTCAGGTCGATAACCTTTCACCAGAAACTTTAGAAATGCTTTACAGTTTTAGTCAACTTTACAAACTGAAGTTAAATAAAAGTTTAACTCTGACACAAGAAGTTTCACTTGTCAGGAATAACAGATTTTAAACCAACAAACGAGAAATAACAGTAATTGTCACATGTTTTGGGAAGGAAGTTAAAGAGGAGTTAGGAGTGACTGGAATTCAATTCCCTGCTGCTTCGAGGTGCCCATCGTAGGCCCATAGTCTAGACGAACCCTCCAGTCTGCTCTTCGCTGATCCACCACCCATGAATTCACCATTCCAAGGCCTCCTTCTTGCTGGTCTCACATCCTCCACCTTCCCAGGGAGTGTTCCCAACATTCTGACTGGAAGAACTCATTCACTCCGGTGGAATGTGTCTACCGGCTTGACGTGATCTGGGTGACTCTACCTCTGATTTGAGGTGGACTGGAGGTGCACGGAGGGCGCAGGGTGGTGGGTGACGGTGTCGGGGGTTAGTGTGCGCCAGGTGGCTGCATTCCCAGCCAAGGGCGGACGTGAATGTCCCTGGATTCCATCGATCTTTCATCTAGTAGAAGAAGAAAAGCCAGTGCCTGATTTTTCCAACTCTCTCGGCAGTTGGTGCCCTTCTTCACCCACATTTTACTCTTTTTCCGTCTCCTAATTTCCCGATTGCTCCTTAAAGGCTGCCTTCTGGTGTCATGGCCGAGCTGTGGTGGAAATAGTTTAGAATAACACCCAAGTTCTGAAATGCCTCTTTGATGGGGTCGGGGCGAGTGTAGGGAGGCCTGGTCCCCTAGCCCTCAACTCGAAACATTGAGAAATGTAGGTGCAGGGCGAATTGGGTCGTTCATTCAAAGATCAGGCAAAGAACGGGGATCTAAATTGCATCATTTTGTGCTGTATGTTTCTATGATTCAAATCGCATTTACCAGGAAAATGAAGTCAAAACATTTACACAATGTGCCCTGGTGCAGTACTAACATTTGTGCCAAATGCTTTTATTGAAAGGTCACGATCTGAAGCGTTAACTCTGTTTATCTCTCGAGCGATACTGCCTGACCTGCTAAACTTTTCCAGCATTATCTGGTTTTCTTTCAGTATTCTAACATCCGCAGTATTTTGCTTTTGTATGACTTTCCTTGTATTTCGTCGAGCCGAAGAGAATTTGAGATGGCATTTGAATTTCAGAGAATCTGATTGGTTGAGATGAGAAGGCTCATTTGCATCCCAGCACAAGGCAACACCTTCTTGAAGACAGGTGTTATTAAAAGACAGAGAGAGATTCAGACCGTTAGCTCATCTTGTCATAGAACTGTCAGTACTTCGGTGGCTCGTTAAACTTTCCACAATGACTGACTGGGTCCATGCTATCACTGTGTTCATTTTTTGCCTGGCAGGTGAGTATTTTAAAAAGTAGATTTACTGTAAAGGCGCCTTTAGGAAGTCTTTTTGGATGATATTTCACGGGAGTTAAAATTCAATAGTTTGAACAATTAATTGGAGTGCATTTACACTCACATTTTTATGCCATTTTCTTTCAGTTTCAAACGCGGACATTACAGTAAATCAACCGCCTTCGAAATCGACTTCTCTCGGAGGAACCGTCCAAATAAGTTGCACCTTGTCCGGTGCCACCTTAGGAAGCAGCAACATATATTGGTACCAGCAGAAATCTGGAAATGCTCCTCGGTATCTGCTTTATCATTATGCTGGAAGCAGCACGAACAGAGCCTCCGGTGTTCCCGACCGGTTTTCTGGCTCGGTATCCGGCAACACAGGAACGTTAACTATCAGTAACGTTAAATCGGAGGACGGCGCGGACTATTACTGTGCTATATGGAAAAACAACATATTCAACTTCGGTGAAGGAACCAAACTGGGTGTTGGCAGTGAGTAAAATCATTTCCGTTATATTGTTCAAAGCGTGCTTCAGGTTAAGAAGTAAATAAAATAGATGACTAGTTATTTTATTTCGCAGCAATTTTAATGCCCTTTTAACAATAGCACCATTAATTAAATTTAAATAATGCAAGACTACCCTGCTAAGTAGTTAAGATCTGAGCTTTCCAGTCCTATAATATTTTCTATGAGTTCAGAATGGAGTTTTGGTCTGTATTGAGCTGTTTTGCCCCAGTCACAATAACCAACCGCCTCAGAATCTCTCCGCCATAGAACGGGGTAATCAGTCAGAATCTTTAATCCTAATCCAAGATCGAGTGACCTTGCAGGGAAATAGAAAATGTCCAGTAACCACACGATTGATATCAATGGTTATGTATCGCGTCCCTTAAATACCTTTCCAAAACGCCGTGCCTGTTGGCACAAATAGATAATGATCACTTGCACCAGGTGCTAGAAATAATGGACATAGCCAAACATCAGCCCATATTAATTCGCCCTTCAGAACCAGAAGAGCAAAGAAAGGTCAAAAATGGATGTTAAATTGAACCTTCAATGTTCTGCGCTCTGAGCTCCTTATTAGGTTTTTAGCTGAAACTATTCTTGCACTGAATATAGCGGCTTTGAGTAACAACTGAAATTCAGTCCGAATATTGAGTTAAACTGAGCACACATGATGAATGGCCGCGCAGTGGGGAAACACTTCATTTATTGTGCGTTGGTTAATTGTGGTGCACCCTATGTAAGGGGTCGAATTCACAAAGCTGCCCATAAATAAGGCATTTGTACATCTCTGATGAAGCGCTTGCGGGTTTGCAATTATACAGCGAGTCAACTCCTGGTCCCTTTTGTAATGCCAAGTTTCACGTCAGCGCAGAGTCTTTTTAAAACTAACATGAACATGTGTGAACATGAGATCAGTGGCATTACTAAATTCTTTCATTGTGCTCGAACTATTCACATTGTCAGTTTCCCTGTGTATTGAGCATGCGCCCTTGGACAGAAACTTCGTGTTATTTCTGCTGTTGAAATCGGACCTGAGTTGTTGGTAATTTCGATGCACAGACCAGTAATCAGAGAAATCAGAATGTGCCTCAAAGTAACAATTCCGTTGTATTAATAGTGTTGATCATATTCAATTGTTACGCTTTCGACTTTAATGATGGAAGCAAATTCGCCCAAATTCTTTTGGCGCTAACCCTTGCTCTAGATCTAAACAAATATACATCTTTCATACAAGTAATGTGCGTGCGCAGGTTAACTTGGTCGATCAGTTTTACACTGTTGCACAAAGTCAAGATTTCCCCCATCGTCTCCTTTTACAGACCACGCAACACTGAAGGACAAAACTCATACAGATAATTAAGTTGCCTTTATTTCACGGACTCTATCCGAAACATGCCAGAGCGTTGGCGGAAAGATTTTGTGTTAATGAGATCCTCATAATGACCTCCGCAATCTATTTCCCACATGCAGCACTGCGAGGAATCACTGGTTAATCTGCTTTCACACAATGAGGACAGCCTGGCGCAACTTCCTCCAATACTGCAATAGAGTAATTTAGGTCAATCAGACGAGGATCTCGGTTTAATTCTTATCTAAAAGCTGTCAGAACGGCCCGAGCCACATTCACGTGGCTGGAATTTCAGCCTAGGTTGCGGGGTCAGTTTCCGGCGTGGTGTTAAAACCGTCTGATTCAAGAGGGGAGAATACCACAGGGTGAAGCTACCGGAGCAAGTGCACCTACACTGTTCAGGGTTATAACAAAAAGGTTAATCAGTAAACGCTTTGCAAAGCTAAACAACATTTCATCAAATTTATTGTGCTTCTAAATCTATTTATAATTGTTCGTGGCAGCAGCGTCTCAATGTGGAGACACAGCAGCTATATAATGACCCTCTTATTGTCAGCAATATATTAACAGCAAAGATATATGTTATATCGTTCAGGAGTGACAATGCCAAATAAAATGTACGCGTATTTTTTTGCTGACTGTAAAATTGAACGGACCCAACTCCGGTCAGTCATTGAAACCTAAGTTTGCTTTTTCAGTTCCAAACGTCCCACCGATGTCTCTCCTTCAGCCTTCCTCGGAAGACCGCGCAAAGCAAAGGGATCTATTTAATCTATTTAATGAATGACAGAATTCGAATTGTAGTGTTTTGAAAAAAATGTCATGCGTTCAATCAAAGCAATTCCCCAAACACCTCTAAACTTAGTTTTGTTTTAAACAGACCCACAGGAACCATCTGTCTCTCTCCTTCCGCCTTCATCGGATCAAATCAC
Organism: Cetorhinus maximus; assembly: GCF_964194155.1. Taxonomy (NCBI): domain Eukaryota; kingdom Metazoa; phylum Chordata; class Chondrichthyes; order Lamniformes; family Cetorhinidae; genus Cetorhinus; species Cetorhinus maximus. The sequence goes on from NC_135890.1 coordinate 74,062,332, forward strand.
AGTGAAAAACACGGCGACCCTGGTGTGTTTGGTGAGCGGTTTTAAGCCGGGATCTGTGGAGATTGAATGGACTGTCGATGGCAGTGTCAGAGGCAATGGGGTTGAGACCAGTCGGATCCAGCAGGAGACAGACAACACGTTCAGTGTGAGCAGTTATCTGAACCTGTCATCCTCAGACTGGAACTCACACGAGCTTTACTCCTGTCTGGTTAAACACGAGACTCAGGCAAAACCATTCCGATCAAGCATCTCAAGATCCAGCTGTATGTGATTTCGGAAACCATAGTTGACCCAGCTGAGAATGTTTGTTCATTCCTATTAATTTCTTTCATGTAACGAAAAGGGCAGTAATTGATTGTATTTCGAAGATTTAAGCAATTAGCCATTACGGTTGGAGCTTCGCTTTGTAAGAATTTCTGTTTTTAAAGGCTCTTCCATCGAGAGATTGCCAGTGTTAATTGAAACGTCGATGTTTATTAATTTACCTTTATGTACCCGATAACGATAATTAAAATGCAACAATATGGTTATTGCACCTTAATCATTTAATCTCTATTAGACTTTTCCAGTACAGGCGTTGAATAAAGTAACGTTCCGAACATCAAATGCAAAATAGTTTTTGTGTATTTTATTTCTGGTGCAATATAAATCAAATCTCTTGATTTGCAAATGATTAAGGCTAAAGTTATAAAGAGTGCACACAGGTTTCTCGAAACATATTCCACCACTGCTATTAGTGTTCGATGAAGCAATTCTGTTCATTGTGTCCACACTACCAACGTTTGTGTATGTGGCTGGATATATATTTCCAAACGAGTAGTATGCCCGAGGATTGGGAGGATGTTAGAATTCAGCAAAAGAGGCCCAAGAGATTGATCTGTAAAGGGGAAAGAGGATTAGAGATTAGAATAGCGAGAGTCACAACAACAGGTTATTAATGTTTCTAAACGTATAGAAATAGTACTAGATTAATTAATATAAACGTGGCAAGATTCGCAGCATGAACAGGCGAAGTCATAATGCAGATTAAGGAAATGGAAGAGGAACTAAACATATACTGGATATCTGTTTTCAAGATAGAAGACGTAAAAATAATCCGGAAATAATTAAGAACGAATGGTTTAGCGAGAATGAGGAATATGCATAAACCAATATAAATTACCAAGTGGTACAGGGGAAACTCATGAGAATAACTTGTCGAAATTCCCCTGGACCTGGCGAACTACATCTTAGGGTTTTGCACGAGGTCGCTGCAGAGATGCATTGATATCGATCTTCCAGAATCCCTTAGAGGGGTTTCCAAGGGTTGGAAGGTAGCAAACGTAACCCAGCTATTTCAGAAAGGAGGAATAAAGAAATGGGGAAATTTAAGCCAATTGGCCTAACATCAGTAGTGGTCAAAATGCTAGAATTTTCTTATCTGGGGCATGATAACAGGACAGTTAGAACATCAGTGTTGGAGTATGTCACTAGTAAGGAGGATAAGGTGGAATCCGTGGATGTAGTTCTACAGCATTTTCAAAAAATAAAACATTAAATCGTGTGCCACACAACCTTTCATTACGCAAAATTAGGGACCATAGGAATGGACGTAATGTATATTAACATGAATTGAGATTGGTGAATAGACACAAGCAGGAAATAGGAATAAATGGGTCATTTTTAGATTGGCAGGCTGTAACTACCAGTGTGACGCAAGGATCAGTGCTTGTGCCTCCGCAATCGACAAGGTAGAACCATCAAACCACAGAAAAGTTACGGCACAGAAAGAGGCCATTCAGCCCATTGTGTCTGCGCCAGTTGAAACAAGAACTAGCCGCTCATTCTAAACCCACCTCCAGCACCCGGTTCGTAGCTTTGCAGGTTGAAGCACTTCAGGCGCAGACCCAGGTACCTTTTAAAGGAGTTGAGGGTTTCTGTCTGAACCACCAATCCGGGCAGAGAATTCCAGACACCTACCATTGACCTCTCTGCTAAGGGAAACAGTCTACTCTATCTAGGCCCTTCATAATTTTGTACACCTCAATCAAGTCAACCTTTAGCCCCGTCTGCTCTAAGGAAACAACCCTAGCTCATTCAATTTTCCTCATTGCTGCAATTTCCCAGCCCTGGCACTGGTATATGTGGAATCTTTGAAATTCTCTACAGAACGAAGCTGTGGAAGCGTAGCTGTTGTGTATGTTCAAGGCAGAAATTCACAGATTTTGGGTTTTTAAGTGAATTAACGAATTTGGGGATAGCGTAGGAAGGTGAAGTTGAGGTAGAATGTTGAATGGCGTAGCAGACTCAAAGGTCCAAATGGCCTCTTCCTGCTCCTAATACTTTTGTTCTTATGTCCAGTCATTAAGTGCTTTGTGGTATTGATTATTGACGAAGGAAATAGGAATGAATTTATTTTTAATTGGCTTCATCATGTAAATCACTCATGCTGAAGAAGTTTGCGAAAGCAGGATGAAAAACTATTTGCGCCAGATTTTAACAGAAAGGATGAAATCTGTCCTCTGCTTTGTGACGGATTGTGCATGTGTTTAATGATGAGGGTTTCATCACAGACTAAACAATATCCATTTTAAATTGCACAGCGTATTAGCCGATGAGCAGATTGACCATGCTCTGTCCTGTAGCTGCACATGTGCGATATCTCACGTGCGAGCTGAGGAACGCTCTATGGTACTGCCCACGATAGCAAAGCGGCGGCTACAGACATTTAGCAATTAAATTGATGAATAGCATAGGGTTTGGACAAAGAGAAGAAAAACTGATACATAATCCATCGTTTTGTGGACACAAACGAATTAATATCATTTCCACGGCATTGCTTTTATTTAATCGCAGCTGACACTGCAGATGGTGCTATCTTTTGGATGAGACAACAAAACAAGTCGCCATCTGCTCTCGCAGGTGGATGTAAAGAAAGTCGATGACACTATTGGACGATAAACAAGGGAAGTTATTCTTGTGTCCTGGGCTAACACTTAAAGCTCAAGAAGCATCAGCGGGAATGATGATGTTGTCCTGATGAAGTTTCTGCTTGCGAAAGTTTGCTGTGCACAAATTTGTTGCCTTGATGCCTGCGTCGCAACAGAGACTACGCTTCAAAAAGTATTTCATTGACTGTGAAGGGCTCCAGGACAAGCCGCTGTATAATTGCAAGGTGGGAAATTTACAGGAAAATGCGATAAGATGAGTAGAATGGGATTCACGGGGCTGCTCTCCCAAAGAGCCAGTGCAGACTAGATGGCTAAGTAGGCTGTTTCTGCTCGGTACTGTAAATGATAGCCCCAAGGGGCAATATGGAAAGGTGAAAGGGGAATGGTTTGTAACAGGTTATTCATAACATAGACATAACACTATCGTGAGAATCAATTTCTGGAGATGTTCTGTCTCTGATTCCATAGATTAAGACAGGGGTTGACAGGTTTCTAAATATTATAAACTATCAAGGGATATGGGGATAGAGCAGAAATGGTGTTAAGGTAGAATGTCAGCTATGATCTACTTGAATAATGGACCAGGATCGAGGGGCTGAACGGCCTACTCCTGCTCCTATTTCTTTTGTTCGCTTAATACAAGAAATAAGAGAAGACAGCCTCACCTGTATGGACAGAAGATAGTCTTTGGAGGAAGCAGGGGTGGCTAACCATGTCAACGGCAGCAGAGAGGTCGAGAAGGGAAAGAAGAATTCTGAACCACAGTCACAATCACAGAGAATGTAATTTGTTACTTCGCCAAGGCGGGGTGGAAACTGAGTTATAAAGATTCAAACCTGGAATCGCGCAAACGATGAGCGTGGGTTTCAGCATCAACATCATGTTCAAGGATTTTGGAGATGGCTGGTAAGTTACAAAGGCAGAAGGGTTGAAGGCATTATTTTGAGGCCAGTAGTGATGACAGCAGCTTTGAATGGTAGGAGCCAGGTAGTGCTTGAGGACTGATAACCATTTATGATATTAGCCAGCCAAGGGCCAAGAAGGGATCTGGGGTGGTCAGTCGAGGTTTACGAAGGGGCTTGATGGGGAGTCAGGGGAAATAGACCCATAAGATCTTCTTACTTGTCAAAGGCAGGTAAATAAAAGAATGTGTTTATTTCAACTAAATTATAGAAATAATTACGTCAAAATTGTCAGTGCACTGTTAGGGAATAGACTCCACGCCGAACAGTGCCATGAACTCTACCCATCTTTATTCCACTGTGTGGATATACACAACATGTGACCGTTCCTTCACCTGGGTCAGGATCCTCATTAAAGGAAGAGCCTCTCAAATGAGAACAAATTATGGCCAAATGCCCATGAAAATATAATCGAAACGCACGCAGCGAAATTGCATCCAAAAATTCTTCAGGGAATAAAGGACGAAATCGCAGGGCCAACGGCATAAATCTTCCAGGAATTGCTGCATGCCGGGGAGGTGCCAGTGGTCGGGAAATAAACAGATACTTTTTAAAGCAAGCAAAAGTGATCCATCGAAGGAAAGACAGGTTGCAAAATTGTCATCTACTGTGTGGAAAATTATGGAAACCTTTATTCATGATAATATCATTAAACATCTGTAGAGAATTAAGGTCATAAAAGATAGAGAATTAAGATCATGAATGTAAGGTCATCAACCTAACTTATTAGGTTTCTTTGGCAAAGGACCTTGATCGCTTCAATATCTTGCACTTGGATTTCAGTGAGGCGTTTGAAAACGGTCAGCACTGGAAATGAAGAATGCAATAATGATTGAAAATATTTTATAATGGATAGTGTTACGCCCACGTGAGGTGAGTAAAACATGACTTCCCTGTCCTACCACTCCAAGCTTGATGGTAACAGGGTTTTTTGTGAAGTCAGAGAGGAGGAATGTCACTGTCTGTACTTACAAATTCTATGCTGATTTGAAAGAAACTAGCCTGGCAAGGTTTCATGAGGTTGGAACAAGAAAAGGGGCTCGTTTTCTGAGTTAAAAATCCACCCAAGTAACGATATAAATATATGTAAAAATGGAAATCCCTGTCCGAACTTCGCAATGCACTCACCCACACACATGAGCACACAGAATTGCAAGTTTATGCATTAAGTAGTTACTTTCTTAACCAAATTAAAATTCAATGCTAAACAGTAAAATATAAAGAGAGTTGACTGTTATGAGTCCTTTGCTGGTGTCTGTGGCAGCAACAGATTTTCCCCATAGTGGTCTTGAGATTCCAGGAGGTGAAGCCCATGCAAAACTACAATTGCCAGAGACAATTTCATTTCAAAATGTAATTCGACTTTTCCAAAAGTTAATGAATTTTGCACCTGAGGTCCTTTTAAATGGAAATTCACTATCTCTGTGCTGGGTTTTTAAACTGCAACAGAGGTAGCGTCTTAACTTGGGAGAGAGGGGGAGAGGGAGAGTGTTACTTTCCGATAACCAGGTTCTTCCCAGACCATTGTTTCAGCAGCATGTGTTGATTAAAATAAGTTTGAATATTCATTATTCCAGTCACATTACCTCATTCACCATAACAGTTTCGGAAGGTATTTGCTTAGCTCATATCCGAAAAGACTGGCTATTTTCCCATGGCCTATAATGTCTCCGCCATTAGCTTCTGAATGATTCATTATTTAAACTTGACGAGGCAAGAAAACATCTTTCTATATCGCTATTGCCCTGATAGGCATTCTGTGAGCGGTAGCCTTATAAAATGCAAATGTGAGTTCCAGTGAATCTTTTGAAGTAAAAAGCAGACCTGCCGACTGTTTCCAGGATTTTCTGTTTTTATTTCAGATTTCCAGTATCCACAGTATTTTGCTTTTACTTTGGTGTTTAATTCACTGCCACTCCTCTTCCAAGAATGCCTACCTTGAAGAAGTGCTGCTCTTCTCTCTGACAGGATTTCCATTCTCCTTCGGTCTGTTGCAGTAAAATTTCATCACAGTTCTACTTCTCTTTAGCTTTGAAGAAGAGTCATACGCACACGAAACATTAACTCTGCTTCTCTCTCCACAGATGCTGTCTGACCTGCCGAGTTTTTCCAGCATTTTCTGTTTTCATAATCTTTTCTAGTAGTTCTCGACAACAGCGGCGTGAAATTTCATGAGGGTGACTGGGCATGTCTTAATTGTATTCTGTATTGGAACCTTGCAGAAAACTAGTCAACTGTTAATAATAGACATCAGGTGACGTTTAGCAGTCATCTTCAGTCAGTGTTTTTCCTTGGTTTTTAAAAGTCCTTCTTAAACAATTCAAGATGTGTTTGATCAGCCAATGAAATGAGAGATCAATACCACCCATGGACAAATTACATCATTGCGACAATAAGTAATTGGTAAGTCGATAGAACCCAGAGGTCTGTGCCCCAGAGATTGCCATAATTCTCGGAGAATGTTAGCAAGGTGCCCAACTGGTTGACGACATATTTTGTTTAACATCATTATATATGACCTGGAGCGAGGAGTCAAGAGTACCATGGCAAAATCTATAATTGACAGAAAACTGAGGAAGGTGGGAGACTCCAAAGCTGAACAGAGTAACCAAGGGAAGAACTTCAATATACCTTGGAATTGTGCACAAATCTAATAGATAAGATTTAATATCGAGAAATTAAAAGTGGGGAAAATAATCCAAGAAGGGACTATTATTTTAAAAAGCAAGAAAATAGTATGCGTAGTAAATGAAAGGGAGCTGGGCCTCTGATTGATACATTGAAACTATCTCAATAACGTTTGGTGACAGTGACTAATGCAAATGAGTATTTGGGAGCTTTTTAAAGACCAACATTCAGGTGAAATAGTGCGATAATCTTGCCACTTTACAAGTCATCGGTAATACCGCACTTAAAATGCTGTGTACAATTGTTCTTGCCATGGGAAAAATGTTACAGCTATTGAGAAAATACACAATGGAGTCAACAGAATTATTGAGGTGATAGAGAGATTGGATAATGAGCAGCAATTTTGTAAATTGTATCTATTCTGGCTGGAAATGAGAAAACCGAGACGTGACGGGATTTCTGTTTTTTGGGACTCTAAATAGAACTAGATAATGGCTCGGAGATTTGCGGCTCTAATGGCGGCGAAACAGTCCGCGTTTGCTGTCATTACTCCCCTGAAATTGACAGCAGCTCCCGAAGCCCGCACATCCGGATTTGAATGCGGGAAGTCAGATGTTGCTGTGAATTTTTTAGTCTGTCAGGACCTTGTGCTTTTGAGGTCCCCACAGGGTGCAATCACTTCGAAGTTGTCAAACTGGCAATACCTTCCACTGTTCATTGGCTTTTACTTCTCAATTTACTGTCTGTGGGAATGCTATAATGTAATTGGCTCCTTACGTTGCTGGAAGACGTTTTAAAGATTCACCACCTTCTGTCTGGAGAAATTCTTCCTCATCTCGATCTTAAATTGCCTACCTCTTATTCTGGCACTCTGTCCCCGGGTTCTAGACTCCCCCAATCAGGGGAAACATCTGTCCTGCATCTACCCTGTCGAGCCCTGGAAGAGTTTTGTACACTTCAACGAGATCACCTCTCATTCTTTTAAACTCTGGAGAATGCAAGTCCAGACTTCGCAATCTTTCCTCATAATGCAATGAAGAGTGTTGGAGGGCATGCCAGGGTTAGGGTTAGCACCAGGCATGCCTAAAAATGAGGTTTCAACCTAATCAACAGAGGACTACTTTCCTGCCAAACAGCATAAACAACAAGTGATAGACAGAGCTAAGCGATTCCACAACCAACGAATCAGATCTAAGCTCTGCAGTCCTGCCACATCCAGTCATGAATGGTGTTGGGCAATGAAACAACTCACTGGAGGAAGAGGCTCCACAAATACCGCCATCCTCAATGATGGAGGAGCCCAGCACATCAGTGCAAAAGATAAGGCTGAAGCATTCGCATCAATCTTCAGCCAGAAGTGCCTAGTGGAAATAGATAATGGCTTGGATATTTGCGGCACTGTTGACTGTCAAACAGACGGCTTTGATGTCTTTACTCCTCTGAAATTGACAGAAAAACCTGGAGCCCACACATCCGGAGTTGAATGCGGCAAGTCAGAAGTTGTTGTCAGTTATTTTAGCTTGTCCGGAGCGTGTGCTGTTGATGTTCCCACAAAGTGCAATCAGTTCGAAATTATTGTACTGACAAGAATTTCCACTTTTACGACATTCGCCTCACTGCAAAAGCCCTTGATTACTCTTTGTTGAAAACGGTGTAACTGGGCTTTAAACGGCGGACGAATTCATAATTATTATTATAACTATCACTAACCCTGAAATAGTAATATATGTTAAATGTCAAATTTCCCCATCAGGAAAAAAAATCCATGTCATTTTAATATGCTATTTTATGCAAACCTTGTTAATGATATTTTAGCGTCTTCCTTAATCTCTTGTATGTGATTCAATAACGTATTTCGCTATCTATAAACTGCACGTTAAAAGTGAATTCGTTCATTGGCTTTGACTTCTTAATTTACTGTCTGTGAGAATACTGTAATGTAATTGGCTTCTAGCGCTACTTGATGTCATCACTGCACTACACATCTGGGTTTTTTTTTAAAATATTGGTCTAGAGCGTCCGGTCAGTGGCGAGACCCTCTTGCCACTGACCATGACTAAAGCCGTTGCCTTAGCTTTTCCCCCTGGTGGTTTAGGGTCTTCCTCTGCCTGCTGCAAGATTCAGCCACGGAGGCAGCCACCTGGAGTATTGGCGAGGTGCAGAAGCACCAGGGGCACGTTTTAAATCATCAATTGAAAAAACGGCCCTCGAGATCCAGCAGCTTTTCAGTCTTCTGCTGAGTGTTATATCTATGGTTCTGAAACATTTTTAAGCCAAGTTTTTAATGCGTTAAAACTTTTGATTTGCTTTTATGAGTTTGTATAACCTTTAAGTTAATTTAAGAAAACGTGAAAATCCTTGCATTGACTGAGGAAACAATTTACAGTAAAATGAATGGGAAAGTGCAATTTCCAGCATTGTTATCGTAGCCTAGTAAGAAGCGAGTCAATGAATTGATTATAGAAGCTGGCAGCGCAGAATCTGAATAAGAAGAAAAGGTGTCATAATTTCATGGAAACAGCCCTCAAAATTCTCCTTAGTGAACTAGAAACGAAACATCACCGCAACGTCGGTAACGCAAGGTTGAAATCGCCCAAGGAAAATCAGCACCGTAGCCTGGAAGGAAGTAGCACAGGCATGCCTGCAAATAGCAGCGTGTCATGTACGGTAAAACAGTAGCGTGAAAATATTCAAAGACTAGAGCGTTCTCTCATGGCATGTAAATGGCTCTATGGTACTATCTTCAAATTTAGACCTTGGCTTGAGAGTTGAGCGTTAAAAAGGTTACGAGCTGTGGATTGTTCGTCATTTAAAAACATGTCGTAAAATTCAGTTGCTTGTAGAGAGTGCAGACCTTGGGCAGGTTGGGGATCACTAACCCTGGAGTAACTAGTGCTCATTCTAATGTTGGAATGCACAAACGAGATGTCACTAACTGAATATTTAAACCATGTATGAGCAGGGAGGTTTCTTTCATGTGATAACTAATTGCAAATATTTTCCTGACAGATTCGTAGGTGCCCTTGGGCACATTAGTTAGCGATGGTTGTGAGCCAGTGGCAGCTGAATGTACTGAAAGCGGTGCTGCTGAAGGAACAGAACTGAGTGTTTCTGAGGAAGGCGATATTGAAACTGTGCTGGAGGAGGAAGGTCAGTATCATCCAATGGAGAAGCAGGGTGTGCAATCTGTGTCTGAGGCAGATGTAGCGGTACCTTGACTCCTGTGTTCACCTTAAACCTTCAGGCTGTTGAAGAAGAGGAAATCTGTGATGGTCAGATCACGACCTCTGAGAGAGGCTGTGTGAAGCTGATGCTGTGGGTACAATGGAAGAAAGCGCGACACAGGAGTCCAAAGCGACAGGTGGTGAGGGACCTGCGAATTTGGAAGTACAAGTTCCAGGGAATCCTCTAACACATGAGACATGTAAGGCCCAGATTAATAATTTAGATAGTTATGAGGAACAGGAAAAGGGTATTTTTCGATTGAGTGGATGATGCCATGTGTACAGAAAATGATAAACATTTGGGCATTTTTAATTTGATCCAACAATAGTTGAATATTTTGAGATAAGATGTGAGGAATCCAATCCCGGGTCTTTTCCAGCAGCTGGCCCTATCCATTGAAACCCTTCACTGGGATTTCACTGTTACGATGCAGAGCCTCTTGAATCAGTATGTTTAATTTACTCTGGACAGACATCAGTGCCTGTGCCTGTGTGGCAGCAATGAATACAATAGAACAAACCATGCAGGTACATGTACCAGTAAATTAACCTGTAGCGGCTGCATCTTCAGCCCAGCGCCGATTTATCTGCTGCTGGATAAGCCTCTGGCAAAGACAGGTCAGGCCATAGATGGCAGGAAGATGCAGAAGGAATTCGGGCCTTACCTCCCTTGGATCCACAGCTCGTGCCCTCTTTGTGACAACCGTCCACAGGCACACGCGACAGAATGATGTTTTTGTTCGCTCTAGTTTTGTGTTGTATCATTTATTTCTAGTTAATCTTTTGTTACATTTAACCGTTTAGTGTCTGAATTCAATTCAGCTGTGTTTATTCTTATTACTTACTGATAGTTTGATTTATAATTATATTGAACTGTTTACTGTTTGAGTTCAATTCAATTCTATTGCTCTGTTCTACAGTAGCTGTAGTCATTGTAAACTGCTAATTTTATTAACATTACGTTAATGAATAAATTTGAAAAATGTTTATTATTTTTAAGTATCGCGAATTAACACATTTTTGTTGTAAAGGTTTTGCACGAACAGCTTCAATTTTTTAAAACGCGTTTTGATGTTAAAATAAAGCCCGAAAAAATAACACTTTCTTTCCTGATTTGTGGCAGGAGGGAGAGAGGCATCACCGTTTCAGTGTCGACCTAGTGAAACCCCTTCAAGATCTTCTATTTTTTTCAATGAGATCGCCTTTCATTCTTGAAACCCCCAGAAATTTACTCAGCTTCTCATCATGGGAGAACCCTATGATCCCAGCTTTGCTTGCTGCACCGACATGCTAATATTGTGTTCCTTGTGCTACTACACTCAAGTCTCTCTCACCGTCAATATGTCGAATTTTCATGCCTTTTAAAAGATATTCTGCTTTCCTATTCTTACCACCAAAGTGAATAACGTCAGATTGGCCCTGTCATATTGCATCTGACATTTCCTTGTCCACTTATCTAACCTCTCCATATGTCTTTGCAGCCTAATTTTGTCACCCTCCTCGTAGTTTGCGTTCCCATCTAGGCTTGTATCATCAGCAAACTTGAATACGTTGCTCTCCGTTTTCTCGTTCAAACCCTTAATATAGAATGTAAATCGCCGAGGCCCCAGCACTGAGCCTTGCGGCACTCCAATAGTTACAATATGTGCATGCTTATGGATGGTCGCCCAGTAGAAGGATGGTTAATTGGTGTCAAAGTTTATTGCCGTTTGACAACCCGCAGAAAGAAGCAGAAGAACGCTAATATAAAGCCATTGTATCCATGAAGCAGATTTCTGCTCGAACCAGTGGGGTGCTGAACAGTTGGTTCAGGGTGCTTGGAAAGGTTTGAGGATGTCCTCCAGTGCTCCCTAGAGCCTGTAGCCAAGATCTTTACAGTGTGCTGCAGCCTACACAGTTCTGCAATGGTTGAAAGTCTGGATTTTGACAAGCAGAGGAGGGCCCATTAGAGGTAGAAAACCCTTCAGCTGCGAGCGCTGCGGCAAAGGTTGTGGCGGCTCTGCAGAATGCAAGGAGATCAGAGCTCAGCCTGTGGCGGACCACTTTACCCAATGAACATCCCATAGTAATCACACCGGGAAGAGGCAGGCACTGTTTTACAGAGAAATATTTCTTAACTTTAATGAAAACACTTGCAAATAAATTACTGAAAAAATTAAACCATGTCCCGAAATTTCAGACAAATTTGACAAAAGAGAACACAAGAAACACATTCTAATTACAAAACAAAAATAGAATTACCTGGAAAAACTCAGCAGGTCTGGCAGCATCGGCGGAGAAGAAATCAGTTAAAATTGTTTTATTGCAATAGGCAGCCTCCTTAGGAATTTGAACAGCTTTTTACAAGGATATATCTCTGAGCAATAATAGTAAAGATTAGCGATGCAAAATATTAGACTATTAGGTTCAACTAATTTAAACTTTAGAAATACTCGCCAGACAGCAGCCGTGGAGAAAGAAACAGAATTAACGTTTCAGGTCGATGACCTTTCACCAGAAACTTTGGAACTGCTTTACAAATTTTAGTCAAATTTAAAAACTGAAATTATATAAATGTTTAACTCTGACAGGAGAAACTTAGTTGTCAGCAATAACAAATTTTAACTCACAACCGGAAGATTATAGCAATCGTCGCACGTTTTAGGAAGGAAGGGAAAAGGAGTTAGCAGTCAGCGGAATTCAATTCCCTGCTCCTTCAAGGGACCCATCCTGGACCCAAAGTTTAGGCGAAACCTTCAGTTTGCTCTCCACTGAACCAGTGCCCATTAACTCACCATTCGGTCGCGTCGGGGCTCGGCGGATCTCCTCTGCTTGGGACCGCCTCCCGCGCGGGCACGGCAGGCGCGGGGCGCATTCCCTCCGCCGGTGGTGCGCCGCAACCGTCTCTGGGTCGGCTGGGAAAGCCGGTGGAGAAGGCGGCTCGTCGCTCCGGTGGCGAATGTTACAGCCCCCCACCGCACCCCCCCCCCCCACCCCCCAAACCCCCCGCAGCAGCCTTCGCCGTTTCCTGGGGTCGAGGGAAGTGCCTGAGGGCGGTGTGAGGCCGGTAGTGGCCCCTGGCTCGTAGTGGTCGGCTCTTCTCGGAGTCGGGTTGCTTGTGAATGCAGCCCAAAGCCGGTGGTAAACTCCATCTAAGGCTAAATACTGGCACGTGACCGATAGTCAACAAGTACCGTAAGGGAAAGTTGAAAAGAACTTTGAGTTCGAAGGTCTCCCTCTTGGTGATCTCAGCAGTGAGGTGTCTGCACCCTCTACCTTCCCAGGGTCTGAGTGCTCACCAACATTCCGACTGGAGAAACTCACTCACTCCAGTGGAATGTGTCTACCGGGTTGACGTGATCTGGGTGACTCTACCTCTGTTTTCAGGTGAGCCGAAATTGCACGGAGGGTGCAGAGTGGTAGATGATGGTGCTGGGGATAGTGTGCGCCAGGTGGCTACATCCCCAGCCAGGATCATGTCCCTGGATTCCATTGATCTCACATCTAGCAGAAGAAGAAAAGCCAGTGTATTGTTCCTCCAGTTCCCTCGGAGGTTGGTGCCCTCCATCACCCCCACGTTACTCGTTTTCCGTCTCCTAATTTGCCGATTGCTCCTTAAAGACTGCCATCTGGTGTCATGGTTTAGAATAATACCCTTCCAAGTTCTGAAATGTCCCATTGATGGGGTCGGTGCGAGTGTGGGGAAGCCTGGTTCCCTAGCACTCTGCCCGGAACAGCGAGAAGTGTGGGCACAGGATTAATTGGGTATTTCGTTGAAAGGGCAAACAGGGGCACGAGGAGCGAAATTGTATCAACTTGTGTTGTATGATTCCATGATTCAAATCGCATTCACCAAGAAAATGACTACTGTCATTTGTGGAATATGACCTGGCGGAGCACTAACACTTGTGCCAACAGCTTCAATTGAAAGGTCACAAACTGAAAGGTTAACTCTGTTGATCTCTCCAGAGATACTGCCCGACTTGCTAAATATTTGCAGCATTTTCTATTGTCTTTTTTTCAGTATTCTAACATCTGCAATATTTAGCTTTTGAATAACTTTCCTTGTATTTTCTGTTAGCCGAAGAAAATTTGAGGCATTCTTTGAATTTCAGGGAATCTGAGATGAAACCACTAATTTGCATCCCAACACAAGGCAACACCTTCTTGGTGACAGGTGTTATTAAAAGACAGAGAGAGAGGGATTCAGACAGTTAACCCATCTCGTCATATAACTGTCAGTACTTCGGTGCCTCGTTAAACTTTTCACAATGACTGACTGGGTCCATGCTATCATTGTGTTCATTTTTTGCCTGGCAGGTGAGTATTTTAAAATGTAGATTTACTATAAAGGCGCCGTTATGAAGGATTTTTGGGTGATATTTCACGGTATTTAAAATTCAATACTTTCAATATTTGATTAAAGTACCTTTACAGTAATATTTTAATACCATTATCTTTCAGTTTCAAACGCGGACATCACAGTAAATCAACCATCTTTGAAATCGACTTCTCTCAGAGGCACCTTCAATCTTCGGAAGGGCAACATATACTGGTACCAGCCTGGAAATGCTCCTCAATCTGCTTTATCAATGGGCTAAAAGCAGCACGAACAGAGCCTCTGGTGTTCCCGACCGGTTTTCTGATTCGGTATCCGGCAACCCGGGAACTTTAACTATCAGTAAAGTTAAATCGGAGGGCACCGCGGGCTATTATTGTGCTATATGGAGAAAACAGCATGTGGAACTTCGGTAAAGGAACCAAGTTGTGTTATGGCAGTGAGTAAAACCATTTCCGTTACATTGTTCAAAACGTGCTTCAGATTAAAGACAAAATACTATAACTGTGTAGTTATTTTGTTTTAAACAATGTTAACGTCCTTTTAACAAAGAACCATAAATTAGACTGAAATGTTACAAGGCTGCCTTACTAAATGGTTAAGATCTGAGCCTTCCAGTTCTATAATATTTTCTAGCCTATGAGTTGAGAATGGAGTTTTGGCCTGCATTGAGCTGCCTTACCTCAGTCACAATAGCAACTCGCCTCAGAATCTCTGCGCCATAGAACGGGGAAATCAGTGAGAACCTTTAATCCGAATCCGAGATCGAGTGACCTTGCAGGAAATGCAAAGTGTGACCTCCAGTAACGACAAGGACGAGCTCAATGGTTACTTACCGCGTCCCTTAACTACCTTTCCAAAACGCCGTGCCTATTGGCACAAATAAATAATGATCATTTGCGCCAGACACTTGAAATAATGGACATGGGGAAAAAATAGCCCCATATAAATAGCCCTTCAGAATAGCAAGAGCAATAAAAGATCATAAATGGATGGTGAAACTAACCTTCAACGTTCTGCGTTTTCAACTCCCGATTAAGTTTTTAGCTGGAGCTATTGTTGCATTGAATATCGCGGCTTTTAATTACAACTGAAATTCAATCCAAGTACTGATTTAAACTGAGTGCACATGATGAACGGACGCTCAGTGAGGAAACACTTCATTTATTGCGCGTTGGTTAATTGTGGCGCACCGAATGCAAAGCTTTGAATTCATAAAGCTACCCATAAAGAAGACATGTATACTTGCCTAATGAAATGCACGCGAATTTGAAATTAGAATAGCGAATCACTCCCTGGCCTTTTCTGTAATGAACATTGCCATGTTTCACGTCTTATTAAAACTAACACACGTGTGAACATGAGATCAGTGACATTATTAAATTATTTTAATTCATTGGTCTATTCGCATTGCCAGAATATCCTGTGCATTGAGCATGCGTCATACAGTCAGAAAGCTCGTGTCATTTCTGCTGTTGAAATCGGACCTGAGTTGTTGGTAATTTCGATGCACAGACCAGTAATCAGAGAAATCAGAATGCGACTCAAAGTAACAATTCCGTTGTATCAATAGTGTTGATCATATTTAATCGTTACGTCTTCAACTTTAATAATGGAACCAAACTCACCCATATATCTTCTGGCGCTAACACCCGCTCGAGAAGATCCAGAAATATAAATCTTCATTACAATGTGCATTGGGTAGATTTGGTGTTGGTTGATAGTGTAAAACCACTGAAATGTGTCGACCTACGTTTGCACATTTCTCCTAATTTGTATTTCCGTTGACTTCAATGATAAATGCTCTAGCTCTTTATCCCTTGTTTTACATTATTGTAGAAAGTTGAGATTTCTTCTATTACCTCCAGGTAGAAGCGGCAGAGCATTAAAGTTCAAAAGTCATATATAATTAATTCGCAGTAATAATCCCCGCAGCCACCCGCGTCACCTATTTCCCACAGACTGCAATGCGACCGTTAATCTGGTTAATCTGCTTTCAGACAATGCGGACAGTCAGTCGCGATTTCCTCCAATACTGTAATGGGGTATTTTAGCTCCATTTGACGAGGATCTCTGTTTAAATCTAATCCAAAAATTGCCACATTAGCCAGAGCGACATTGCTTCGCTGGAATGTCAGCCTAGATTGCGTGGTCTGCTTCCACAATGGGGTTGAAACCATCTGGCCCAAGGGCGGAGAATCTCACTTGGTTAACCTACCTGAGCAAGTGTGTCTTAGCTGTTCTCGATTATAAAATAGAAGTTCATTAGCAAAACCTGAAGACACGGCTTGTAATAAAGCTGATGAGCATTTCATCATACCATAAGACAACTAGGACAAATTTGACATATGTTTAGTATTTTAATCCTATTTCTAATAGTTCCCAGCGCCCCGGCGTCTCAAAGTGGAGATACGGCAGCTATATAATGACCGTGTTATAGTTGGCAATATATTTACAGCAAAGATAAATTCTATATCATTCAGCGATGACATCACGAAATGTAATGTACATGAATTGTTTTGTTTTCTGTAAACTTGAACAGAACGAAAATATCAACTCCAGTCAGCCATTAAAACTGAACTTCGCTTCTTCAGATGTGAAAGATTCATCGGGTCTCCCACCTTTAAACTTCCTCAGATGAAGTAACATTTTGAAATACTTGTAAATGAAATAGACCTATTCGTTGTATTAAACTGAATAAGCAAATTCGAATTATATTGCTTAGAAAAAAAATCTCTTGTTTCAAACAAAACATTCCCCAACACTGCTAAACCTAGTTTTTTAAAAATAGATCCGCAGGAACCATCGGTCTCTCTCCTTCCGCCTTCATCGGATCAAATCACAGCGAAGAACACGGTGACCCTGGTGTGTTTGGTGAGCGGTTTTAAGCCAGGAGCTGTGGAGATTGAATGGACTGATGGCAGTGTCAGAGGCAATGGGGCTGAGACCAGTCGGATCCAGCAGGATGCGGACAACACGTTCAGTGTGAACAGTTATCTGACTCTGTCAGCCTCAGGCTGGGACTCACACGAGCTTTACTCCTGCCTGATTAAACATCAAGCAACTCAAGGCCCAGCTGAATGTGATTTCAGAAAGTGTATTGACCCAGTTGAGAATGTTTGTTCATTCCTATTCATGTGACAGAACGGTAAAAATTGATTGTATTTTGGAGATTTAAGCAAATGACCATTGCGGTTGGAGCTTCGCTTTGTAAGACTTGCTATTTTTAAAGGCTCTTCCATCTTCTATTGCCGGTATTCACGATGAAAAGTCAATGTTCATTAATTCATGGTTATGCATCCGAGAACATTAATTAAAGGCAAAAATATGGTGATTGCATCTTAATTATTTAATCACTATTAGACCTTCCCTATAAAGCTGTTCAATAAAATAATTGGCCAAATATCAAATGCAGCACCGTTTTCTTGTCTTTCATTTCTGATGTAATGTAAGTCAAACCTATTATTTTTTTCGGTATCGTTAAGGCTCATGTAATAAAGAGTGCGCGAAGTTTCCTCTAAACAAATCTCGCCACTACTATGGGATTAGCTGAAGCACTTCTGCTCACCTTGGCTCCACTCCAAGTTTGTGTGTGTCTATACGTTTGTGTGTGTGTGTGTGTCTGTGTGCCTATACGTGTGTGTATAGATACGTATAGATACAAATACCCGGGCAGCTGGAAGGCGTATCAGTAGGGGAGCATTTTGGAGACAGTGACCATGCTCAATTATATTTTCGGATAGTTAAGGAAAAGGATAAGATTGGGGCGGGAATTAAAGTTCTAAACTGAGGAAAGGCTAATTTTACTAAAATGAGATACGATCTGGGCCAAGGGGACTGGGGGCAGCTACTTGCAGATAAAAATGTGTCAGAGCAGTGGAAGGCATTCAAGGAGGGAATAGCGAGAGTACAGGGCAAATATGTTCCCGAAAAGATATATGGGGGTGGGTGGGAATCAAGTCCGGAGAACCCTGGGTGTCAAGGGACACAAGGGTTAGGATTAAGAAAAAAAGGGAAGCGTATGTCGGATGCCGAGGGTTCAATTCGGCAAAGTCCCTAGAGGAGTATAAAAAGTGCAGGGGAGAATTTAAAAAGGAAATTAGGAAAGCTAAGAGAGTGCACGAGAAAGCAATGGTGGGGAGAGTAAAGGAAAATTCAAAGGGTTTTAAAAAATATATACAAAGAGCAAGGCAATATCTAGGGAAAGAGTAGGACCAATTAGGGGTCATAGAGGTAATCTGCGTGTAGACTCGGAAGACGTGGGTGCAGTCCTCAATTAATACTTTGCTCTGGTCTTCACAATGGAAAAGGACGACGCAGGTATAGACATCAGGGCGGAGGACTGTGAAATATTAGAAGAAATTAACATAAAGGGAGAGGAGGCATTAGCGGGTTTAGCGGCCTTAAAAGTGGATAAATCTGCAGGCCTGGATGAGATGTATCCCAGGCTGTTGAGAGAGGCAAGGGAAGAGATATCAAGGAGTAATTTTCAAATCCTCTCTGGCCACAGCTGAGGTGCCAAAGGACTGGAGGACTGCTAATGTTGTCCCATTATTAGAAAAGGGAGGAAGAGATAGACCAGGAATTACAGGCCAGTCAGTCTAACCTCGGTGGTGGGGAAGTTGCTAGAAAGAATTCTGAGGGACAGAATATATCTGCACTTGGAGAGACACAGATTAATCAGGCATAGTCAGCATGGATTTGTTAAGGGAAGTTCGTGTTTGACAAATTTGATCAATTTTTTTGAGGTAACCAGGAGTGTTGATGAGAGTAATACATTTAATGTAGTCTACGTGGACTTTAGGAAGGCTTCTGATAAGGTCCCTCATGGCAGACTGGTCAATAAAGTAAGAGCCCATGGGATCCAAGGCAAAATGGCACGTTGGATCCAAAATTAGCTGAGAGGCAGGAAGCAGAGGGTGATGGTAGAGGAATGTTCCTGTGACTGGAGGTCTGTTTCCAGTGAGGTTCCGAGCCAAGGCCTCGGTGCTGGGGCCCTTGCTGTTTGTGGTGTACCGAAATGATTTGGACTTAAATGTATGGGGTATGATCAAGAAGTTCGTGAGTGACATGGAAATTGGTAGGGTGGTAAATAGTGAGGAGGATAGCCACAAACTGCAGGAGGATATCAATTGACTGGTCAGGTGGGCAGAGTAGTCGCAAATGGAATTCAACCTGGAAAAGTATGAGGTGCACTTGGGGTGTGCTAACAAGGCAAGAGATTACACTATGAATGGTAGCTCCCCAAGAAGTACTGAAGATCAGAGGGACCTTGTTGTGCATATTTACAGATCCCTGAAGGTAGCAGAGCAGATAGATAAGGTGGTTAAGAAGGCACATGGGGTATTTGCCTTTATTAGGCGAGACATAAAATACAAGAACAGGGAGGAACTGTATAAAAAGCTGGTTAGCCCACAACTGGATTTCTGCTGCAGTTCTGGTCACCACATTTTAGGAAGAATGTGATTGCACTGGAGAGGGTGCATAGGTGATTTACAAGGATGCTGCCTGGGCTGGAGGGTCTGAGCTATGAGGAAAGATTAGATGGGCTCAGGTTGCTTTCCTTGGAGCAGGGAAGGTTGAGGGGGATCTCATAGAGGTACATAAGTTTATGAGGGACATCGATAGGGTGGATAGGAAGGCACTTTTTCCAGTAGTAGAGGGGTCAATAACCAGGGGGAATAGATTCAAGAGGGAGGTTTTAACAGGAAGAGGAGAGCCAAGGAGAATTATTTTCACCCAGAGGGTGGTGGGGGTCTGGAACTTACTGCCTGAAAGGGTGGTTGAGTCAGAAACCCTCGTAACATTTAAGATGTATTTAGATATTCTCTTGCGCTGCCATGGTCCCCAGGGCCATGGGCCAAGCGCTGGAAAATGGGATTAGTAGATTCAGATCTTAGTTGACCGGCGCGGTCACGATGGGCCGAGTGGCCTCCTTCTGTGCTGCAATTGTCTATGAGTCTATCAAAAGAAGAGGCTTATGTTTCCAAAAGAATAGCATACCTGAAGACCAAGCAATTGATGAGGAAAGATAATTACAGAGTAGACTAGCAAGAAACATTAAAACAGGTTGTAAACGTTTCTAAATGTATATCAATGGGAAGAGATTAATGAATATAACCGTGGGCAGGTTAACAACAAAAACAGGTGAAAACACGGAGATTAGGGAAATATCAGACATTAAAGAAATATTAGGAACCAGTTTTCAAGCTGGAAGGCACAAAAAATCCGACTATTGTGAGGGTAACCATATTTAGAAGAATATGGGCGGTCTCGAAATGTAACTTTTTGTAGTGGAGCATGCCAGTAGGAACAACAAGAGTCCATTCGTGGGCCGGGGGCTTAAACTGGGACATCCTATTTTTACCCGCCGGTTGGCATTAAACTTTGGCTGAGAGGATAGGGGCCGAAGAACTAGCTTTATAACCCTTATTCCCACAGTTTAACCACATATTGGACACTTCCAGCGTGTGCAGCTGCCCAGAGTGTTGCTGAGTGAACAGCGCTGATATTCAACGCCACCATCCACAACCCACCAACCCCTGCCACCCCCCTCCCCCCCCCCACCCCCACCGGAGTCTCTTCTGTATACATAACAAGGAGATGACTCATTGTACATCCCGTATATGACTCATATGTCCCCCAAAGGGCAGGATATTTCCTTGGGATTCCCATGGTTTAGACTCAGGTGTAATATGCCTCCTTATACCTCGAAGGGTGCGGCCAGTATATCGCCCTTGTTCCTCCCAATACTGACAGCTCTTTGTTTGGGTAAATGACTGTTTAACACACATCATTAGCAGTTTGCCTGTCCCTATTCTGTTCTCCAAAGAAACATTGCCCTCTGAGGCGCCCCAGTATCTCTTTTTCACATGGACACACAGCCCGGTAACCTCCCAGATCTGGTTAAGTTGTTGCTACTGCCTGGCTAACATTGCGTAGTGCGATGAAGAAACTCCCCCACTCCTCACTGGTACTAAATACGTGATCAGTCGGAAGTTGTTTCATTGAATCTAGTAATTCCATCTCCCACCACCTGGGGTTTCCAACCCCACCCCTCTCCCCAACACACCGCCCACCGCTCCCCCCCACTCCCCGGGCCACCCTATTTTCATTGCTCACTGTAACTGAGAGTCCCAGGATTCACACTGAAAACACCACAACATTTCCACGATGAGTTCGTACTGGTTTCTCTCACACTCTAACTCACAAGATACCATTTTTAAAGCTACCATTACGTTTTTAATCTAAAATTCTGAGTCGCACATTAACTGACTATCTTATTCAGGGCACTGGACACTTCCAGTGTATTAATTTTTCACTATCTTTAACTGATTGATGCGATGCAATTTTCCCAGTTTCTTTCCTTTTTTATCAGTTATTTGGATCAGATGCACAGTCAAGCTGGCCCCGGTCTATAAGCAGCAAAGGATCCGCCTTTAGGCTCAAAACGAATTTTCTTCTGTCGTATCCCATGACCTCTGCACCAATCTGATATTCTGATATCGTACCTTTTTGTCTAAGCAACTTTTCACTGCCGTTTTGTTTTGCCCAGGTTCTTTGCTACAAACTCGTTAGTTGCGGAAATGTAATCCACCAATTATTGGAACCAGCCGTTAGCTGCTATCCCTGTTAGCACTGGCACTGAATTAGGTATTAACGGATGCCTAGGGTTCGCAATATTCTACAGGTCATGGCCTGGTAAGAGGATATTTCCTTGCTGAAGAGAGATGTTGATCAGATCGCCAGCAGGCACGTGGCATAATTTTAACCCACTATGTAGGGTGTTCTGCACAAAACGCTTTCAACAGTTCCACTGCCCCACGAGAATTGTGAGTCGTAACTCACATATAGCTTTTTAGTGATTCCCACCAATTTCAATAGTTCAGTAAAAATTTATCCAGCAGACGGAAACTGTGGCATAATGGAAATGCGCCTAGACCAGTAAACCAAGATAATGCCCTAAGGACATGGGTCCAAATCCCAAGACGGCAGCTGGTAGCTGGCCCTAGTCATAGTGCCATGAAGCTATCATCGATTGTCACAAAAACCTATCTGCTTCACTAATGCCCTTTAGGGAAGGAAATCGGCCATCCTTACCTGGTCTGGCCTACATGTGACTCCAGATCGACAGCAATGTGATTGACTCTTAACTGTCCACTGAAATGGCCAATCAAGGGGAGCTAAGGATTATCACAAATGCTGGCCTTGCTAATGACACCTACATCCAATGCAAAAGTAAAATGCGATTCCTGGTTGCTATCCATTTGAACAGGTATTGCCAACCTACAGAACAATTCACACAATAAGACTCGGGCTGCTGCCATAGCTGCGTTGGTAATGTTTGGTTAAGTTGGTTTTACAGGGGAACACCCCATATCCATTTGGTAAACATGCCTATAATAACCAGACAATACTGGTATCCTAGGTAGAGGCCCGATGAAATCGATTTGCAGTGGCCCATCAAAGGCACTCTGAAGGTAGCAGTTGCTAGGTTATGCTGACTCAAAGCAGATAACTAGCTTCTCGACTGGAACTACTGTCCCTCAGCCCAGGCCATCATGCTACCTTAAGGATTTTATCAACAATTGTCTCATTGGAATAGTGGCCATCTACAGGTTGACAGTGAAAAGTCTAAAAAAATTGCTCCTCTGACATGGTGCATGGGAGGTGGTGGTACAGAGACAGCAGGAAGATGACTAAAACGTTTATTTAATGTTCCTTCTCTTCTTGCAGCTTTTCCTGTCTCAGATGTCTGTACAAATGGGCTGGATACTCCAATAGACGCTTCAATTGTATTAAATTTAAAATTGCTCAGATTAGTATGTTCCTAGGCCCAATCAATTCTCTCTTGTTCATTTCCGCCTCCGGACTCGCAATAAGTGAGATCAAATCACTGGCAGGAAGATTCTCGAATTCCCTGCCCTTCGCACATAAACCACAGTTACCCACATGCCCCAAGCTGACGGGCCACACACTCTAGGATGCCACTTAGAGTGATTAACATTTTAAAATCGGAAAAGTAGAGCAATGTCTCATCACTCCTGGCTGGCTTGCTAGTTGTTACAATTTGGGGCATCTGCGTCAATTAGCCCTTTGTCCGCTTTCCCCAAATTCTGAAATGATTCGAAGTGATAACCCATATTGGTGACAGTGATTACATTTTATTCAGTATAAGTAACACTTTGACACATGCTAACATCTGAGCGGTAATGTCAAAATGCAGCAGCAATACTATTATGCCTTGATCTCCACGTAATCGCTCCCCAGCCACGCCAGACAATACCTGTGTGGTCCCTCTGCAAGCCCTGCTCATCTGCAAGGGTCCATCAGTGGGATGGTCTGAATGTCATCTGGCTGAATACCACTTTCTACCTGCTCAAGGGATCCTTACTTTCGCAGAGAAGCCTATGAAGATTGGTTTAACCCAACCATTACCTTTGTACTATTTGAAAGCCTCATTACAACAAATGCTATTGAACCATCTGTCTACTAAAGCCAAACCAAACTCTCAAGAACTATGGCTTCCCACCCTCCAAAAGTCATCAGTTCATGAACATTTCAATTCAAATGCCTGTCCAAAACAAGGAAAGCTTAGTGCCCTGGGGACCCAGCTAGTTTGCCCTGTCTTTATGCACATCTGGGCCTCTGAGAACATGCTAAGTTGTTTATCTTCTAATTCACACACAGCAAGCTGGCTGTTTTCACACTTGCTAGATTTCTGCTGCAGTTTACTTTTAGATCATTTTGTTCCTTTTCCATCTATCCGAATGGTTCCTGAAAGTTCAAAACACAGTTATCCATTGTTTCACATTTCAACCGCTGTTACCCAGAGTGCATCATAAGCAAGATTAAACATTTAGTTCAGTGCAAGCATTATCATATAACAACTGATAAAATCTCTAATTTACAACCAATTAGTTATAGCACTTAAGTTAGTTTTTGTTAATTAACCAGAAATCCGATGTAGAGACTTCCCAGGGTTCTTGCACTCTGGGGAGTCAGGGAGTGAGTTATCCGCCACAGAATTCCCAGCCTCTGACCTGATCTTGTTGCCACAGTATTTACCTGGCTGTCCCAGTTAAATTTCTTGTCAATGGTACCCCCAGGATGTTGGTGGTGTGGGATTTAAAAATGGTGATGCCATTGAATGTAAAGAGAACATGGTTAAATTCTCTCTTAATGGGGATGACTATGATTTGGCACTTGTGTGGCATGAATGTTTCTTGCTACTTATCAGCCAGAGCCCCAATGATATCCAGGTCTTGCTGTCATTATTACTTCATTTACTGCTGACCCCCCCCATGGAACTCAACATTGTCCAATCATCAGTGAACATCCCCAATTCTGATCTTGAGGAACTCCTATGGCAATGTCCTTGAGGCTCAGATTGGCCTGCAGCAACCACAAACATCTTCCTTTGTGCTAGCCTTTGGAAAGTTTCCCCTGAATCTCATTAACTTGAATTTTAGTATGTTTCTTTGGTGTGAGTCAGTCAAATTTTGTCTTTATGTAATGGACATTCACTCTCATCTCCGTTTTAGTAACAGTACGCAAGGTGATATATCACTATAACAGCACGCTAATGATAGGTACTACCAGCTGAATTTCAGCTCTGGTCAGCTAAATCTGTAAAACTAAGAAATCTTGGGGGAATGGAGCAAGAAATTAAGTAAGTGGTGACTGGGTGCAAAGCTGCCTGGTGGGCACATGATAAGCGTCAGGAATGAGTAAAGGTTTGTACATAAAAAATGTCTTAAGATATAAGATAGTACTTATATTAGAGGCTAGCCTCAATGTTCAAGTCTGCAAAATATATAGAGGACAGCAACCAGATGAAACCTAGGCATCGGAAATGTCAATGGCATACCCAACCCTGTGGACCATACAAAGTCCTCCTTACTAACATCTGGGGCCTTGTGCCAAAATTGAGAGAGCAATCCCACAGACGAGTCAAGCAAAAGCCTAATGTAGTCATACTCACCGAATCACACTTTACAAAGTCTTAGACACCACTATCATCATCCCTGGGTATGTCCTAGCCCCCCAGAGTCGGAAGCACAATGGTATATAGTCAGGAGGGAGTTGTACTGGCAGTCCTCAACATTGACTCTGGACCTCGTGAAGCCTCATAGCATCAGATCAAATATGGGCAAGGAAACCGCCTGCTGATTGGCACCTACAGAATCACAGAACCAGAGGAGGCAATTCAGCCTGTTGTTCTGGCTCTCCCAATGAACAATGCATCGAGTGCCATTCCCCCCGCCTTCTTCCCATAACTCTGCACATTCCTTCTTTTCATATAACAATCCAATTCCCTCTTGATTGCCTCGGTTGAACCTGCCTCCACCACACTCTCAGGCAGTGCATTCCAGATCTTAATCACTCACTGGGTGAAAATGTTTTTCATTATGTCTCCATTTCTTCTTTTGCCAATAATTTAAATCTGTACTGCCTCGTTCTCGATCTTCCCACGAGTGGGAACAGTTTCTCTCTATCTACACTGCCCCGGCCCCTCATGATTTTGGATACCTCCATTAAATCTTCTCACAACCTTCTCTTCTCTATGGAAAAGAGTCTCAACCCCTCCAACCTATGTACCTGAAGTTCTTCATCCCTGGAACCATTCTCGTGAATCATTCTGCACTCTCTTTAATGCCTTCACATCTTTCCTAAAACCTAACATCCCGAACGGGAGACAATAATCGAGCTGAGGCCGAACCAGTGTTTTATGCAAGTTTAACATAATCTCCTTACTCTTGCAGTATATGTCCATATTAATAAAGCATATGATACTGTATACTTAACCTTTAATGATGGCTACCCAGGTCCCTCTGCTCCTGCACCCCCTTTAGAATTGTATCCTTCATTTTATATTATCGCTCTGTGTTCTTCCTTCGCCATCATCACCACACCCCAGCCCCACTGATAAATCAGTGCTCCTCCATGTTGAACACCAATTGGAAGAAGCACTGAGGGTGGCAAGGGCACAGGATGCACTCTGTATGGGGGACTTCAATGTCTATCACCGAGAGGCGCTCCCTAGTACCACTACTGACCCAACAGACCAGGTTCTGAAGGATGTAGCTTCTAGGCTGGGTATGTGACAGGGGGTGAAGGAACCAACAAGAGGGAAAATCCTACTTGACCTTGCCCTCACCAATCTACCTGCCGTAGATGCATCTGTCCATAATAGTATTGGTAGGACTGATTGTCGCACAGTCTTTGTAGAAACGAAATATTATCTTCACGTTGATGATGCCCGCCATTGTGTTGTGCAGCTACCGTACTAAATGGGATGGATTTAGAACATATCTAGTAGATGGAACCTGGGCTTCCATGAGGCACTCTGGGCCATCGGCAGCAGCAGAATTTTATTCATCCACAGTCTGTAACATTATAGCCCAGCATATCACTCACTGTACCATTACCATCAAGCCAAAGGTTCAACCCATGAAGAGTGGCAGGGGGTAATACAGCAGCAGCACCAAGCATACCTGGTGAAGCTACATCACATGCCTATTTGCCGACAGCAGCATGTGATAGTGTTAGGAAATAGAGACAGTTTAAGTATGTTTTATTTGTATTTGTGAGTGTTCGGAATGAGTTTTAGCTTCAAAATTTAAGTTTGATTTCTATTTCTGTATCTCTGTGTTACGAAAAGGTCAAGTTCAGGTTTAGTTTCACTTTATAAGGTGCCTGCATTTCTAATGAGTTTTACGACCATTGAAGCTAAGTTAAACTAACAAGAGTAGAAAAATTGGGCTGTTACTTAGCAACAGGAGTCCAGAGAGGCAGGCCCCTTCCTCCCATAGACAAAAGCACAGAAGAAACGAGAAACAATAGTTTGATTTGGAAACTGTTCAATTTCAGTTGGTTTTGAAGGCAGTTGCCAGGCAGAAGCAACCTAGGAGAGGCAGATAGCCAGTTTCAAGATAAAGTTGGTTGAAAGCAGCTACGAGGAAGAGACTGGAGCAAAAGGGACAGATATCAAGTCCCAAACTAAAGAAGAAAGTTCCCAAAATCCAGGGGAGTGGAACAGGAGAAAGTCCCAAGAAGATCTTCTAGTCAAAGGAAGGGCAGAACCTGGAAAAGACCCTGTTCTGTAGAAGTGAGAGTGAGGAGCAGGGAAAGACTCCAAGCTTCAAGCTTAGAAAGACAAAGGCCAGAACGTATAAAGGGGCAACTGAAGTTTGTAACTCTTTCCTATGGGAATGTGAAGCAGCGGTGTGCTGTTGCAGATCAGTGGTGAGAGAGAAAGTTCGTGGAAGACAGCTTGAATGCCTTGGGAAGAGAACATCAGGAGGAGAGTTCGAAACCCTGTAGATAAACCATTGCACAAGGTGTTTGAGAGGAAGCGTCAGTTTGGGAGAAGATTCAAAGGAGAGTTGAGGAGAGATCCATAGCATCTGCCCAGGTCTATCACTTGTTTCAGAGTGTGCTGTGTCTGACCACAGGTGGCCAATTAGTTTACATGGGCTGTACTTACTGTGAACAGTAGAGTATAAGGTAAATGCAAAATACTGTGGATGCTGGAAATCTGAAACAAAAACAAAAATTGCTGGAAAAACTCAGCAGGTGACAACATTTGTGGAGAGAAAGACAGAGTTAACGTTTCGAGTCCATATGACTCTTCTTCAGAACTGAAAAGAAATAGAAATGTGGTGAAATATATACTGTTTAAGGGAGCTGGGAAAGGCGAGACTGGATAGAAGGCCAGTGATAGGTGGAGGCAAAGGAGAGATTGCAAAAGATGTCATAAACAAAAGGTCGAAGTGGTGTTCCTTGTGGTGATACTGGCTAAAAGAGGTGCTAATGGTGACGTTAAGAGTAGAAAGCAGGATGAGCAAGTGACAGATGGCCCTAGTGGGGGTGGAGTGGGGGGAAGGGATAGTGTGCAAGAAAAGGTCGAATTGGCTAAAAGGTAGGGATAAAACAATGAATGGAAATAAAATTTAAAAATAATAATATAAATATTTGGGAAAAAATATATATATAAAATTTTTTAAAAAATACTTGAAAAAAGGGGATCAAAAAGGGGTGAGGATGGAGGAGACAGTTCATGATTTGAAGTTGTTGAACTCAATGTTAAGTCTGGAAGGCTGTAAAGTGCCTAACCGGAAGATGAGGTGCTATTCCTCTAGTTTGCATTGAGCTTCACTGGAGCTTTACAGCAGTGAATGCAGTAGACCAAATTAGGGGAAGAGTAAGTGAAGTGCAGCTTCACTTGAAAGGAGTGTTTGGGCGCTTGGGCGGTGAGGGGTGGGGTGGGGGGTGCAGTAAAGGGGCAGGTGTTGCACCTTCTGCGATTGCGTGGGAAGGTGCCGTGGGAAGGGGTTGAGGTGTAGAGGATTATGGAGGAGTGGACCAGGGTGTCCGGGAGGGAATGGTCCCTATGGAGTGTGGACAGGGGGATGAAGGAAAGATATGTTTTGTGGTGGCATCATGCTGGAGTTGGCAGAAATGGCAGAGGATGATCCTTTGAATGAAGAGGCTGGTGAGGTGAAAAGTGAGGACAAGGGGGAGCCTAGCATGGTTCTGGGAGGAAGAGGAAGGTGCGAGGGCAGAGGCATGGGACATGGGTCAGACATGGTTGAGGGCCTGTCATCCACCGTGGGTGGGAAACATAAGTAAAGGAAGACATGTCAGAAGCACTGTTTTGGAAAGTGGCATCATCAGAACAGATGCGACGGAGGAGAAGGAACAGAGAGAATGGGATGGAGTCCTTACAGGAAACTGGGTGTGAGTTGTTGTAGTCGAGGTAGCTGTGGGAGTTGGTGGGCTTGTAATGAATATTGGTGGACAGTCTATCACCAGAAATTGAGACAGAGAGGACAAAGAAGGGAAGGGAAGTGTCAGTGATGGACCATGTGAAAGTGATGGAGGGGTGGAAATTGGAAGCAAAATTCATAAATTTTCCCAGGTCAAGACGAGAGCATGAAGCAGTACTGAAACTGTCATCGATGTACCGGAGAAAGAGTTGTGGGAGGGGGCCTGAGTAGGACTGGAACAAGGAATGTTCCACATACACCAGAAAGAGACAGGCCTAACTGGGGCCTATGCGGGTACCAATTGCCACATCTTTTATTTTGAGGAAGTGAGACGAGTTTAAGGAGAAATTGTTCAGTGAGAGAACAAGTTCAGCCAGACGGAGGGGAGTGCTGGTGGATGGGGATGGGGATGGGGATTCGAGCCTCTGTTCAAGGAAGAAGCGGAGACCCCTCAGACCATCCTCTGGGGGATCGAGGTGAAGAGGAGTTGGATGTCCATGGTGAAGAGGAGGCGATTAGGGCCAGGGAACTGAAAATTGTTGATATGATGTAGGTGTATTGGAGGGATCATGGATGTAGGTGAGACGAGACTGGGCAAGGGGAGAGAAAACGGGGTCAAGATAGGAAGAAATTAGTTCCGTGGGGCAGGAACAGGCTGACATGATCAGCCTACTGGCACAGTCCTGTTTGTGGATTTTGGGGAGCAGGTAGAAGCAAGCTGTCTGAAATTTGGAGGCTAAGGCTGGAAGCTGCGGGGGGAAGACCTCCAGAGGAGATGAGGTCAGTGATAGTTCTGGAAACAATGGCTTGAGGTTCGGTGGTGGGGTCATGGTCCAGGGGGAGGTAGGAGGAAATGTCTGCAAGTTGGCGCTCAGCCTCTGCGAGGTAGAGGTCAGTTAGCCAGGCAACAACAGCACCACCCTTGTCAGCAAGTTTGATAACAAAGTCAGGGTTGGACCTGAGAGTAGACAGGTTAGAGTGGGTGAGAGAAGCAGAGGAATTGAGACTGCCAATGTCACGCTGACAGTTCTCAATGAAAAGATCAAGAGCAGGCAAGAGGCCAGAGGGAAGGGTCCAGGTGGAGGGAGAGTACTGGAGGCGGGTGAAAGGATTTGTTGAACGGGGGGAGGACTCCTGCCCAAAGAAGTGAGTACAGAGATGAAGGCGGCAGAAGAAGTGTTCAGCATGGTGCCGAGCCCGGAATTCATTGAGGTGAGGGTGTAAGGGTATAAAACTGAATCTTTTACTGAGTACTGAACGTTCAACATCAGAGAAGGGAAGGTCAGGGAGTATGGTGAATACACAGCCAGGGCTGGGATTAGAAGACGCGATGGCATCAGAAGGACGGGAAGGGGTGGATGCTCCTAGATGGGTGCTGGTATCAATGAGTTGTTGGAGCTTGCGTTCCATAGGAACTGAAAGAAAGAGACAAAATTTCTTGTTAAGGCACCGGATGAGACGAAGAATAACATTAAACTGGGGGCAAGGACAGCTTAGAGATAGGGTGAGTCGGCGCTGCTGGAGGGAGAGGTCGAGTGTGTTCACATAGTGGCGCATGGCACTGAGTGTGGTTCTCAGGATGTGGCGAGAACAGCAGTCCGAGGAGCATTGTATGTCCAGGAGATACCTGTAATCCTGGGTGGGAACGTGAGGGATGGAGCTTCAGTTGGAATCCACGTGAGTTAAGTCAGAGACGGGGACAGTCACTGAGGAAGGAAATATGGCTGTGAAAGCGAGTTTTGGTAAACACCTTGTCAAACACCAGGAGGGAAATGGAACGCAATGAAGGTGTACAGGGCAAAAGACACAAGCGGAAATCCTGTTGGAGAGAAGAGCAGTGCTTCTTCAAGGTAGGCAATCCTGGAAGAGATGTGTCAGTGAATTAAACACTAAGATAAAAGAAAAATATTGCGGATGCTGGAAATCTGAAACAAAAACAAAAATTGCTGGAAAAACTCAGCAGGTCTGACAGCATCTGTGGAGAGGAAGACAGAGTTAATGTTTCGAGTCCATCTGAATCTTCTTCAGAACTAAAGAGAAATAGAAATGTGATGAAATATATACTGTGTAAGGGGGTTGGGACAAGTGAAGCTGGATAGAAGGCCAGTGATAGGTGGAGGCAAGGAGAGATTGCAAAAGATGTCATAAAAAAAAGGCCAAAGCGGTGTTGATTGTGGTGATGCTGGCTAAAGGGGGTGCTACTGGTGACATTAAGAGTAGAAAGCAGGATGAGCAAGTGACAGATGGCCCTAGTGGGGGTGTGGTGGGGGGAGGGGACGTGTGGGAGAAAAGATTGAAAAAGGCTAAAAGGTGGAGATAAAACAATGAATGGAAATAAATTTTTTAAATAATAATATAATTAAGTGGGAAAATATATATATATAAAAATTTAAAAACAAATATTTGAGAAAAGGAGATCAAAAAGGGGTGAGGGTGGAAGAGAGAGCTCATGATCTGAAGTTGTTGAGCTCAATGTTAAGTCCAGAAGGCTGTAAAGTGCCCCATCAGAAGATGAGGTGCTATTCCTCCAGTTTGCATTGAGCTTCACTGGAACATTGCAGAAGGCCAAGGGCGGACATTTGAGCATGAGAGCAGGGTGGTGTTTTGAAATGGCAAGTAACAGGAAGGTCTGGGTCATGCTTGCGGACAGACCCAAGTCTGCATTTGGTCTCTCC
The DNA here is from genome assembly GCF_964194155.1 of Cetorhinus maximus. Taxonomy (NCBI): domain Eukaryota; kingdom Metazoa; phylum Chordata; class Chondrichthyes; order Lamniformes; family Cetorhinidae; genus Cetorhinus; species Cetorhinus maximus. The sequence goes on from NC_135890.1 coordinate 74,093,840, forward strand.
AATGTAGAGGAAAGCGCATTGGGAGCAGTGAATGCAGTAGACTAAATTGAGGGAAGTGCGAATGAAATGCTGCTTCACTTGAAAGGAGTGTTTGGGCCCTTGGACGGTGAGGAGAGGAGAAGTAAAGGGGCAGGTGTTGCACCTTCTGCGGTTGCAAGGGAAGGTGCCGTGGGAGGGGGTTGAGGTGTAGGAGGTGATGGAGGAGTGGACCAGCGTGTCCTGGAGGGAACTATCCCTGTGGAACGCCGCCATGGGGGGTGAAGGGAAGATGTGTTTGGTGGTGGCATAATGCTGGAGTTGGCGGAAATGACGGAGAATGATCCTTTGAATGCGATGGCTGGTGGGGTGAAAGGTGAGGACAAGGGGGACCCTATCATGGTTCTAGGAGGGAGAGGAAGGTGTGAGGGCAGAGGCACGGTAAATGGGTAGGACACGGTTGAGGACCCTGTCAACCACTGTGGGTGGGAAACCTCAGTTAAGGAACAGAAGCATTGTTTTGGAAAGTGGCATCATTGGAACAGATGTGACAGAGGCGGAGGAACTGAGAGAATGGGATGGATTCCTTAAAGGAAGCAGGGTGTGAGGAGTTGTAGTCGAGGTAGCTGTGGGAGTCGGTGGACAGTCTATCACCAGAAATTGAGACAGAGAGTTCAAGGAAAGGAAGGGAAGTGTCAGTGATGGACCATGTGAAAGTGATGTAGGGGTGGAAATTGGAAGCAAAATTAAGAAAATTTTCCAGGTCCAGATGAGAGCATGAAGTGGCACCGAAACAGTCATCGATGTACCAGAGAAAGAGTTGTGGGAGGGAGCCTGAGTAATACTGGAACAAGGAATGTCCCACATACACCATAAAGAGACAGGCATAACTGATGACCATGCGGGTACCCATAGCCACACCCTGTATTTAGAGGAAGTGAGACGAGTTTAAGGAGAAATTGTTCAGTGAGAGTTTCTCTGCTCCTCTCACCCATTCTAACCTGTCTCCCCTGAACTTGCCGCACTCCATTTTCTCAGGTCCAACCCTGACTTTGTTATCAAACCTGCTAACAAGGGTGGTGCTGTTGTTGTCTGGCGAACTGACCTCTACCTCGCAGAGGCTGAGTGCCAACCCTCAGACACTTTCTCCTACCTCCCCCCGGACCATGACACCATCAACAAACATCAAGCCATGGTTTCCAGGGCTGTCACTGACCTCATCTCCACTGGAGATCTTCCCTCCACAGCTTCCAACCCCATAGTCTCGCAACCTTGGACAGCCCCCTTCCACCTCCCCCTCAAAATCCACAAACAGACTGTCCCAGTCAACCAATCGTGACAGCCTATTCCTGCCCCACGGAACTCATTTCTTCCTATCTTGACTCCATTCTCTCTCCCCTGATCCAGCCTCTTCCCACCTACATCCACGATTTCTCTGATGCCCTACATCATATCAACAATTTCCAGTTCCCTGGCACTAACAACCTTCTCTTCACCATGGATGTCCAATCCCTCTACATCTCCATCCCCCACCAGGCTCTCCGCTTCTTCCTCGAACAGAGGTCCGAAAAATCCCCACCCACCACCACTCTCTGTCTGGCTGAACTTGTTCTCTCACTGAACAGTGGTTGACAGGGCCCTCAACCGTGTCCGACCCATCTACTGCGCCTCATCCCTCACACCTTTCTTTTCCTCCCAGAACCATAATAGGCTCCCCCTTCCCCTCACCAGCCTCCGCATTCAAAGGACAATCCTTCGCCATTTCCACCAACTCCAGCATGATGCCACCACCAAACACATCTTCCCTTCACCCCCCTGTCGGCATTCCGTAGGGACCGTTTCCCCAGGACACCCTGGTCCACTCCTCTATCATCCCCTACACCTCAACCCCCTCCCACAGCATCTTCAGCAATCGCTGAAGGTGCAACACCTGTGCCTTTACTCCCCCCCTCCTCACCGTCCAAGGACCCAAACACTCCTTTCAAGTGAAACAGCATTTCACTTGCACTTCGCTCAATTTGGTCTGCTGCATTTGCTGCTCCCACTGCGGTTTCCTCTACATTGGAGAGACCAAACGCAGACTGGGTGACCACCTTGCAGAACACCTTGGGTCTGTCCGCAAGCATGACCCAGACCTTCCCGTCACTTGCCATTTCAACACACCACCCTGCTCTCATGCCCACATGTCCGTCCTTGGCCTGCTGCAATGTTCCAGTGAAGCTCAACGCAAACTGGAGGAACAGCACCTCATCTTCCGATGAGGCACTTTAGAGCCTTCTGGACTTAACATTGAAGTCAACAACGTCAGATCATGAACTCTCTCCTCCATCCTGATCCCTTTTTGATCCCCTATTTTCAAATGTTTACTTCCTAATTTTTATGTGTATAGATATATATATATATTTATATATATTTCCCACCTACTTCTATTATTATTTTAAAAATATATTTCCATTAATTGTTTTCTCCCCACTTTTAGCCTATTTCGATCTTTTCTCCCACACGTTCCCTCCCCCCACCCCACCCCCACTAGGGCCATCAGTCACTTGCTCATCCTGCTTTCTACTCTTATTATCATCATTAGTACATCCTTTCACTAGTATCCCCACAATCAACACCCCAGAGTATAAGATAGATTTTGAAACTTGTGTTATCCTTACAAATCTGCATATATCTATAAAGGCATAGTTGTGGGTGAAGGAGTATTGTAATATCGTTCATCTATTCTTGTTCAATAAATGTTTTATGCGTTTGTTAAGAGTTCATTAGCTGACTCCAGCAACTCTATTCAGTAGCCCCTCTCCACATATCTAAACAAATAAATACAAGTAAGGATCTATCAAGCTGGGTTCCACCCTAGAATCAGGCTTGTCCAGTGGTAACCTCAGGGGAGGATCATAACAATAAACAGAGCGAAGTAATCCCACAACTAACGGATCAAATTTAAGCTCTGCAGCCCTGTTGCAACCAGTTGTGAATAGTGATGGACAATCAAAAAACTAACCAGAGGAGGGACTTCACAAATATCCCAAACTTCAATGATGGGAGAGCCCAGCACATCATTGCAAAAGACAAGGCTGAAGCATTTGCAACCAACTTCAGCCAGAAGTGCCGAGTGGATTATTCATCGAGGCCTCCTCCTGATTTCCCCAGCATCACAGGTGCCAGTTTTCTGCTACTCCACGTGATATCAAGAAACGGCTGAAGGCACTGGATACTGTAAAGTCTGTGGGCACTGATAACATTCCAGCAGTGGCACTGATGACATGTGCTCCTGAACTTGCCACGTCCCTAGCCAAGCCTTTCCAGTACAGCTACAACACTGGCGTATACCAGGCAATGTGGAAAATTGCCCAGGTATGTCCTTTATACAAAAAGGACAAATCCAACCCAGCCAATAACCGTTCCATCACTCTTGATCATCAGTAAAGTGATGGAAGGGGACATCAATAGTTTACCGTTTAATATCTTTGCTAAAATACTGAAGAATTTCAAAGCATTTTTAAACCGCATTGATATATTAATATCTCAGAGTCAAATTTTGATTTGAGTGTCGTGTTAAACCAAATCTGCGTAGTGAATAAAATGTCGTGCTGTTCGGACAGTAAATTCTCCCATGATCTTGAAACGGGATCCTTTAACTTACATTTTCATTTATTTGCTTGCATATTTCTCCTCGCACTTTCCGAACACCATTTGGAGGTTGTAGTGTATCCGAATAATGTGACCGATCTCTTCCTGTCCTTCATGTCAATCCGAATGGATTGATGATCGCTCTCTCTTTAACGCGCAATTAAAATAGTTTCGTTTTATTTTTAAATTGCGTTCCATGGATGGATTCTTTGTTTTTAAATACATTGTTTAAAATATGCCGTGAAAGCAGGGACTATAAATGTTTTAATCAGCACAAAAGTGGTTCCCCCCAATTTCCATATAACAATCACATCGCAAACGTTGCAGAGAACTTTACTGTGTTGAGAACTTCAGGGGAAATGTGAAAGCAATCGAAATTACTGCCTTAGAACGTGGTTGATAAATTGCGAGAGGATATCTCGATCCTGATTGAAATTCGTCTATGCCGTTGCTGTTGACACCAAACACCAATTCAGGAATATAAAATCAAATCTCGTAAATTATTATTGGAATCCAATCTTATTAGAATGAGGTACGCTGCGAGTTAATGAAATGCGCGCTCACACTCTGAGTATGGAATGTGAATGTGCATTGAAGTAAAATGTGGAATGGATCACGCGACCGGTGCAACAGAAAAATGCAAAGATGTGAAAACCTACAAGTAAAACTAAAGCGCTCGTTTAATAAATTCAGCATAGGAACAAGGGAACAGGAGCAACCCAGTTAGCCCTTCGAGCCTATTTCGCCATTCAATGAGATCATGGCCGGCATGGAATTTAATTCCATAAACTGAATCAACCGGTATTAAGGTAGATATAAATCTGCTTGAATTATTATAATAGGAAGACTGGATTTTATTCCCCAAATAACGAAAAGAACAAGACTCGCAAAAACGCTCAGTTAATTGTTTCAGTGCATAAAGTAGCATTTCAAAGAAAAGTAAAATGTATTACACTGCCAGCTTAATGTTGGTACCATGCGATTTTCGTTGGCCAGTTTTTAAGCGGTTAGATTTCAAAGCGCCAAAATGTTTTATCTGTATTACATTGTCTATATATCTGTAAGCTATGGACATTGAGGCTTCTATTCATAAAGATCATGTGTCTGTCTCCCCTCTTGATGACTTAACAACCGAATCAGAATAAGATATAGGAAATTCTTTGAAGTAGATTTTGCCGATGCGTATGATTCCTAAGTTGCATTTAAATTGAAGTCGGGAAATAAAAATCCCGAAATTGTTTCGGCTACTGCCAATTTGCTGCCCTCCATTGTAAACTACAGTAAACTACAGTATCGCGCGCAGTCAAGATTTTTCCATGTAATGTACCTTTAATGCAAATTGTAGACGGGAGCACTTCAGTTGGCAAATGAATAAAGTGTCCATAACATTTATGTAATATTTTGAAGCATATATAATCCAAAGAGATTTATTTATTATGTTGAATGTATTGATGAAATGCTAATTATATTACTTTGAACAAATATTGTGCTGCAATAGAAGCAATTTCCGAACACCATCAACACGTGATTTTTTTTTTAACAGATCCTCAGGAACCATCGGTCTCCCTCCTTCCGCCTTCATCGGATCAAATCACAGCGAACAACACAGCGAACCTGGTGTGTTTGGTGAAAGTTTTTAACCCGGGAGCTGAGGAGATTGAATGGACTGTAGATGGCAGTGTCAGAGGCAATGGGGTTGAGACCAGTCGGGTCTAGCAGGGGACGACACAACACTTTCAGTGTGAACAGTTATTTGACTCTGTCAGCCTCAGAGTAGAACTTTCACTCCTGCCTGGTTAAACATGAGACTCAGGCAAATCCGCTTCAAACAAGCATCTCGAGATCGAGCTATATTTGTTTATGGAAACGGCACTTGGCCCAGTTGAGAAAGTTTGTTTATCGACGCTCGTTTCTTACATGTGACAAAAATGGTAGAAAGTTATTGCTTTTCGGAGATTTAAGAAAAATCATAATGCACTTGGAACTAAATCTTGTTGATTTTAAAAGGATTTGAGCGAAGGATTGTTGGTGTTAACTGAAATCTCAATATTAATTTGGCAGTTTATATGCATCCAATCATGTAATTAAAAGGCAATGTTAAGATTCTTATTTTCTGCGTATTTTCTTACTGCTCATCTATTCTAATACAGCTGTTCAATAAAACGATTGAACGAATTTCAATTCCAATACGCTTTTTATTTCTGATGTAAAAGATGTCCAATCGATAATGCAAGGGTTTTCAGGTTTTTTTGGTTGCAGTGTTTTCAATGCTCATGAAGGAGTTTGCTAAGCTACTTTAAAAGAAAGAAATATGTAGTGTGTGATGTGTAGATGCTGCTGCGCTGTTGAATCTGTTCATCGATATTTCCCAACTCGTAGTGGGTGAGTTGGTCTTGAGCAAAGGGACAAAATTGGCGATAGCGAACCGGAAGTCCGTTTTACTCTGCTGGAGAGTATCCTTTTACTCTGTTTGCAACGCCAATAACTCCGTGTGCATTTTAACAGCTCCCTCAAGCTGTCCTCTCACCTTCAAGACATACATACGTAACGACCGAGATTTCTGTTCCTGTAACCCCTTTAAAATTATACCGCTGAGTTGACCTTGCCCCCTGAAGTCTGTTGCTCCGCGCCATTAACAAACTTTGAAATTATGCTCTGTGCATTCAAGCCCAGGCTTTCGAAATATATACAAAAAGAGACGTCGGCCCAGCAGCGAGCCCTGTAAGACACCAGCGTACATTTCCCTCCTCTCTGAATAAAATCATCTGTTTACCATTCCAGACTGCTTTTTGTCCCTCAGCCAATCTCACTTTCATGCAACAACTACATCTTTCATTCCATGGGCTATAATTTTGCCAACAAATCTATTATGTGGCATTTTTTAAAATTTCATTTGAATGTCCATTCATACAAAATTAAAAAAGCTGTGCCGGCTCTAATTTATTAATCCATAGTTTTTTTCAAGTAATGATCTTTCAGGGTCATTATCTGGAAGATTGTCACCGCCACCGATGTTAGGCTGGCTGCTCTGCAGTTGCAGGGTTTATCCCTTTCTCCTTTTTGGACAAGAATTTAATATTTTTAAAACCAATGGCCCCTTGACTCCACTCCCATATCTAAGGAGAATCAGAAGATGGTTGGTAGAACCTCGCAATTTCCAATCATACTTCCCTCAGCAACCTAGGCTGCATCCCATCCTAACCGATTGGCTTTTGCTACTTGAGGTGCTGCCAAACTTATATATACCGAACTCTCTTCAATTATGTTTTACCCTATTTAACTCCCATGCTACCTCCACTTTTAACCGTGATACTGGCAACGCAGATACTCTATTCTTGAGGTTGAACAAAATGGCTTTGGTTTTCCCAATGGTTAATTGGTTGAAATTGTGGCCCATTGTGACTGGGTTAAACAAACAGTCTGGCAATGCATTGCCACTGCAGTAGTCAGAGAGGTGCTGGAGGAGCAGTGCTACGTGGCACCAGCGTACATGTGAAAATGAAGACACGTTTTCAGACAATGGTACCAGGCATGAGTGAAGGGCCAGGGTCCAAAGACAAATCTTTGCAGGAATCCAGAAGTAGCAATATGAGTGGAAAGAGAATCCGTCGCTTAAGGTTATCTGGCTATGCTTATCTTGGTCAACTATGTCAAAGGCTTTGGAGCAGTCGAGAACAAGAGGAATTTTCAACAACATGCACAGTCACAGAGTGTGACATTTGTGGCTTTGTTGTGATGTGTCAGGCGTGGAAATCTAATTTTGGATTTTCAAACACGGATTTGCGGAAAAGATGGGCAAGAATTTGGGAGGACATTGAAGTGAAAAGGGAACTTTGAGATGACACTGTAGCCTGCAAGGACAGACGGGGCATGTGTGGGTTTTCTGAGGACAAGCATGATGGTAGCAGTTTTCAGAGGGAGAGGCAAGTGCTTGGGAAGAATATACTAACATGTTGGCTGGCCTGCAAGTGAAGAAGGGAAGCAGGATGGTCAGGACATTACTAAGAATGTGCCAATTGAACAAAACGTTGTTCACGTGGACAATATGAGATTAGAGAATGTGTGAGGGAAAATGATAAGCAAAACTGGAGCAAGTTAAAGATTCGAGAATATGAGAGAGGTGAAGGGAGAAGCAAAAGGTAACTGAGCAGATGGTCTAACCCCCATTGTGAAAGAAGTCGATGAGCTCTTCACACTAACCCAAGGCGAGTAAGTGAAGGAATATGTTTATGTGCAGTATACAATTGCGGATAGGTCCAACAAGAATAATCGTGGACGGACCAGCCGACTTCAACCGAGGCACGGGATATATCGAAGGTACACCCAGCACGGTCAACTCTGCAAAGTCCTCTTCACTAACATGCAGATACTTGTATCAACATTGAGAGTTGTCTCACAGGCTAGTGAAGCAACCGTCTGATAAATTCGTTCTCATCCACATCATATCACCTTTCCTTTACTATTGCTGGGTTGAAGACGTGTAAGTCCCTCCCTTAAAACACTGTGGGTGTGCAAACTCCACATGGGCTGCAGTGGTTTGGGAAGGCAGCACATCAACAACCCCGCAAGAGCAATTAGGGATGTGCAGTAAATGACGGCCTAATTAGTGAAGCCACATCCATTAACGATTGGCAACAAACTAACTTGCAGTCATTTTCTAAATCATCAATGCATTATCAAGGAATAGGCCAAGGTCCAATCAATATCACGATTTCAACCCAAGCGTTTCATACAGTTCCGATTGTTAAGACCCAACCCGAGGTGAGGTTCCCCAAAGTTGTTGATCCAGGCGAGGTCCTTCAATTTATCACGTCTGGCTGGGACACCCCCAAATTGATATGCCCCGGGTGAGGAGGGATGAGCTGCCTTTATTCAGCCCCCCTCCTCTTCTCTTAGTCGCTGCAAGATTTAATCTAAAAAGGGCCCCTTTCAGGGATAACTTTTTCCCAGTCCCAGCCGTTCTGGTTTTGAAGGAGCCTATTTGATCAGGCTTTCTTGAGTTAAAAGTAAGAGTCAGTTTGTTAACTATTAAAGGCAAGAAAGGATAAAATACATGCATATGTTCATACAGGTTAAAAGTAAGAATTTAGGTAGGCGAATGATCGGTTTTGAGGTTCCAGTAGAGCTGACTCCGGTAAAGAGGAAGAGGGGTCGGGACACTGCAAAATGGCGATTTGCAGGGGTACTGTGTGGCTGTTACTTCTGAGTCAAACTTCCAGCTCTTGCTCTCTCAGTACGCCCACCAACAGACAGTCTTCAGGGCAGCTTTTCAACTCACTTTAACCTCTCCTTTGTGTTTTCCAAATGGGAAGCGAATTCACAAATCTGTCTTGGCATTGCTCACATGATTTCTTGATAAGATGATACTCATCTCCCATTATGTCCTATTGTCACTATCAGAGGGAGCAAAACGTTTCTGGATGTCTTTAGAAGTACCTTGCCTGGCAACAGGATAGGGGCCCATTACCTCTTAGGGAGTCGCCCTGCAGCATTCCAGCCAGTGGCGTGTGTACATTTTTAAAAACCCGGGTCTTACTTTCAAAGTCAAATATTTCCAGACGCAATTCAATGATATTTCTTTCATTATCATGATATTATGGAAAGATGATGCTGGAAATGGATAGTGCAAGAATCAGTTGAAATATTTTACAATGTAAACGTAAGATGTAGAGAGATCGAACCCAACAGGCAATGATATAGGAATTGTCATCGGCTCAGGAGAATGGCACCATTGGCGTCTCATAGTGATTTGCCTTCGTACTTCTCCTCTTTATATGATCTGGGGTGAGGAATCACGAGCACATTTGTAGACTGTAGAAAACTAAATAAGTGGTGGACTCCAAAGTTGAAGAAGATAACCTAAAGGAGGATTTGAGTTTGGAGAATTTAGCAAAGAGCTGACAGATGAAACTGAATGTACAGAAATTCAAAGTGCTTCGTTTGGAAATAAATTATCTTGGAAGGCTCTATATTCTAAGGCTCTTTGGCTCTTAGTTCCGTATGGAACTCTTTTGCCGTGGAAATCTATCCTTGGCCATCTATTGCCAGCCTTTGACCATTCTCTCGCAATCTTACATCATTCACTGCTCCACTCCTTCTTTGATGCCGGTATATCTTCTGATAACGATTCTCTTGGCATCCTGCAGAGGGCCCATCATTGTGCTTGTCGCTGCCTGCTAACTTGTAGAAGCTTCACCTACTCCATGCTACTCTACCTGCTATCTTCCCATGGCGATAATCTGTTGGGCTAATCTCCTAGCTATCATACTTACTGCTGCCACAGCTGAGACTGTGGGCTTCGCCATAGATTCATCAATCACCTTCGGCGTCTCCTTGCACTTTTGAGCAAGGCTCTTGTTATCCAGGAGTCAATTCTGGATGATTTTATCGACTATCTGGCATTTAGGGTAACCTGATTGAGAGGTCATAACACTTTAGCCCTTAACGAAGTCTTTCCACCTGTCTATACGTTGCTGCACTGGCTCCGTTCACACTGTCACAGTGGTGGCGAAATTCACTGACCAAATATACTTTGGCCTGTGCCTCTATCCTTCTGGAATACTCTCTTTCTTTGAGACTAGCTCGTTCTAACCCTCTAGTGTGCCCTTTAAATTAATTGTTCTCGACCGCCCAACCAGTTACAATGCAAGTTTCTCACAAAGACAACTTCACTACTTTCTTCTCTCACCCTCTACACTGAGTGATTTCTCATCCTCGCTGATTTCAATCTGTATCTCAGCTCTTCGCGCTCTTTCTCCTCCGAGATCGCCACCATCCTATCTTCACTTAAACTCTCCCTCCTTGTAAAGGGCCATATTCATATTAATGTCCACGCTCTCGACCTTGTCTTGTCCTATTGCATCTCTACTCCCATTGCGTCAATCACAAATAAGGCCATCCCTGATCACGTCCTTTCTCCCTCTCTACTGACTTATTCCCTTTCCATTTCCTCTCCAAATTCCACTTCCCTTGGTGTCTATCCCTGGAAATACCTCTCCCCGAAGTAATCTACACCAGCACTTTTCAATTCTCAAATTCCACCATTCATCATGAGTTTTCGGCAACTGCCAATCTGCTCAACCACACCCGAATTTCCAACTTTGATGCCCTTAGCTCCACTGAAGCCACCATTATTTCTCACTCAGGTGGTTTCCCTCGGTGCAGCCCTCATCTCCGCCCTCTTAAATTCAAGAGATACGGATTGAAGCAATTGGTTTAGCTATTCATTGCCCTATCTGGGTGAACTATTTATACCCTTATTGGGGCCTGCTTTCCTCTGCCAAAACTACTCAAAGGCAAAATGACCGCCGTTTCTCTTTTCCATCGTAATCCATCTCCTTAAATCCCTGTCTCCTACCTCCTTCTCCATCACCTCTAGCAAGTGCGAGGGGCTCATGGACTGCTTACTAAATGAGACATCATCTATTCAGCCACCTCTGCTACTTCCCTATCATCTCCTGGCCAAAAAAGTCAGAAGCATTACTATTTCCACAGCCACGCACTGTGGTACCTATGTCTGCATAAAAAGGTTGCTTCTGAATTCCCAATTTGATTTATGGGTGACTATCTTTAAATTAGGAGTTCTAGTTTAGCTCCACGTCACTAGTGTGTACCCTATTAAATCCTTCCACAGTGTTAAATATCTGTTAGGTCACAGTCAAACTTCCCTTTTCAAGAAAAAAGAGACCCAATCTGTTCCTCCTTTCCTGATGGGTATGCCTCGCATTTGTAGTATCATCATTGCAACCACTCTCCAGTGCCTCTATATAAGCCATTTTATTACATGGTGACCACAATTGTTTCCCCATTGCTCTACCCCTGAAGTCACAACTTACTTTATTTTCTCGCCTATTTCAACTAATTTCTGTCTGAATTCAGCTTTTCCGGGCGACTCATATTCAGCTCCCAATTCCCACCAAACCACTCACCCCACCAAGTTCCCTTCCATTCCTTCATGTTAGCTGATATTACTAACGGGTCCTCTCCTCCGGCATTGCCACCTTCCCTAAAAGCTCTCGCCCTAAACACTCTTAAAAATATAAACTTGTCTACTCTGTATTTGCATCAATTGTTCCATCTCCAATCTCCCTTTCCTTTTCAAAGTTCTTGAATGCGTTTTTACCTTCCAAGTCCGTGCCCATCGTTCTTGCAACTCCATAGCTGTACCTGCTACCCATGCCCCATAGGAGTCAAATCATATCTTCTGACATTAAATTATTCCTCCTCATCTTTTTCAGCCTGTCTGCAGCCTTTGCATTGCTATCATCCTCCAACGGGTCTTCTCCATTGTGACGACTAAACGTCTGTCTCAGATCATATGCTGCTGAAACTCTGACCCATGCCTTTGTTACAAATGGGCTTGACTCCGATAATACTTTCTTTGCTAACCTCTTACCTTCCGCCCCTCAAAGTTGAACTCAGCCAAAACGCTCTTTCCTTATTCTCACATTACACATTACAACTCACACCAAGTGCCGTTCACCCCACCAATATTATGCCTGCGTTGACACCCCGTCCAACAAAGCCTCGATTTTAAAATATACATCCTTGTTTCCAACTTCCTCATGCCTTCGTCGCCTCCTGTCTCCAACCTCTTCCAGCCGTATAAAAGTCCAAGATCTCTGTATTTCTCCAATTCTGGTGTCTTGTGCATTCTCCATATTAATTGCTCTGGAATCCCCTCCCTCAGCTTCTGTGCCTTTGCATCTCACTTTCTTTATTACGCTTTTATAAAACTACCTCTTTCCGTTCCACAGAAGAGTCATATTAGACTCGAAACGTTAACTCTGTTTCTCTCTCCACAGATGCTGCCAGACCTATTGAGTTTTTCCAGTAATATCTGTTTTTATTTTCGATCTCTAGCATCCGCAGTATTTTGCTTTTGTTTCATTGTTAAAGTGGCTCCACAAATCATGTGACTTTTAACATTTGGACTACAGACAGTAACATATCTCAAGCGAATGCCTAATTAAATATGGACATAGGTGAGGGTCTCAGAGCCATCTCTGACATTCATACATCTCCTTATTTAAGGATGGGCGGACACCTAATGCTTATGGAGTTTCCTAACTGCTTCTGTTCATGTTTCATACTATGCAAAAGAAAAGATCAAAACTCAATGGCCACTATCAACTTTCCATTGTATCACAAAGGTCTCCCCCTCCAAACTAGACTGGGTGGGCCTCAGAAGTGTTAGCTCAGATGTCATGTGATCACAGTTGGTTTCAGGGACTGCGTCCTTATTACCCTAGGTCCCAGCAGATCCATTGGAACCTTCAGTCGGCAGCCAGCCTGAGAACCAGGCCTTGAAACTAGCTGCAAGCAGTCAAGCAGCCAAAGTACATAACCCCAGATGTGTGCATGAGGAGGATATGATTTACCATGGAGGGCGTCAGTGGTCTCTTACCTCGTGAAACGAGCACACAGGTGGCAGGGCACAGCATTACCTGTGGCTGTTAACGTAACAGCAGCATTCACTTTTTATTCTACTAGAACCTTCCAAATTACACCTGATTTAAGTCACATCTCACAGGCCCTTGTGCACTCTGCGTAAAGGAGATCTCTGTGGCTTTGTACCTCTGAAGAATGACAATATATCACTCCCTATTTCCAGAAAATATATAGGCAAAGAACTTTATGATCTGACGGATTTGCAGGATTCCACATGGTTCAGGGAAACATTTACGCAGATGGTCGTGCAATACCTTCATTGAAAGGTGGAGGTGTTCAGGCTGTAAAAGATATCATGGATTGGTTCAATTAAAACAAATCCTTTTATTCATTTACTAGAGTTTGTCTTATTTTATAGAATATTGACTTTGATAATGTAGTAATCGGAGTTAATTTGAAGTTTGCAGTAACCAGGCAATTTAGAAATGTGACGGTGTGAGTAATTATTAAGTGCAAACTGCATGTCTGGATAAGGGGATATTGAGCCCCAAAGTTAAGGCAGACTGGTATTTTTAGGGAAGTGCTGATGCTTAGTAACTAGCTTAAATTTTCAGGCTGTAATGGGCGTCACTATTGATTATGACATATTGTTACATGATGCTGATTATCTGCATCCTAGGGTCTTAAAACAAGGGGCTACAGAAATAGTAGATGTATTGGTTGCAATCTTCCAAAATCTCTCAGATGCTGGAAAGGTCCCAGCTGATTGGAAGGTCACAAATGTAACACATCTATTCAAGAAAGGAGGGAGACAGACAACAGGAAACTATAGGCCAGTTAGCCTAACATCGGTCATGGGGAAAATGCTAAAATCCATTATTAAGGAGGTATTGACAGGACATTTAGAAAATAACAATATAATCAGGCAGAGTAAACATGGGTTTGTGAAAGGGAAATCGTGTTTGACAAATTTCTTGAAGTTCTTTGAGAAAACAACTATCAAGGTTATATAGGAAACATCTAGGTGTAGTCTACCTTAATTTCCAAAGCGCATTCGATAAAGTGCCACATGAAAGGTCACAACACAAAATAAGAGCTTTTAGTGAAGGGTTAACATAGAACGGAAAGAGCATTGGTGAGATAACAGGAAGCAGAGGGTAATGATAAATGGATGATTTTCAAGTTGGTAAACTGCTGGTAAATTGATAACTAGTGGAATGTCACTGGGATTAGTGTTGGGCCCTCAAGGAGCTAGTGATGATGGGGAGGCGATGGCATAGTGGTATTGTCGTTGTACTGGTAATCTGGAGACCCAGGGTAATGTTCTGGTGCCCTGGGTTCGAATCCCAACTATGCTTGATGGTGGAATTTGAATTCAATAAAAACCTGGTTTTATTGTAATTAAAAGTCTAATGATGACGATGAAACCACTGCCGATTGTCATAAAAGCCCATCTCGATTTCACTAATGTTCTTTCAGGAAGGTATTGAACTGGCCTCCATGTGATTTTCAAATGAACCTTCTGAACAAGGGATGGGCAATAAACGCTAGCCAGTGACGCCCAACGAATTTCAACAAAACTATTTACAATCTATATCAATGACTTGGATGATGCGACTAAATGTATGGTAGCTAAATTTGATAATGTCACAAAGGTAGGTAGGAAATTCAGTTGTAAACAGGGCATAAAGAGTGTACGAAGGGATTTAGATAATTTGAAAGCCGTTATAAAATACTCTGCTTTCCAGTTCTTACAACCAAGGTGAATAATCTCACAATTTCCCACATTATACTCCATGCACCACCTTGTTGCCCACTCGATCCGTCTATATCTCTTTGCAGCCTCTTTGTGTCCTCCTCACAGCTTGCATTCCCAACTAGTTTTGTACCACCAGCAAATTTAGATACTTTACTCACTCTTTCGTCTAAGGCATCAACACAGATTGTAAATGGCTGAGGCTCCAGCAAAAATCCTTGTTGCACTCCACGAATCACAGTCTGCCAACTTGAAGAATGTTCCATTTATACCGATTCTCTGCTTCACGTCCGTTAACCAATCCTCTGTCTAAGCTGATATCGCCTCCAACTTCATAAGCCCGTATCTTGTGCATTAATCATTTGTGTGGGACATTATTGATTGCCATTTGCAAATGTAAGGATACTGGGTTTACTGGTTCTCCTTAACCGCCCTACTAGCTACATCCTTAAAAATTCTAATAAACAGGATTTACCTTTCTTAAAATCATGTTGAATTGCTCTAATCATGCGGCACTTTTTAAACTGCATTGTTAAGACTTCCTTAATAATAGATTCTAGCACTGTCTCATGACTGATGTCAGACTAAATGGCCTGTTTCTGTTTTCTGTTTACCTCCTTTCTTAAATAACCATGGTAAGATTTTTGGAGTCTTTGCACTCCTTTAAGGCAGGAACAGACTTGGCAGAAACGCTTTGTTGT
Source organism: Cetorhinus maximus (assembly GCF_964194155.1). Lineage (NCBI taxonomy): Eukaryota > Metazoa > Chordata > Chondrichthyes > Lamniformes > Cetorhinidae > Cetorhinus > Cetorhinus maximus. Next base: position 74,109,296 of record NC_135890.1, read on the forward strand.
GAACAGATCTTATTGGGGCAATGTCAGGACAAGTTTATTAAGCTCTCAGATAAACAATGTCAACAACTTGGGCGGTGATTTATAGTTTAATGCCGAATATTCTTTCGTGTCAAGGTTTGAACGGCAGAGCGCACAACATAGTTTCCCCCACAGTTTTGGTCTTTTGGTCCTCGAGCCTCTTTTACTCGCTTTCTTTTTTGTCCCTTGCTTGTTTTGTTCTTGTCTCTGGATGGTCTTACTCTCCGCCAAGAAGAAGGCAAGCTCAGGATATCCTTTATTCTGCCTGTTATCCAATTAACCCCTCGCTCAGCCCCGTGATATTCTGCCCCTTGTGTGAGGACATTTTCCTTGACCAAGCAAGAATATTTCATGTGACTGTTGCTAACCTTACATACTTTTGTAAGGAATGACTTTTGCATCTCAATGCTTTTCAATGCCATGGTATCGAATCTGACAGAGAGAAAGAAGCAATTTTTCACAGACAGCCTTCAATGTCTTTCGTGATTTTCGCTGTGAGCAAGCTCTTTATAACTTGCCATTAATTCCGCTAAACCATCCACCTTGGCATCTTTTCTATACCATACCTCCTAAGTTTTACAACAATACTATTCTACAACGGAGAGTATCTAATAAAATGTTAGTAAAGTACAAGCTTAGGTGTTAGTCTCTTATAATAAAGTTAGATTTTAACGATTAGTATTCTTGTTAGTAACCTAATAATCTTACACATTTGTTAAATTCCAATCTGTTGGGCCTGGGGAATTTTGTAAAATCATATATTGCACATCAACTATAGTTGCAACTATCTATTTTCGAACGCAAAAATGTAAACCATTAGGCCCCGATGATTTTTCAGATTGTAGTCCCTTGAATTTCTCCAGTAATTTTTCTGCTTAGATTAAATACAGTGATTTTCTCACTCTTATTAGCCTGCTGGGTTACTCTCTATTTCTGTTATGTAACATGTGTCTTCTACTGTGAAGACAGACACAAAACATTATGTCAATGCCTCTGCCATTTCTTCATTCCCCATGATGATGTCTCTTCATTCTTCTTTTATGGGACTAATGTTCATTTCAGCTACTCGCTTCCTGTTCATGTACTTGCGAAGCTCTTACAATCTGTTTTTATATACCTGGCTAGTTTACTCTCAAAACCCATTTTTCTCCTTTCTATTAACTTTTTGGTTTCCCTTTGCTGGAACACTCCCAATGCTCAGATTTACTGCCCACTCTTTGCAAAATTATAAGACTCTTCTTTTAATCTAATATTATTCTTAACCTCCTTAGTGAGCCACGGATTGGTCTTCCGTGCTGGCTTTATGTCTTTCAATGGAATGTGTTTTGCTGAACATTTTAAAATGTTTCTTTAAAGTTTCCCAATGTTTGTTTACCAGCATACATTTTAGTCTATTTACCCAATCAACCTCCACCCACATCTACATAATCGGCTTTGTTTAAATTTAAGCTTCTTGTTTATGATTGGAGTGTGTCATTTACAAATTTGATATCGAATTCAACTGTGTTGTGAGCACAGTTTCCCAGTAGATCATCTACTATGACATTACTAATTAAACCTGCCTTGTTGCGCAATACTAGATCTGAAAGAGCTTAATCCCTAGTTGATCCCACAATATATTGCTTAAGAAAACTCATGAAACAATCTACAAACTCATTTTCCAGCCCACCTTTGTGAGTTTCGTTGGTCCAGTCTATATGAAAATTAAAGCTATCATGTCTGTTGCCTTTGTTACAATCTCCAATAACTTAATGTTTAATGCTCTGTTCAACGGTATAACTAATGTTTGGGGCCCATAAACAGTGTTTTCTGACACTTGCTATTCCTAATTTCCATCTGTACAGATTCTATTTCCTGCTTTTGTGAGCCAAGTTTCTTTCACACGAATGTCCTTCTGTCATATTTCATTATCACAGCTACTACTCCTCCTTTTTCCATTCTGTGTGTCTTTTCGAAATGTTGTGAACGCTGGAGCATTTATTTCCCAGCTTTGGTCACCTTGTTACTATGTCCTGGGAATGGCAATTACCTTTCAACCATTTATCTCTATCTGTGACATTAGTTCATGTATTGTGTTGTGTATGCTCCAATCATTCATATAAAGTGACTTAAATTTTATTTTTTTACTGCTATTCCATGTATCTACCTTACACTCTGACACAAAATTACTGTTGAACACTTTACCCCTTCCTGTCCCATGTTTCCAGGTGATGGCCATCCCAATGGTAAACTCTTCCTTTCCCCAATACTGGTGCCAGTGCCCCATGAATCGAAATCCGGTTCTCCTACTTCAATCTCTGAGTCACGCATTGAACTCTCTGATCTTATTTACCCTATGCCAATTGCTCATGGTACAGGTAGTAATTCAAAGATTATTCTCTTTGCGGTGCTGCTTTTTAGTTAAACACCCAGCTGTTCATACTCCCTTAGCAATACTCCTTTCTAAGTCCTACAGATGTTGCTACCTGTGCCGACCACAGCAGCTCGATCCTTGCCTTCCCTGACCAAGTTCCTCGCTAGCACAATATTCCTCATTTGCACACAAGACCCTAATCAAGCATGACTCTCCTTATTTAGTTTAATTGTATTTTGTGGATTCACCGTTTCTATACCTTTGGAAATCTTACAAGCCACTGCAACATTGCTTTTCAGTTGCCCTTTTTCAGGTTGATAAGTGCAGTGTTGAGTAACTATATAATGTACCCTCGCACTTAAATTAATCCATAATGCTGATCTGTTTGTGTTTCGAGTTCCACATTCCCATCTACACCCAATAACCTTTGATTCCCTTGCCTAACAAGAATCGATCTACCTCTGCCTTTAAAATGTTCAATGACCCCGCTTCCACTGCCTACTGAGGCAGACAGTCCCAAAGTCGCACAACACTCTGAGAGAGAAAAACTCTACTCAACTCTATCCTCTAAAGGCGACCCCTAATTTTAAAACAGTGGCCCCTCGTTCTGGACTCACCCACACGAGAAAATATTCTTTCCATTTCCACCTTGTAACGACCATTTAGGATCTTATATACTTGAATCAAGTCACCCCTCACTCTTCTAAACTCCAGTGGAAACAAGCCCAGCCTGTCTAACATTTCCTCTTAAGACAAATCCACGCATTCCAGGAATCAAGATAGTAAACCTCCTCTGAACTGCCTCCAATGCATTTATAATCTGTCCTTAAATAAGGAGACCAAAACTGCACACAATATTCGAGGTGCGGTCTCACCAATGCCCTATATACTGAAGTATAACATCCCTTTATGTTCAATTCCCCTCATAATGAAGGATAGCATTCAATTCGCCTTCTGGTTATTTGCTGTGCCTACATGCTAACCTTTTGTGACTCATGCACTGGAACACCTAGATCCCTCTGCAGCTCGGCATTCTGCAGTCGTTCTCCATTTAAGTAAAACTCTGCTTTTTTATTCCTCCTGCCAAAGTGAACAACATCATATTTTCCCACATTATGCTGTATCTGCCAGGTTTTTCCCACTCAATGAACCTATCTATATCCATCTGCAAATTCTTTACGTCTACTGCACATCATCCTTTCCTACCTATCTTTGTGTCCTCTGCAAATTTAGCTACCATGCCTTTGCTACCCTCATCTAAGTCATTGATGTAAATTGTAAAAAGTTGAGGCTCCAGTACAGACCCCTGCGGGACTCCTTTCATCACATCCTGCCAATCAGACAAAGATGCATTTATGTATACTCTCTGTTTTCTGCCAGCCAGCCAATCTTCTGCCCCTGCCAATATGTTACCCCCTACATCATGAGCTTTTATTTTCTGCAATAACCTTTAATGCAGCACCTTATCAAATGTCTTCTGGAAATCCAAGTATAGCACGTCTACAGGCTCCCCTTTATCCACAGCACATGTTACTCCTTCAAATAACGCTAGCAAAACCATGCTGACTGTTCCCATTTGCCTTGAGGTTTTATAAGTGCCAAGCTACCACCTCTTTAATTATCATTTCTAAAACATTCCCCACGACAGACGTCAAGCTAACTGGCCTGTAGTTTCCTGTTTTGTCTCTCCCTATCTTTTTGATTGGTGGGGTTACATTTGCTACTTTCCATTCTAAAAGAACCTTTCAAATCGAGGGAATTTTGGAAAATTGATACCAACGGATCTGCTACCCCATTAGCTACCTATTTTAAGACCCTAGGGTGAAGTCCATCTCGACCCAGAGAATTGTTCAGCCGGCAGCTCCATCAGTTTGCTCAGTACCACTTGCCTAGTGATTGTAATTTCACCAAGTTCCTCTCATCCTTCCACCTCCTCATTTACAACTATTACTGAAAGGTTTTACACCCTCGACAGTGACGATAGAAGCAAAATATTTGTTCATTTCATCTGCCATTTCCTTATTATCTACTATTAGCTCCCCATTCTCACTCTCTGAAGGACCAACATTCAATTTACTTACTCGTTTCCTTTTTAAATACCCGTAGGAACCGTTGTTACCCTTTTTACATTTCTAACTAGCTTCCTCTCATACTCTAATTTCTTTCCCATGATTAGTCTTTTAGTCATTCTCTGCCGTTATTTATATTCTGACCAATCATCTGACCTGCCACTCATCTTTGCGCAGTTATCAGCTTTGTCCTTAAGTTTGATGCTTTCCTTAACTTCTTGTGTTAACCACGGAGGTGGGTCCTTGTCTTAGAATTTTCCTTTATAGTAGGAATATACTTATTTCATGTATTCCAAAATATCAATTTAAGTGTCTGCCATTGCTTCTTTGTTGATCTATCCTCTAGCCTGGTATCCCACTTCACTTCAGCTAGTTCAGCTTTCATGGCCGCATAGTTGCCCTTATTTACATTTAAAATGCTAGTCCTAGACCCATTCTTGTCACTTGCAAACTGGATGTAAAATTCAATCATATTGTGGTCCCTGCTACCTAGGGGTGCCTTTACTCTGAGGTCATTAATTAATCCTGTCACATTACACAACGCCAACCAAGTCTAATATGACCTGCTCTCTGGTTGCTTCCAGAATGTGCTGCTCTAAGAAACTATCTCGAAAGCATACTATGAATTCTTCATCCAGGCTACTACTACCAACCTGATTTTTCCAGTGTATATGTGGATTAATGTTACCCATGGTTATTGCCGTCCCTTTATCACAAACACCCAGTATTTCTTCTTGTATACCTTGTCCTACATTGTGATTACGGCGAGAGGGCCTGTAGACCACTGCCAGGAGTGACTCCTTTCCCCTACTATTCTGCATCTCCACTCAAACCGATGCTACACCCTGATCTCCTAAACCGTCATCTCTAACTATTGCACTAATGCCACATTTGATTGATAGCGTTACCCCTCAATATTCAGGATCCCATTCTTGTCATCCTGCAGGCACGTTTCCATAATGGCTATCAGATCATATTTATTTACCTCTATGTGCACTATCAGTTTCTTTACTTTATTATGAATCCTCTGCACGTTCAGATAAAGAGCCTTTAGATTTGTCTTTTTGTTATCTTTGTAACATCTAGTCTTGATTGTTGGTGCATTGTTAGGTTATTTCTCTCTGTCCATTCCTGTCATTCTCTGGCCTTCATTTCCCATGTTACTATTTCCCTCTTTTACTTTGTCTCCACTCGTTGATATACCACATCTTTCCACATTTGACCCCTTGCCCCCACTATTTAGTTTAAAACCGTTTCTCCTTCCCTAGTTATAAGGTTCACATGATTCAGGTATAGACTGTCCCAATGGTTCAGTCCTCACTTTCCCCAGTACGGGTGCCAGTGCTCCACGAACTGGACCCAATTCTTCCACACCAGTCTTTGAGCCACGTATTCATCTCTCTAATGTTATGGCAATATGCACGCAGATCAGGTAATAATGCAAGGATTATAACCTTTGAGATTCTGCTTTTTAGCTTAGCGCCTAGCACCTCATGGTCTCCATTCAGAAACTCTTTGCTAGTACTACCTGTGTCTTTTGTACCTACATGGGCCATGACAACTGGATCATCCCCGTCCCACTGCAAGCTCCTCTCCAATGGTGAGCAGATGTCCTGTACCCCGGCACTAGGCAGGCAACGCAGCCATCTGGACTCGCGTTCTTTAATGCAGAGAATATTGTCAATCCCCCTCACCATGCTGTCCCCTCCTGTAACTATATTCCTTTTTCCTCCACCCACTTGAATGGCTCGCTGTACCACGGTGCCATGGTCACTTTGCTTATCCACCCTGCAGTCCCCATTTTCATCTTAACAAGCTGCTAGAACCTCAAACCTGTTGGAAAATTGCAGAGTCTGGTATTCCTGCACTTCTTCCCTCTGGGTCCCCTCACCTCCCTCACCCACAGTTACACCCTCCTGTCGGTGATCACTGACCAAATCAAATGACTCTATCCTGAGTAGGAGATGAGTGCGTCAGGCCTGCCCTATGTCTGGCCTGCTATATTCTATTTGCACAGAGCCTTTCCTGCGCATCTTGCAGAGGTAACTTTACCACCAATTTTTATATTATTTTACACCATAGGAATAAAATGACCTTAACCACTTACCAGATACTCACCAAACAGCTAACTCATTTCCCACTAGTAGATTAAGAGCCAATTCCTACAGGGTGAGTAAGATAGATGAAGCAAAGGAAGCGAACACCACCCCCTCCCCCCGGACCACCCCCCCTCCCCCCCCCCACCCCCCCCACCTCCCCACCGTTTCACCGAACACCCCCATTCTTGAATCTCTCAGGTTTTCATTCAGTTTCCTTGACTGCACTCATTTGCCAAGGCTGCACCAAAGAACTCTGAATTTATAGCCAACTGAATTGGGGCTAGGGAATCCAGATTGAATCAGTTAGCTAGTTAGTTGCTCAGCTTACACAGCAGAGTGTGTTCACCCTGTCTAAGATGCAAGAAAGAAAAGAAAGAAGGCATTTTGTCTACTTACTCAGTACTTTCCAGTTACTGTTAGTAACAGTCATGATTAGATTTTAAGAACAAAATTAATATTTTAGGCTCTCCGCTCACCAAACTCTCAGGTTTACACTGAATGAGTACATTCTAAACTTAATGATATGACCACAAGGGCAATGCATCTTTTGGGTACAAAGTTCTGGAATGCCATTGTCCATTTCCAGTAATCTTAACTCTTGTTTGTAACAGAAGTGGCACTATCCCGCTTTTAAGTGCTGACTTTCAGCATTATCTCAGGGTGGTAGTAGCGCCACAAAAACATGAGTAAATTGTACCAAGCGAAAAGAACTACAACACACAGGAAGCCTTAATTTAAAAAGAAATCGCGAGTAGAACTTCTCTGACATGTCTAATATTTCGTCAGATATTTTCGTTCTAACAAGTTGAATATATCTGTTTACGTGTAGCAGCTTCTCTGTCTACAGGACGGAAAGTTGAAAAGTCAAAAAAAAAGAAATAAAAATAGGAACAGAATGTATGTCTGCAAAATAGCGAAGCCATTGCATGATTGCGTTCTCGTCCATTTATCCGCAACCACCAACCCCCACTTAAGCCATAGATTTTATTGGGCTCTTCCGATTGAAGGCAGAAACTTTAGGGATATACAGCAGAAATTCCTTCTGTACCGTTTTCCACAACTCCAACTGAAGCTGTGGCACCCAGTCAGGGGAACCCGAATGAAAATAACCAACCTACATTTGATCTTGACTTTCTATGCCCAATGCCACTGGAGATTAACAGCCGCTTTAAACAAACAGTTATATCTGCATGCACAAAGGTCTTCTTCCTGTTTTCATGATACAGTCGTATTATCGTGCCAACTTATTCCCCTTGGAAATCCTATCTCCCTATCTATAATGGAAGCTGCCTATGTAAAGTGCTATTTTATAATTAATGTTGCTGGCAATGGTGGCATTGTAGTGTCCCCCGTTGCAGTACTCAACCCCTCGGCCTAAACTGTGCTCAGACCAGTTCCACTCGCCTGCTTCTCAAATTAGTGGGCATTTGCTACTTAAGTCTAAACGATGGTATAAACTAAACATATTAAATAAAAATAAGGACAAATGGTGTCTTAAAAACTGAGCTAGAATATGCTTGCGTACCGTGATTCAATTATCTCCCGTCTTCAGATCATGAGGGGAAATCTCGGCTAAAATAAAAACAGAAAATAATGGAAACACCCACTGGGCAGGCAACATCGGTGGAGAGAGAAACAAACTCGATGTTTCAGGCCGAGAACTTGGTCTTTCCTGCCCACGCACATTGCCAGGCAGGTCGCCTACTGCTGCATTTTCTTAGTTATAAAGGAAATAATGTATAGCCATAATATGTCAAGAGTGTAATGCTATAATCAAGCAATTATAAGAATATATGTTCATTTAAATTAGGCAGAATTTGCAACAACAGACACCAGGCCCCACTAAAATGCTCCTGGGGGTAATTTTGACTTTTGGCAATAGTGGAAAAGGCAGGGTATTCACTCCGCCGTGTGATAAACACCTCATACGACTTTCCTCTCCATTGAAATCAAATGCAATAGCAAACTGACTGTCATCATTCCAAATTTATATACCATTAGCGTCCTTCTGCCACAAGATTTCTGGGCAATACAAAAGCGCAGGAATATCAGGCTCAGCTGTCAAGCAATAGGCACACAGGATGGTCGGAATTGTCTCCCAAAGTTACATGCTCAGAAATAATTTGCAGTGAACTATTGCGTCCGCCTCGTACTTTAAATCAGAGATCGACAATACACCATCCAAAATAATAGCCAGTGTAACCTCTGAATTTTCAGATTCAAAATAATACCATAAATATTTGAACAAATTATGCAAGGAACGGCGTCAACCTGAGGTCATAGGAACATAGGGTCAGGAGAAGGCCGTTCAACCCTTCTCACTCTCTCATGATCATGGCTGATTGAACACTTCAGTGCCTTTTACCCTCACTATCCCCATAACCCTTTACATTATTGTTAATCAAAAATCTATCAATCTCTACCTCAAACTTACTCAATGACTGAGCTTTCACGGCCCTTTGGGGTTGAAAATTCCGAAGGTTCACAACCCTCTGAGTAAAGAAATTTCTCCTCATCTCGGTCCTAAGTAGCTTCCCCCTTATTTTGAAATTGTGTCCCCTGGTTACAGACTCCCCAACCAAGGAAACATCTTACCTGCATCTACCCAGTCTATTCCTTTAAGTATTTTGTAGGTTTCAATGAGATCACCTCTCATTCTTCGGAACGCTGGAAAATACAGGCCCAGTTTACCCAATCTCTCTTCATAAGACAATCCCCCAATTCCTGGAACAAGGCTGGTGAACCTTTGTTGCACTCCCTCTATGGAAGTGATAATAATATAATATGATATTATATAAAAATATAATAATAATAAAATAACAATGGAAGTCGTTATCTCAGGATGATTTTTTTGGATGCAGGTTTTATGTGGAATATTTATCTTAGTTCACCCTTGGCGAGTAAATGTTCCCGAATATTATGACATAAACATCAAGTGTATAAGCATAAATACTGTCACGCTGCACAGAAAAACGTGCAATGAAATGAAAATGAACTAAAAGACGTATTACAAACTCACTCGTTCATTTATTTTACCTCTTTTTGTTTATGACTTTCTGAAAATATGCAGAAACAGAAACACAAAAGCAATTCCTTATCATTCTGCTAGTTTGAGAGAAATCTGGCACACAGTAAGAAGCTGGAAGTCTCTGATTGGCCTTGAGTTGCAGGCTGATTTGCATAAAGAAGGAGCACGCGGTGACACCTCCATTAAGATGTTCATAAGCGGCGTTCGGGATAAAGTTTAGAATCCGTTTCACCTGGAAACTGTAGTCGTGTCTCTGCTCCATTTAATCACTTACCATGTCTTATTGGATACGTGTTGTTGGTTTGCTGGTGTCTTGCGCAGTTTGTGAGTATCATACTCCCATCGTCTGGTTATTAATCTCGAGACTATTTTCTGGAAAATTTCTCCCCCACTTTCATTACAAATTATTACTGTCATTGTCCTGCCGCTTTACTGATTTGCTCTTTATTTTCAGGTTTAAGTGCGCAAGTTACAGTAAACCAGCCGCTTTCGATGTCAACTTCTGTTGGGAGGAACGTCCAAATAAGTTGTACCCTGTCTGGTGCCACTTTGGGAAGCAATAATGTCTATTGGTACCAGCAGATTCCTGGAAACACTCCCCGGCTTTTAGTGTACTATTGGTCGGGAAGCAGCGTTTACAGAGGTCCGGGTGTTTCAGATAGATTCTCCGGCTCCGCATCGGGAAACACAGGAACTTTTACAATGTCAAATACACAATCGGAGGACGCTGCGGACTATTACTGCGCTATATGGTCTGGCGGCTTAATTTTCGGTAAAGGAACCAGGCTGAGCGTTGGCAGTAAGTAAAAATCATTCCTTGTAGAGTTGTGTGAATTTTTGTTACTTTAGAGGGAAATAGAATTGCATGGTGTTTAGTTATTGAGTCAAATAAATTTATTTTAAAAGTAACAATTTCGAATCATGAGGTTTTTTTACCGGGCTTCTCCTAGTATCTCAGTTGAAAGTAACGCTGTCCAAGTGGAAATTGAAGCCTCCAGTGGTTGAAGGTTTTACCTGTTATTCCTTCCCGTTGCATCCTCGGCTAGTGTTGAATTAACTTATTGTACACCAGAATAAGAGTTGAGCTGAATAGGCATCGGGGAAAGATCAATCAAGTTTCTTGCTCTTGATATCCCTGTGGCTGTTTCGACAGTTGCGTTGTGTGCAACCCCCACTTCCCCCCTCACCCACTTCCCTTCCGCCACTCACCCACCTCCCCCCCACCACCCCCCCGCCCCCCCACACCCCAGCCCCCGCCGATGACACAGTCGATCCGGGATCTGGTGCCCAACTGTTAGTCACTACCTGGAGTCGCCTGAGAAGTACGGGAAACTGACTGAAGCCCGTGCAACAAAAGTTCAGTAGAAGCCAGCATTTTAGGGAGCAAAGTGTAAAATGCAAAGAGAAAAATTCTCAGCCTATTCCAAAATGAGGCTCCACAGTAATATCTAGCAACCTCTCTAACTGTAATGAACTGGAGCCAATTACTATAGTTTTGAATTATTTTGTATCTGTCCCTGATACTAGTCGTAAATGTAGGACAACGCTTTCTACAGTACTTTTTTGGCATTTATTTATATTCCTAAAATTGCATTTTTCCTCAGCATCAAATGTATTTTTGACCCCCGTGAACGGAAACGATTGGCTAACATTGAGGAGATTTAGCATCATTGGACTTATTCACTCCCAAATCTTTTAGATTTTCCCTAAAGTAGTTTGGAACCTGTATTAGTGACCAGAACAATGGGAACTGATGATTTAAAAAATATTAATACACTTGTAGTAGCCGTTTTGCCAAATGCTATGCTAAATCAATTGGAATGGGGAATTATGTTGGTATCTGGTTTTAGCGGCAACATGCGATATTACAAACAATTTCTCAAACAAAAACCTGTCACTCTGGGTAAATCAATGTATTACAGCACGAATGAATAACCGTATGATCCATATAGACTGCAGCTATGCTGGAACAAAACCCATCCCGCATTCAGTGAGCATAGTGCGATACGTTAATAGGGAGTACTCGCATGTTTATCATTGCTTCTTCATGTGTTTAAAATAAGGGAGTGACCATTTTATTTTGGCAAGTTAATGCCTTCGCCAAAATAAAAAAGAATTTCTCATCATTATTCCAGCGCGCCCACATTTTAATCTGATGGTGATTTGAACCGAATGGAAATGGTGAACCAGAGATCGTTGAATTAGAGAACCATAGAATGGTTACAGCACAGAAAGACAGAACCGTTCAAACCGTAAAACGCAGACGATTGCCTCCTGTCCTAAAATGGCAAACCCAGTGAATTAACTTGACGTAGGGATAATTGAGATACCAGAACATTATGGTTCTGCATTTTTTCTATTGATTTATTCTAATTACTTACCTCTTACTTCCCAAGCCTCCTTGACATACTTGGTAATCTGTAACGGCGTCGATCTCATCCAATATTTAATCTAAAACCACATAGCCTAATGATACCTCTTTTCCCGATGTGGATTTTGAAATTACTTTGCATTTTATGAATCGTGATGTTTATGGGCTGCGATGTGAGATAACAGAGCGCGCGCAGGCTCTCAGTGCAATGAATGCGGATTCTCCGTGGTCTTTAAATTGTGAAAAGTATCACGGAGTCCCCAAGAAACATGGTCGAGTTTCAACTTCAATCAAGAAAACAACCTGCAAAAACGTAAAGACCTGTAAACAAAGCTGAAATGCGAGAGCCTGCTTTAAATTTTGCCTGAAGTATTGCAATATGACTGATTTTTCTGGTCCAATGAATACCGGGTATGGTGGATCAATATTTCTTCTTAGGCTGTCACAGGCGCAGTGCAGAAATCTGATGTAAGCTCCAAATTGTTTCAATACACAGTGTAGCATTTCGAGAAAGCAGATGAAAAATTTACAATGTCATTAAAGATGCTAACCTGCCAGGTTAGCATTGGCGTGGAGCGATTTGTACTGGCCAGAGCCGAAAGCGGCCGAGTTTTAAAATGGCTAAGACATTTTACCTTTATTACGTTGTCTGTGCAGCTCTACGCTACACAAGCAGACGCTGTCCCTACGTTCCTACAATACATGAATCATAACTGGTTTCTGCTCTTGGTGACTTAGCAGCCGAACGATGTGAACCACATCAAAATAAGATTTAAGATAAAAACAAATTACCGCGGATGCTGGAAATCGTGAACAAAAACAGAAAATGCTGAAAAAACTCAGCAGACCTGACAGCATCTGTGGAGAGAGAAAAACAAAGTTAACTTTTCGAGTCCCTTCTTCAGATGACCCTTCTTCAGAGCAATAAGACTCTGTTATCTCACATCGCAGAGGCAATATGATTTAAATTGGGTCAGTTGAGGTCGGAATTACGATTGTGCGACAGTGTGAAACGGGCGATTGCGAATCCGCAGCCTGTCTTACATCTCTCCCTATTCATGTTTAAATTTAAGTCAGTGATAATAAAAATAGGAAAAGCAGCAAAATTAGCGGCAGACTTACTATCGCCTACTTTAAACTGCCGCGGAAATTTCAAGGTCCTTGCAAGTATTATTGAGCAGAACATTTGAGCTAGTTAATGTTTAAAGTTTCCGCTGCATGACCGTAATATTTTGAAACACGTAGATACACACACACACACACATACACACACACACATATATATATATATATGTACATCATGACAATAAAGCATAAAGCAAAGGGATCTAATTGTTATATTCAAAGGGCCGATGTGATACGAATACAATATTTTGAGAAGATCTTGTGTTTTGAACAAAGCAGTTCCCTAAAGCTACTAAACATATTTTTTTAAAATCAAGATCCTCAGAAACCATCGGTCTCTCTCCTTCCACCTTCATCGGATCAAATCACAGCGAAGAACACGGCAACCTTGGTGTGTTTGGTGAGCGGTTTTAAGCCGGGAGCTGTGGAGATTGAATGGACTGTAGATGGCAGTGTCAGAGGCAATGGGGTTGAGACCAGTCGGATCCAGCAGGAGACCGACAACACGTTCAGCGTGAGCAGTTATCTGACTCTGTCAGCCTCAGACTGGAACTCACACGAGCTTTACTCCTGTCTGGTTAAACACGAGACTCAGGTAAACCCGTTCCGAGCAAGCATCTCTAGATCCAGCTGTATGTGATTTCCGAAACTATACTTGACCCAGCTGAGAATGTTTGTTCATTCCTATTCATTTCTTTCATGTGACAAAAAGCGTAATGTATTTCGGGGGTTGAAGAAAAAAATAGCCATTGTGGTTGAAACTCTGTCATTTTGGACTTGCTAATTTTAAATAACCATCGATCAAATGATTTTCCGTGTTAATTGAAACTTCTATGTTAATTAATTTCTGTTCAATGTATCCATAAACTAATTAAATGCAGCAATATGGTTATTGCGCCCGAAGTATTTGCTTGCTGTTAATCTATACTAATACAGCTGTTGAATAAAATTATTGAAACAAGCTTTAAAGCAATACCGTTGCTCGTGTTTTCTTTTAATCTCTGACGCAAATAAAAAGTTTCATGCGGAATGTTTTCCACTGTTGTTGAAGCTCCAGCTCTAGTCACCATTTTTGAGACCGACTTTCAGTTTGAATTAAGCGAAGTCAAATTCCTCTAGCTGCCGGGATGGCACTCCACTCACCCCTGGCAAGGGCAAATAAAATGTTAACGGTCTATTTTTTTTCGGTCAATAATCACATCAAACATTTGATTATGCTGTTGTACAAACAACACATAAATTACCTAATGATTTACCGGATCAATAATCACAGTAACTGTCTAAGAATGATTCGGTTCAAAAACACAGAAAATAATTAATTATCGTTCATTCCATGAATCTCAGTATGTGATTATTGCTCCAGAGTGAAAAACATTCTAGCAATTGCCAACCTGACTATCGCATGAAATGTCAATTATTGTTCATCCAATAATTACAGTGAATTTCTAATTATGGTTCACTCCAGTAAACATAATAACTATCTAATTATCAATAATTACAGTGATTATCTTACTATTCTTCAGTCAATAATCACAGAAAATATCTAATTACTGTTGGCCCAATTCTCAAAAGAAATGCTTTCTGTCCTCGAAACACAAACAGTGCCAGCATCCGCAGTAGTTTTTTGTTTTTATCTCAGTGTCTAATCGTTTTTCAGTCGAATAACCTCAGAATATCCAACTGTTGTTCAGCTCAAAACGTATGGTGGATATCTAATGATTGTTTTCATTCCAAAGATGAAAAGAAATGGCAAATTATTATTGAGTCCACTAATCATAGTAAACATCCTATTGTTTAGTTCAATATTCACAACATGGGTTGTTTTTGGCCCAATATGCACAGTAAATGTGCAATTATTATTCCCTTCAACACCTACAATAAATATAAAATCAATCCAAAAATCACATCAAATGTCTAATTATTGTTCTCTCCATGAATGGGGGCGAGGTGCCGTGGATGCCTTGGTCGCCGGAGGAAGATTAGGAGACGGGGGGCGAGGAGCAGGGGAGAGCCAGGGTTGCAGGGGCGAGGGTGGGTGAGCTGGAAATAAATTAGAAAAAAAAGTGTGAAAATCATTATGAAAATTTAACCTGTCATTGAGCTGAAGGCATACCTCAAGGTGCAAGTCTTCCGCTGGTGACGTTACAACGGCGTGGCTTCTGCGGGTGTCCTCCATGTGACTAGGCCTCTCCAGTTCACTCTCCGATGGACGCATGCTAAAAACCAGAAAGCAAGTTCCCCCGCAGCCTAAGGAGAAGGTGGGCTTCTCGTTTTAAACCGGGAAGCAGCAGAGTACGCCTGCGCGACGCCATTGACCGCAGGATCCAGGCTAATAAACTCATAGTTTACTATAGGGGCTTCCATTGGGAAACAGGGATGGTGGGAGAAGTTGCACGGACTGCGTGCATTAACTCGCCCTTTACTCGCCCTTATGCTCGTTCCACAGAAAGTTTGCTCCTCAGCCCTAGTTGCATGTTGCAGGGTGGAAAAGTCCTCAACGCAGCACGCTTAACATCTCTCCCGTTTATCTGCAACAAATTTGTAGAGGCATCCTTGAACAATGGTCAAGCGCTCCATTAACATATCTACCGGGCCTAATGCCTGTTTACGATGGTGTCAAAAATTGCGTTTGGACCTTAGGCCTGAACAACTTGGACAGAGAAAGTCAGTGCAAAATTTGTACTTTTGTGCCAATACTATGCACAGAAAACAATTCCTACCCTGTTAGGAAGGATGAACAGAAACGTAGTGAGATTTGTGTTTTAAGGAGGGTCTTTAAAAATGTAGTGATGCTTGGGAAGTGGATTGCAGCTGCCGGGCGCTGGTCACTGAAGGCTCAGCCCCCATTGCTGGTGAAAAAGGAATGGAGCGTATATAAGAAAGCAGGTTGGTTTCCAAGAGTTTCAGGAGCGTACAGAGGTAGAGTGAATCAAGGCCTGGTAGGGGTTTTAGCATGCGGATAAAAATGTTCAAATTGAGGCATTCCGTGGCCAGACATTAATTAATCGTTTTTAATCCTCCATGGGATGTGAGCGTCGCTGGCTAGGCCAGCAGTTATTGCCCGTCCCTAATTGCCCTCGAGAAGGTGGTGGTGATCCACCTTTGAACTGCTACCTTCCATGTGACAGGCCTGTAAGTAATATAATAATGCGTGATCGGAAATTAATGCAGAACTTTGAATCAGCTGATGTTTCTGGAGGGCGGAGGATGTGAAAGTACTGAAATAGTCAAACGAGGTAAGAGCAACGTATATGAGGGTTTCATTAAGGGATGACCGGTGGGGGAAGGAGCAATTACTCTTAAACAGTGATAAGCGGCGCCGTTTATGATTGATAAGGTATCTAGGTGGAAGTTCAGCTCCAGTTCACCCAGGGTGCTGGTTGAACACAGACTGGTACAACCTGAGATCAGGGGGAGATGGAATTACTTGGCAGAATGCATGTTTTATGATGGAAGCCCGTGTTGTGTGGCTCTACCACCGTTCAGGACAAATCTAGTAGTTCAAACTTGGGTATCTATGAGGCGCTGTGTGCCATCAGCCAAAGCAGAATTCAATTCAACTACGGACTGTAACCTCATAATCTGGCTTATTCCTCATGCTACCTTTACCATCAAGCTGGGTGATCAACCCTAGTTCAATAAAATTGCAGAAGAGCATGCCAACAGTAGCACCAGCGCCGCACCTAAATATGAGGTGCCAACCCGTTGTATAACACGGGCAATAGCCGTGTAAAGCAGTGCAAGCAGCTAACGCTAGAAAGATCTAAGCAACACCACAACCAATGGACCAGGTCAAACCCTGAAACCCTGCCACACCCAGACATGAATGATGGTGGATATTAAGCAACTATCCAGAGAAGGAAGCACCAGAAACAACCTCATCACCCGTGATTAGGGAGACCAAATACCAGTGCAAAGTAACGCCTTTGCAAATTCTTTCCGGAGGAATGCGGAGTGAATGATCTATCTCGATTCCCCCCGCATTACAGCCTTCAGCCAATTCGATGCACTCCAAGTGATATTGAGCAACGGTGGAAGGCACTGGATATAGCATACGCTATGGCCCCTGACAATTTTACATCAGTAGGATTGACGACTTGTGCCCGGAACCAGCTGCACCCGTAACCAAGCTGTTGCAGTGCAGTTGCATCACTGAAATCCATCTGTCCTTATGGAAACTTGGCCAGGTATGTCCTGTCAACGATAACAGACCTAATCTGATCTGGTTAATTATCAGCTTCAGCCTCCCCTCGATCCCAGCAAAGCCTTGGAAGGTATTCTCGATAATGCAATCTAGTGACAATTATACAGCAATACACAGCTCACCGATGCTCGGTGTGGGTTTAACCTGAGACACGCAGCTTCTGACCTCATTAGAGCCTTGGTGCAAACATGAAAAATAGAATTGAACTCAGGAGATATGGGGCGAATGATTGCCCTTGACTACTAGGCAGAATTTGATTGAGTGTGGTATCGAGGAGCCGCAGCAAAATTGAAGCCAATGGGAATTGAAGAATTCTTCACTGGTTGGAGTCATGCCTAGCACAAAGGAAGATGGTTGTGGTTGTTGGGTGTCAGTCATCTCATCTCCTGGACATCACTGCAGGAGTTCTTCAAGGTAGTAACTTATGCCCAACCCATCTTCAGCTGCTTCATCAATGACCTTCCCTTCAACATATGGTCAGAAGTTTAAATATTTGCTGATGATTGAATAGTGTTCAATACCGTATGCAATCCTTCAGGCAACGAGCCACGCCCTGTCCATATGCAGCAGCACATAGACAAAATTTAGGTTTGAGCCAATATGTGGCAATTAACATTCGAGTCACATAAGTGTCAGACAATGACCACCAACAGGAAGAGAAAATCTAACCATTGCCTCTTGACATTCAATAGCATTACCATCACTGAGCCCCTACCATCAACATCTTCGGGTTTACGATTGACTAGAGCTTAACTGAACCAGCCAGATAAAAAAACTTTGAGCCTCGGAACACTTGGCGATTAAGTCACCTCCTGATTCCCCAGAACCTATCAACAGGGCAAAAGTCAAGACTATGATGGAATACTCCCCAGTTGCCCGGATGAGTGTGGCTCCAACAACGCTCAAGAAGCTAGATGCCATCCACAACAAAACAATCCGTTTGATTGACATCTCATATGCCACCTTAAACATTCACACCCTCCACCACGATGCAGAATGGCAGCCATGTGCATCATATACATGATATACTGCAGGAACTCGCCAACTCTCCTTCCTGAGCATCTTGCAAACCCGTGTCCTCTACCAAATAGAGGGGCAAGGGCAGAGCAGATGCATGGGTGCACTACGACCTTCAAGTTCCATTTGAAGCCTCACACCATCCTTCTTGGAACTATATAGCCATTTCTTCACCGTCTCTGAGTCAACAATTTGGAGCTCCCATCTTCACAGTAATGTGGGTGCACCTGCACCACATGGACTGCTGCGGTTCAAGAAGTTGCTCCAATTGATATCAAGAATCGTACTGGATACTGCAACGGCTATGGGCCCTGACAATATTCCGACAATAGTATTGAAGGCTTGTGCTCCAGAACATGCTGCACTGCCTAGCCAAGCTGTCCCAGTCCAGCTACAACACTGGTGTTTACCCACTTGGCTGGATGAGTGCAGCTCTAACAACACTGAAGAAGCTTGACACCATCCAGGACAAAGCAGCCCGCTTGATTGGCACCCCATCCACAAACATTCACTCCACTGACGCACAGTGGCAGCAATGTGTACCATTTACAAGGTGCACTGCAGAAACTCACCAAGGCTCCTTAGGCAGCACCTTCCAAACACACGACTGCTACCATCTAGAAGGACAACGGCAGCAGATACATGTGAACACCACCACCTGGAAGTTCTCTTCCAAGTCACTCACCATCCTGATTTGGAAATATATTGCCGTTCCTTCACGGTCGCTCGGCCAAAATCCTGGAACTCCCTCCCTAACAGCACTGTGGGTGTACCTACAGCAGATGGGCTGCAGCGGTTCAAGAAGGCAGCTCACCACCACTTTCCCAAGGGCAATTAGGGCAATTAGGGATAAGCACTAAATATTGGCCCAGCCAGCGATGCCCACATCCCGTGAATAAATTTTAAAAATTTAGGGATGGGTAACAAATAGTAACCTTGCCAGCTATGTTCACGCGCCATGAAAGAATTTTTTTAAAGCTGCAGGCAGTGAAGATATTTTCAGTAGTTAACACGGGGAAATTGTGATTCATCCACTGTTGAATTATAACAGACAGTCGAGGCTGAAAGGGCAGCAAAACAAGAATACTTTTTCGTGATCTTGTGATAGGGATAAGGGAAGTGAGAAAAATGTATATGCATAGTGGCACGACAGAGCGAAGGGCCTAAGGTGGAAGAGCATGTTTAGATATATTAGGTCAAATGGCCAAGGGAACACTCCATAAAGGAGAGGGAATTTTGGAAGGACGGTAAGGAGTTACAGGAAAGTGGAAAGGGAGCGATCGTATTGAATAAACACACTAATCCTGCTAACAAATCAAATAGATTTTAAAAAACAAGTGACAAGAAGGGAATAGTGCGCGTTTCTCTGTGCATTGACTGGACGACTAATGCTTTCATTGCAACTGGAATTGCTGACCGGACACTGTAATGTCTTTATTCTTCCTGTGGGGGAATAAAATGTTCTCACAACCAATTGGCATCAGGACCTTGCGAAGATTTAACAAGACGCAGGAAGGACTTCATTCCCTCTGCGTACAGCTTATCTACGACCACTGACAGTACATCATGAAAGTGAGCGTTTGATATCCAGAGAGCTGCCACGATGTGTTTACAATGAGACCGTCCCCTGTCCCCCGCATTTCTGAGCCGCAAAGCAATATGCATGGCTACCTATAGGTGACAAGGGACACTCTCCAATGTCATGGCTCAGGTCAAGACACCAGATTAACTCAAATAATGAGAGACACTCAAGCACCAAAAAAATTATTGAGCAGAATACCCGGGTCTTGGACTAGAGGTTTAGATCCCTTGGCTAGTCAGGTGCCCTGGAGTACTCGGCCTAGAAGGTGTCCAGATTCATTATTATTTGCTGCATTGTCCACAATCTGGTGATTACTACAAACAATTGTGCTGGTGTGTCAAGCTCAGGAGCCCAAGAAGAGGAGGGTGACCGGGAAAGTGCCAGAGACTTCCATGTAGATGATCAGCATCTAAGGCTATCGTTCGTGACCATTTAATTGAAGAGCACTTTTGAGGTAATGCTGCACCATTAGACTCCTGAGCACGGTTATTACATGGCTTACCTTCCACTGCTTAGCATCTAACAGTCTGCCCCTCATCGGCACTCAATGCTTTCAAGCCCTTCTCCTTGAAGATCACAATGAAAATGACCATCAATTCCGACACTATTCAATTACGGTTATAAATCTATATCACTGAGCAGCAACAAATCTACATCGTGCATTCAGCATTCCAATTACCTTACGCACATCGTACCATATCTGCAGAGATATCCCTGCCTTGAGAACTTCTTCCTTATTTAGTTTAAAGCAGTTTTCCTGACTTGTCTTTTCCATATCATTCACAGTCTGTTTGTAAAATTGCCCCTCAGTTGCCTTTTTTCCAGGATATAAACTGCATAGTTGAGTAACTACATAATGCCCCCAATACAAGGTCAATAGTTCATTCACAAGAATGAGTGCCATTCTAAAGTTAACGATTAACTATAATGTTGATGCCACTGGTAGATACCAGGTTCTGTAATGTTATTGTCCCTTGCCAGCAATCGTACTAGAACTTCATACACGTGGCGGAAATAGTCCTATCCCACTTTTCAGCATTATCTTTCGGTATCACCTGTGGAGCATATTAATGCCACAAAACATTAGTGAATCATGCCAAGGAAAAGGACATATAACACATAAGAAGTCTTGGCATTGTAAAAAATATCACTGTTAGATATATTTTGAATTTTAATATTTGTTCAGATGAAATGGAAGGTCTTTCAGTCATTTTACTTCTAACAAGGTGAACATCTCAGTTATACATCAACAGCTCGTTCGTTCGTGTTGCTTCATATAAAAGATACAATAGCAGAAACATAAATAGGCGCAGAATGAATGGCGGTTAAATGGCAAAGGCATTGTACATTTGTGTGCTCGTCCAGTTACCCTCAAACCCAAAGCCCACTTCAGATAAAGGCCGCCAACAGAATTGTTATTGGCGCCCTTCCGATTGGAGACCGTGACTTCAGGGAAAGATCGGCAGAAACTAATTCTGTGCAGTTCTCAGCATTTCCTAGTAAAGCTATGGATAATCATAAACTACATTTGGTCTTGACTCTCCCTGCATACTGCCACGGGAGATTAACAATCACAATAAACAGACATTTTATATCTGCATGCACTTGCGCCCTGCAAACCTTTTCTTATTGTTACCATAATGCAGTCATGCTTTTGCGCCAACTTATTCCCCTTAGAAATCCTATGTCCATATCTGTAATGGAAACTCGCCAGGTACAATTTCACTTTATAATTAATGCTGCTGCCAATGGGGACATTGTCGTGTCTCCGTTTGTATTGCTCAGCCTCTCGGCCTACACTGCAGCGAACATCCTATGCTCAAACCAGTTCTACTTTTCAGCTTCTCAGATTGTCCGAATGTTTCTTACCTAATCATAAATGATATTGTAAAATCAATGTATTATGTAAAAATAAGGACAAATGGATGATTTAAATACTAGGCTAGAATGAACCTGCGTGCCGTGATGCAATTATCTCCTGTCTTCTGATCACGAGGGTAGCTCTCGACGAACGTTTAAAAAAATATACAAATACTCAGCAGGTTATGCAGCACCTATGGGTGAGAAATAGTCAACGTTTCAGACTGATGACTTCCATCAGAATTGCTGGTGCTATATTCACTTTGTGTGATAGGGTGAAAAGAACGATTGCGAGCCGCAGCTATTTTACGTATTTTCTGGTTGTGTTTCCATTGGCTTCCATCCCATTAAAAAGGCGAGGAAAGTAAAATGGTTTGTCGACTAGCTGCCACTCGTTTTATACTATCACGCAAAGTCGAGAACTATTGTTATGTTGCACTTATGCTATAGTTGTCCTTTACTGCCCACATACATTGCCAGGCAGATAGGCGAAGTATTGTATCTTTTTAATGAATGAAATTATGTATAGACACATAATATGTCAATAATCTAAGACTGGGTGCCTGTCGTTTTAATACCATATACAGAATTAAATTGTGCAGAATTTGTGACATCAGGCACAACCCCCTCTAACATGCTCCTGGGGCTAATTCTGACTTTAGACGATGGTGTAATAGGTAAGTTACTCATTCTGCAGCAGGTTAAACACGACTGAAGGCTTTCGTTTGCGTTGAAATCAAATGCAATATCAAACGGAGTGTCAACCATGAGGAGACATTTCTTCACCCAGAGAGTGGCGAGCCTGTGGAATTCGCTGCCACAGAAAGTAGTTGAGGCCAAAAGTTTGTATGTTTTCAAGATGGAGTTAGATATAGCTCCTGGGGCGAAAGGGATCAAAGGATATGGGGAGAAAGCGGGAGCAGGCTATAGAGTTGGATGATCAGCCATGATCATAATGAATGGGGGAGCAGGTTCGAAGGGCCGAGAGGCCTACTCCTGCTCCTATTTTCTATGTTTCTATACTTCTATCCCTATCCTCAATGATGGGGGAGCCCAGCACATCAGTGCAAAAGACAAGGCTGAAGCATTTGCAACCAACTTCAGCCAGAAATGCCGAGTGGATTATTCATCGAGGCCTCCTCCTGATGTCCCCAGCATCACAGGTGCTAGTCTTTTGCTACTCCACGTGATATCAAGAAACGACTGAAGGCACTGGATACTGTAAAGTCTGTGGGCACTGATAACATTCCAGCAGTCGTACTGATGACATGTGCTCCTGAACTTGCCACGGCCCTAGCCAAGCCCCTCCAGTACAGCTACAACACTGGCGTATACCAGGCAATATGGAAAATTGCCCAGGTATGTCCTTTACACAAAAAGAAGGACAAATCCAACCCAGCCAATTAACGTTCCACCACTCTTGATCATCAGCAAAGTGATGTAAGGGGCCATCAATAGTTTACCCTTTAATATCTTTGCTAAAATACTGCAGAATTTCAAAGCATTGTTAAACCGCATTGATATATATTAATATCTCAGAGTCAAATTTTGATTTGAACGTCCTGTTAAAACAAACCTGGGCAGTGAATAAAATGCAGTGCTGTTCGGACAGTAAATTCTCCCATGATCTTGATTCTGGATCCTTTAATTTACATTTTCATATATTTGTTTCCATATTTCTCCTCGCACTTTCCGAACACCATTTGGAGGTTGCAGTGTATCCGAATAATGTGACCGATCTCTTCCTGTCCTTCATGTCAATCCGCATGGATTGATGATCGCGCTCTCTTTAACGTGCACTTAAAATCGTTTCTTTTTTTTAAAATCGCGTTCTCTGGAGGGATTCTCTGTTTTTAAATACATTGTTTAAAATATGCCGTGAAAACAGGGACTATAAATGTTTTGTAAATGTTTTATAAATCAGTTCAGTTCTGCCGAAGGGCCATGAAGGCTCGAAACGTTAACTGATTTCTTCTCCGCCGATGCTGCCAGACCTGCTGAGTTTTTCCAGGTAATTCTGTTTTTGTTTTGGATTTCCAGCATCCGCAGTAGCTTTTAGCTTTTTGTTTTTAATTATAAATGTTTTAATCAGCACAAAAGGGATTCCCCCCAATCTCCATATAACAATCACATCGCAGACGTTGCAGAGAGCATTACTGTGTTGAGAACTTCAGGGAAAATGTGAAAGCAATCGAAATTACTGCCTTAGAACGTGGTTGATAATTTGCGAGAGGATATCTCGATCCTGATTGAAATTCGTCTATGCCGTTGCAGTTGACACCAAACACCAATTCAGGAATATAAAATCAAATCTCGTAAATTTTTATTGGAACCCAATCTTATGAGAATGAGGTACGATTCGAGTTCATGAAATGCGCGCTCACACTCTGAGTGTATGGAATGTGAATATGCGTTGAAGTAAATTGTGGAATGGATCACACCACTGGTGCAACAGAAAAATGCAAAGATGAAAAAACCTACAAGTAAAACTAAAGCGCTCGTTTAATAAGTTCAGCATAGGAACAAGGGAACAGGAGCAGCCCATTTAGCCTTTCGAGCCTATTTCGTTATTCAATGAAATCATGGTCGACATGCAATTTATTTCCATAAACTGAATCAACCGGTATTAAGGTAGTTATAAATCTGCTTGAATTATTACAATAGGAAGACTGGATTTTATTCCTCAAATGACGAAAGGAACAAGACTCGCAGAAGCGCTGAGTTAGTTGTTTCAGTGCATGAAGTAGCATTTCAAAGAAAAATAAAATGTGCTAAACTGCAAGTTTAGTGTTGGTACCGTGCCATTTTCGTTGGCCAGTTGTTAAGCGGTTAGATTTCAAAGCGCCAAAATGTTTTACCTGTATCACATTGTCTATATATCTGTAAGATACGGACATTGAGGCTCCTATGTATAGAGATCATGTGTCGGTTTCCCCTCTTGATGACTTAACAACTGAATCAGAATAAGATATAGGAAATACAGTGAAGTATGATTCCGAAGTTGCATTTAAATTGAAGTCGATAGAAATAAAAATCCCGATATTGTTTCGGCTACTGCCTATTCGCTGCCCTCCATTGTAAACTACAGTATCGCGTCTGTCAAGATTTATCCATGTAATGTACCTTTAATGCAAATTGGCAAATGGTTAAAGTGTCCATAACATGTATGTAATATTTTGACACATATATAATCCAAAGAGATTTATTTATTATGTTGAATGTATTGATGAAATGCTAATTATATTACTTTGAACAAATATTGTGCTGCAATAGAAGCAATTTCCGAACACCATCAACACGTGATTATTTTTTGCAACAGATCCTCAGGAACCATCGGTCTCCCTCCTTCCGCCTCAATCGGATGAAATCACGGAAAAGAACACGGCGACCATGGTGTGTTTGGCGAGCGGTTTTAACCCAGGATCTGAGGGGATTGAGTGGACTGTGGATGGCAGTGTCAGAGACAATGGGGGCTGAGACCAGTCGGGTCTAGCAGGGGAAGACATAACACTTTCAGTGTGAACAGTTACCTGACTGTCAACCTCAGAGTGGAACTCACACGAGCTTTACTCCTGCCTGGTTAAACACGAGACTCAGGCAAACCCGCTTCAAACAAGTATCTCGAGATCCAGCTGTATTTGACTATGGAAACGATACTTGGCCCAGCTGAGAAAGTTTGTTTATCTTGCATGTGACAAAATGGTTGAAAATTATTGCATTTCGGAGATTTAAGAAAAATCATAATGCACTCGGAACTAAATCTTATTGATTTTAAAAGGATTTGAGCGAAGGATTGTTGGTGTTAACTGAAGTCTCAATATTCATTTGGCAGCTCATATGCATCCAATCGTGTTATTAAAAGGCAATATTAAGATTCTTATTTTCTACATATTTTCTTACTGCTAATCTATTCTAATACAGCTGTTCGATAAAACGATTGAGCCAATTTCAATTTCAATACGCTTTTTGTTTCTGACGTAAAAGAAGTCCAAACGATAATGCAAGTGTTTTCAGGTTTTTTTTGATTGCAGTGTTTTCAATGCTCATAAAGGAGTGTGCTTGGTTACTTTGCCTTCGGACCTCTCTTCTTTATATGATCTGGATTGAGGAATCACGAGAACATTTGTAGGCTGTACAAAAATAAATAAGTGGTAGACTCCAAAGTTGAAGAGGATAACGTAAAGGAGGGTTTGAGATTGGGGAATTTGGTAAAGAGCTGACAGTTTAAACTGAATGTACAGAAATTCAAAGAGATTGGTTTGGAAACAAATTATCCAGGAAGGCATTATAATCTATGGATCCTTGACACTCAGTTCCGTATAGAACTCTTTTGTCGTGGAACTCTATCCTTGGCCATCTTTTGCCAACCTTTGACCTTTCTCTCACAATCTTACATCATTCACTGCTCGACTCCTTCTTTGATACCGGCATATCTTCCGATTATGATTCTCTTGGCATCCTGCAGAGTGCCCATCATTGTGCTTGTCGCTGCCTGCTAACTTGCAGCAGCCTCACCTACCCCATGCTACTCTTCCTGCTATCTTCCCACGGCGATATTCTGAAGGGCTAATCTCCTACCTATCATACTTACTGCTGTCAGAGCCGACACTGTGGACTCCGCCACAGAATCAACAATCAACTGCCGCATCTCCTTGCACTTTTGAGCAAGGCTCTTGTTATCCAGAAGTTAATTCTGGATGATTTCATCGACAACATGGCATTTATGGTAACCTGACTGAGAGGTTATAACACTTTTCCCACCTGTCTATACGTTGCTGCACTGGCTCCGTTCACACTGTCACAGTGCTGGCGAAACTCACTGAACAAACATACTTTGATCTGTGCCTCTATCCTTCGGGAACACTGCTCTTTCTTTCAGGCTAGCTCGTTATAACCCTCCAGTGTGTCCTTTAAATTCATTGTTCCCGACCACCCAGCCAACTACCATGCAATATTCTCACAAAGACAACTTCACTACTTTCTTCTCTCACCCTGTCTTCTGAGTAACTTCTCATCCTCGCTGATTTCAACCTGTATCTCAGCTCTTCGCGCTCTTTCTCCTCCGAGTTCACCACTCTCCTATCTTCACTTGAACTCTCCCTCCTTGTAAAGGGCCATACTCATATTATTGTCCACGCTCTCGACCTTCTCTTGTCATATTGTTTTTCTCCCCCCATTGCGTCAATCACAAATAAGGCCATCCCTGATCACGTCCTTTCTCCCTCTCTACTGACTTCTTCCCTTACCATTTCCTCTCCAAATTCCACATCCCTTGGTGTCTATCCCTGGAAATACCTCTTCCCCAAGTAATCTACACCAGCACTTTTCAATTCTCAAATTACACCGTTCATCATGAGTTTTCTGCAACTGTCAATCTGCTCAACCACACCCGAATCTCCACCTTTGATGCCCTTAACTCCACTGAAACCACCATTACTTCTCACTCAGGTGGTTTCCCTCGGTACTGCACTCATCTCTGCCCTCTTAAATTCAAGAGATACAGATTAAAACAATTGGTTTAGCTATTCATTGCCCTATCTGGGTGGACTATATATACCCTTATTGGGGCCTGCTTTCCTCTGCTAAAACTGCTCAATGGCAAAATAACAGCAGTTTCTCTTCTCCACTATAACCCATTCCTTAAATCCCTCTCTCCTACCTCCTCCATGACCTCCAGCAAGTGCTAGGCGCTCATGGACTGCTTATTAAATGAGACTTCATCTATTCAGCCATCTCTGTTGCTTCCCTACCATCCCCTGGCCAAAAAAGTCAGAAGCATTACTATTTCCACAACCACTCACTGTGGTACCTCTTTCTGGATAAAGAGGTTTCTTCTGAATTTCCTATTTGATTCATGGGTGACTATCTTTAAATTAGGGATTCTAGGTTAGCTCTACGTCACTAGTGCGTACTCTGTTAAATCCTTCCACAGTGTTAAATAACTATTAGGCCAGACTCAAACTTCTCTTTTCCAGAAAAAGAGAAACCTAATCTGTTCCTCCTTTCCTGATGGGCATGCCTCGCACTTGCAGTATCATCATTGCAACCACTCTCCAGTG
Source organism: Cetorhinus maximus (assembly GCF_964194155.1). Classification (NCBI taxonomy): domain Eukaryota; kingdom Metazoa; phylum Chordata; class Chondrichthyes; order Lamniformes; family Cetorhinidae; genus Cetorhinus; species Cetorhinus maximus. Next base: position 74,137,081 of record NC_135890.1, read on the forward strand.
CCTCTATATAAGTCATTTTATTACATGGCGACCATGAGTGTTTCCCCATTGCTCTACCCTGAAGTCGCAACTTACTTTAGTTTCTCGCCTATTTCAAACCATTTCTGTCTGAATTCAGGTTCCCCATGAGACTCAAATTCAGCTCCCAATTCCCACCAAACTACTGACTCCACCAAGTTCCCTTCCATGCCTCCATGTTAACTGATATTACTAACTCCTCTGGTATTGCCATCTTCCCTAAAAACTGTCGCTGTAAACACTGTCAAAAATATATACTTGACCACTCTGTATTTGCATCTATCATTCCCTTTCCTTTTCAAATTTCTTGAATGCGTTTTTACCTCCCAATTCCGTGCCTAACGTTCCTGCAACTCCATGATATCTTCTAACATTGTGACCGTTTTAAACTATTCCTCCTCATCTTTTTCAGCCTGTCTGAAGCCTTTACATTGCTATCATCCTCCAACGGGTCTTCTCCGTGGTCCAGCTTGTTACGACTCAACGTCTGTCTCAGCTCATCTGCTGCTGAAACTCTGACCCATGCCTTTGTTACATATAAGCTTGACTATTATAATATTTTTTTGCTAATCTCTTACCTTCCGCCCCACATAAAATTGAACTCAGCCAAAACTCTCTGTCCTTATTGTAACTCACAGCAAGTGCCGTTCACCCTATCAATATTATGCCTGCGTTGACTCCCCGTCCAACAAAGCCTCGATTTTAAAATATACATCCTTGTTTCCAAATTCCTCATGGCTTCGTCGCTTCTTGTCTCTAACCTCTTCCAGCCATATAAAAGTCCAAAATCTCTATGCCGTGCATTATGTCACAGGACACCGCCCCCCCCCCCCCCCCACCTCTTGTAAGGTATACCTATTCCCTAGACGGAAACGGGACGGAATCTCCCTTGAAAGTTTAGAATGAATCAATGCTCACCTTACAAACAGGACCACTGATGTACCTTAGACGCTCAGGAAGTATATAGGTGGATTATTTGTTTAGGAACAGCATGAGCTGTTCATTGCGAATGATGACGGCCCCGTGGAATAACGCATCTGTCTGTCGTATACTTCAAGATCACAGACATATTTGAGTCGCAGAGTGCTCCTTGCTGAGGGAGGTCGATAGCCAGGTGTGTAGCAAGGATACATAGTGAAAATAGCAGAATTTAAATAGTCCACCGGAACTACAACGGCGCATGCCGAATAAAAGTTAGACGGAATATAATCAGCGGGAGCCGTTAACACCGCGGAAAACAGCATAGATAAAAATAAGACGATGGACTTAAATGCCACAAACATGAGGATCACTTCAAAGTTTAGTGATAGCAAAAGCAACACCATGTCCTCCGATGGGATCTTGGCAAGCGAGGCGAGTTCACCAACAAAAATGAGGTTTAAATCGGTGACGGGAAACATGATGCTTAGCTTTCATAACTAAATCAGGAGTGTGAAAGAAATGTTTGCAAGTGTCTAGCTAAAGCTCAGGATTGAATGCTCCTATTTGGCCTCGCCTTGAGAATCACACGATCATAGGTAAAGGTGTTCACCTAAATCGATGTGACATTACGAAGTTGCTAACTTCACTGAATAGAGCTAAAACCATAGGCCCTGATAAATATCACAGCTATAGCACTGGATACCAAAACAAGCACATACCAGAAGGAAAGATTCTCTAGTTTGCATAATGACATTTTGAAAGATCGACGCGGCGTGCCCTAATTAGAAAATAATAAATTGCTGCCCTATCAACTGCCACCCACATCAGTAATGTATTGGAAAAAAACAATTAATATTCTATTAAACAACAAATATGGAGCAAGATCTGGTTCACCACGCTCAGTTTAGGTTTTACCTGAATCAGTCAAGTCCAGGATCTATCATAGCCATTTTGCAGAAACAGTTGAATGCGAAAGGAGGTGTATAAAAAAACACAAAGAGGCCCAAGCAAAACCTAAGTCAAGGGCGTCAAAGGGAAAAACCAACCGAACGAAGGGTCTTGCACGATGCGAAGGACGGTGTTTGTAATTGTTGGAGACCAGTTATCACAGCTCCAGAACATACTGAAGGAAGCATTTTCAGTCCATTCGTTTTCAATTACTTTATCAATGACCTATCCACTTTCAAAAGTCAGGAATGTAACTGTTCACTAATGATTCCACAGTGGGTTGCCCCATCAGAATTCCAAAAAAGAAGCCCTTTTCAGCCTCGATCAGGATCTGGCTAACATCCAAACTTGGGCTGACGGGCTGTTGACATTTACACCATACGAGCTCCAGGTAAAGATCATTTGGAACAAGAGAAATTCCGGGCATGTTCCCTTGACTCAATGCCCAGCGACCTCGAATAGAGTTAAGTGTTGCTAGGAGAAGCCAGCACTAGGCAGCTAGGCCCCGGTGCTCGGGGGCGGAGGGTACTGGGTATGGTCCTGTGCTAGCGGCGGAGACTTAGGCGCGGGGATTGACATTGACACGGGGGCGGGAGGGGGGCAATGAGGGCCAGGTTGTCCATAAAAGGATGGCCGAACTCTCGGAGCCCGCTGAGAGGTTACCATGTTTCACTGGGTGATCGCCACACGCACCTATGGGTCCACCTGACGCATACAGAATGGACCCAGAGCCGAAAAGTGAGCTTTAATTGGTCAATTACGTGGCTCAATTGGCCACCTGTCAGCTTTCCTGCTACCGGCAATATGCATGGCAGCTGGAAGACATCCGGCACATCTTCGCAACGTCATCCCCCACAATTTTGCCAACCTTCCCTCCTACCCGCCAATTGTCGATGGCCAGATAATCCAGCCCATAGGGTTGATGCGGGTAATGTGGTTGATGTGGCGTATATGGGCTTCCAAAAGACGTTTGGCAAAGTCTCATATAACAGGCTTATCAGTAAAGTTAAAGTTATAAAAGGAAAAGTGTTAAGGTGGATATGAAGTTGACTGAGTGACTGAAAACGGAGAATAGTGGTGAACGCTTGTTCTTTAGACTGGGGAAAGGTTTACATTTGTGTCTCCCAGCGGTCAGTAATGGAACCGCTGCTGTTCTTGATCTATATTAATGACCTAGACTTAGATGTGCAGGACATGATGGCAATTTTTTTAAGAGGACACAAACCTTGGAAGTGCTGTGAACTGTGAGGAGGATAGTAATCGACTTCAAGAGGAGAGAGACAGACTGGTAGGACGGAGAGACACGTGGCAGATTAAATGTAATGCATATAACTGTGCAATGATACATTTTGGTAGATGGGACGAGTAGAGGTAATATAAAAGATACAGTTCTAAAAGGGGTGCAGGAGCAGTGGGACCTGTAGGTGTTGTCCACAAATCACTAACGTTGAAGGTCTGGTTGAGAAAATGGTTAACAAGGCATTTGGCATCCCGGACTTTATAAATAAAGGCATAAAAAACAAGGGATTTATGGCGAATCTTTATAAAACACAGATTCGGCTTCAGCTGGAGTATTTTATCAAACTTTGGGCACTGTACTTTAGGAAAGTTCTGAAGGCTTTAAGAAAGATGCGGAAAATATTAATGAAAATGGTTCCAGCGATGAACAACTTCAGTTGTGTGGTTAGATTGGAGACACTGGGCTGTTCTCCTTAAAGCAGAGAACGATGAGATGAGATTTGATAGAGGTGTTAAAAGTCATGAGGGGTCTGGATGGAATAAATAGAGAGACTGTTCTCATTGATGGTCGGGTCGAGAAACAGAGAACACCAATTCGAGGTGACTGGCAAAAAACCAAAGGGAAGAGAAAGGAAACTTTTTTAGGGGCTGTGTGGTTAGGAGCTGGAATGCACTGCCTGAGAGTATAATGGAGGTAATGGCATTCGTGTATTTCAAAAGGAAATTGGAAAATTATCTGTGGATAAATAAATTGCACAGCTAGGGGAATAGGGCAGGGAAGTGTGGCTGGCTGAGTTACCTTTTCAGAGAAGCAGAGAACTACCTCAGACATGATGGGGTGAATGGCCTTTTGTGCTGTAAGCATTCTATGATTCTATGGAATGCCATTGCATCCATTTTCTGGAATAATATTTCAGTGAATCCACTAAGGAACAGGCTACTTTAGATCCAGTCTACATCTTTTATACATGTTGTCTCAACTGCTATTTCCAACATTAAGCGTTTTTATTTTGGAACTAATTTTGTGTAATGAGGATAGGGTTAGTTAGTAATCTTATAATAAGGGATCCTCTGATTAAGAATGATCATAGTATGACAAAATTCCATAATGAGTTTGCGAATGATGTGCTTAAGTCCAAAGCTATAGTTTTACGTTTAAACAAAGCCATGTATATAGGGATGGGGGACGAATTAGTTAAAGTAGATTGAGAAGTTGGCTTAAAAGATCATGTTATGACCACAGCCTGAGCAAGCTGAACCCAAGAGGGAAACTTGTCCTACTGATCATAACATTTTTTTTGTATTTTGAAAACGAGGGAAAGAACTGCTGATCACAGAAGCATAGAATCCCAGTCACACTTCTAGGATTTTAAAATGAAAATATTTTATTAACAATGAGAGAAAAAACTTAAGCACACAAGATTGAAGTTTTGCAACATACCCGTTCCTCACCGCCACCCCCACCCACCGCAACCCCCCCCCCCCACCCCCACCCTGCCCCGGCCCAAAAAATCCACTTGGTCAGAACACACAAGTAAACTGCTTGGCAACAGCTCCCTTATAGATTTTTAACCATAAAAATCCAGTAATATTACCCCAAGACAAAACTGCTGTAACTATAATAAAGGTGTACCACACGACTTCTTACTCTCTTCCACTCTGCTGCGGAAATCCAAAAGAAAGATTCAGAAACAGGCTGTTTCTGAAAACAAAGACTTTTCTGGCTTGAAACTAGATTTCACACCTTTTCTCAGCACAGAGCTGGTCTTAGGATACAGCTACCATAGCTCAACTAATCATCTTTCCTTAAACATCTTTTTTTCCCTATCATCCTAGATTCCAACACTGTTCTCAAACACTTCAATGTTTCTAAATATAAAAATCTTTCATGTTTTCCTATTGCCTCTACTTTCGGGTCTAATAAAATGTAATAACCTTCCCTCGTTTACTTATGAAACCTTTGCAAGTTGTGAAAGTCCCTTGCCACTTCTAAACTCTCCTGTGAAATTTAATAGGTGAAAAGTCAAGTCGCTACGAATCATCTAATGCAAATTTAAAAAACCCAACTTTGACTTGTAAATCGAACCTCAGCAACCTCTCATTACAAATGCAGAACCTAACACCTTTACCTTTCATCTCTCAGTTCCCACAGACAAGTTGTCTTTACTTACCTTCATCCAGTGCAATTAATATTACACACACACGCACGCACACACGCATACATGCACACCATATTCCCAAAAATGTTTTTTTTTAAATCCATCTTCACGCCTCCCTCAATGAAAAAAAGTCAACGTCACATTTCAGCCAGATGTTTTTATTTTCTCAACCCACTTCGTATTACTTATTATACTTATCTATTTGTAAAAAAAAATACACTCTGGTTTACATGCATCAACCATGAATATATATGTACAATTCTTTTGTAAGAATAAAGTTTCTTCCAGTCCATTCCCAATTTCCCAACACCAAAGTCCTTTTGAATTTAAACTCTTGACAATACATATACAATTAAATTCTCTTGTCCAGCCGCATGTATAATTTTTAAATTGAACGGTTGTACTAACAAACTCCACCAAAAGAGTCTGGCGTTTTCACCTGGAAATTTTTCCAGAAACTTCAAAGGATTGTGGTCAGTATATACAACCATCTCTGAAATGTTACTGGTGTCTTCTTCATATCAAAAGGAATTACTTTGCGTTGATAAAAACCATCTTTCATCACACAAGCTAATATTTCTTTGGCTTTTTCTGATAAGGGTACTTGCCAGTATCCTCATGTTAAGTCAATTTTTACGATAAACGCTAACTGGCCCACTCTCTCGATATAATCCTCCAATTGTGGAATAGAATATGAACCTACCTTTGTTACTGCATTTACTTTGCTGTAATCAATACATAGTCTTTGTGATGCATCCAGTTTTGGCACCATCACAATAGGTGAACTCCAATTACTGTGACTGGGCTCTGTGATGCAATTTTGAAGCATAAATTCAATTTCTTTCCACACTTGAGCCTATTTTACTGGATATAATCTATATGGGTGTTGCCCTATTGAAACTGAATCCCTCACATCAACATCATACAAATCCAAATTTGTCTTTCCTGGTCTAATTCCACAAATTGCTTTGTGTGGCTGCAACAGCTTTTGTAAATCACTTTGGCATTTTTCTGGAAGGTAACTTTGTATCACATTTAGATTCTTAACTACTTCCCCATTGTCCAATTTAATCAGAAGAAGGTCAATTTCAGAATCTTTAATTTCTGTTTCCCCCTCTTTACCTACCACTACCTGTAACTCCTCCTGTTTATCCTCTCTGTCAAAGTATAACTGTTTTAATTCTGGCTCCTTCGGCTGTAATTCTGCTGACTTCAAGGAAATAAACACCTCAGTTTCATTTTCTCTAATCTCCTCTTCCTGACTAATCTTTGTGAGGATTGATCCAGCCAACTGATGTTCAGCATCCTCTCCCTGAATTTTAGATTTTTCATCTTCGTGTTTAAGTTTCTGTCTCTGTGACCTCTTCACTAGACAGCCTGGAAGCAATCCAGGAAGCTCTTTCTGTAATGTCATGAAGAGATATTAATGTCTATAATGTCACTGGAAATTATTTTTTATATTGGACTTGTAGTAAGGTGTGTGTCTGTGTGTGGCTCAATTAAATTAAAGCCATGTGGCCTGGGTGCTTTGGTGTATAGTAGTTTGAGATGTTAATTAGATAAACGTAAGGCTAAAAGGTAAAGAGTACATTTTCATTTGTTGAATAAGCCATTCAAAAGAAGGGAGTAAAATCTTGCACCTATCTAGGAGACACCAAGCACTGTGTTTATATTACTAATAAAATTGGTGCTATGAAAGGGGTTTTATTGTTAGAAGAGGTGGGGTTCAAAGACCTAGTGATTCAATGAGAATTTATATTCAAAGGGAAGGCTAGGTATGAACAGAAAGGGGTTTTGTATGTGCAGGCCAGAGGCATGTAAGACTTAAGCAGCCTGTAAGCCCTACAACCCTGCCTGCAAAGGAACCAAATTTCAAGGGACCTCACTTTGAATTTGTATGGTCAACTGAGGTTTGCCTGGTGTCTGTTTAAAGTCTATGGGCTATTGTTGCCTTGGTGAAGATTTGCCTGGAAATGATTAATTTGGGGGTTTGTTTAAAACTTATTATGGTAGTAATTTGTAGACATCTGTATGTATTTAATTTCTTGTTAAATTAATAAATGTTTAATTTAGTTTTATATTAAAAAAAAAACCTCTTGAGGCTTGGTGGTTTCATTTCTGAATTCAGAGCTGCATCTCAAATATACCAATTGAAAATATAGGTTATAACAGTTGTTCAAGTTTCCCTCTGGGATTTAAACAAGTCAGCCTTTACCAACTGCTGTGTCATAACAATAAAACGTCTGTTGATTCAATCTCTCCTTTCCTCTTTTATTCTAAGTTTCACTTCAGGCAGTCCATACTGTCTGCCTTTTCTCTCTCTCTCTCTCTGAAGCTCTCTATCTCTTTATTCTCTCTTTCCTCAATTGCTAACTTCTCTTTCTGCAGTTGAAATTCAAGTTTTCACACTTCTATCTCGTGCAATATTTTCCTTTTCTTGCTCCTTTTTTCCCCATGCAAGCTTTTTATTTCTATTTCTTTTAATTTGTCCTTTTTCTTTTGCAAAGCTTTTTCATTTCTCTTTCTTTTTCTTTTTCTTCGAATTCAAGTCTTTTTAGTTCCATTTCTTGTTCAAATTCAAGCTTCTCCATCTGTGACTGAAGTCTTATGACCTCTAGTTGTGACACGTTAGTTTCAGGTGCTTCCTGAGTCCAACACCCAAGTGTGTTATGACCACAGACAATTTTATTTGCTGAGCAAGTCTGAGGAAAACTTGCCTTACCTTTCTTTCTGTATTTTGAAAATGAGAGAAAGAGCTGCTAATCACAGAAGCATAGAATCCCAGTCACATTTTTAGGATTTTAAAATGAAAAGATTTATTAACAAGAAGGGGAGAAACTTAAGCACACAAGATTAAAGTTACACAGTTAAAATAATTTTGCAAAAACTCCCAAAACAGTCACTCGGTCAGAGCACACAAGTAAGCTACTTGGCAACAGTTCTATTATAGATTTTAATCATAAAAATCCAGTAGTATTACCCCTAGACAAAACTGCTATAACTTTAATAAAGGTAAACCACATGACTTCTCATTCTCTTCCACTCCGCTGCGGAAATCCAAAACAGATTCAGAAAGAGGCTGCTTTCAGAAAACAAAGGCTTTTCTGACTTGAAACTAGATGCCTGCTTCAGATTTCACACCTTTTCTCAGCACAGAGCTGGTCTCAGGACATCTCCCCGACACAGCCACCACAACTCAACTAAACATCTTTCCTTAAATATATTTTTTCTCTTTCATTTTAGATTCCATTGTTCTCAAGCACCTCTTTTAGCTCAACCTTTCCAAATATAAAAATCTTTCATGTTTTCCTATTCCCTGTACTTTCGGATCTAATAAAATTTGATAACCTTCCCTTGTTTATTTATGAAGCTTTGTAAGTCGTATAAGTCCCTTGTCACTTCTAAACTCCCCTTTGAAAGTTAACAGCAGAAAAGCCAAGTCCCTACCTATCAATGCAACATTTAAAACCCAACTTATGTATTTGTAAATCCAACCTCTCCAAACTCTTAGTACAAATCCATAATCCTAACACCTTTACTTTTCATCTCTCAGTTCCCACAGACAAACTGTCTTTACTAACTTTCCCCTAGAGTAATTAATTATGGGCACACACACGCGCATGCACATGGCCTTGTTTACAGAATGCCACCATATTCCCAAAAAGTTGGTAGATAAGTAATGGGAAACATTTTAAATTAGTAATTTACAATTAATTTACAATTTAGATTAGTTATTTTGTAATTAAGATTTAGATCACAATTAGTATGTTTTTAAAGTAATTTACATGTCATTTAGAATTCCCAACCAGTATGTATTCCCTTGAATAATTAAAAGAGCACAAGAAAAGTGGTCCAGACGTGGCTAATGAGGGAAGTTAAGGTTAGTACTTGATCAGAAGAAGAGCGATAAGGTATTGCCAAAATGAGTCTTAACTACAAGGATTGGAGAGTGTTTACTCTTAGGAATGGATGACCAAGGAATTGATAAAGAGGGACTGTATAAAATGACACTAAACTAGCAAGAAGTACAAAAACAAGCTATAGGAGCATCTATATGTAAATAGGAAGAGGTTAGTGAAAGTAAACATGGGTACCTTAGAGGCAGAGACAGTAAAAATAATTATAATGGGGGATTGCACATTTCTTTATCCTTCTTCAAAGTAGGAGGCACAAAACATGTCGAAAATAGTGGAGAACCAAGGGTCTAATGAGAGTGAGGAACTTAATGTAATTAATATTAGTGAAGAAAAAGTTCTGGAGAATTAATGGGATTTAAAGGCAATAAATCTTCTGCACCTGATATTCTATTTTGTACGGCTTTAAAAGTGGTAGCTGCAGAGATGGTGGATCCATTGACTTTAGTTTTCCAGGTTGCCTTAGATTCTAGAGCAATGGCCGTGCATTGGAAAATAG